>NC_084840.1:44172208-44794864 GCF_033115175.1 Lepus europaeus
TTTCAAGTATTTAGAATTCCTAAATATATGTAGCAGAAACGTCTTCAAGTTATCTAGTTTACCACATTGCTGGAACTAAAAGACTGTAGAAGCACTTCCTAACTTGTCTCCACTTTGGCAATTCACCTTTTGAAAAAGTTTTTTGGGGGCTGGTGCTGTGGCGCAGCGGGTTAACGCCCTGGCCTGAAGCGCCAGCATCCCATATGGGCACCAGTTCTAGTCCCGGCTGCTCCACTTTCGATCCAGCTCCCTACTATGGCCTGGGATAGCAGCAGAAGATGGCCCAAGTCCTTAGATCTCTGCACCCATGCGGGAGACTCAGAAGAAGCTCCTGGTTTCGGATCGGTGCAGTTCCAGCCATTGCAGCCAACTGGGGAGTGAACCAACAGATGGAAGACCTCTCTCTCTCTCTCTCTCTCCTCTCTCTCTCTCTGTATAACTCTGACTCTCAAGTAAAAATAAATAAATCTTTAAAAAAAGTTTTTTGAAATTTTGACTATAACCTAAGAACTATGCTAAAAATCATAAGCCACTAGGATACATATTTATTTATAGCAAACATTTTATGGAACTTGATCTTTTCTGTGTGCAATGTCACATATTAGAAGCTTTACATTTTTCACAAATGGTCATAAAAAAAATCCCATTACATTGATTTTACAAACTACAAATGGGTCATGGTCTGCAAGTTTTATAAAACTGCTGCTAGCATCATTTCTAAAACACAGATCTAATCACGGCTCCAACAAAATTCCTTGGCTCTTATTGTCTACTGAAGGAAAACTTCCCTAGTTAAAAAAAATAATCCTTTGTACTTCACAGCCTGCCTCTCCTAGCTTCTTCAGTCTAATCTTTTTTTTTTTCCTTTTTTTTTTTTTTTTTTTTTTTTGACAGGCAGAGTGGATAGTGAGAGAGAGACAGAGAGAAAGGTCTTCCTTTTGCCGTTGGTTCACCCTCCAATGGCCGCTGCGGTAGCGCGCTGCGGCCGGCGCACCGCGCTGATCCGATGGCAGGAGCCAGGTGCTTATCCTGGTCTCCCATGGGGTGCAGGGCCCAAGGACTTGGGCCATCCTCCACTGCACTCACTGGCCACAGCAGAGAGCTGGCCTGGAAGAGGGGCAACCGGGACAGGATCAGTGCCCCGACCGAGACTAGAACCCGGTGTGCCGGCGCCGCAAGGCGGAGGATTAGCCTAGTGAGCCGCGGCGCTGGCCTCTTCAGTCTAATCTTACTCCACTCCTTGGAAAACCAATTCGGTAGCCAAATCTGATCACTTCTGTCCCATGCATTGTCATACCTTCATATCTCTACTTTTGCCCTTCCTCTATCTAGCATATCCTTGCCATCCCTGTCTTCCCACAAACCAAATTCCTACTCACTTTCAAGTTCAAATGAAATAGCAGCTGCTTGAAGAAAAATTTTTATCAATTCCCATGTATTCAGTCTTCCTATTCTGTGCTTCAGTGGCATTTAATTTATCCCTCTGTGTAGCAATCATAACAGCCTAACTTGTACCAAAGTTCCCTGCCTGTAGATTGAACAATTATGCCTCATTCGTCTTTACAAACACCCTTAGATCTTGCAAAGAACAAATTCACAAAGTACATTTTGTGAAATAGAATCCTGTGGTGTTAATCAGAAAGTGCTCATGAAAATAATTCATGAGAGAAAAAGGTGAATTCTAGAATGGAGGACTGGATAGAAAATAATTAGCAGGCCTCAACTTTTAACCTCTGAAAGGCCCACTTGAAGACTGGCCCTTGACTGGCATAGGGAAATTTAGATTTCAGGAGGGTTCCCACTATGAACTGGTAAGAGTAATTCACTGTATCTAAATTATTTACAAACAACATGGCTTGTAATATACAGTTTTCCTTCCAGGAATCTGGCATTTGGATACATACCAGGCAGGGGGCAGCTACAGGATGAACCCAATGAAAGAATCCTCAGTGGAGTCTTTATGCTCTTAGAGGTTACACCGTTTCACAACTGCTGTCACAACTTGACAATGGGGAAATCAAAGTGTCCCACGTGACTCCAGCGGAAGAGAACTCTGGAAGTTTGTATCTGGTTCACCCTGGACTTTGCCATATAAGCCTTTTTCCTTTGCTGATTATACCTCATATTCTTTTACTATAAAAAGCCATAGCCATTTCTGGCTTCAGCAGGGCCAGCCGTGGCTATTCTAGCCATTTTGGGAAATAAACCAATAGATGGAAGAAAGATTAGAATTAAAAACCAAGACCAGCAAGTTTTCTTTTAAAGAATATATAAAAATAGACTCTGACTTGGTATTTTTTTTTCCTCAAGATTTATTTATTTGAAAGGCAGAGTTACATACAGAGGGAGAAGAGAGAGACCTTCCATCCACTGTTTCACTTCCCCAAAAGGGCTGGACTAGACTGAAGCCAGGAGTCTCTTCCGGGTCTCCCATGTGGGTGCAGCGGCCCAATCACTTGGGCCATCTTCTGCTGTTTTGCTGCTTTACCAGGTGCATTAGCAGAAAGCTGGATTGGAAGTGGAAGAGCAGGCACTCGAGTCAGTGCCCATATGGGATGCCAGAGTTGCAGGCAGTAGCTTAACAGGCTATACCGCAATGCCTAACCCTAACTTGGAATTTCTTGAACTGTACATACTAACAGCTCTCCAACAAAGGAAGAGAACAAATAAAATACTGACATGTAATATTATTACATGCCAACCAAATATTTCTCTTTCAGGATTGTCATGTTTATTTAGTCAGTGCTCTCCAAATGATTCAATATTCTATTTCAAGTCCCCTGTTACCTCATATACATAAACAGATTGCAACCTTGAAGTGACTGTTGAAGACTAAATATTTATATCCCCCTAAAATTCTTACGTTGAAGCCCTAAACCCAATGTGATGGCATTTGGAGGTGCCTTTGGAAGGTGATTAGGTAGCAGAGTGGAGCCTCCTGAATTAGTTTAGTATCTTATTAAAGGAGGCCAGAGAGCTTGTTCACTTTCTGCAGCGTGAGAACACAGTAAGAGCTCAGTCATCTAGACTCTGGATGAAGACCTTACCGGAACACAACAGTGCTGGCACCAAGTGGGACTTTCAGTCTCCAGAATCATGAGAACAAAGTGACTAAGACAGAACTGAAAACAGTGACAAGGCAACTGTGAAAGATGCAAATCAGGAGGGAGAACAAAAGGCCAGACGTGTGGTGCAACAGGTTAGTCTACACTTGCAGAACACCGGTTCATGTCGTGGCTGATCTACTTCTGATCCATAAATAAAGGTTAACCCACGTTTTATGTATTTTAAAAATTATGTATGGGGCAGGCATTGTGGCGCAGCACATTAAGCTGCCACATGGGGTACTCATATCAAATATCAGCTTGCAGGCTTGAATCCCAGTTCCTCCACTTATGACCAGCTTCCCGTTAAATACGCTTGGGAGACCGCAAATGAAGGCTCAAGTACTTGGGTTCCCACCACCCACACAGGAAACCCAGATGGAGTTCCTGGCTCCTAGCTTCCATCTGGCCTGGCCCTGGCCATTGTGGCATGTAGGAAGGAAAATGGATCCCTTCCCCACCCCTCATCCCTTCTCTCTTCTCTGTCACTGTCTTTCAAATAAATAAAAAAAAATTTAAACATTGTGTGATACTGAACTACTAAAGCACACAGAGTAAGAAAATTTACTCCTTTCTCTAAAGCTTATTTAAATCTAAGGGGGAAAAAAAAACAAAGTATAAGAGGGAAACTCTATTTCCAATAAAACTAAGAAACAACTACAATTACAATCCCAATAATGAAGAAAAGCTGCTTGGCACAGTGGAATTTAGACCAAATCTAGCTCAGCAGGGTTTGGATGTCTCTGACAAGAAGAGCTCCTAGGAGGCTAATCAGACATTCATTAATTAGAACCAAGACTAGAGGTTTAACAGAAAAAAGAATCGAAGAAGTCTTATCAGTGTCCTGCTCACAGCAGTAAGTCTGAGAGAGGAACTGGACTGTCAGAAACATCACAGGATCTTTTCTCTAACAAAACTGAATCAACTGCCTAGAAGCAGCTCAGGCAGAAGAAGGTAAATAGTAACTAACTGCAGGTTCTGCTCTGAGTTAACTAAGCAGGGTTAAAGCTCCAATCAGTAAAGGTAGGTGCTTGAAGATTTCACAGAAAGGCCCAGTCTAGCAGCTCTGCCCACTGGGACTGGTGCTGTGTCACCAGAAAAGACCCGGTCAAATAATTCCTGAAGAAACGCCTGTGACTGGTCTCCAAGGATGTTCTTTACTACACCCTGGTCCACTCTTAATCTAACTGTGAAGTACAGTGTAACTGTTTCCATCTTATGAATGAAAAGTGAGGATTCCCTCAACACCAACATTGGAACTCATGTATCAGTATACCGAGGAAGAGATGAGCAAGCAAAAAGCAGATTACAAGGACCAGCACTGTGACGCAGTAGGTTAATCCTCTGCCTGCAGCACCGGCATCCCATACGGGCACTGGTTCTAGTCCCAGCTGCTCCTCTTCAAATTCAGCTCTCTGCTATGGCCTGGGAAAGCAGAAGATGGCTCAAGTCCTTGGGCCCCTGCACCTACGTGAGAGACCCAGAAAAAGTTCCTGGCTCCTAGCTTTGGAGTGGCATAGTTCTGGCCATTGTGGCCATTTGGGAAGTGAACCAGTGGATGGAAGGCCTTTCTGTCTCTTGCTCTCACTCTCTGTAACTCTACCACTCAAATAAATAAAATCCTTTAAAAAATTTTTAAAAAGATTATAAAATGCATAGCCATAAAAGGGAGAAAAATTCAAATACATCTCAGCATTTTTAAAGAAGCTAAAAGGATAAACCTTTAAAGGAGATAAAAAAAACATTAACAAAAACATAAAACACAACGAAGCATCAGCTTTGTGGTGCCAGCATCACACACTAGAGTACCAGTATGAGTCTTAACCACTCTGTTCTGATCCAGACCCCTGTTAATGTACCTGGGAAGAGAGAAGAGGATGGCCCAAGTGCTTGAGCCACTGGCAGTCATCCTGCATGGAATTCCTGGATCTAGGCTTTGGCCTGGTCCCAAACTGGCTATTTCAGCCATTTGGGGAGTGAACAAATAAATGGAAGATATCTGTTTTTCTGCCTTTCAAATAAATATTTTATAGATATTTTTCTAAAAAAAAAAAAAGTAGCTAACAGAACTCAAAAAACACAGGAAAGCAAAAACTGAAATTAGAAGTAAAGGGAGTTGCTAACAATTAGTAACTATCCAAAATCACCATGCACTATTCTAAGCACTGATTTAAGCCTCACAAAATCCTAATGAATAATTAGTATTTTTAATCCCCATTTTAGAAATGTGGAAAGCAAACCACAGAGAAAACAGACCATGTATGTACTAAAGTACAGAAAAAAAAAGTCACTTTGGAAATATGCATGACTAAAACACAAGACCTCCAAACAAATAATTCGATGTCATACCAATTTACACTATAGACATGCTTACCCAAGTCCACAAATATCCACGTGACATTTTTTGTAATAATGAAAAGCAGAGAAAAACTAAATGTCTTTCAATAGTGAGTTGAAAAATTAAAACTGAGTTCAAAGGTAAAGCATTCTACTTACATAGCAATTGAAAAAAATCAAATGCTATGTATAATCAAGGAAAATTAGGGATACCATGGAAAGATGGCTATAACATGTATATTCTAAAATGAAAAGTAATTGTACGCTATATATCAACCTTTCTATTTTCTACAAATGTGTACAAACCAATGTACACAAGCATTCAAGTGTGCGGGTGTAAGCACAGAGATTGCACGTAAGAATTCACAATCAATGGTCAGAGAAACAGAATTGTGAGGTTATATGGAAGATGTCATGAATGATTATTTTTACATTTATGTACAATTTTACAAGTTTGGCTTACTTTTATAAAGAAAAACTTAATTAAACTATCTATTAAAAATTATAAATAAGGAATTTAACAGAACAACAGTTGGTCAAATTCTGAACAGCAATGCATGTGCATCCATGTGAGGAGTATTGCCTCAAAAGACCTGTGACTATGATCTACTATAGTAGCTGACTGGTTCAAAACTAAGAGAAAACCGAAATCAGATCAGTGACTGCCTTGTAGTATGGCACAGTATGAAAGAATTTTCTGGGGTGATGAAAACACTCCATACCTTGGATGGGTAGGTCTTGGCTTCACAGTTGTATCTATCTGGCAAAAACTCAGCAAACTTAGTATCTCCTCATTTCACTATGTAAATTTTGCTTTAAATTAAAAAAAAAAAAAAAAAAAAAAAAGAACAGGGGCCAGCACTGTGACATAGCAGGTAAAGCCGCCTACGATGCCAGCATCCCATATCGGCACCAGCTTGAGTCCTGGCTGCTCCACTTCCCAGATCCCTTCTAGTGTACCTGGGAAAGCAGTGGAAGATGGCCCAAGCAGTCAAGTCCCTGCACCTACATGGGAGACCCAGAAGCAGCTTCTGGCTCCTGGTTTCCGACCAGCCCTTGTGGCAATTTAGAGAGTGAGCCAATGGAAGGCAGATCTCTAACTCTGCCTTTCAAATAATAAAATAAACCTTAAAAAAATGGACCAAGACCCACAACATAAATTTTTTAAATACAAAATTATACATGCTAATAGTAACAAATAAAACAAATATTACAAGTAAAAATCTCCTTAGACTTACCTATTTTCCCCCAACCTCCTCAATGTTAACCGCTGTTAAGAGTTGGGTTATATTTAGCTCTCAGACTTTTTTATAAATGCAAAATACATGAATGTGTAGTTGTATTTCTTGATTGCAAAAGAAATGTAATCACTCAGTATAACCAGTTGTTTTTGGTATTTAACAACAGATCATGAACATCTTATCTTACTGGTACACAAAATTCTTCCATCTTAAAGGTCAGAAAGTATTTCATTGTGCAGTAAATCATAATTCATGAAACCACTGCTCTACTGTTGACTACTAGGTTAAAGCTTTAGCAAACTGTCATTTTTATTGCAACTCTTCATTTAAAAAACTATACCGTACTTAAGGATTTTAAAATGTTCCTTGGGAATAAACTCACATTATAAAAATAAAGGCCTATTTTTCAATTTTCAAACATATGCCTTCAAAATGCATAACTGAGTAGAATAATGCCTGGCCCACAGTAATTTAACATAATTCTTGAACTACAAACAAAATTTTCAAACAGCAGCTACAAAAGTAGGAAATAAACTGCTTATAAAAATAAATTTTATTTTTCTTGCAGCTCAAAGTAATTTGGGATTTCTTAAGAGATTCCAGAGCTTAGAAATGAAATGAAGCTTCTCAGAAACTGAAAAAGAAACAATAATCACTAAAATAAATGGACCTAAGAAGCATTACTCTTGAGGACCTTAGGCCCATTCATAGTCTTCTTTCGTAATATTTTCTATAACCGAGTATGAAGACAGCATTTATGACTTCCTATTTATCTATATAAAATTGCTATCAAGGACTTAGTCTGATCACCAAACAGCTAAAAAAAAAAATTTAGAACCTTGAAAATGAAATAATTACAAACCTAGGTCCAACAACTGGAATAAGTAAGACATCCTGGAGGTCTGGGTGTTGAAAGACAGGGATACTTAATCCATTAAACTGCTGTTAGAAATAAACATAAATAGAGAGGGTGGGAGGAGAAGACAGAGGAGGGAAGGAAGGAGAAAGAGAATATCATTATAATCTGAGAACTGTTCCTGTGAACTATACTGAATCTATTCTCTTTGCATTAATATCACATTAATTGGAACACAGTATTAGATGGTTTAAAAACATAATTATAAAGCAATCAATACATTTCATAAATTTCCATTTATGGAGCTTTTCAGTATCTAACTACCAGAGCATGAGGCATACTTCGGGGCACTTTCACTTTATTTCATGGAACAGTATAAAAAATCAAAGACCTCAAAACAATGTTTTCTCTATAATTTAATTGTAATTTGATGTATACAGACTCCCTTGCAAAACTCAATTTTGCTTATTGTTGGCTTTATAAATACAAATCATGTTTACCTTAAGTGACTTTGCAAACATATATCCTATACAGAATTACATGTAGTAGTCATTCAAGAAAAGCTTCTGAACAGAACATTAAAGATTGAGATTATTTCAGTATTACTTAATACACACTATCAACACTGGAAACCATGTCAGTTTTGGTGAGGGAAATAAATGCTTTTTGGCAGAGGTGCAGGACTTTGAGTATCTTCAATCACAATTGGCTAGTCAGGCTAGAAACGGTGCAGCGCCAGTGCCATAGCTGCTGGAGCCAGCTCACAAAGGATCAGGAGAGCCACTGTGTGCACCTCTTCCTAATTCCACTGCCATGCTGGAGTGTGAAACTGACAGGTGAGTGGGAGTATGTGCAAGGTGGAAATCAGCAAACATGGCTGGGTTACTTTTTCTGCAAAGTGGTTTATACACAGAAATCACAAAGCTGCACAGTGGACTAAGTAACAGGGGCTGTATATCAGAAGTCAAGACTAAGAACTGGACATGACTAAGTCTGTGCCATGTAGGTTAGGGTTTATCAACTCAAGTTCCAGACACTACATGAAAGAACAATAATACACATTTCATTTTCCCTGTAGTGTCCATACATCAATCTAGAAAAAACTTCCAAAATCAACTGCTTCATTTCTCAGTGTATAAAAAAACTTCATGTTTCAGAACAGCAGATTTCTACCAACTGAACAGCTCTCTGGATTTCTTTCCAAGGATATTCAGACTACAACCACATCCAACAGGTAGCTAATAAGCAAACTGAAATATTAATTCCTCATTCAGTGAAAACCCTCCTTCCTTCACTTCCTCTTCCTCCCTCCCTAATGTGATTGCCTTAAGTATCAAGGACACTAGAGTTCTCCAAAAAGAACAAAAATAATGAATTTTGTCATTTCTGTTTATAAGTTCTACTTGCTTTATACTATAGAAATACTGTACACAGAAATTAATCCTTCTCAGGTCCAAGGTTTTCTTCTTTACTTTTCTAATTTGAGTATGTTAAGGTGATATAGAAATAAAACTTCATGGCTGGCACCGTGGCTTAACAGGCTAATCCTCTGCCTTGCGGCGCAAGCACACCAGGTTCTAGTCCCGGTTGGGGCGCCGGATTCTATCCCGGTTGCCCCCCTTCCAGGCCAGCTCTCTGCTATGGCCCGAGAAGGCAGTGGAGGATGGCCCAAGTCCTTGGGCCCTGCACCCGCATGGGAGACCAGTAGAAGCACCTGGCTCCTGGCTTCGCATCAGCGCGATGCGCTGGCCGCAGCAGCCATTGGAGGGTGAACCAACGGCAAAAAGGAAGACCTTTCTCTCTGTCTCTCTCTCACTATCCACTCTGCCTGTCAAAAAAAAAAAAAAGAAAAAGAAAGAAATAAAACTTCATAAAACCACATAAACACACACACACACACAAAACCTTCTTACTATTTTTTTTTAAAGATTTTGTTTGAGAGGTAGAGTTACAAAGAGAGGGAGTGACAGAGAGAAAGGTCTTCCTTCCATTGGTTCACACCCATAAATGGTCTCAAGGGCAAGAACTAGACCATTCTGAAATCAGGAGCCTCTTCCGGGTCTCCCAGGTAGGGTACAGGGGCCCAAGGACTTGGGCCATCTTCTACTGCTTCCCCAGGCCATAGCAGAGAACCGGATCAGAAGTGGAGCAGCCAGAATTTGAACCAGCACCCATATGGGATACTAGCACTGCAGGCGGCGGCTTTACTCACTACACCACAGCGCTGGCCCCCATAACTTATTTTAAGCTAAGCATATCATCTGCTTCATTTCTGCCCAAGCCCTTTTAAAAACAGCCTACTGAAGCACAATTTAAAATTCACCCATCTTTCAACATTCAATTCAATGATTTTTAATAAATTAAAAAACTGTCCAATTTTAGATCATTTTCATTAAAGTCCCTGGACACCTGCACCCACGTGGGAGACCCATAGGAAGCTCCTGGCTTCCATCTGGCCCAGCTCCAGCCGTTGCGGGCATTTGGGGAGTGAAGCAGCAGATCAAAGTTCTGTCTCTCCCTCTCTCTGCAACACTGCCTTTCCAATAAAACAAAATCTTTTAAAAGAAAAAAAAAAAAATCAGAGGTATCTATTGGAGAAGGAAGAGGAAGGACAAGAGATCTTCCTTGCATCCACTGCTTCACTCCCCAGAAAGGCCACAACAGCCACGAACTCCATCCAGATCTGCCCCATGGGTGGCAGGGGCCGAAGCACATGGACCATCTTTCAACACTTTCCCAACAGCACTGCCAGAAATCTGGACCAGAAGCAGACCAGCTGGGGTTCAAACCCGCTTTCAGACATGGAATGCTGATATCCTAGGCAGTGCCTAAACCCGCCATACCACAAAATTGACTTAATTTGTTTTTGAGGTTAATTTCTGTTGAGGCATGAATCAGTAGTTCATTACTTTTACTGCTGAATAATGCTCTATTGCATGAATATACCACATATCTAGCATGAATTTATCAACATTTGAAGACTATTCCATTTGGGCTATTATGAATAATGCTGCTATAAACATTCTTCATCAAGAATTTGTATGCACATATGGTTTCATTTCTTTCAAGTAGATACATTAAGCATGGAAATATTGGGTTGTACAGTAAGTTTATGTTTAAATTTTTCCAAGATAAACAAACTTTTCCAAAGAGATTGTTATTTACATTCTCAATCATAATGTATGCAAGTTCCAGTCTGTCTACATTCTTGCCAACCAAATGAAATTTTCAATTGTTAAATTCCAATACATGGTACACAAATATTTGAGAACAAAGCACTTAGTCTTATATCACTAGGGACATCTTTTTAGGACACACATGAAGTCTGGAATGTGCAAAATCAAAGAAAATATACAGTGTGGGGGCTGGCACTATGGCACTATGGCAGAGAAGGTAAAGCCACTAAGCTGCGATGCCAGCATCCCAAATGGGTGCCTGTTCAAGTCCCAGCTGCTCCAATTCCAGTCCAGCTCCCTGCTAATACACCTGCAAAAGCAGCTGATGATGGCCCAAGTGCTTCAGTCCCTGCACTCACCTTAGAGACCCAGAAGAAGTTCCTGGCTCCAGGCTTTGGCCTAGCCCAGTCCTGGCTTTGGGGAGTAAACCAGCAAATGTAAGATCAATCTTAAAATCAATCTCAATCTCAATCTCTCTCTCTCTCTAGCTCTCCAAAATAAATAAAATAAATCCTTAAAAAAAAATTCTATAATCTAAAGCCTCCAAGTCCCTTTAATTTCCCATCTGATGCCTGTGAACCAAACTCCCTTGTCAAATCTTAAACTTTAACGAAAAGGACCAATACCTAGACTGATTCTGCCTGCCCAAACTACTTCATGAGATTTTCTAAACTCATTACCCTACTGGGATACTGGAATACCCAGGTTCAAGGAATAGCTTGTAGAAATGCAAATAATCTGCTTCTGCCTTTATTACAGGTCTTGTGATGGTCTCTGACATTTCCTTTCCATGACCTATATACGGCTGTATTAAAAGTCATCATTGTTCTTGCTTTGAGGAACAGCTCATCTTTTAGGCCTAATGTCATAACTCTAAGATTACTACTATCAAAAAGTAAAATCAGATTAATTTTTCTCCACATCTTATTTATTATACTAAATTTTGGCCTCATGTACTCAGGTCTCATAGCTTGTTCTTCTTATTGCATGGTCATCTACTCACAACCTGAAATTTGTTAAGCACTTTTCTTAAGGATTGTATGACAAATGCTCCAGAAACAAAATGAGAGTTGGGGCCAGTGCTATGGTGCAGTGGGTTAATGCCCTGGGCTGCAGTGCCAACATCCCATATGGGGGCTGGTTTGAGACCTGGCTGCTCCACTTCCGACCCAACTCTCTGCTGTGGCCTGGGAAAGCAGTGGAGGATGGCCCAAGTCCTTGGGCCCCTGCACATGTGTGGGAGACCCGGAAGAAGCTCCTGGCTCCTGGCTTCAGATCAGCGCAGCTCCAGCCGTTGCAGCCAAATGGGGAGTGGACCAGCAGTTGGAAGATTTCTCTCTCTCTTTCTTTCTCTCTCTCTCTCTCTGCCTCTCCTCTCTCTCTGTGTAATTCTTTCAAATAAATAAATGAATCTTAAAAAAAAAAAAAAAATGAGAGTAAAGAAAAAGGGGTAAGTAAACCCATACCAGTGATAACTTTCAGAAACTGCTAAATGTTCTATCTATAGTAAACTGGTAACAGCCTCTGGCAAACAAATAGAAACCCCTTAGTAAGGCTTGCCTCTTGTTTTTAATTTACGTACAAATTAGATAAAAATAGGTCTGCTGACATGCACCAGTTATTTATCTTAAGAGATTTAATAACTATAATATACAATTTATGAGGTTCTCCCTCAGGCATTGATTTTCCTCCATCTTGAGTACTATAGAGGAAAATTTCATTGAGTGTCTAAAACACAAAATGCACAGGTTTTTAAACCAAGAAGATAATATAAGTATGATAACTCAAATATTATTTTTCTACTTGCAACTTATAAAATATCATTTTATAATAATGTTCTCACAAAAGACATATACTATTCCAGAACCATGTCACTGTTTGAAAACAAATGCTTTGTTTTAAAAATGTTATCTTTATCTTGTTTCCTGGTTTTATTAAAAGCAAGGTGCTTTCACATTTATTTCTTAACTCAAGCTCAATTAAAAATATAATCCTAGGGCCAGCATCATGGCATTCATGGGTTAACCTGCTACCTGTAATGTCAGCATCCCACCAGGCACCAGTTCATGTCCCAATTGCTCCATTCCAATCCAGCTCTCTGCTAATGTGCCTGGGAAAGCAATGGAAATGGCTCAAGTGACTGGGCCTCTGCACCCAAGTGGGAGACCCGGAAGAAGCCCCTAGGCTTCTGGCTTCCATTAGGCCCAGCCCCAGCAGTTTCAACCATTTGTGAAGTGAAGCAGTGGATCGAAGACAGCTCTCTTTTTCCACCTCTAACTCTGCCTTTCAAATAAATAAATATTTTTTAAAATTATACATATATATGTACATAAAATCCTATATGTCCTCAGCAGATACCTCCCTACCTCTGGGCCTATCTCAGATATACAGTATTCTATATTTATTATATGCTGCTTATTACAAAGTAACAGACTTTTAGGGTTAGAATTAATCTCTTCACATGTATTGTATATTTCTAATTTTATTTTCATTTTTACTTGAAAGGGAGAGCAAGAGAGAAAGAGAAACGACCCTTCTGCTGGTTCAGCAATCAGGGCTAGGACAGGCCAAAGCCAGGAATCTGGAATCTGAGCCTCCCAAGAACTTGAGTCCTTGAAACCATCACCAACGCTTACCAGAGTGTACACCAGCAGGAAACCAGATTGAGAGCAGAGGCCCCAGGACCTGAACCAGGCACTCTGATATGGGATGCAAGCATCCCAAGTGGCAATTTTAGCAGCTGCGCCAAATGTCCTCCCTATCAACTGTATTTTAATGAAACAACTAACAGATCAGGGAATTAGCAACCTATCTTAAAAATAAACAAACAATAAACTCAGAATCAGAAGTGGGAGGTTTAAGTTCTAGCATTAACACTTACTATGTAAACTCAAGATATCTAACATTCATGAATCTCAAATTCCCTTATTTGTAAAACTGGAATATTTCATCATTCACAAGATTTCAATAGGAAGTGATATGAGATTGTAGAGATGTAATTTTGTATAAAGTGAAACAAAAACTTGCACAAACCTTCTGAAGTTCATCATGTAACAGATTTTTCACACACTGTATGGAGGCTAGATGTGTATTCACTCTAACTGTTGTGAATGATGGAGGGTGCGACAGGTGATTTAAAAGGGTTTCAAACTTCTTTTCTGCTTCTTGTTTACCTGAAGTAGATACAACCTGAAAAAAACAAGTTAATGTTTTCATTTCTAAAACTAAGAATATTCAGAATACACTTACATGTTTCTTCTATGTAATACAGTATCTTTAAGCAATTTGCTCCTTCTCTTTCGTTATATTGTTTATGTGTTAATAACACTAAGAGAATGGTAATACTTCACAGGGTTGTTGGGTTTAATTGTGGTAATAAATACCTAACAAAGCTTAACATAAAGGGCTTAGAAAAACACTGCTTCAACCTAAACTGTTAGTATCCGCAACATTTATTCACATCCATGGAGGATTTCATTTTACTCACATACAAAGCATAAACTGTTACAGCACTTCTGTTGCACCACTCACTTGCTAAAGTTATATCCCACAGCCAAACTGGCTGGTAGCCTTTTAAATACCAGTATTAGAATAATTAACATTGATATTCTATTATCCTAACATCCTCCAGAACATCAGCTTAATATGGTATTATTAAATGTAACAAATAGTTAACAGTCCAAAAAAGAATAGGTATGTCACAAATGAACTTAGACTCAAAGCAGCCAGGTTCCCTCCTAATTAACCAAAGCTTTTCATGGCACACATTCCCCTCCTCCTCATTTTGGCATTTTTGACTATACCCCTCCTCACAGAGTTCATAAACTACTGACCAGCCTACCAAACCACTAGTCTTAAAGCAGTCATATTTTCTTTCTCAAGGTTTCATTTTATCAAAAGTATTTCCCTTCAACACTTTTTACAAAGCATGGTTTTTCCAGCCAGTGCCGTGGCTTAACAGGCTAATCCTCCGCCTTGCGGCGCCGGCACACCAGGTTCTAGTCCCGGTTGCCCCCCTTCCAGGCCAGCTCTCTGTATGGCCCGGGAAGGCAGTGGAGGATGGCCCAAGTCCTTGGGCCCTGCACCAGCATGGGAGACCAGGAGAAGCACCTGGCTCTTGGCTTCGCATCAGCGCGATGCACTGGCCGCAGCGGCCATTGGAGGGTGAACCAACAGCAAAAAGGAAGACCTTTCTCTCTCTCTCTCTGTCAAAAAAAAAAAAAAAAAAAAAAAAAAAAAAAAAAAACACCTCCAGCTTTACCTGTACTTCTGATCTACTGGCTCTAAAATGGAGGTTCATACAACCCCCTTGGTTTGATTAATTTGCTCAAGTGGCTCACAAACCTCAGGGAGACATGTTTACTGCTTTAAAAAAAAAAAAAAAAAAGGATGGTTTTTCTTTCCATAAAATCATACTGTTGGTTGGTTGGAGACAGGTGGTGTCAAAAGGTATTTGGAACTTTTTTTTTAGTAAAACAATGTTCATTTTTAAAATTGGTGGAGGAAAAAACTGTCAATACCATACTTCTCTTACTTTGTGCCTTAAAATAGAGAAGAGGTTTTCAATTTCTATACAGTTTAGTCCCTTAATATTCGTAAATAAATGTAGAAGCCAAATCTAAATGCCATGGCTTCAATATTAAAAATTTAAGCAGCTCTGAATAAAAAAACGGTTTGAGGGAGGAAAAAAGTTGCGTGGAGGCAACCTGGTAAATGGAATAGAGCACAAGTCTTGCAATCAGACAATCAGTGTGCACTGAGGACTTTCACGCTAGGCACGGCCCGCAGCAGACAACTATTTTTGAGGATTTACAGGCTAAAGTGACTCCAGTTGCTTTCCCTCACTCAACACCCCAAAACCACCTTGTATCCTTAACCATTATCAATTCACTCCAAGCACTGGAACTTAGTCTGAGGTTCTACACCTGTGCTTTGTTTAAACTGCTCCTGAGCTATGTGCCCACAGACTTCTGTAACAGCTGTCTCGATTTGAACACAAACAACTGAAAAAAAAAAAAAAAAAAGATTCTGAAGAATACGAAAAGGCCTGCAAGTCACTTTTATATTTCTCTAGAAAGCGTAAAGTTGAGTTTTTGCAAATAGTTTTATCTGACCTACCTCCTTATTCAAAAAGCTCTCTTTAAGGTAATGTTCAACCTCAGGTCTCAAAGATATTTTAGGGAAAACAGACATTTTCCTCTTGTTAAGTCTTCCTGTAAGAAAAAAACGCTCGTTCTTTCCAAACTACAGAGTCTTGACAGTGAGTAGCCAAAACGCCAAGGCCACCAGCACGCCAGGAAGTCGCTCCGCTCCCTCCAAGTTACATTCGGTGAGGCGGGGGAACGTGGGGTTCCAAGCGGCTTCCTCGCCTCCACCGCACCCGTCGGGTCCGCTGGAAATTCTCACTGAAATCACTGGAAGGCGCTGCCCGACCAAGAACAACCGCAACAACAACAAAAACCACACAGGCCTAGTGACAGCATCCCTAACGAACCGGACAATACCCCCAAACCAGAGACGGACCTCTCCTGATTCTTTCAATCTTACATCCTAACTTACAACCCCGCGCCCACAGTTTCTGTGCGGAGAGCCGCTTCCGCCTTGCGTCACTTCCGGCATTCGGCCCACCCCCTCACCTTCCACTCCTCCAATCCACAGCCACAAATCGCGGCTCGCTCCGCCGAAGGACCCCAGCCCGGCCGGCTGCGCCCTCGCCGAGCCAGGTCAGGGGTCCTTTGGTAGGGAGGGACTTCCGGCCTGCTGCGCTAAGAAAACCAGGTCCCGCAGGCCGGTGGATTCCTGGAGAAATGATTTGCGTGGGTTGAATGGAAGACGTTGCTGGCCTGTGTGAGGAGAAGGCCCCAGTGAGCCGCTCGCTGGATGACCAGAGTTTATTTGGAGGCATCAGTCACGTTTGATTTCATGAAATTGCTCCTCTAAGGCATACAGATCTGACTTCAGTTGTGAATAAACAAATCAATTCATATTTTTGAAAGCTTTAATGCTGTGTTAATATCCATAAATACTCGGGTAACACTTAAATCCGTGGAGAATGTCAGGATGACTTAGAAGGCAAGCTGATTCTTGTATCACAGTTGACGTGCTTTAGAGCTGGGGAGACCCCTTGGCATAATCTTTTTTTGTCACCAATGACATCTCATAATCAAATGGAAAAGATTTAATGAAAGAAGGTACCTAACCAAAGTCACTATGCCCTCTTGATTGAACGGGAGAGTAAAATATAGTTCTGTCTCCTTGAATGAGTGGTTTTTGCACAGTACACCATGGTCACTTCCACATGAATGTCTGGAAGAATATTTTTTCTTAAGTCTTTAATTTTCACAAAGTTTTTTTAAAGTACATTTTCTCTAATACACCAACCCCACCAGGTTCTGAGGAATATGTTGTAACATATGGCCATTATGATGCACAACCACCCTGCAAAGTGTTTCTCACTCTGTTTTAAAGATAAGTAAAGCAAGGCTTCCAGAATTTAAATTACTTCCAATGTTTCACAAAAACGATACTGAGGATAAAGAACATTGTAATTTGTATTCTAAATCCAATACCTTGTGGTCCCACCATAGCATATTTTTAAAAAGATTTATTTACTTATTTGAAAGAGTTACACAGAGAAAGGGAGACAGTGAGAGAGGTCTTTCATCTGCTAGGCTTATCCAGAGCCAGAAGTTTCTATCAGGTCTCCCACACGGGTGCAGGGTATCAATGACTTGGGCCACCTTCCACTGCTTTCCCAGGCCATAGCAGAAAGCTGGATGAGAAGTGGAGCAGCCAGGTCTCGAACCGGCGCCCATATGGAATGTCAGCACTGCAGGCAGCATCTTTACCTTTACCTTTACAGCACCGGCCCAGCATATTTCTTCAAATAATTCATGGGATTCTTTTATGGCTAAACTATCTGAAGTAGTGTAGGAATTACCAAAGCAAATTTTGTCACCTTGACTTTTCTGTGACCCATAGCACCAATAATGGTTGGAATCTGTATGTAAGAGATAAAGAGAGAAAGGAACAAGTTGAACTATATTGTAAACCCCATGAAGGTAAAGACTATGTCACCATTGCATATCACACTGCATAACACATAATACAAATATTTATTGACTGAGTAAATGAAAAGATAAATGAACATCTTTATGTAATAGAGAAAATGTTGATAAAGCCAATATTTGCCAGAAATTTTTCATTGTTCAGCACATGTGGACAGTATGTTTAGACCACTCTTTTTTAATAAAAAAAAGATTTATTTATTTATTTGAAATGCAGAGTGACAGAGAGAGAGGGAGAGGCAGAAACAGACAGATCCTTTGATCTACTGGTTCACTCCCCATAGCTGAGGCAGGGCCAGGCCAAATCCAAGAGCATCAACTACGTCTGGGTCTGCTTTCCCAGGCACTGTAGCAGGGAGCTGGATTGAAAGCAGAGCAGCCAGGACTCGAACCTGTGTTCCTATGGGATACCAGCAATACAGTGGCTTAATCTACTAAACCACAACACTGACCCGTAGATAACTCTTAACTTGAAGTTTTTTTTTTTAATAAAAGTTATTTATTTATTTATTTATTTATTTGAAAGAGTTACAGAGAAGGGGATTGAGTGATCTTCCACCCACTAGTTTACTCCCCAAGTGGCCTTAACAGCCAAGGCTAAGCCAGACCAAAGACAGGAGCCAGGAAGATCATCTGAGTCTCCTTTGTGGGTGGCAGGGGCCTAAGTACTTGCACCATCTTCAATTGCTTTTCCCAGGCCATTGACAGGGAGCTGGATCAGATGTGAAGCAGCTGGGATACGAACTGTCAACCATATGGGATGCCAACTGCACAAGCAGCAGCTTTAACCACCGTGGCCAATGCTAACCCTTCACTAGACATTCTTGTAATGACAGTTATGTTGAAAAGGTCTCTTGATGTTCTAAAATTTGGTCCAAGAAAAATATAAATCTGAATTTGGCATACCAGATATTCATTTTCTAAGCAAAAGAAGGCCCCAATAGGAACACATTAATATGAGTTTTTAAATCTATGCATTCTTGGCCGGCGCTGTGGCTCACTAGGCTAATCCTCCGCCTGCGGCGCCGGCACACTGGGTTCTAGACCCAGTCAGGGCACCGGATTCTGTCCCAGTTGCTCCTCTTCCAGTCCAGCTCTCTGCTGTGGCCCGGGAAGGCAGTGGAGGATGGCCTAAGTGCTTGGGCCCTGTACCCACATGGGAGACCAGGAGGAAGCACCTGGCTCCTGGCTTCGGATCAGCACAGCACGCTGGCCGTAGCAGCCATTTGGGGGGTGAACCAATGGAAGGAAGACCTTTCTCTCTATCTCTCTCACTGTCTAACTCTGCCTGTCAAAAAAAAAAAAGAATAAATCTATGCATTCTTAATAGGGGTGGAGGAAATTGAGAGGGTATGATAAAATCTTAGATATAATCTTAGGAGCCACTGCTGTGGCATAGTAAGCTAAGCCTCAGTTCATGTCGCGGCTGCTCATCTTCTGATCCAGCTCTCTGCTACAGCCTGGGAAGGCAGTGGAGGATGGCCCAAGTGCTTGGGCCCCTGCACCCACATGAGAGACCCAGAAGAAACTCCCAGGCTCCTAGCTTTGGATTGGCCCAGCTCCGGCTGTTGTGGCCATTTGGGGAGTGAATCAGTGGATCAAAGACCTTTGTCTGTGTCTCTCCCACTGTCTGTAACACTACTTCTCAAATAAATAAATAAAATCTTGTGGCACTGAGAAACTAACTGTATGGATGGGGGGGTCAGCGATTTCGCTGTGGCACAGTGACAAAGTAGGTTAAGCCTCTGCCTGCAGCTCCAGCATCCTATATTGGCACCTATTCAAGGCCCAGCTGCTCCACTTCCAACCCAGCTTCCTGCTAATGCACCTGGGAAAGCATTGAAAGATGGCTCAAGTAGTTGGGCCCCAGCACCAACAAGGGAGAGCCGGATGAAAACCTTGGCTCCTGGCCTCCTCCTGGCCCAGCCCTGGATGTTGCAGCCATTTGGAGGAGTGAACCAGTGCCTCTACCTCTCAAATAAATAAATAAATCTTTAAAAAAAGAAAAAGAAAAACTATACCTAACAAATACTATTCCTTAGCATTAAATTTCATGGTGGGGACTATGGAAGGATTAGGGAAAAAGTAGACTCCTTCAGGGGATGATAATTTTAACAGGTTGTAAGACATTTACATAGGTATTCACTTTCTACCAATACAAAAGAAATTTATATCTAATCTTCACTTTTTGTATTCTTTCAGATTAACTTTTTAGTTCTTCTGTTACAACCATGCTTCTTTTTATATCTCAAAAATGTTATTTCAGATTGATCCTAGGACAACAGTCTTAATACTGGCTCTGGCTATCTCAAAGAATTAGTTTCCTCCTGATTTCAATCCAATTAGGTTCCATAATGATAACATAGCCCATTAACCCATGAATTTAATCTGGTGTCAGGATATTTCCTGTCTAAGATTCTTGGATTTCTTTGGCTTTATTTGAGGTGCTGTAGGTTATGACATAAGTGTCTAGAATGTAAAGCTATCAATGAACATCGAACAATTAAAACATTTTGAATGGATTCATCTTTATTTAGAAATAATAATATGTGTGTGTGTGTGTTTGTAACATATATACCTCACCTAGAATTTTCCATTTTCTGTGCTGCACTTAATGGAATGTTCTTAGAACATACGGGAGAAGAGAATTTCCTATTAAGAAATCTATTAATCCCCTCTTATCTTTAAACTGACTGAGATAAAAATCACACTGGACATTATTTTAAAGGTCGAGGAGAGGTATGCTTCTTTTTTTTTTTTTTTTTTTTTAGCATAGAGTAACCTTCATTCCTAGCTGGCAGAACACACTGTCCCTTGGACTCTTGGTCTAAGCCAGGCAGAAATTGATCTCAGCTAACTGAGTAATAAATTGAATTCAATTACAGCTGTATCCAATTTTTTCAAGTAGTCTATGAAGTTAGTATATAATAGTGCCTTTGAAGAAACAGTAGATGTGGCTCTATTCCTAAAATTCACTAAGTTGTTGGCATTTCTCTTTCTATAAATCTCAGGTTTGGGGCTGGTGCTGTGGTGTTGTAGGCTAAGCCACTACCTGCGGCGTCAGCATCACATACGGGCATTGGTTCTTGTCCTGGCTGCTCCTCTTCTGATCAAGCTCTCTGCTAATGGCCTGGGAAGGCAGTGGAAAATGGCCCAAGAGCTTGGGTCCCTGCACTCATGTGGGAGACCTGGAAGAAGCTCCTGGCTCCTGGCTTTGGATCAGTCTAGCACCAGCTGTTACCGCCATTTAGGGAGTGAGCCAGTGGATGGAAGACCTACCTCTCACTCTGTCTCTCTTTCTCTCCTCTGTCTGTAGCTCTGCTTCTCAAATAAATAACTCAGTATTTAAAAAAAAAAAAATCTAGCCAGCACCGCGGCTCACTAGGCTAATCCTCTGCCTTGCAGCACCGGCACACCGGGTTCTAGTCTCGGTCGGGGCACTGGATTCTGTCCCGGTTGCCCCTCTTCCAGGCCAGCTCTCTGCTGTGGCCAGGGAGTGCAGTGGAGGATGGCCCAAGTGCTTGAGCCCTGCACCCCATGGGAGACCAGGATAAGTATCTGGCTCCTGCCATCGGATCAGCGCGGTGCGCTGGCCGCCGCGCGCCAACCGCGGCGGCCATTGGAGGGTGAACCAACGACAAAGGAAGACCTTTCTCTCTGTCTCTCTCTCTCTCTCTCTCACTGTCCACTCTGCCTGTCAAAAAAAATTAAAAAATTTTAAAAAAATCTCAGGTACTTTGTTTGTAATGAGCATAGCACTTGTATTTTGCTGAACCGGACAGATATTTCTGGGATTCCATTTTAGTTAAAACAAGTTATTTCCAATTACAGCTTAAATGTTATAGTCTTAATGACAGTATCCTGCTCCTTTTTATGAATTTTGTCTTTTTCATGATTTCAAAATATATCTATTTTCAAACAGCACTATGCCATTGTCTCTTTTGGATCAAGGACTACACTAAAATTAACTGAAAAAAAACAAAAACAAAAAAAACTGAAAGTGGTGTTTTAAGAAAAAACCGCAGGGCTGGCATTATGGTATAGCAGGTTAAGTTGTGGCTTGGAAAGCCAGCATCCCATATGGGTACTGGTTGAATTTCTGGTTGTTCCACTTCCAATCAAGCTCCCTGCTGATGGCCTGGGAAAGCAAGGGAAGTGCTTTGGGCCCCTGCCACCCATGTGGGACACCTGGAAGAAGTCCCTGGCTTTAGTGGCCATTTGGGGAATGAACCAGTGGATGGAAGATCTCTCCTTCTGTCTCTCCTAACTTTGCCTTTCAAATAAATACTTTTTAAAAAATGTATTACAGAATCTTGTTCATTTTTAATAATAAATCTAGGACTAGAAATATCCCATTAAGCCTCTATTTATATGGACAGAAAATCATATTTATAGTTCAACTGAGGTTAAGTAAGTTTAGTTTGCATAGTCTCAGTACATCCTTTTTTTCCATATGGGAGGTTGAAACTTGCCTTTATTATCATAAAGCGAAAGCATATTATACTGCATTTAAGTCTTAAATGGTCGTTGAACCATTGCACTAGGACGGTATAGTAAGTCATACACTTTTTTTTGTACAGGTAGTTTGGCATGTAAAAAGACCACTCTAACAGAGTTAAAAATCCTACCTACCTCCTGACCTAACTGCAGACCTTACCTTATTTTATTTTTATTATTATATATTTGAAAGACAGTTTACAGAGAGAGGTAGAGCCAGAGAGGTCGGTCTTCCATTTCGCTGGTTCACTCCCCAGATGACCGCAAGGGCCAGAACTGAGCTGATCCGAAGCCAGGAGCCAGGATCTTCTTCCGGGTCTCCCACGTGGGTGCAGGGGCCCAAGGACTTGGGTCAGCTTCTACTGCTTTCCCAGGCCATAGAAGAGAGCTGGATCAGAAGAGGAACAGCCCGGACCGGCGCCCTTACGGGATGCCCATGCTGCAGGCTGGGGCTTTAACCTGCTGTGCCACAGCCCAGCCCCCTAACTGCAGACCTTTTCAGTTACACTGGCTCCACCAACTTATTTCAAGGACAATGCTTCCTCTCATTTCAGCCTTTGAAGCTTTTCAATTTTTTTAGAACCTAATCATACAAAATGGAGTTGAAATGACTGTGTAGCAAATTGGCTTTGTACCGATTTATTTTATACATTCAAAAGGTAGAGACAAGCAGATCTTCCATGTGCTGGTTTGCTCCCCAGTTGCTCCCAACAGCTCTGTCTGGGTCAAACTTGCGCCAGGAGCCAGGAACTCCATTTAGGTCTCCCACGTGGGTGTCTGGTACTCAACTATTTGAGCCATCACCTACTGCATCCCAGGGTGTGCATGATGAGCAGGAAGCTGAAATTGGGAAAAACTGACATCGGCATCAGGACCTGTGTGAGCCGTCACAAACTGGTATCAACCTGTGTTAGCCGTCACAAACTTCGCCCGACGGCGGGCAGGGAAGCAGGAGCAGCGAATCCCATTAGGATGGGGGTGGAGCTTGACCACAGAGATTGGGCCATGTGGCCACCCGGCTAAAACTGCACCAGTTTCCTAACAACCTGGATTCGAAACCACGCACTCTGATAACATACTTGGTGCTTAGCAAAGCTAGGGGAAGGTAACCTTAATAAATCACATAACTGAACTCTGTAGTTACAGGTTATTTTATGGGTCGCCATAAAATTCTTACATAATTCTTACAGAATAAAGAGTCATAGCAGGACCCCAAGCTACGACTCCACCCTGTGAGACCAGAAAGCATTTATGAAAGAAATCCCACTTCTGTGCAGCAACAGGACAACAGTGGTTGGTCAGGCTGGGAAGTTGTCGTTTCTCCCTTCTTTTAAGAGGCTCGGCACGCAGCTGCCAGAGAGCAGAGACATGCAATGGCAGGACCCAGGAAACATTCCAGAAGAGCGATGAATGGGAACCCGCACCAAAGGAAATTTCCAAAAACACACCGCCCACCGGAAGTGAAGCCGGAGGAAACGCCACGTCGAAGGCGTGGGCTTACGTAAGCGTGCAACGTCACGCGCCGTCCTTCCGGCGATGGGTGGTCCGGAACCAGGAGGGGAGGCGGAGCGGAGGCGGGGCTTGGGACTGGGAGAGATTTTGGTGGGTAGGTGGGTTCAGACCGAGGGGACTACGGGTCGGCGTAGGGCTCATTGGGCTCGGAACAAAGGACTGTCTGGTGGAGACTCGGCGCAGCACCTTCGGACCGGTAACTGAGCTGCGGGTCGGGGGCTGTCGACCGAGCAGTGCTGTTACCGCGCGGTCTCGGTCGGCTTCTCCTTGGTTCCGGACAGGCAGCGTCGCGTTGGGGGGCCCGGCGCAGCGGCACCTGCTGCTGGGGGGACCCCACGGCCCGCCCAGGTGCTCATGATGGGGCTGATCTTCGCTAAGCTGTGGAGCCTCTTCTGTAACCAAGGTGAGAGGATGGAGCTGCGCGGCGGTTCGAATCCGGGGCGGCGATGCGACTGCCCTAGGGGACAGCGGAGGCAGGGCTCTGGGCAGCTCGGGGCGTCCTGAGACCCCGAGGACGGACGTAGGCGAGGGGACGGGGAGAAACTCGGTGTTTCGGACCGTGAGAGTGCAGAAGAGACGGGCTCTGCGCGGTGAAAGGGGAAGCCCGAAGGGAGGCTTCTGGTGACCCAGAATCCAAACTGGGAATTTGGACTATTAGCCGAGCAGAGCGGAAAACCCCTGAAGTTGCCTGGAGGCATTCCCAGGGCCCTCCCCGGCCTTCGTTAAGCATCCTTGGGTCTGTCAGGGTGAGTGTCCGCTCAGGAACCTAAAACTTTTCTTGTTACTGGTGTGGCTTTGTTTTCCGCCCTGCCCTTCAAAGCCAGTGCACCTTCCTCCTCTCTCTTATTTCTCTGGCTTTCTAGGACTGGAGAATGAGTTCTGTTCAGAAACAGGGTTTCCGGACAATTTCATCCTACATCCTTTCTTTTCGTAGGCGTTAGAAAAAAAAAAAAAATGCTTTCGGTTGTGTGGAAGATGTTACGTGTCCGCTGCTGGTGTCGAACAGGTTGTGAGGCACTAAACTTGCAAGTCCAAAGGGCCAAGAAGTTGTAAAACCTGTTCTGAGTCAGCCGCAGATGTGATCTGAAGAGAGAAAATACACACAAAAGGGGCGGACAATAAGGTTTTAAGCATTTTTTTTTTTTTAATGGAATGATCTCCTAGTGATTGAAACTAGTTTTGAAATTCAGTTTGTTTCATTTTCCCTTTTATACCCTTATGTGATTTGTAAACCTGGTATATTTTTAGAGTGGCACCAATTTGTTACTGCTAGTGTGCTTATCATTTTTTTCTGGATTTAAGAAGTGGTGAAGAAAATGGATGGCTGTAATTCATTTGTTCTGCAGATTGATAACACTAAAATAGTATCTTTTGAGGTTATAAAAAAGACACATACATACACTTGCAAATGTATATGTATATGCTCTCTATGCAGTTTCCACAGATAAATAGCGCTTTTCACGAGATTTCAGTGTAGCCAGCTTAACTCCTTGTGGAGATTTTCCGTAAGTTTAAATTTACTACATCGTTGTCATTTTTATCAGTTTATGTTTTCTGGTCTTGTTACATAAGTTCATAATGTAAAGCAGCATTTTAAAACATGAAGATTAATCCAATAATCACCTGTTTATTGTTCCCTGGAACTTAAGAAATAAAACATAACCAAAGTAGCTGGTTCTCCCTGTGTACTCCATGCCATTCCTCTTTTCCCTTTTCTGTTTTATTACTACTCTATCTTCTGTCGTTTGAAGTTTCCTTAATTAAAACTAAAGGAAATAACAGATGCTAAGGGAAAATTTGTCAGATTGTGACAAATTCATGAGCTACTTTTATAGCCGCTTAATTATTCAGATCTCCTAAATCCCCATTTCTACTTAGAATTTTCTTTCCCTTTCCCTTTCATGTTGAAAGTGTTTCAGTGATGATTATTCTGTCATGCTAGTCTGGTTGATTCCTGCAACATGTACTTATGGGAGATACAAAAAACTAAAAATAAACAAAAAAGATACATACTTTCCTTGCTCTGGGAGTATTAAAAGATTACTAAATGAGACAAATGTGAAAAAATGCAGTGAGGTAAATTATTGATCAGATATATGTGAAAATACAGTGATCACACACACACACAATCAGAAGTGACTAATTTTTTGTAGGTGCTTACTGGAGGACTGCAGCTTAGGGTAGACTTGGACCTGAAAGATGAGTTAGAGTTATTCCAGGCATAGCAGGAGATTGAGTACAAGAGTCACGCTCTCTAGGCAGAAGGACTAACATGCAGAGGGATTAATTTGTTTGATGAATTTGAGGTAGCAGAAACTAGTTACTTTGTGCAGTATCTTGGTTTGCTTGTTGCCAAGTTAGAGAAGAGGTTGGAGAGGTAGCCAGCAGACCCAGATCACAGAGGGTTTGCCGTATCTGCTGGGACATTAGACTGCAGAGCAAGCAGTTAGAACCTTTGAAGAGCAGTCAGTGGCTTTTGTTTTTTAAATGGAAGGAATAATATGATCAGATTCATATCTTAGAGTGTATTTTTGTTTTCTGTATGAACAGAATTAACTGCCAATCTCAGTATTTTTCCATTTCCACAGCTATACACTGATAATTGAGAAGTACCCAATTCTGGTTACCTATTAGAATAATATGTCCAGTGCCCCACCTGACACCAGTTTAATCAGAATGAGGTAAAGTGGCCTGTGCATCAGTGCCAAGATGATTAAAATGGGCAACTAGTGTTAAGAATTATTAATCTCAGGGCCGGCGCTGTGGCGCAGTAGGTTAATCCTCCGCCTGTGGCGCCGGCATCCCATATGGGCGCCAGGTTCTAGTCCCGGTTGCTCCTTTTCCAGTCCAGCTCTCTGCTGTGGCCCGGGAGGGCAGTGGAGGATGGCCCAAGTGCTTGGGCCCCTGCACCCGCGTGGGGGACCTGGAAGAGGCTCCTGGCTTTGGATCGGCATAGCTCCGGCCGTTTTGGCCATTTGGGGAGTGAACCTGAACTAGTGGATGGAAGACCTTTCTCCCTGCTCTCCCTCTCACTGTCTGTAACTCTACCTCTCAAATAAATAAATAAAAAATCTTAAAAAAAAAAAAAAGAACTATTAATTTCTTTACGTGCTTTTTTGTCTTAATTTTCTTTCAATATTATCTTACTCTTACCACTTGTTTTGTTTTGTTGTGTAACATTTTGGAACCCAGGTATTTTCTCAGAAATTGGAGATCTTTCTGGGAATAAGCATACTAAGGCATGTATTGTCTAGGTACAACAGTTTGAAAATATACTATTAAGCCTGCAATTTTGTATTAATGTTAAGCCAGAAGACTGATTACTTCTGCATAATTATCATTGAAGGAAACAATTTTAAAATCTGATTGCCTTTGCAAATATTATTTTATATATCTGTGTGGTTGTATAGATGAGTCTCTATAAATATGCACAGGAATCTTTAAGTTCACATATAAAGTTGTATATTCCTTTTTTTAATTATTTATTTTTTAGCTCTCATAGCCATGGTCTTCTTTTTTTTTTTTTTTTTTTAATTTTTTAAAGGTTTAGTTATTTTACCTAAAGGTGGAGTTAAAGAAAGGGAGAAGCAGAGAGAGATCTTCCATCTGCTGGTTCATTCCCCATATGGCTGTGATGGTTGGAGCTTGGTCAGTCCGAAAGCCAGGAGCCAGGAGCTTGTTCTGGGTCCCCCATGTTGGTGCAGGGGCCAAGGACTTGGGCCATCTGTCACTGCTTTCCCAGGCACATTAACAGGGAGCTGGATCTGAAGAGGAACAGCCAGGACTTGAACCTGTGCCCAGATGGGATGCTGGTGCCACAGCGCCAGCCCCAGTCTTTCTTTCTTTCTTTTTTTTTTTTTTTTAAGATTTATTGATTTATTTATATGAAAGAGTTATACAGAGGATGGAGAGGCAGAGAGAGAGAGAGAGAGAGAGAGAGGTCTTCCATCCACTGGTTCACTCCCCAATTGGCTACAATGGTTGGAGCTGTGTTGATCCGAAACCAGGAGCCAGGAACTTCTTCCAGGTCTCCCACACATGTGCAGGGGCCCAAAGATTTGGGCCGTCCTCTACTGCTTTCCCAGGCCATAGCAGAAAGCTGGATCAGAAGTGGAGCTGCTGGGACTTGAACTGGCGCCCATATGGGATACTGGCACTATAGGTGGTGACCTTACCTGTTATGCCACAGTGCCAGCCCCTCTCTATATGTTGTGACTGTAAACCCTCACCTTCAGTTATTTCTTATGTTACCCAGAATTAAGGACAAATGAAGTAAGGTTTTAATTATAGTTCATTTTTAGAACCAACTAGCACATCTTAATTATCTAATTTTCTTTTCATTGGTGAATCTCATATTATAATTTTGAGTACTTATCAGTGCTCCAACTTTTTATGGAATTGTTACTGTACTAGACTTCTGACTGTTCAGATCTCATGTCCTAGAATTTTTAGCTTATTTAATTCTGGGTTTTTCTTGATTTCAAGTGTACAAAATTAAATGTATCATCTCTCTGCTCCCAGTGGTTTGAAAGGTTCAAATCATGAATTCATTCAGGTTTCTGATTAAATGTTATTCCTCAGAGAGGACTTCCCTCACCACTTTATCAAAAATAGTGCACTTCCAGCTCCAGCTATGCTTCTCCACATCTTTACCGTACTGTTTTTCTGAGTAATGTTTTTATGTACTACCTATTAATGGTATTAAAAATCTGTTTACTTTTGATGTCTGTTTCTTTCAGTGGAAATAAAGTCCCTAAGGTATGCATTTTGTCTTATTCCCTCTTATATTCCCAATGCCTGGCACTTGGTGGATGCTGAACCAAAGTAACACATGTACATTTTTATTTTAAGAAGTTAAATACCATTAAATCTTAAAATGTGTGTCATCGTCTATTTAAGCTCTTTTTTTCTAGTGTTACATATTTATATGTTTCCGAATAATATGCCTACATGGAAATTTTTTTTTTTTGACAGGCAGAGTGGGCAGTGAGAGAGAGAGAGAGAGACAGAGAGAAAGGTCTTCCTTTGCTGTTGGTTCACCCTCCAATTGCCGCTGCGACTGGTGCACTGCGCTGATCTGAAGGCAGGAGCCAGGTACTTCTCCTGGTCTCCCATGGGGTGCAGGGCCCAAGCACCTGGGCCATCCTCCACTGCACTCCCTGGCCACAGCTGAGAGCTGGCCTGGAAGAGGGGCAACCAGGACAGAATCCTGCGCCCCGATCGGGACTAGAACCCTGGGTGCCTGCGCCGCAGGTGGAGGATTAGCCTATTGAGCCGCGGTGCCAGCCTGCTTGGAAATTTTAAACATTACAATTTGTCTCATTATGGTAAAAGAGAAATCTCTGTTTATGACCTTTCCTTTCCCTCATCATCCCAATATAGTTTTCTGCTTTAATTCATTCTGCATTTTCATTAATGTGGCTGTAAAGTTTTATTATTGCTGAGCCATAGTGTGCTTATAATTTAATTGCCTTAATTTTCTTTGCACATTTGGTTAAACTATTTCAAGCTATCTAAAGGCCTCTGAGTAACAAATTTTCCCACCTTATGTATCAGATGATTTTTCATTCCTCTGTGCTTTCAGTCCCCTGTTCTTCACAAAACTTCCCTTACTTCCTTCTGTGCTTGCTCAACACCTGTTCTGCACTTGTCTTTGCTACCATTCTAGGAACGGAATCTACTTTTTAATTAAACCTGTGTCTTCTTGTTTATTCTCACTTTGGTGAAGCACATCCTTTAGAAATTCCCTGTAAAATGACAATTTTTTTTGCATTTCTAAATACCTGAAACTGTATTGGCCTGCCCTCATTTTTTTATTTATAATTGGACTTGCTATATAATTATGATTTTGAAGACATTGAAAAGACTTGAATTGTTCTTATTTTTTTTGCCTTTCCCAGTAGTTTTTAGAATTTTTGATTTATCCCTAGTACTTATAAGTTTCAAAGGGGGGGTGGGTGTACTTTTATTTTTGTTGTTCTTATCTGTAGACTCTCTTGATCTTTTTTTTTTTTTTTTTTGACAGATAAGAGTTAGTGAGAGAGAGAGAGAGAGAAAGGTCTTCCTTTTTCTGTTGGTTCACACCCAAAATGTCTGCTATGGCTGGCTTGCTGTGCCAATCCAAAGCCAGGAGCTTCCTCCTGGTCTCCCATGCAGGTGCAGGGCCCAAGCACTTGGGCCATCCTCCACTGCCTTCCTGGGCCACAGCAGAGAGCTGGAGAGGAAGAGGAGCAACCTGGACAGAATCCAGCGCCCCAATCAGGACTAGAACCCCGGGTGCTGGCACCGCAGGCAGAGGATTAGCCAAGTGAACCATGGCGTCGGCCCATCTCTGGACCTTTTCAATGTAAAGTTATATCCCTTTTGATCCTAGAATTTTTTTTTTTTTTAGTTTGGGTTTGGAGGCCTTCTACTCTTGGAAATCATATTGATTATATTATGCTTAATTGGTCATCAAATATTCTTTTCTATTTTATTGTTTCTCTTTTGTTTGAGTTCTACATTCTATAGGTTATTTACTTTGTCTTTTAATCCTATTGAATATTGTGGTTCAGCTTTCACATTTTTTACTTAAAAAAAGCTTTTTTTTATTTGCTAAATGTACTTTTTTTTAAAGGATTTGGGGTGAGAAATTCATAATTCAAAGTTTGCATTAGTGATTATTTTGCCTCTTTTTTAAAGATTTATTTATTTGAAAGAGTTACAGAAAGAGAGATCTTACATCTGCTGGTTCACTCCCCAAATGGCTACCAGGGCTGTGCCACGCCTAAGGCAGGAGCCAAGAGTTTCATCTAGGACTCCCGTGTGGGTGGCAGGGGCCCAAGCTCTTAGGCCAGCTTCCACTGCGTTCCCAGGCCTTTTGCAGGGAACTGGATCAGAAGTGGTGCAGCTAAGACACAAACTTAAGGCCCAAATTTGAAGGTCACAAGGGATGCCAGCCTCACAGAATGCAGTTTTTCCTTCCGTGCCACAACTCTAGCCCCTTATATTATTCATTTTTTATTAAGATTTATTTATTTTTTTGAAAGAGAGAGCGAGCAAGAGAGAGATTGAGATCTTCCATCTGCTGGTTCACTCCACAAATGGTTGCAACAGCCATGGTTGGGGCAGGCTGAATCCAGGAGCCTGGGACTCCATCTGGGTCTCCCGTAAGGGTGGCAGGGGTCCAATTACATGAGCCATCTGTTAGGTTCTTTCTGGGGGTATGAAAGGCCAGTACCCCAATCTATTCCAAACCTAACATCATCTTCTGGTGCTTTCCCAGACACACTGGCAGAGTGTTGGATTTGAAGTGAAACAGTAGGAAATGAAATCAGAACCCATATGGGATATGTCAAAATGCCACCTGCCCTGTTCATTTCTTAATGGAGTTTTTGCTGTGCAGCAACTTTAAATTTGGGTGAAGTTTAATTTCTCAAAAATAAATTTAATAGCTGTTGCTTGTGTCCTGTTTAAGGAACCCGCTGCTTTCATCTGGAAGCTTTAACTGTCATTCTTCAGTCTATGTTTCATCTCAGATTATTTTGAGATAGTGATGTCACTAGGGATTGGGTTTCATTATGTTTTTACATAGACATCTGCTTATTCCATCATAATTTATGAGTACTGTTTTTTTCTTCCACAAATGGATAGCTTTGGAGCTTTTGTTGAAACTCAAAACACAAATGGTCATGTAAATGTGGGTCTTAGGGTATGTTTTTTTTCTTTTTAATCTATACATCTATCCCTAGACTATACTATACCACTTTGATCACTGTATATAATAACACATGTACTATGTATAAAATACAGTATTAGATGTTATATTTTGAAGTCTGGTCATTAGAGTCTTCCAGCTTTCTTCTCTTACTCTTTTAAAAAACTTAAATTTTCTATGTTTTTCCATTTTCTGATTTAGTGCTATTTGCTTACTTTTACTTTGTGTTTACCCTTTTTTTTTTTTTTTTAACCACGTAGCTTATTAAGGGTGGACGGTTATTGTTTTTCTTGCTTCTTTTTACATACAAATATTTTAAGGCTATAAATATCTTTCTTGCATACTGTGTTAGCAAGTCCCACAAACTTTAATATATTTCAATATTCAATTTGAAATATTGTGCTTGTCAGATTTCTGTTACTTATGAGAGAAGTTACTTCTAAGAAGAAAGCAGGTTTATTTTGGCTCCTGGTCTGAAAGATCACAATCCACAATCAAGTGGCCCCATTAGTCTGGTGTCTGATGAAGACTGGTAGTAGCAAAGGAACCAGGCATTCTCTATTTATAGAACCAACCTTATCTGGAGAACTGCCTTCCCTGGGCATGGCCCAATGACCTAATGACCTCTCAGGAGGCCCACCTCCCAGGTGTTATATCAAGTCTCCACTCTTAATTCATCAGTTATTAGCATTAATCCACTAACTATTAACATAAGACTGGCACTTAAACATATGAGTTTGGGTAGTGAAATCCTGTTGAAATCATAAGTAATGTGTCTGTGTGAAATTTCTTCTCTAGCCCATGAGTTATTTATGTCTATTACTTAGTTTGCAAGTATTTGTTGATTTTCTGGATAGCTTAGTCTTTTTTTAGATAGCTCAGTTCTTAAGGTAACTTCCAGTAGTCAACATATTCTGTAAGCTTTCTCTTTCTCCCCCTAAATTTATTGGGACACAAGGACATATGTATGATCTACACCACTGTCTGTTCGTTTAACATAGGGAACCCCTTGCAGATTACCAAACATAATGAATCTGTGAGTGATAAGAGCCTGTCACTCCAGGCCACTGCCTCACAGGCAACAGTTGATGACTTAGGGAGAGAGAGCTCCGACAGTGAAAATGGCATGACAGCAGACAACGCAGTAATGCTTAGTCAGCCACCCCCCACATACCTGTGGGATGAACTTAGACAACCTCGAGGCAATAACCCATGAGAGGTCATCCCATCCACACCCAGTGAGGATCCCCACATTTGTGGCAGTCCTCGGGCACCCCAGGCTCTCAGGGCAGCCGCTAGACCCCATCCCACCCGCACATTTGCCGTTAATGTAGGAGCGGACGCAGAATTCAGGCCCTGGAGTCCAACACCCGTAGAAAAGCTTCTGCTAACCAAGGGTCGAGGAGATGCTTGTGTCTTTCCAGAGAATGCAGGACAGCCCATTTGGGTACCAGCCAGAAACATCAAGCCTGCAACTGACAGTCAACCAGAACCAGCTGAACAAGACTGAGAGTCTGCCTTGTTAGCAGATGCACCTGTCCTATCATCCTACCTTGAGAAACTGCCCATAGCCACATCCATTACTGTTTTATACCCCACTAGCTCTGGTCAGCCACTCAAATGGCCCACAGTCTTTGTACGGTCATGCCATTCTTGATTACCATTGTTTCTCATTCCTATCCCTATCTGAGCAAGCATTCCTGTGGTCTCCCATTTTGAGCGCTGGTTAGTCAATGACGGGTAAGATCCCCTGGGGGACAACCTAAGACAGGCACAGCCACATATGGAGACCACATGGAAATGGGGTCAACAATGGTATGGCCAAGAATCATGCCTCCTGTTGCTCAAAAATAAATGAAAAGGGGGAAATATGGTGGAATTAGAAGGCCATGCCAAGATGGCCACTGGCAAGCGAGCGTCAGTTACTCAGGAATGGCTTCCAAACCCCCCCTGCAACAGAGCCTGCCTGGCAACAGGCTGTGATTGGATGGATTCGGATACTGCCTGGCATCAGGCTGTGATTGGTTAGGGCATAAACTGCCCCTTGACCGGATTGGCTGCCTTGGCTATTTAAGCTGCTGTACCAACTGAAATAAACGAGTCTACGGGCTGCTTGCCTCTGGCCCACTTTCACCCGAGTCCCGGGGTCTGTGTGGTGACTCCGCGCCTCTTGCCCCCACCATGCTCCTCCTCTCAGAACAAATCCATGGCAATGTGTAATGTTTTAGAAATGTTTATATGAGGTTAAGATGGTTGTTAGTCTTGTTCACATTTTCTGTATTTTAATGTATAGCTCTTCTAGAACGCATATAGTTGGCTCTTGCTTTTTTAAAAATATATTGTGAAGTTCACTTTGAATTGGAATCTTCAGTTGTCTTGATTTTCTTTTCAAAAATGTCTTTATTTTGCCTTCATTTTTAAAAGTATGTTTTTCATAAATATAGCATCCTCGGTTGATTTTTCTCTGTTCCTTTACTGCTTTAAAATTTTCATTTCACTGGCCTCCATTCTTTTTCTGACAAAAAGTCAGTTAATATTTGTATCTTTACTTCCTTTTATGCAGCCTGGTTTTCTCTTGCTGTCTAGAAGATTTTTCCCTTTTTCTTTGTTGTTTAATAAGTTAGCCTTATTGTACCTGGCTTTGCCTTACTTTGATCTTATCATATTTGAAATTTGCTGAACTCTTGAATTCAGATGTGCTTTTTAATTTTTGAATTCACCCTGTTTTTAAGTTGGATTTCTCAGACCAGCTATTCCCCTAAAACTGTCTAACATAAATCATTAGTGAGAATCAGCATTTAACTAATGAATATCAAGTATAAGAGAAAGTATTACAATGTATTTCAATAAAAATACTGTTTCATAAAATTTTTAGGGTTATATGTATCCTGAGTCATAGAATATATTTCTTTTTCTTTAAGATCCATGTACAGTGCCTGTTACATTGGAGCACTCAAAAATTTTTTTGAATGTTTATTTCTTTTCATCTACTTAAAAGGCAGAGAGAGCAAGCAAGAGAGGTATCTGCTGGTTCACTCTGCTGGTTCACTTCCACAACAGCCAATGCTTGGCCAAGCCAAATATGTGAACCAGAAGTCCATCTGGGTCTCCCACAGGGGTGGCAGGGCCCAAGCACTTGAGCCGTCACCTGGTGCTTTCCTGGATGCATTAGCAGGAAGCTGAATTGGAAACAGAGGTACCAGCACTCAAACTGGCACTGTGGTATGCAACATCCAAGTGGTACTTTAACTTGCTGTGCCCCATCTTTTTTTTTTTTTTAGATTTTTTAATTTATTTATTTGACAGGTAGAGTTTACAGACAGTGAGAGAGAGAGAGAGAGACAGAGAGACAGAGAGAAAGGTCTTCCTTCCGTTGGTTCACTCTCCAAATGGCCGCAATGGCTGAAACTGCTGTGCCAATCCGAAGCCAGGAGCCAGAAGTTTCTTCCTGGTCTCCCATGCGGGTGCTGGGGCCCAAGCACTTGGGCCATCCTCCACTGCCTTCCCGGGCCACAGCAGAGAGCTGGACTAAAAGAGGAGCAACCGGGAATAGAAACCAGTGCCCATATGGAATGCCAACGCCGCAGGCTGAGGATTAACCTAGTGAGCCACGGCGCCAGCCCCTGTGCCCCATATTTATCCACACCAAAACACCTGTCCCTGTAAAATATATTTCTTAACTGTGTTCATGGTCAGACAAATTTGAAAACCATGGAGTAGATTGTCCATAATCATAGCCTTCCCTAGGGCAGCATTGGAGTGTTCTAGATAACTAAAAACGTTACATCGGTTTCAGTATATTCTTCCTGAATCAGCCTTTTTATCATCACTTTTGTTCAGTCAGCTGGGAAATAGATCTTCAATATCTGCTTACACACTTGCCTTCAACTCCACCTGTGACTTTATAGTGTTCTACCTACTTAGTCCCTTTGTTCTTGTTTTAATTCCCTGGTTTACCAAAAGGTTGTTGTTCTTCTAGCCAAGAAACTATTCCTTTGACTGTTAACACTCAGTTTTATCACAATGGTCTAGATGCCTCTCATTGGGAGGCTATTAGCCAAACAAACAAAAAAGTAATATATTTTCCTATATTTACTACTAAATTGAGGAGGACAAGCCAGCACATAGAACATGGTCATCTTTCCCTTAGGCACTAAGCTTCTAGAAGACAAACTATATTTTAAATACTCTAGAGATTTACCTTTAAAGCATTTCTTTAAAACTGAAAAGAATGTTAATGAAGAGCTAAAATTTAATATGTCTTCAAACATTGTATTTATGTGTTGTCTGCCACTAATACATAAATAATATTAAAAGATGACCAGGGAGGTAAAACATTGTTTAGTAGTTTAATATTTTAGAGTGCTACCTTGGGAATCAAGTACCTGGCCAAGATTCTGTGTTCTTCTCAGTGTGACCTTGGGCAAGTTATTCGACCCAAGACTCAGTTTCCTCATCAGTAAAATAAGGAGTGGTATCACTTTCTCATGGAATGATTATGAGGATTAAATTGTATAATCCATGCAGAACACTTAGAATGACACTGAATATTCCTTTTTGTTACTGACCTTCCTTGGCTGACAGTCGGATTCTAGATCTCTCTTATCCTTAAGAATATTACCATGTTATACTTCTGTATAGTGCTTGTTTTAGCAGCACATATACTAAAGTTGGAGCAATACCTCTGTCTGTTATTCTGTACTCATGATGCTATTTTGTAAGTGCTTGTTTACATACTCAGCTTTAATGGTCTTGAGAGTAAAGTCCTTGCTTTATTTATGTACTTAAAAAAATTTTTAATTGAAAGGCAGAGTGATAGAGGGAGAAAGGAAAAGATCTTCCATCCACTGGTTCTCTCCCCAAATGGCCACAATGGCTGGGGCTGGCTGATACAGGCAGAAGCCAGGAGTCTAGAACTCCATTCAGGTCTCCCATATATAAATGATAGGGACCCAAGTTCATAGGCTGTCCTGTTCTGCCTTCCCAGGTACATTAGAAGGAAGCAGAGCAGCTGGGACTCAGTTCTGGTCTCTGATATGGGATGGCGCATTGCAAGCAGCAGCCTAGCTCATTGTGCCACAGTGCCAGCCCTATCTTAATTACAGATGTCACAGTTACAAGAATGCTCTTGTCATTGCACTACAAAGAACAAATGTCGACACTTCAGGACTGGCTCCATTAAAAATTAAGGGATGGCCGGCGCCGTGGCTCAACAGGCTAATCATCCGCCTAGTGGCGCCGGCACACCGGGTTCTAGTCCCGGTTGGGGCGCCGGATTCTGTCCCGGTTGCCCCTCTTCCAGGCCAGCTCTCTGCTGTGGCCCAGGAGTGCAGTGGAGGATGGCCCAAGTGGTTGGGTCCTGCACCCCACGGGAGACCAGGAGAAGTACCTGGCTCCTGCCTTTGGAACAGCGCGGTGCGCCGGCCGCAGTGCGCCAGCCGCGGCGGCCATTGGAGGGTGAACCAATGGCAAAAGGAAGACCTTTCTCTCTGCCTCTCTCTCTCACTAGCCACTCTGCCTGTCAAAAAGTAAAAAAAAAAAAAAAAAAAAAAATTAAGGGATATGAATCAAAAGAGTAAAAGAAGGAGAATTATAGTGAGTTAACACTAAGCAAACTTTGTTTTATTTTACAAAGCAGCTTTTGCCATAATGAAAATAACCCTTCCACAGGACTGTGTCTATTTATTCTGCAGTACTATCTGGGCAGTACCTGCAGTGTACAGGTACAGGAAGATAAAAGATGATTTGTCATCTTGAGAACATTTATGTAAATTATGGCTCCTCTTTAATTGGTTGTTGCAGTACGAAGACTTAGGATAGATCTATAAACTGATACTTGAGTAAGTGTATCATCAGAATTTTGACATTCATTAGAGGTTATCCAGAAGAGCAGAGTTTTGATATGAGATGTGCCACCATTGGCTACAAACTGACTGTGATGTGGTTCTTTTGGTTTTTTCTTCCATACCCTGTTCAGGTTCTCAAGTAACTTTCTAGGTGTTCTACTCTGGAGAATGGAAATCTTTAATATATCCATATGTGTTACAGCGCAGGATTGATAAAATTGAGTTGTTCTCTCTATTCATTTTTTTTTTTAGATTTATTTATTTATTTATTCAAAAGTCAGAGTTACACAGATTGAGGAAAGGCAGAGAGAGAAAGGTCTTCCATCCGATGGTTCATTCCCCAGATGGCTGCAACGGCCGGAACTGCGCTGATCCAAAGCCAGGAGCTTCTTCGAGGTCTCCCACGTGGGTGCAGGGGCCCAAGGGCTTGGGCCATCTTCTACTGCTTTCCCAGGCCACAGCAGAGAGTTGGATTGGAAATGGAGCAGCCGGGACTAGAACTGGCGCCCATGTGGGATGCTGGTGCTTCAGGCCAGGGCGTTAACCCGCTATGCCACAGTGCCGGCCCTGTTCTCTCTATTCAAAACAGACTTCAGGCCAAAAACCACCAAACAAAATAACTTTATGAAAGTGGCACCAGAAGGAGGAAAGGACTGGAAGAGATTTTTCATTGAACAAAGAGCAGAAACAGTATCAGCTCAGAAGACTTACAGAACCCAGACTGAAAAAATATTAGAGACTAAGTAAATGCTTACATCTTTAAATTAGTGGGAGGAATGAAAAACTGCTTGATCATATGTGTGTCTTAGCGATGGCGAAACATTTTAGCTTTAAGCTTTAAAATGGGATTTTTAAATAGAGGAAATAATAAAATCCTGGTATATGGAACTGACAAAGCTTTTAGGTGTAAAAACAGCCTAATTAATTTGATCAGGGGAAACTTTTTACTGAAAAAAAAATTTTTGACTTACTAGTCTTAATGTCATTTAGGTGAATATTTGAGTCCCACCTCCACAAAATCTAATATAAATGACCAAGTTTTCTTGTGTTTTCTTATTACCAATCTCTCATACTGTCTTACATTACGAAAACTAGAGATCATCACAAATACTCATAGATTACCTCACCAAAGACAAGCAGCCTTGGCATCATAAAGTTTCAGTGTTTTAGCAGTCTAATAGCAGATATACAGGAAATGATTTTAATTAACAAGCCAATTAATATTATTGTTGAAAACATATAATTGTAGTTTGAAGCATTATTAAATGTTTATGGTTTGCTTTCTTTTTGTAGAACACAAAGTAATTATAGTGGGACTGGATAATGCAGGGAAAACCACCATTCTTTATCAATTGTAAGTATGGGTGTTTATTTAACAGTTTTTATTTCACTTATTGAAACTTTTTATAATTAATAATAACATTCTTACTCAGTTTTATAATGTGATAGGAAAATTTAAACATTCACTGTTTTACATTTCTAAACACAAAATTTCAGAACAGCAAGGGAAATAAACTACTGTATGCTAAAGTCTTAACAAACACTCATCACACTTTTTCTGGCCTTGAAAGAATTAATAGTAAAGCAGAATAAATAAAGCACATGTTACAGTGCTGAGAGGCAGTCAAGTGGATTCCACTTAGTTCCTGTCACACTAGGTTTCCTGTAAATAGATTGATATCTCTAGGAATCTACTGCTATTCTCCTGATAGCTTTGGAATTCAACAAAGCCAGAGGCATTAAATCAAAAGAAATGACAGTCACCTTGAAAACACTGCTATAAACAAGAAAAAAAGAAAGACTTGAAACTTTCAGAGAAGTGCAATACTTATCTTTAACGAAATTTTAACAGCCCATCAATCCACTTGTCAAAGTACCTCCAATTATCTTTCATTGCCAATGAAATGATCTTTGTTAGACAATGAAAATGGATCCATATCCAGGGATTTTAACAAACAGTTATAAGTCTCACCACTGCGTACCTATAACCTCTTCCCACCTCACCTTACCTTAGAAGTACATGCAGCCCACCAAAAAATACTTAACCAATGTTTAACATTTTCTTCTGCTACTTTTGCTAAATATATGACATGTTCTTTCAAAGTAGAAGATCTGCTTGTTTTCTTTAAAACATTTTTATTTATTGGTTGTTATGTATTTTTATGTGAGTTAGTCTTCAGTCAGAATACAAACATTTCAGAAACTGATCATCTTCATTGAATAATTTTGCACGTAACTTCAAAAGTGTGTGTGAAACCCAAAAGAGAGAATTGCAAGCCTCATCCAATGTAGTACTAGCCTATTATCATAACTAAATATTGATTTTGTGTATTAATTAATGTAACTTAATGATTATGGTTGTACAACTGGTATAAGCATCAGTAGTCTAAATATAGTTCATTTTAAGTAACATTTTCATTTGTCCATGGCCTCATCTTTTTAAGACTGTAGCTTAGGTTACTAAGGCTGAACTAATTTTTATAGCTGAGCTAAGTCTCAGTTTTCACAGATAGACGGTCTTCAAAATCATGGATAGCCTCCCATCCAGTGTTTACCACTTTGCAAATATTAGTGTCACGGTCACCCACAAACTTATTTTTTCAGGATGAAGCATTGGTTCTCATCTGATAACAATGCATGATGTTAGGATTGGGAGCCACAGAAATGCAGACTTAAACAACTGTGTTCTTTTCTTCCTGAATCAAGCCTTCACTTCCTTCTATCAGTAAAAAACAAAAATCAATTTTCCTTCAAGAGTTATAATTTATCTAAATGTTTATTTGCACAAAAGTTCTCCAAGTTTCTATTTTCATGCAAATGATTACTGTCATTGGTGCTTATAAATAAAGAAGGTTAATCTATCTTAAAAATTATAGAGTTAAAACTTGCTTCATGTTAAGAGTTACAAAGGAGTTTTTATGATATCTGTCTTTCAACAGCTTAATGAATGAAGTGGTTCATACTTCTCCAACCATAGGAAGCAATGTTGAAGAAATAGTTGTGAAAAATACTCATTTTCTTATGTGGGATATTGGTGGTCAGGAGTCACTGCGGTCATCCTGGAACACATATTACTCAAACACAGAGGTATGCTAAGATAACTTTTGAATTTTAATAAAAAGAACCAAAGAGCAAATGCAGAAATAGGTATGCTATACAAAAGACATTAACAGTTGCTTTTCAGTAAGATCCTTTTTTGTAAAGTCAAATTGTCAAATAAAAGAAAAAAGCAAATAAAAAAAGTATTAGGAGCAATTATTACTGCAGTGTTTACTGTTGGCCAAGCTCGCAGTTTATCCTCACTATACTATCTCCAAGCATGGAGAAACTTGACACAGGAGAAATTATATTATGTTTTCTTAGAGCTCACAACTTGCTAAAGCTCTGATTAGAGGGAAATAACATACTTTAAGCATAATTTAATAAAAGCTTTTCAAATAACGTGAGTTCAACATTCAAAATTGTGATGAGATTTTATTTTATTTTTTAAAAAATTGATTTGCAGACCATCTCCTGGAAGGCCATGTTAGTTATCATTTTGTTAGTTCAGAGCCAACCTGAACAAACAAATCTGGAATATCTTCTGTTTCTGCTTTTATTTCTCTTCCAAGACCATGCAATGCTGTTGAGAGAGGTTTATCTTTGAGAATATTAGAGTACTGTTGGCATCCATGTAATTTTTCTTTACAAGGAGGTGCACTTCACCAGTTACCTTCTCTAAAATGAAACCTTTTAAAAATTGGAGTTGGGGGAAAGCAAGGGAGGAGGGGTATAACAAAAGGAATTTTTGCTAAACACAGTTTCCTATTTAATTATGAAAACCATGTATTCTTCTAGATTTAGACTAATAGCATATGAATATGTTTTTAAGATTTATTTTAATTATTTGAAAGGCAAAGTGGCACAGAGGAAGGTGCGGGGTAGGTCTCTCATCCATGGTTCACTCCCCATTTGACCAAAATAGTTGGAGCTGAGCCTGGCTAAGCAAATCTAGGAGCCTGGGACTCCATCCATGTCTCCCACATGGTTGTCAGGGCCCAAAGTGTTTGGGTTATCTTCTGTTGCTTTCCCAGGTACATTATTAGCAGGGAGCTGAAATGGATACGGAGCAGCCAGCACTCAAACCAATGCTCCTATATGGGATGCCAGCTTTGCACAGGAGTTAACTCTGTGCCTTAACCTGCTGTACTGCAATGCCAGGCCTTTAGTGTAATGTGTAAATAGTAAACAGGATGGCACAGCATAGATATTTAGCACTTGTGGTTATTTGATTTAAGAAGGCAGGCAGAAAATTGGTTTTAGCTTAGCTTAATATACATTTATACAATAAACTAATATTCTGAATCAAGAATATGTTAGGAAATAAGGGAAGAACAGCATTTCACCGTGTGACTCCAGATGTGAAAAAAGCAATTATCTTTGGTAAATAGGTTCAAGTTCATTATAGATGGTCCATGTGTACTTAAGACATTTTAAAAGTATAGAGTTTAATGGGCTAGTGTTGTGGCATAGTAGACTAAGCCTCCTCCAGCATCCCATATTGGCACCAGCTTGAAATCTGGCTGCTCCTCTTCTGATCAGCTCTCTGCTTATGGCCTGGGAAAGCAGTGGAAGATGGCCCAGGTGCTTCGGCTCCTTTACCTATGTGGGAGACCCAGAAGAAGCTCCTGGCTCCTGACTTTGGATCAGCCCAGCTCCGGCCATTATGGCCATTTGGAGAGTGAAACAACGAATGGAAGACTTCTCTCTGCCTCTGCCTCTCTCTCTCTAACTCTACCTTTCAAATAAATAAATAAATCTTGGGAAAAAAAAAAAAAAGAAATTAGTGAAAAGCTTAGATGACTTCACATGGGTTCAGAAAGAGATGCGTTATTGCTGATTCCCTTTTGTATGAAATGTTCTTTCAATAAACTATTTCCACAAGAATATCAAAATCACTACAGATAACAAAGACCTTTACTGAAGCACACCAGCATAGCACATAGCATTTGCAATTTCAGATCCCAAGTAGAGATCTTTTCTCCGTGTTTCGGTAATCACTTTGTTCTTCGTTGTGATCTTGATTTTTGAGAATTTTTTTACATTCAGGAGTCAGTCATCCTGAAAAGCTACAATTCTGCATTGTAATGCACAGACTCCCAGGTGCTGACCATTTCCTGACACCTTCCTTTCCTTGTCCGCCAAATACTATTCCATACTTTGTTCTGACTTGGCTGTATTTCTTTCTCTTTTTCTTTTTATCCCTTCCTATGCCTGTCTCTGTTTACATTCAAATTACTCTTGTTGTCCCTCCCTAATTTGAAAGTCATCTCTGTAGCCTGATTCTACTCTGTCTCATTTTATTTTGCATCATTCCCCTACTGTATATAATCTTTAGCACCACTTAATCTAATTTCTTATTCTTCTGCAAAATATGCTCAATTTAGGGGACTTTTCTCACTATACTTTTGTTTTAGTTTTGCTTATCAAAATTGCCTTTATTTAGTCACTTGAAGTTGCTTGAATTTTTAGTATCCTTTTTCTACCATCTTTTCTTCCATGTACACCTTAACCAACAGATTTTTCCACTACTCCTAGCTCTCATCTTTCATTTTACCTGTATGTTCCTTTAGCGTATTAATGCCCAGGTATATAATTTTAACACATTTTTTTCTAGAGCTTTTGCTGTTAATTTTTTTTAAAGTACCTTATTTAGGGCATTCTGGTATAGTAGGTAAAACCCCTGCCTTCAGCACCAGCATCTCACTTGGATGCTGGTCATGTCATGGCTGCTCCATTTCCAGTCCAGCTTTCTAATGGCCTGGGAAAAGCAGCAGAGAATGGCTCAAGTACTTGGGCCCCTGCCATCCACGTAGGAGTCCTGGATGAAGCTCCTGGCTCCTGGCTCCTGGCTTTGGCCTGGCCCTGGGTTGGCCATTGTAACCATCTGGGGAGTGAAACAGCAGATGGAAGATCTCTCTCGGTTTCTCTCCCTCTCTTTCTGTAACTCTGACTTTCAAATAAATTTTTATTTTTAAAATGTGTTATTCATTAGCTTTTTTTTTTTTTTTTTTTTTTTTTGACAGGCAGAGTGGACAGTGAGAGAGAGAGACAGAGAGAAAGGTCTTCCTTTTGCCGTTGGTTCAACCTCCAATGGCTGCCGTGGCTGGAGCGCTGCGGCCGGCGCACCGTGCTGATCCGATGGCAGGAGCCAGGTGCTTCTCCTGGTCTCCCATGCGGGTGCAGGGCCCAAGGACTTGGGCCATCCTCCACTGCACTCCTGGGCCACAGCAGAGAGCTGGCCTGGAAGAGGGGCAACCGGGACAGAATCTGGCGCCCCGACCGGGACTAGAACCCGGTGTGCCGGCGCTGCAAGGCAGAGGATTAGCCTATTGAGCCATGGTGCCTGCCTTCATTAGCTTTTAAAAATGTGTCTATCTTTCAGACTAACTTTCTAATAGGTCAAAGACTGTCTTAAACATAAATAACTAAACAATTATTGATTGCTTAAATGAAAGATTAAGTAGAGTACTTTAAAGACAGTGAAAGTATTATTTAAATTACTGTAATTTTTTTTAAATTGCATTTTATCACCAGTGTTTGAAAACAAATCTTAGTATATATTTAGGTATCACTGTAAAAGGAAAAAATAAACTTGGACATGGTATTTATTTATTAAAGTTATGAGTTACTGTTTTCTTACTATAAATATTTGGGTTTTACTGCTTGATGTGAGTCAGTAATAGTACAATCTTTGTGATAAAATAGCACTTCATGTTTTATAGTAATGATAATATAAAGAAAGTATGTATGTCACTTGGGTAGAACTGCAAAAGACTTTCCAACATCTTGTTCTTTTTTTTGTTTGTTTTTGTCTTCTAGTTCATCATTCTTGTAGTTGATAGCATTGACAGGGAACGACTAGCTATTACAAAAGAAGAATTATACAGAATGTTGGCTCATGAGGTAAATTTTGAAAGCAAATCTTAGTAAAGTATCTGTGCAGTGGTTTTCCTTTTTTACAAAGATTGATGTGATGTTGGCTTTTTCATCATTAGCAAAACTTTATGTGTGAGTATTAAATTGGAAGTCTCACAGACAGAATTTTTCATTACTTTGTCAAACTTAAAACATTAATTTGTAAACCACTACTGTTACTGCAAAGATTTTTCAAAGTTAAAACCATTTATGCATGCCTTAACTTTTATAAATGGAGTAAGAAAAAAGGAAAATTCTGTCTTCCCCCCCAGAGTTTATGATTAAAAGTCTTTTAATGAATAATTTGAATATATGGAAAATCTAACCCAATAAAAACACATTCATGCACTCATCATTTAACATAAGACACCAGATTCAAGACCTCTCCAATCTGATTTTTTTCTCCCTTTTTTCTCAGAAGTAGCTAGTATCCTAAAAGTGGTTATTATTGCTGTTAATATAATTTTACTACATTTTTGTGTATCTAAGTTGTACATACTGTATTCCATGTTCTTAAACTATTATATAATGGTATCATAATGTGCATTTTTTCCATAACTTGCTTTTGTTCATACAACGTTGTGATTTGTATATGTTAATACAGCTTTAGTTCATTCCTTTTAACTATAGTATTCTGTATGAATATACCACATTTGGTCTTTTCTATTAATGACCACAAAGTTTATTTCTAACATTTGGATAATATTAAAAATGCAACAGCAAACATTAATCCAGGAGTCTAAGTTTATATAAATACTAAAAGTAGTAAATATTGCCCACCTCTCACATCTACTATAATAGTTTACATTTTGGAGAAACTATAGTATTTGGCAACATATTATCATATGTTCCCATTAGAATATTGCTTGTATAGTTTGAAGTCAATATTTAGGTTTCAGGTTTATTTTCTTTTTAGTATGACCCTTTTGGCCAAGAAATAGTAATATAATTATCTAGTTTAAATTTATCCTTGTTGGAATGAATCATTAAATCAAGGTTATGTGAGATTATTTTCTAACTGTCCAACTGAATAGATTTTGTCCTTCTGTTTCATTAATTTATTTTGACTTGTGATATTTTATTTACTAGAAATATTTTGTTGATTGCAGGATTTAAGGAAGGCTGCAGTTCTTATCTTTGCAAATAAACAGGATATGAAAGGGTGTATGACAGCAGCTGAAATCTCTAAATACCTCACCCTTAGTTCAATTAAGGATCATCCATGGCACATTCAGTCCTGCTGTGCTTTAACAGGAGAAGGGTAAGTGTTAATCAGGCTGAAGGGAATTGCGGCTTTTTTCAGATTTCTTCTAGTTTTTTTAGCTAATGTGTTGTTTTCTTCTTGGATCCTATCTGTTTTGTTGTTGCTATTCTTAAAGATATGTTGTGTGTTGTGTTTTAGGATTAAAGGTGGAAATTACTTTTTTTTTTTTCCAAAGATTTATTTATTTATTTGAAAGTCAGAGTTACACAGAGAGAGGAGAGGCAGAGAGTGAGCAAGCGAGAGCGGTCTTCTATCCGATGGTTCACTCCGCAATTGGCCAGAGCTGTGCCAATCTGAAGCACTTATTTTAAAGGCAGAGAGAGAGAGAGAGAGACAGACAGACAGAGAAAGAGAGAGAAAGAGAAAGAGATCTCCCATCTGCTGATTCATTGCTTGGCCAGGGCTGGTCCAGGACAAAGCTAGGATCCAGAAACACAATCTGAGTTTTGCTTGTAGGTGGCAGGAACCCAGCTATGTAAGCCAGCTACTGCTGCCTCTCAGGTGCACATTAACAGCAAGCTAGACTGGAGAGTGGAGCCAGAACTTGAGCCAAGGCATTCCAATATGGGATGCAGGTATCCCTGGTGACATATTAACCAGTGTGCCATACACCCCCCAACCCTGACACCCCCACGCTTTCTGAAATAATTTAATGTAAGTGTAATGCTTTGCTTTAAAAATATCACAGTAAGGGGCTGGTGCTATGGCGTAGTATGTGTGTAAAACTGCTGCCTGCAGTGTTGGCATCCCATATGTGTACCAGTTTGATTCAGCTCCACTTCCATCCAATTCAGCACCCTGCTGATGTGCCTGAGAAAGAAGCAGAAGATGGCCGAAGTACATGGGTGCCTGCACCCTTGTGGGAGACTCAGCTTCTGATCAGCCCAGCTCCAGCCTTTGTGGTCAATTTGGGAATAAACCAGGGATGCAGATGCAAGATCTCTTTCTCTGTTTCTGTAATTCTGCCTTTCAAATAAATGAATCAGTCTTTAAAACAACAAAATAACATAATAAACTTTTGAATTCAGTTTTCACAATCCAATTTTTTTGTTGTTTGTTACTTTTATCATTTACTAACTGAGAGATAACTAATTTCAACTGAATTAACAAAGAAGCTTTAAAGAAATTTCATATTTTTAACAAAAAAACTTAGACCTAAACTCCCAGCTTTCCACAAGAGTAGATCTCCTTCATTTAGGAGTCCTTTTGAGATGCATACTTCTATATAATAAATATTTGAGACAATTCTCATTATAACATACTCTTACTTTCCTAAGAATTTCAGTGTACATACTAGGGCAAGGAGAACCCGAAGTGTTGTTTACCTTATATTGCCTGGTCTATAGCCAAGAACTTACTTATACTCAAATCAGCATTGTTAGTTTTTGTCATATTAGAAATAGCTTGTTGGGGTCTGGTGTTCTGACACCACTGATTAAGCCACTACTTGAGATGCCAGTATCCAGTTCAAGTCCAGAGTGCCCCTCTTCTGATCCAGCTTCCTGCCAATACTCCTTGGATGGTAGCTCCATGTGAGGGACCCAGATTAAGTTCCTGGTTCCTGGCTTCAGTCTAGGCCAGCCCTAGCTGTTGCAGGCATTTGGAGAGTGAACCAGTGCATGAAAGATCTCAGTCTCTCGCTCTCACTGACTTATAAATAAATAAATCAATCTTAAAAAAAAAAAAAAAAAGTTTGCAACATGATAGCTATGTGTAGACGACCCCCCCCCCCTTTTTTTTTTATTTGACAGAGTTATAGACAGTGAGAGAGAGAGACAGAGGGAAAGGTCTTCCTTCCGTTGATTCGCTCCCCAAATGGCCGCTACGGCTGGTGCTGTGCCGATCCGAAGCCAGGAGCCAGGTGCTTCCTCCTGGTCTCCCATGCGGGTGCCGGGGCCCAAGCACTTGGGCCATCCTCCACTGCCCTCCAGGGCCACAGCAGAGAGCTGGAGTGGAAGAGGAGCAACCGGGACTAGAACCTGGCACCCATATGGGATGCCGGCACCGCAGGCGGAGGATTAACCAAGTGAGCCCCGGTGCTGGCCCCTTGCCCTGTTTTTATGACTGTGCTGTTGTGGCTTTTTGGGGAGTGAACCAGGGGATGGAAGACTTCTCTCTCTCTGCCTATGCCTGTGCCTCTCTGTAACTCTACCTTTCAAATAAATAAATAAATCTTAAAAAAAAAACCAAAAGACTAGGCTGTAAGCATTCCATTCTTTAGAATGTAGAGGGTAAGGTGAAATTTCTACCGTCTTTCTCTGTTGGCTTCAATTTTGGTTCATTTTGAAGGATTGGGACTGGCAGGGCTTAGTATTTATAGTCTTCAAAATAACACTGAAAAAATTTGTATTACTTGGCTGATAAAGATCATTTTGTTTAAGAGAACCTTCCATTTTACATATTATAGTTTTAATTTAATGTTGTCACTGAAGTATATAAATAGTGATTATAGTGTCAACCTTTGGTTAATAGTAAGTATACTTTCAGTTTTTAAGCATTAAGTTTTTAATTTTGAACATTTTTCTGCTTTTGTTTAAGATTATGCCAAGGTCTGGAGTGGATGACTTCCCGGATTGGTGTGAGATAACTTTTCTGCTTCAAAGAGACTCCTCTATTTATTCTGTGACATGAACATTTTTTCCTAGTACCTTTGGCTGCTAAGGCAGCAGCATGTTTAATTTATAACAACACAAACCTCTATGAGCAACACTTGAATCAAGTGCAGCTGAACTGGAACATAAAAGATTTTTTTCTTAACTTTTTTTTAAATGCACTAATATTCAGTTTGATGAACATAATGTATTACTCTGTTTTCTGCAACAGAATTCTTCTGACTGCTTATTCTAATTACTCAATGACTGCCTTGTAAGAAATATATGTCATATGTTTAACATTTTCTTAAGTATTGTTATAACTTTAATTACCAATTTATTTAAATTCTTGACCACCACTCCCTCCTAACCAGATAATTACTGGTTTCACAGAGTAGTAGGAGAAATCATCAGGTACCACTTGCAAATTGCTACAGCATTAATTATTTGCTTACTCTATAAACCATTTATCTTTTGAATAGAATTTATTATAAGAAATCTGCCTAGAAGGTATATGTAAGGAAGATTAAACATTATGAGTACTTGCCTTCAAATTTCCCCATTACTGGAAGTCATGAAATAATTTTAAGTTGCTATTAGCCTGCAAATTAAGTAGGCTGTTTTTTGATCTAAAGGAATGAAGTTCACTCTTTTGCTTATAATATTTGGTCAAAAACAAATCAAAGTAACATTATTTGAAAGCCCACCTTTGATGGTAAATATTGGATAAATCTGATATTCAATGCATATATAATTACCAGAAGTTATTAAAGAATACCAGCAGTAAAATGAAAATATTAGAGTATATTTTACTATCAATTTACAAATAACTTTATTATCAGCAAATATTTCAGTCCTTTTATTTACACAAGACATCGCATCTGATTTGGGCCATAACTAAAGTAGAAGCATGAACAGTCCATTTTATTAAAAATGAAAGTAGTATCTGTCATAGCATTTCTGCCACTAGCAGTATATTACTTAAACCATGCAATTTTCTGATACCTACTTGAGGGTATTGTCCTTGCCATAGACTTGAAACAGTTGCCGTCTTCGTAGTTAGGCCTGAGTGCTCAAAATTTTATAGAAAATTGCTGAGTTTCATCCTAGCTTTTAAAATGTGAGACAGCTAATATTCTCAAAAACTGACAAATTAAGAAACAGTTAAAATTAAAGTCCTAATCTTCAAAAGTTCATTTATTGAATAGCAATAAGTTTTCAAGGCAGTTGACTGATATGAAAAATAATCTAAATGGTGTGTACCTTCAATTAAGAGGGAAGATAACTATTGTAATTTCAATTTTGTTTATTTAAATTGTGTGATTTTGCTGTAATGAAAGGGGTAAAATGCACACTTTAAGAAAATACTTCATCTTTGCAGTATTCCTTAGAATCAAAAATGGAGATTCAGTGTTCATAATATCAAAATACCTGTTCAAATGTGGTATTTTTCAATTTTTATGTGTAAGTTGATTGCAATTTTGCTTTTTTCAGGTTACTTATTATCATATTTAGTTGAATTTGTTTAGTTGAATGTGATAACATTTTTCTGGTTTCTATTTAGTGATAGCACATGAAAAATTACCAGAGGAAAGCTTTTTGGACTTTAGGAGATACTGTTTTGTTTTGAATGTTTTTCTTAGTTATTCTGTACCAAATAGATTGTAAGTTTAATTTAGTTTAGTTTTCAATGTAACCCATAATCAAGAATGTAAGAGAAAAGCAGATATAAATCGATATGGATGCTCTGTGATATATTTGTGCAATGGGAAGTGAGGTAGGAATTAAGAAAATACATTTACCTAAAGCACACTTTGCCTGAATTTCTGTTTGGTTATATTGTTTACTGTGAGAACTGAAGAGAATTTTCATAAGCTGTCCTGAAAAAAGCATATTTAGTATAACAGTGTTTGTTATTGTGAAATAATTATCTGCCTTCTTCTAGCTAATAAGGTTGGCTGGCTCAGTTTCCTTCTATCTATCTGGTTATTTTTTGTATTACCACATCAGCATTATATTGAAAATCTTTTTTAATAGTTGATTGTATTTTGTTAAACAGCTAGTAACACTCAAATTTGCTATTTAATTTTTACAATACAGTTTATTTTCAAAGTTTTTTTGAACATGCTGTCAGTTTTGGATTTGAGTGCTTTGTGTCAGCCATTTGTTGAAAGTAAAATTGGCATCCAGGTCAATTTTGTACCAATGGTTGGGAAACATTTGATTAGGAAATTAATGTAAAACATTTAAAAAGTATTTTATAGGTTTTCATTACCAATTTCCTGTTACAGTAATAAGAAAACTGACTAAATTCTTTACTCCAAGAGAATGTTTTGACCTAAGCAAGTATCTAATACTAAAACATTGATTCTGACATTCATTGTAAATCAATCAACTATAAGATACCATCTGATGAAAAAGAGAAATTTATGGTTAGTGCCTTTATTCATATTTTGAGAGAAGTTCTAAATTCTGTATCTGTTATTCAGAAGTCATATTAACTAGGTCAACAATGGGATAATTTGAGTTTCAGCTGCTGCTTTTAGCTCCTCATACTGCCTAGCACAGCTTCTGGTAAGTTGGAAAGCAAGGGAACCAGAAACATGATTTGCAGGAGATTCTTCTACATTTTAGTTTTAATTTGAAGATAAGGAAATTAAATGTTAATTGAAATCTTATCAATATAACTGAAATGTAAAATTTCCTTTGCAAGTTCATAAATGGCATTTTCTTGACTGTGAACTTAGTGTGTTTGTCAGCAGCTCTAACTCCTTTGTTCTTATTGGAGCCCATTTGAAAACTCTCAGAATTAACAGGCCCTTTTATCAATGAATATAATGACTATTTTTATTATTAATGTAATTTAATTCCTGAAAACCTGAAATATTAATATATATATATATATAGAAAACTAAAGATTATATGTAATTTTTGCTTTTAGGCTCTTATGTTAGTATGATTAAAGGTATAATTATTTTTATTCTATATTCATTAGAGAAAAAATACTAAATTTGTATCATTGTTTAAAATAACTTTTAAATGGGCACCACCCCTCTGGCTGTAGTCATTTTTGATTCAGCATAATTTAACTTTCATTTTCTATAGCATAAAAAGAAAATAATTGTTTCCTCATGGAAACAGTGGGTGATACTGGCAGTACTATAAACAGTATTCTCTGAAGAGTTGTGAGAGTCAAAAAAAAAATTGAAGAAAACAATAAAAGCTTTTTATAAGGTCTTTTTGGTGTAGTATGTTAAGATAAATTATACACAGAATTGCTTGTGAAGAGCAGTCATTAATTCTTAATTGTGTAAAACAATTTTATTAGAAAAACCTACTGCTATTATGCCTGTAGATGCATAAATTTCATGGGTATTTATCTAGGGCTGACTTTATGAGTCTTAGCCTCATCTATGGATTTGGATCAAAAAACTTCCACATCTAATTCAATCCCAAAAGAACTTTTACTTTTTGTCAGGGTAAAGACACTTCAAGAGTCAGCATTGTATCTTCTTATATAGTTGGATATTGTGCTTGAATCTTAATTTGGCCATTTACCATCTATCTAGCTGACCTAGTACAATTCTACATGGCCTTTCTTTTGTTTTTTCCAAACTCAGGAAGTTAAACAAACTAGAGCTCCAACAAGTCTTTTGGTTTTAAAATTCTAAATCGTTAGATGTGACTATCAAAATTTTAAAACCCTGAAATAGTAGGGAAATGTACATAATATGAAATGAAACTCATTTTTATCTTCTATTTGATACCCACTACCATTATTTTATTTTCTACATATATATAATCAAAAAGCAAAAATGGCTTCAATTATTAACTGCTGCACAACTTAAGGTGAACTTATAGCTAAAGACAATGCCAAAGAAAAGATAAGCCATATTGCTAAGAAACTGAAAGTAAACTGCCTGTAAGACTTCAGTGTATACTGGGAATATTCTCTTGTAGAGAATTTATCTTGTTTATTTTTCTGGCTTTAATAAGTGGATGGAAATAGTTTGTTCAGAGGTTGTTCCCTTAAGATGCAGCCCCAAGCTAGAGTTGTGTTTGACTTTCCAATATTGAAAAGACCATGTTGCCAGAATGTCAATATTGTACAAATGTCTGTATAAATCTGAAAGTGGTTTATATTCAAAGTTAGTTATATTGTGAGGACTATTATCAAAAAGCCAGGTTCCCCCCAAAGTATATTTCATTATTCTTAGTAACTAATGTTAGCAGAAAAAGTCAATATAAAAAAATGTGTTCAGCTACATTTTTAAAGTAGGAATATGGTTGGGTTCAGCTGGCCTACAATCAGTTGTAAAGTCTGTGGTTTGGTGAAATGTTTGAAAAATGTTACTTTGGAGGCTTAGCGTCAAACCTTAAAAACAAAAGCATTTGAAAGTAAAGGCAAAGATGGAGTAGAAATTCTTGAAAAGGAAATTAAGGGGCAGTTGTTTGGCCTGGCAGTTAAGAGACTGTCATCCCACATTAGGGTGCCTGGGTTTGATACCTGTCTGATTGCAGCTTCCTGCTAATACAAACCCTGGGAGGCAGCTGTGATAGTTCAGGTAATTGGGTCCCAGCCATCCGGGTGGAATACATGGAATGAGTTCTCAGCTCTCAGGTTTGGCCCCAGTGAGGGGCCATTGAGGGTGTTTGGGGAGTGAATCAGCCATTGGGAGCTTACTTGCTGCCTCTCAAATAAATATAAACAAAGCAACAACAACACCAAAAAAAATTTAAGGCAGTTAAAGTTAATAGAAAGTGCTAGTATTAGATGGCTTATATGATGTGGCAAAAAAATTGGAAGCTGTTTAGAATTTTAGTATTCAGGACCATGATCATATAGAAGCATCTTTGGCATTTTTTAAAAACCAGTAATCTCTATTTTCTCTTGGAGATGGAGAAATAACAAAATGGGCTGTGCGTAGCTTTTGGAATAAAAAAAAAAAAAAAGGTCTAAAAGAAAGGACATATTATTTTTGCACAAACTTTGAAATTTTCAATTAAAAAGTTACCTCATTTTTCAGTTTATAAGGTGCTTTACTAAAATTTGTGGAATGTTGTACAATGCCATAAATGCTCCCCTGACCCAGCCTGTATTTTGAAATATGCAAAATCACAACTAAGGGATAACATTCATTAGAAAATTTGTTATGTTTTGTTTTATTCTTGTTTACCACCAGCAAAGCTAACATGCTTTATTTGATTCACATATAGTTGTTGGTAAAGCACATGGGCAAATGTTGAGTCAATATTTAATTAGTAAATTAAAATAAAAGGGGAAATCCTTCAATTTGATTGATTATATTATACTGTGAGTATATTGCCTTCAGTATTGGTAATCTATCAAATGACTTTCAGTGTAGGATTTATTTCCTTGTTTTAGCCTTATTCATAGAAGACTAATAATCATTGTAATCATATTTCCCTCAGGAAATGTAGAGGCTTTGAAGCCCTTGTGTTGTTCTCTTGGAGTAAACTGTTCAGTGTGATTATGGAAACTTTCAACTGTGATTTTAAAAAAAAATTCTGTTTCAATGAAAATTAATAAAATGATGGTTATCATTTCTTCCTATTACAGACTGATTATAAATTTTACTCTGTCTATTCCACAGAGCATAGTTTAAAAAATAGAAACAGTAAACACTGAAAGCAGTTACGCCCTTGCTTTTGGATTTATTGTCATCAGAGAATAATGACTGTAATCATACATTGGCTTCTTAGTATAAATTGGTGCTTTACGGCATTACAGAGGCAGCAGCAGGCCCTGTATTCAGTAAAGTTCCAGTCTCAGACTGTAAACATACTTCAAAATGTCTATATCCTTATTCATGTTCATTTCTTAAGACTTTAATACAAATGGTTGGGTTATCTATCTGTCAACCTTCAGGCTTTCTGCAAAGCGCTCTGAAACTATCTTAGCTAATGAGCTTGGCCAAATAGAAGACAGAATTAGATCAAGATTATGAATTGGATTTCTATGACCTTCTAGTATTGAAGAGAAAAGAAAAATGTCACCAGAAACTGCTTCTGAACCCCAATCAAGCAACTGAAATATGTACTATTGGTTTGCTATAACAGAGAATTTAAAAGCAAGCAAATTAATTCTTTCATCACTTCTTGAAATTTATTTAAAGCATGTTCTTCTAATATTAGGTCTGTTTAAAGACATATCTTAACATCTTATAAGACTTCAGTACTGTCAGGAAATGATTATTTTATATGTTAAATTTAGGTTGCTGGTACTGAGGGTTTTTTATTTCTTATGTTATAATGAGTTGCTTGCATGACTACTTACCCAAGTAAAAAGGATGCTCTTTGCTCTGGAATGTTTATTTTTTAGACAGGTTTTGGCTTATTTGCAATCATGGTGCAATATAGTAACATTCATTTGTTGTCAGTCAACAGTTTTATTTTTGTCATAATAAATTACTTTTCCAGTATGAAGCGAACCAAGTGTTTTCTTTTAAAGGTAAAATATCTTTGACAGTCTTTTGGTTCAAAGAGATGGAAACTCACCTAAGTTAACAAAGAACAGGAAATTTTATTGCAAGGATGAGGTGGTGGGGGCTCCTTGCACCCAAGGTCAGTAATACAGCTGACCCTAGAACAGGTGGAGCAGAGACTAATGCTGAGAAGTAACCAGAAAGTTACTTTTCTCCTAACCAGACTGAGTTGCTCTGTTCCCACATGGCAGATAATTCTCACATTGAATAGCTCCTAAATTGTCTGCACAAGGAAGATGTCAGATTATTGGTACAGTCATGGTTACAGTTTCACATTCCCCAGAGCAATTAGTTTATTATTCATTACTCTGCATTGAGTGAGCTCCTCCTCATGATCCAAACAACTGGCCATGTAGAAGATGCATTTATCAAATGGGAATCCCTGAAGAATAGAAATGCAATCCAAAAGGATAAGTACTCAATTGGAGGATATAACTGGAATCATCTACACATTGTGTCTACTATATCGTGTTTTCCTAAAATGTTGAGGTGCAATTTAAAAATAAGAAACCCTTGGAATGGAGTGGCTGGATCATGTGGTAGGTGTATATTGAACTTCTTGGACAAGAAACTCTGGGGCCAGCACTGTGGCACAATGGGTTAAAGCCCTGGCCTGCAGCTTCAGCATCCCATATGGACGCTGGTTCAAGTCCCAGCTGCTCCACTTTGGATCCAGCTCCCTGCTAATGCACCTGAGAAAGCAGTGGAAGATGGCCCAAGTCCTTGGGCCCCTGCAACCATGTGGGAGACCAGGAGGAAGATCCTGACCCCTGGCTTTGGATCTGCACAGCTCCAGCCTTGGAGCCATCTGGGGACTGAACCAGCTGCTAGAAGACCTTTCTCTCTCTCTGCGTCTCTGTAACTATGCCTTTCAAAAAAAATAAATCTTTAAAAAAGAAAGCATAGTTATCATTTTGCCATATTTCCAAGTTTTGGGTAAATTTTTTAAAACAAACTGGATGGTGGAGTACGGAGGGAGCTTACTGCTCTAGTCTAGGAGAGATAGTGTAAAAAAAAAAAGTGTGCAGTCTCAAGGAAGAGTTAGGGAGAAAATGGCAGAGGAAACTCTATATAAACCAGAGGGACACAGTGGACCTACGTACAAGGCATGGATACCCACAACTCAGGACCCCAGCAGCCCAGAACCCCCACACCAGCACTGGAGAGTGAGGTTAGACCAGACTGAAGCATCCCAAGCCACTGGTGATAAAGCTGCAGGAAAAACAGAATCCAGATTGGAGCCTCATGGGGGATAGTGTACCTGCCAAACTAAAGGAGAAAATAAAAGGAGGGGCACATTTCTGTCTTCCCTGATCACCCTGCAACGGCATCCTGTAACAAGCCAATAGAACTGGGCACCAATTTGGACATACAGAAAATCTGTGCCAACTCGTGTCCACACCCAGCAACCACCTGAGTGGAGATTCTTGAGTCTGGTGGGGAGAACTGACAGGGGCTGGGTGCTCATGACTGTGGGAGTCTTGTGTGCTGGGACTGAAAAAACTGAGGCTGTGTGGGAGAGCTCATGTAGTGGCTGGGACTTTAGGCAGTCACTGTAGAAGGCTCCACATGATCAAGGATCCCTGGTTACCTAGTGAGGGACGTTACTGGGGAGTCTGAGCTTACACTGAAGACTGCACAGATCCTTTGTGTGGTCCTTGGGACAGAGCAGATGAATATTATACCCACTGGAGATAGTGCTTAGGCACTGGTCTCCTTTGAGGAGAGGGGCTCAGCCTCACTTCTGATTTAAAAAAAGATTTACCATGCCAAATCTGGGTATGTCACTTTAGACATACCCTTGACCCTGGAGAACCGAACAGAGCCTGGCCACACCCACCACACACCTCTAGGTATTCACCTAAAGCAGACACTCCACTTATCTATAGAGGCATAGTACAAAGATAAAAGCCACCACAGTGAAAAAAATCAAGAAACCAACAGGTATCTTCACAAAAGAGACAACATGATGCCCCCAAAGGAATACAAAACTACAATATTGGATTGTGAAGATGATGAGACTGAAGAAATGCTCAAATGGAATTCAAAAATTTGATCATAAAATTGCACAAAAGTAATCAGAAGCAAATGCATGAACTAATGAAATCCCTAAATGACACTGGATTGTTACCAGAGAATGGCAGGGTTCTTGTCTTCGCGCAAGAAAGAGTTCAGGCGTGAGACTGAGAGTACTGGAAAAGTAAAATAGCAAAGTTTATTAGGGAAGGGACATCTGTAAGAACAGATGGGCACCTCTCCAGACAGGACCTGAGAAAGAGTGCTCAGTCGCTCGGACTGGGGGGAGGAGCGAGGTTACATGGTTGAGTGGAGAGATTACACCTGAGCAGGCAGGTGGGCGACTCAGCAGAGAGCAGAAGGCTGAGCGCTCAGTCCGGTTGAGGCCAGGGGTTTTTAAGGAGATAGGTCTTAGTCTTCACACATATCCCCCCGAAACAAAGGATTTTATGAATGTAAATATTAAGAAGCGCCTATCTGAGTTTTCCCCTAAAGGTATCAGACAGGAGGAAGCCTAGCTGGTGCCGTCTTGAGTTTAGAGGAAGGGTGAGCAAGACCCCCTGGAGAATTAGGATCTGGAGAAGGGTATTTGAAATGCAGATACTGGGCTGTATCTGGAAGGTTATCAGGCATAAGGGGCGGGCGGGGACCCCCACCTGGCAGCTTATCAGGTTATTGGGTAGGAGGGGGCAGGGCAGGATGCAGATACTGGGCTGCCCCTAAAACATTATCAGGATCACTTTGAGATGCAGATGCATATGCTGGACATAGATGTCTTCTCTTTAGGCCTTTGTCACACATGCATAAGCTCATATCTGACTTCCTACCTAACAGGATCACTCCCCAAATGGCCACCACAGCTGGCGCTGTGCCGATCTGAAGCCAGGAGCCAGGTGCTTTCTCCTGGTCTCCCATGCGGGTGCAGGAACCCATCCTCCACTGCCCTCCCCAGTCACAGCAGAAAGCTGGACTGGTAGAGAAGCAACCAGGACTAGAACCCCGTGCCCATATGGGATGCTGGTGCCTCAGGCAGACGATTAGGCAAGTGAGCCACAGCACTGGCCCAGCACTGTAATTCTAAGCTACAATTCTGGAATACATTTTTCTAGTGCATTTTAAGTTATTTCCTCGAGATTTATTAAACAGTTAATTATGCTGTCTTAAACAGTTTGAAAGAGGATTTTAAAGATATTTGAACATTTTTAAACATTTCACATCTAACTAAGCCTTCCCACATAGTAGATAATTTTATTAAATTACTAAAAAGAGCCTCATTTTCTTGAATCTTGAATTATAAAACTTTATAGCAAAGTCAACAAATCTAAAATCAATTTATGCATCTTAAATTGAAATTATAAACTAATATGTTAGGTTCTTTAACATGACAAATAGTCATAAACAGGTATAATCCTTCTTAAACCTAATATGAAACCATTATACTATGGGTTTCATTTATTTCATCCTCCATATATTGATTCTTGATTTAAAAGACCCTTCTTTGTGTAAAACACTCTTCCCATTAAACAATTGTGAGGGCCAGCATTGTGGCAAAGCATGTTAAGCTGCTGCATACTATGCTGACATCCCATATAAGTGCTGGTTTGAGTCCTAGCTGCTCCACTTTCATTCCACTTCTCTGCTAATGAACCTGGGAAAGTGGTGGAAGCTGTCCCAATGGAGTTCTGGGTTTCTGGCTTTGACCTGGCCTAGCTCTGGCCATTGCAGCCATTTGGGGAGTAACCAGTTAATGAAAGATATTTCTCTCTTTCTCTCTCTGTAACTCTGCCTTTCAAATAAATAAATCAATAAAAAGAAAAAAAAATTGTATAATCCTAAACAAAGTTGAGTTCCTGCCATGGTAGTCTCTGATTTTTGTGGGGATTTGGAGATGTGCTGTAGTTATCCTAAGGAGTCTTCTGTAATAGAAACCAATAAAGGGGTGGGTGCTGTGGAGTAACAGGTTAACGCCCTGGCCTGAAGCGACGGCATCCCATATGGGTGCTGGTTCGAGACCCAGCTGCTCCACTTCTGGGAAAGTAGAAGATGGCCCAAGTCCTTGGGCCCCTGCACCTGTGTGGGAGACCTGGAAGAAGCTCCTGGCTTCGGATCAGTGCAGCTCCAGCCATTGCAGCCAGTTGGGGAGTAAACCATCAAATGGAAGATCTCTCTCTCTCTCTTTCTCTCTCTGCCTCTCCTCTCTCTGTGTAACTCTGACTTTCAAATAAATAAATAAATCTTTAAAAAAAAGAAACCAATACAGTGTAAATTTTATAATAAAGAATTAACCTGAAACTGGATTTTATCTTTTCTTTCAATTTAGTCACCTTATTTTCATTGATGACATTGTATAACTCAAAATCTGGATACTGCAGACTTGACAGGAATTAGCTGTTGTCTAACTATATAAATCACAGCTGGTCAAATTTTGTTCACCTAAAAGATGGGATTCTTTCTGACAATGGATCCAGTTGTTGTGCCAACAGAAGGCAGGAAGCTAAGTACAGTTGGAGCTGATAAATAGATGGGATGCAAGCCACAGTATTTTATGACTGTGTTTGACAGGATGAGATAACCAGTTGTCAGAAGTTAGTACTGTATCTACCATGTTGGACGTTCTCCATGCCAGGGCCTCAGCTAGGTATTAGATAAACTCTTGTTTTCTACAACGACTTGATGAAGGTAAATGCACTTATGCCTATCTTATAGTGAAGAAACTGGTAAAGAACCTGCTCAAAGTTACAAGGTTAGTAAGTGGCAGAGCCAGGATTTGAAGCAGGTGTGAGTCTTGAGCCATTCATGTACTACTGTGAAAAAGGTTCCAGGAACTTTAGCTCCAGCTTTGTTGTGGGGATCAAGAGCCCTGCTGGTCTTTGAAAGACACCCTGCAGGACTTCATCTAGGTTTTATCTAGGTTTTTGTGTAAGAAAACAATCAGGTGCAGTAGTACTTTATCTAGGGTTTTGTGTTCCCCTGTGTGAGAATACAATCAGGAGAGGCAAAGAGAGGTGAAAAGCAAAAGGAAATACACTCCCAGACAAGAGGAGCAATTGTCCCCTCCCAGGCTGGAGTCATCCTTTTTACGGGATAAGGGGTGGTGCTCAGGGCAGGACCTGCTGGAATGTCCAAAAGAGGCAGGATTTGGGTGTGGCTGTAGCACATGTGCTGATCTCCAGGAAAGTGTCATGGCATCTGGTGCATGACGGAAGGTGATGCTTAGCTGAATGATGAGTGAGTGTGCCAAGCCTATCAGCCATGTTGAATGGGTCCTGAAGGTGATGGGATTTGGAAGGAGCAGCTCCCAAGTCAGCTTCTTGCTACTCCCTAGCACTCTGCCTATTCCTATCAGCTTAATTTTCTCCTATTAACAGAAGGAAAGGGAAGCAAAGAAATTCCCTCTGCATAGGCTTTGCCCAGATGCCTCCACATTTCTAGGTGAGAACCCTTTGGTGATGTCATCTGCAGGGACATATGCTGGTGCACTTAAGGGAGATTTGACATTTCTGCTTTGGAGGAGAGAGGTGCAATCTGGGTGTGTGCCCATGAGGGGATACAGGAAAGGAATACAGATACAGGAAAGGAAAATGCTACTCTTTGCTAAATCTCCACAGGAAGCACAAAACTGGTTTTACACCAATTTCATTTACTCAGTGACAGCCTCTCAAGAATGCTGTATCTTTGCCCCAACAACCGGTGATAGTTTAAGCTTTAGAAAGTCAATCAATTAATCAATAATAATGAGTGAACTTGAAAGACTGGGTGAATCTGGGTAAGGAGGAAACTTCCCCAATACCTGAATTCAACCAAAAGTTGAATTTTAAAACCACCTCTTGCTTTGCCCATAACTAACTGTTAACAGTGGCATCTGCCTCATCTAGGAACTTGTTGGAAATGCCAAATTCTCAGGCCCCACCCTACACCTATTGTGTTACAAACTCTGGAGCTAAGAACCTGGTAATCTGTTTCAATAGACCTTCAGGGGATTCTGATGCAAGTTGAAATCTGAGGATCACTGCCTTAGGATAAGAAAGGAATTCTGAAGGAAGAGATAAGAAGAGTTTATGTCAAACTGGCAGCTTTTGACTAAACCAACAAAGAAAGGAAAAAGAATCTGCCATCAAGGCAACATCTCCACAATCAGCCCAGGAGGAAACATGGAGCTCTTTTCTTTCTGTGTCTCCTCCTGTCCCAGGACACTTCCTGTTGTCTTATCTGGAGCCAATGCACGTTCAGTGCATACGGTTTATGATTTCTTCTCTCCAGATTTCCATTGTAAAATACCATGGTTTTTTAGAATCAGCAGATATTTTTCTAAATGCTACCTGCTCTGCTGCTGGTGGCCTAGGGAATGTGGCCCAGGACCAGCAAGTGTCTGTAACACTCAGTGAGACCTTTGAATTTCAGAAATCTCTTGAAATCTAAATTTTTGTTTCAACACAGATCCAACTCTTCCTCACTTTGCAGGAAACACCTGTTTCAGATATTGACAATGACTTCTTTCAACAAGGTGAGACCATTCTATCTTCAGGAAAAGTCAAGGAAAGGACCTAGTATAGAGTGAGGAGAGAACTGGTGGAGGGGAGAAGGGCAGTGGAGTCCACCATGAACAGGGACAGTGAAGAACTCTGGACAAGGAAAAGAAGGGTTCCTCAGCCTGCTTAACATTAATTGGAAATTCAAACATGATCATTTATCACTGCAATCCAAGCTTGCTGGAGTCCTAATAGGAAAGAGAGCTAGGACTGGTAAACTCCAGCCTGAGGGCCTGAAAAATGAACAGTATCTAATCTTGAAGGCAACTCTTTATCTCTAGGCTGGTGGTGAGAGTGAGACAGGAACTCCAGCCAACAAGTGGAGGGACTGCGAATACCCTAGGGAGTAGGTAAAAAGCCTTTTATGTTCTTAGCAAGCAGCAGTGATAGAATGCAGGATTTATGAATTGCTAGGGATACCCCTTCTTTTTTGTTACTGTTTTGAAGACTTTCATTTTTAGGCTATTTTAGATTCACAGCAAGAGTAGAAAGTACTTAAAGTCCCCCCACTAGGTGCTTCCCAAAACATTCACATCTTATACCACCGTGATACATTTGCTGTAGTGATTGGACTACATGGGTACATTAATATCACCCTAAGCGCATAGGATTCAATCAGTAATGAATGTACTCACCATTAAAGTATCATTCAGAATAGTTTCACTGCCCTAAAAATCCACTTGTGTGGGCCCAGTATCATGGCATAGTGGGTAACACCCCACCTGTGATGTCACCTTCCCATATGGGCATGTGTTCTTGCCCTGGCTGCTCCATCCACTTCCAATCCAGCTCCCCGTTAATGGTCTTGGAAAAACTGGAAGATGGCTCAAGTTCTTGGGCTCCTGCACCCATGTGGAAGACCAGGTTGATGCTCTTGGCTCCTGCCTTTGGCTTGGCTCAACCCTCGCTCCATTGCGGCCACTTGGGGAATGAACCAGGTGATGGAAGTTCTCACTCCCTCTCTGTAACTCTTTCAAATAAATAAATCTTTAAAAAAAAACTGTCTTGTGCTCTGACTCTTCATCCCTCCTTCTCAACTAACTCCTGGAAACCATTGATTGTTTGTCTCTATGGTTATGTATTTGAGAATGTCATATAATTGGAAATTATATGTATATAATTGTAGCCTTTTTGGATTGGCTTCCTTCACTCAGTAATGTACATTTCAGGTTCCTCGGTGTCTCACCATGGGTTGATGCCTCACTTTTTTTTCTGCCCTTCCCTAAACAATTTTTCCTTTTACTTTGTAGTTTTTTAAATTTGAAGAGTAACATATGGACAGGAAAGTACACATTCATAAAGATGGACAATTCAGAAATTTTCACAAATTGACAATATTTATGTCCCCAGAGTTAATCAGAAAAGAGAACAACTACCAGCACCCCTGAACACATGCACCAACTTTAACAAAGTATCTTACTTCATTTTAAATACATTTCAATATATTAATATATTAGTAATAATTAGTAGCAATATTTATAATAACTACAAATAATAATATGTTAGTAATATGATCTATTAATATATATAAAATATACTTAATAGATTTTTAAAATTCATAGCTTTTACTGTCAAAATCTGATTGACCATCTTCTTGTCAAAGAAAACATTTTCTGAGTTCTGATGACCAAAATTCCTGAGAGGGCCGTAGGTAATTCAGGCCTGTAGTGTTTGGTCCACTTTTACAACGTGGCAGACAGGTTAACAGGTTGCAGTATCTTATGCAGTCGTGGCATCATTTATTCTTATTGCTGTGACTTTGGTGATTTTCAAGGTTTTTCTGTCTGCTTCTGTTATTGTTGGTTAAGGAAAACTGAAAACATTTTCATACATATCTTTGTCTTTGAAGAACTATCCTCACCTTTAATTCTGTCCATTTTGTTTCACATATTTTGAATAGTCTGTCACTATGTATGTGTTTGTATTTGTTAGATTTTCTTGCTGTATTGAATTTTTATTAATTTCTAATGTTTTTTGCTGTCTTAAATTTATTTGATTTAAAGTCTATTTTGTCTGTTTTATCTATCTTCTTTTTTGGTTACTATTTGCAGGGAATATATTTTCCCATCCTTTTGCTTTCAACCTATTGGTAGAGTAAGTCTTATAGACAACATATTGGTATTTTTTATAAATATAGTCTGCTAATCTCAGTTTTTTTTAAAAAAAGATTTATTTTATGTATTTGAATGGCAGAGTTACAGAGAGAGAGGGAGAGATAGGGATAGAGAGATCTATCCATTGTGATGGAACTACTCAGAGTCAGGATTGATGGAATAAGGACATAAGGCTCAGCCATTCTCCCTCATTGCCCAAAAGAGATAAACTTCAGAATGTATTCCTTGCCCTTGAAACTCAATTGGGTCTCACACCCTATTGCCTTCATACCCCACCCTGCATTATTTTCCAGGTTCCCAAGGCCTCGCCCAGTCCCTGGAAATCCCCTCTGCCTGCTAACTCCTACCCCACCTCCAGCCCTAGCCCTCCTTAAAAAGGTCTGGCCCTGGAGGTCAGGGCCTTCTGCTACATGCTCCATCCTGTACACGCAGGCAGTTGGTCACCCACCTCAGTGGATTTATTTTCTCTGAATAAATTCGGTCTGGCTGTAAATTCGTGCACTGCCTCCTCTCTATTCTGCATCTCTTTTCCTAATATTTTGGTGCCCTGTGTGAGGAGGCACCAACCTGCAACTCTTTTCCTAACACACTGATTCACTCCCCAAATGGCCACAATGGCCAGGGTTGGGCCAGGAGAAAGCCGGGAGCCAGGAGCAGCTTCTGCGTGTCCCATGTGGGTGTAGGGACCCAAGTACTTGGCCATCTTCTGTTGCTTTCTCAGGTGCATTAGCAGAGAGCTGAATTGGAAGAAGAGCAGGAACAGTGGGATTCGAACCAGCACCATACAGGATGCCAGATTTGCAGGCAATGACTTAACCCAATACACCACAATGCCAGTCCCAATCTCTGTCTTCTGATTTGAGAGTTTAAACCATTTACACATAAAGTGATTACAGATGCCTTTAGTTTTTCTTGCCCTCATTTCCTGCATTACTGACTTTTGAGTTTAGTTGATTATTTTTTAGTGAAACATTTGTATTCCTTTCTAATTTCCTTTTATGAATATTCTTTACCCATATCACCTGTGACTACCATGGAGATTCATTTAAAAGCTCAGTTATAGCACTCTAATTTGAATTTATGCCAAAATAATCTTTTTATATACTTTTTTTTTGACAGGCAGAGTAGACAGTGAGAGAGAGAGACAGAGAGAAAGGTCTTCCTTTTTCCGTTGGTTCACCCCTCAATGGCCGCTGTGGCCGGTGTGCTGTGGCTGGTGCACCGTGCTGATCCGAAGCCAGGAGCCAGGTGCTTCTCCTGGTCTCCCATGGGGTGCAGGGCCCAAGCACTTGGGCCATCCTCCACTGCACTCCCGGGCCACAGCAGAGAGCTGGACTGGAAGAGGAGCAACTGGGACAGAATCCGGCACCCTGACCAGGACTAGAACCTGGTGTGCTGGCACCACAGGCGGAGGATTAGCCTAGTGAGCTGCGGCGCCGGGCTATGCCAAAATAATTTAATAGCACACAAAACTCTACTCCCATAACACTTCTGTCTCAATCATTTCCTGTTTACATGTTGTATCCAAAAAGATAAACTAATATTTTAATGAATTAGCCTTTTTTATTTTTTAAGATATTTATTTATTTATTTATTTGAGAGGTAGAGTTATAGACAGTGAGAGGGAGAGACAGAGAGAAAGGTCCTCCATCTGCTAGTTCACTCCCCAAATGGCTGCAACGGGCAGAGCTGTGCCGATCCAAAGCCAGGAGCCAAGAGCTTCTTCCTGGTCTCCCACGACAGTGCAGGGGTCCAAGGACTCGGGCCATCCTCCACTGCTCTCCCAGGCCACAGCAGAGCGCTTGATTGGAAGAGGAGCAGCTTAACCTACTATGCTACAGTGCAGGTCCTTCAGGCCTGCCTTTGAAACCTTCTGATTAATTTTTCACTTAAATCATTACATCTTTCAGCTCCAGAATTTCTTTTCACTTTCTTTTTTCCATCTTCTTATTGGTATTGCTCTTTTATTCATACAATATTTTCTATTGTTTTAAAAAACTTATTTATTCATTTGAGAGTCAGAAATAGAGACATAACCAAATAGAAAGCTTTTATGTACTGGTTTACTCCCTGCAAACCTCTGATGGCCAGGGCTGAGCCAAGCTAAAACCAGGAGCCAGCAACTGAGTTCAGATCTCCCATGTGGGTGACAGGAACTCAACTACTTGAATCATCACTACTGCTTCCCAGGGTTTGCATTAGCAGGAAGCTAAAGCCAGGAACTAGAGCCAGGTATTGTACCCGGGCACTCCGATATGGGGCACAGTGTGTTAACTGCTAAGTTAATGGCCAGCTCCCCTTTCCTTTTTAAAGTCTGTTGTGTGCTGTGCATATAACAGTCGATTTAGTGTGTAAACTCTCTACACCTCAAGTTTTTTTTTAATCTGTAAAATTACATCTAACATCATTGAGAGTAAAATAAAAAAAAATCATTCACTAATATTGAGTGGGCCTCATTTTTCTTCAGGCCCAGGGGATGTAATTATAAAAAAAAAGTCATCATGGACCTTCCCATCAAGGAGCTATGATCTATCTAGTTGTCTTGTGAGGTCAAACCTGAGTGTCCGGAATAACTATGAGTACCCCATGCAGGACCAGTGACCACAGGCCAATGTACTGTGATGGGTGGAAGAATGACAGGAGTTGGACCTGGGGTTGGGGCACTGAATTTGCAAGTGGTCAAGATTTTCAAGGGCAGGTGTTGCCAACAAAATTAGCGAGGTGTAAAAACTCAACTTGGTATATGACTACAAATTCTTAAAAACATGTTTTTGAAATAAGTTATTCTTCTCTGTGGTGGAATCTTGTATAATGGCACAGAGAAGAATACAACTGCTCACAGCTTCTTTCCTCCTGCTCTTTTTAAAAACAAAACACTCTTGCTTTTGAGCTTCAGGAGCCATGAAGATAGAAATTGTTTTCTAGGCAGTCAGTGTGCGCCCTCTAGGTGGCAGAAGAGGATTTCATTTTGCATGGCTGCTTCCTCTTGGCCAGTGAATCAAAGGCTTTTTGTCAAAGAAAATTTGTAGTTGTTTCATAACTAACATGTTTAAAAATTCCTTTTGCATAGATGATACCTCATCAGTCCTAAGTCACAGGAATGAGAGTTCATGGTACATTAGCGATAAATCTGAATAATGAATTGAAAAAATCCAAAATGTTTGATAGCCTGAAGTTGCTATCCCATCTTGAATAAATTATTTTGCCCAAATGTAGAACCCACTAGACTGACTTTAACGGATAGATAAAACTTGTTTTTAATTACATTTATTGTCACTACTCAGTGAATTTTTCTGTAGTACTTGAAAATTATGTGCTCTTTTTTTAAAAAAAATGATTTATTTATTTGAAAGGCATAGTTGCAGACAGAAAGGGAGAGTCAGAGAGAGAGAGAGGTCTTCCATCTACTGGTTCATTTCCCAAATGATCACAGCGGTTGGAGCTGGGATGGTTGGAAGTAGGAGCCAGGAGCTTCTTCTGGATCTCCCATGTGGGTGCAGGGGTCCAAGAACTTGGGCCATCCTCTGCCACTTTCCCAGGCACATTAGCAGGGAGCTGGATCAGAAGTGGAGCAGTTAGAACTTGAACTGGAGCCTGTGTGCAATGCTGGCACTGCAGGCAGAGGCTTAACCTACTATGCCACAGCAGCAGCCCTGAAAGTTATTTTCCTATGAAAAATGCTGTTACATTTGCTTCAGTGTTGCAAATTTGCTTGTCAGTACATTTTTTCAAAAGAAATTTCAAAAGTAAACTTTAGAATAAACTTGGTTTAGTAATTAGAAATTGTATTGCGGCGCCAGCACACCGGGTTCTAGTCCCGGTCGGGGCACCGATCCTGTCCCGGTTGCCCCTCTTCCAGGCCAGCTCTCTGCTGTGGCCAGGGAGTGCAGTGGAGGATGGCCCAAGTGCTTGGGCCCTGCACCCCATGGGAGACCAGGATAAGCACCTGGCTCCTGCCATCGGAAGCGGCCATTGGAGGGTGAACCAATGGCAAAAAGGAAGACCTTTCTCTCTGTCTCCCTCTACTGTCCACTCTGCCTGTCAAAAAATTAAAAAAAAAAAAAGAAATTGTAAAATAGTCACATCTGAAAGATGGGATTTATATCAGACTCATTAAACAATCATAAATTATTTTAGGAGTTTATGATATTATGAGGTCATCTCTGAATATAGTAGCTATTGGTGATCTAGTACCTTCCTTCCATCTCTCAATAACCTATTTCTACCAGGGAGTAAATGTCAAATATCATAGACACTCAGTAAATACTTGGGAGTTTGAATTGATTTGTAATACAGCTCACATTCTCAGCTTTGGTCTTAAACATCCTAGGAGATATACTCAAGAGTTGAAATTTACAATTTCTTTTTCTTTTTTTTAAAGATTTATTTTATTTATTTGAAAGGCAGGGTTACAGAGAGAGAGAGAGGGAGAGACAGAGACAGAGGGATCTTCCTTCCACTGGTTCACTCCCCAAATGGCCATAATGGTCAGGGCTGGGCCAGGCAGAAGCCAGGAACCAAGAGCTTCTTCTGGGTTTCCCATGTGGGTTCAGGGACCCAAGCACCTGGGACATCCTCTGCAGCCCTGTCAAGCGCATTAGCAGGGAGATGGATCAGAAGTGAAGCAGTCGGGACTTGAACCGGTTCCCATCTGGGATGCCGGTGTTGCAGGCAACAGCTTCACCCCCAATGCCACAGTGCCAGCTCCACTCTTCCTTTTTAAAGAGAACCATCTTTTCCCCTATGAAAATGTTGGATCAGACATCTCCCAAATGAAAAAAAAAATTTTATCTACTAATACCACCGTATTAGTAGACGAAAACTAATTTCTAGACTCTAGATCAACCCATTTTGATGTTTGAGGTCTGTACTTATAGGCAACAGAGAAAAGTAGTGGTTTATGCTTCTTATAAATTTGCTTAGAGAGGGGTAAAATAAGCAATAATGATAAATACATGTGTTGAGAGGACAGACGTCCAGGGTGTGAGCCTTTTTGAGGATTCTGGGACCAGAGCTGTGTACAGGAGGAAAGGGCCCTGTGACTGTTGAGCATTTTCTGTCATGGTGGAAGAGGAGGAAGTAGAACAGGTGTTCGAGGTGTTTGCCTTCTCCTCTAGGCTCCAGCTATGCTATCAGAGGGATTTCAAGTTCATCTCTTCAGAGGTGTTCAGCAATGTAGCTGTGATACTGCACAATTAGGTCAGCTCCACCAAGAGATCTTTTCAGCTCCACCCTGCCTGCAGGTTAGGCCAGAGATGAGCAAATTCAAGTTTCTGCACTCTTTGTGCCCTTGAGGAGGCTTTGCCAGACTTCTTCGCAATTGCATTTTTTTTCTTTAAATGGAGGGACTGCTTTTTATCCACTCTACCCTCTGCCCCAACTCCCCAGCAAGCATACAGTTAGAATTATTAGCTAAGAAAAAAATTTCATTATACCTTTATTTAACAGTCATTAGCACTGGTTCTTTTCATTTTAAGCCTTTATTCATTATTTGCAAAAACAAATGTCTATTTCAGAGCTATTTTTTTATTTGACAGGTAGAGATATAGACACTGAAAAAGAGAGACAGAAAGGTCTTCCTTCCGTTGGTTCACTCCCCAAATGGCCGGCGTTGCGCTGATCTGAAGCCAGGAGCCAAGTGCTTCTTCCTAGTCTCCCATGTGAGTGCTGTGAGTGCAGGGGCCCAAGCACTTGGGCCATCCTCTACTGCCCTCCCAGGCCACAGCAGAGAGCTGGACTGGAAGAGGAGCAACTGGGACTAGAACCCGGCACCCATATGGGATGCCGGCGCCGCAGGTGGAGGATTAACCAAGTGAGCCATGGCGCTGGCCCCTTTATTTCAGAGCTCTTATGTACCCTGGAACTTTATTAAGAAAGGGGAGTTTGAGCCTAGTGTAATGGCTCAGTAGGTTAAGCCACCACTTGTGGCCCTGGCATTATATATCAACATTCTGGTTCCCATCCCTGCTGCTCCAATTCTTTTTTTTTTTTTTTTTTTTTTTTTGACAGGCGGAATGGACAGTGAGAGAGAGACAGAGAGAAAGGTCTTCCTTTGCTGTTGGTTCACCCTCCAATGGCCGCCGCGGTAGGCGCGCTGTAGCCGGCGCACCGCGCTGATCTGATGGCAGGAGCCAGGTGCTTCTCCTGGTCTCCCATGGGGTGCAGGACCCAAGCACTTGGGCCATCCTCCACTGCACTCACTGGCCACAGCAGAGAGCTGGCCTGGAAGAGGGGCAACCGGGACAGGATCGGTGCCCTGACCGGGACTAGAACCCTGTGTGCCGGTGCCGCAAGGCGGAGGATTAGCCTAGTGAGCCGCGACGCCGGCCCCTGCTGCTCCAACTCTGATCCAGCTCCCTGCTAATGTTCCTGGGAAGGCAGTGGAAGATGACCCAAGTGCTTGGGCCCTTGCCACCTATGTGGGAGACCGGGATGGAATTCCTGGCTACTGGCTTTGGCCTGGCCCAGACCTGGATGTTCCAGACATTTGGGGAGAGAAACAGCAGATGAAAGATTTTCCCCTTTCATCCTTCACCACTGCCATTGCTCTGCTTTTCAAATAAATAAATCATTTAGAAAAAAAGAATGGGGGTTTATAGTGCTGGGGAGAGCTTTGTGCCCTGTGCAGCTTCCATTGGAATTGTGTCCCTCTAAAACGTCTTTGTTGAATGGATCTCATTTAGTACCTTTGACCTGTCCCTTATGGTGTCAATCCAGGTGCTACGAAGGGGCAGCAACTAAAACAAAGTGACTGCTTTCAGTCCACTTTCATTTTAGCTGGAAGAATACAGAAAGACAGAATGTGATGTCAGTGCACGTGTGACAGAGAAAGCAGGACAAGTAGGTGGCGGGGAAAGGCTGCTCAGGGAAGATGTCCCTGTGTGCTTAACTTTTTTTTTTTAATTTATTTTATGATTTATTTGAAAGTCAGAGTTACACAGAGAGAGAAGCAGAGGCAGAGAGAGAGAGAGGTCTTCCATCCGCTGGTTCACCTCCCCAGTTGGTTGCAATGGCTGGAGCTGAGCCGATCCGAAGCCAGGAGCCAAGAGCTTCTTCTGGGTTTCCCACATGGATGCAGGAGCCCAAGGACTTGGGCCATCTTCTACTGCTTTCCCAGGCCATAGCAGAGAGCTGGATGGGAAGTGGAGCAGCCGGGATTTGAACTGGTGCCCATATGGGATACTGGCACTGCAGGTGGCAGCTATGCTACAGTGTCAGCCCCAAGTGTGCTTAACTTTTAAGTAGAGACAAGACCCGTGGGAAGAGCGCAGAGGGCAGCAAGGGCAAAGGTCATGAGGCCTGTGCTGTGTGAGTGCAGTGACCACCAAGGAGGCCATTGGAGGTGGTAGAGTAGAGGTTATGATTACAAAGGAATGAGGCCCAAGTGCACTAGACAGGGCCTAGAACAAAGGACAGAGTCATTATTAGAGGAGCTAAGAAAGGTGCTGTCTAAGCTACAAGTAATTTTTCTGATTGAGAGGCAAAAAGAACCTGATAGAAGGGGCTTGATAATAATCTGTTGGGCTTTAGGCCTTGTAAATTCAGAGGCCCAGACCTATCTATCTCTTCACATGGGGTATATCCTAAGGGAGGTATGAACCTCCTAGGGGAAGGCACTCTGTTGACTTTCATTACTTGGCTGGCCTGGGAGGAGAGCTGGCCAGGTAAAGGCAGGTGGCATCTCTAACAAGAAATTTACAGTTCTGCCTGCAATGTTGCTGACCCTACTTGACCATCCCCTCAGCTGCAGTGGTCACTTTGGAAGTTGGGCTGAGTGAAGGGCTTTTCAGCTTAGAGCCAATAAGATCTGTGGCTCTGACATGGGCATCCTTCGACTCCAGGGCAGGTCCATTTCCAGTGATCCAACTCTTGGCAGAGCTGCCAGGGCTCTTCACAAGCTGACTTCTGCTGAAGCCCAGGCTTACCACATTGAAAGCCACTGCAGTGGACTGGCCTGTTGGGTCTCCTTGAGGGCAGATCACCGTACAGATCAGCCATTAATAGGCCTGCCACCCATTGCTTCTGATGCCTAGCTTTCTTTTCCTCCTGGTTTGTGTTAAAGCAGACCAGAGGATGCAAGTCAAGGGAGTGCCCAAGTCCCATCTCTAATCTTCGGTGGCCTGAACTACAAGTCTATAGTCACAGGCATGTTCTGTAGTAGTTTTTCTAAGGTAGACAATGCCCATGAGGAAAATTATATTCTCACTTTAAAACTTTCTTTCCCTTTGGTCTGAAAGGGAGGTTTTTTCTACTTTCTGTATACTTCGCTGATGGCGAAGTGAATCTAGCTATGAGATTATTATTTAAGTTCTTATTTTGGCTATGCTATTGCAGAAAAATGTTAGCCATCTCTTTTATAAGGTCTAAAGATTAAATTGTGCGTCCTACAGATTCCTTCATAATAGAATTAGTTTCCTACCTTGAAGAGAATAGAGAAATGAAAGAACAAGTTGGGCTTAGAATAGAGAAATGAGGGAGCAAGTCCTAGATCGCTTGCTGACAATAGCAATATCACATGAATACTTAGCAAACAGTTTCAACCATTAGATAACAACTTAAGAAAACATTTACCAGAAGGTCCAATGCCTTCTATAAATTTTAAGAATCATGTATTTGAAAACACCTCTTAAATATCTAACATGATGTAGTTTGTTTAGCCAGTAAACTTAAGCACAACCATCTAAAATGTTTTTAGTTTCTTTCTACCAACACGTTTAAAACATATGATACACAGATTCAGGTCACACCAATTAAAATGTATCTTTGATTGATTTTAGCAGCTTAAATTTATGGACAATCTTATCTATGAGCCATTTAAAATAAAACTCTTAATAAAATTTCCTATGTGGACATACAATATGTACACACATATAACATAGCATAATAGACCAATATAGCAATTTTAATAATAGCTTTTAAAATCTTTAACTCTTTTTGTCGATTGCCAATTGATTTGAATTGCTTTTTGTTTTTAGTAACCTCAGTTAACCATACTTTCTCTCAGTTGGTACTGTTAATACATTATTGGCTTCATCTGTTTACAGAGCCATCCCAAAGTACTGAATACAACAGAAGTGGCTGGAAAAAGTCCATAGGAACCTATAGGAGGACAGCTAAACACAGAACCAACAATGCTTTAGTTTTATGAGCAGCATATCATATATAACTATGGATGACAAAAGACTTTAAGTCGCCATGTTTAAAATTATAAACTCATCAACCAACAAGAGGCACTTGCTTACTTCACAGTATTTTTGAAAGCACCTGTAGGATTTTACAAGTATTTAACCCTTTAGGCCTCTGGGGCTTTCTCATTAAGATAACTATCATGTCTAGTAACACAAGATCATTAGACTTTTTAATTCTCAAACATTTGTATTAATAGCATTTTCCATTATAGAAACTTAAAGTCTGGTAGCACATCACATCTTGACAGTCCTTCTAATATAATCCAAATAGACTGATTAGTTGGTGTCTCTATAAGATGAGAGACATAGGTCCTTCGATTTTTTCAGTTGGGCCCAAACTGGAAAAATCAAAGTCCAGGATTTACTGGAAATTTTAGAGACCAGATTGTTTGAAACTTTGATTTTTTGAATGCCTGTCAAGAATGCCAAGAAGGCTCAAAATCCAAAATATCTGGTTGAAATAAGATTCCTTAAAATCATGACATAACATAGACCAAATTTGATCATTGTTACAAGGTGATTATTCAAATCTTTGAAAATAAGCACATATTTAAATAACCCATAGCTCTTAATAAAAATTCAGCTGTTTTTGAACAATTAGAATTTAACAGACATCAAGAGAACATAATAGATTACTTTAACACATTGATTTAACAGAGCATCAGAGTTTAATTCTATGTCAAAGAGAAATTGAGCTTCCTGTGATCTTTTGCTGTGAGGTTTCCTTCCTTTACCTTCTTTCATATTGGTGACCATGTTTCTGTGTTTCTGTGTGTAACACATCTTTAAGCATCTTTTGCAGGGCAGGATGAGTGGCAACAAATTCTTTCAGTTTCTGTTTGCTATGAAAAGTCTTAATTTCACCTTCATTCACAAATGAGAACTTTGCAGGATATAGTATTCTGGGCTGGCAGTTTTTCTCTCTTAGTACCTGGGCTCCAATTCTCCTGCAGTCTCCCACTGTGTTGCCAAGTTAGATGCTAATCACCTGTTATTTCACCCCTCCCCCCAGAGTCAGGTGTTTCTGCTAGGCTCAGGGCCGGTGCAGACCTGAGGTCGCCTTGCTTATGACGTATCTCCAAAATGGCGCCTGCTCTGTCTTGCTCGCCTTTGAGAGGTGAGTGGAGAGAGAGAAACTTGTGTCCGTATCGGTCACTTTTTTTTTTTTTCCTCTCTCTCTTCTAGTTAGCCTGGTGAACTTTTCCCCACGGAGTTTCAAGCCTCATTCCCTCTAGTCTCCTCTTTCCGCTTGCCCGCTGGTGTCTCGGGCTATGGAGGTTCGGCTCACCTCGCGTTCCAGCGCTGGTGCGTTGAGTCTGCCGCTGGTGTCCCGAACTTGGGCTCCCACGCTCTCCACGCAGGTCCCCTGTGAATCACTAGTTCCGGAAGAGTTTCCTCTGCTGTTTCTTCCCCTACTCTTCCTTGACCCTGCAGTATCTCCACTTATATTAAACTGTCTCTCCCCCCTCGACTAATAGTGTGCTCCCTGCCTATTCCGCCATCTTGCCGCTCTCTCTAGCCTGATTGTTTTTAAGGAGCTGCTAAGTGAATGAAGTATGTGATTGAACACGTTCAGTATAGGGTGTTGGGGCAGCCTCTGAAAGCCTTCAGGGGGATAAAACTGGAGGCTTGGTAACTGCCTCCTCTATTTTTTTTTTTTGGACCGGCAGAGTGGATAATGAGAGAGAGAGAGACAGAGAGAAAGGTCTTCCTTTTTGCCGTTGGTTCACCCTCAAATGGCTGCTGCGGCCCGCGCATCGTGCTGATCTGAAGCCAGAAGCCAGGTGCTTCTCCTGGTCTCCCATGCGGGTGCAGGGCCCAACCACTTAGGCCATCCTCCACTGCCTTCCCGGGCCATAGCAGAGAGCTGGCCTGGAAGAGGGGCAACCGAGAAGAATCCGGCACCCTGACTCGGACTAGAACCTGGTGTGCCGGCGCCACAAGGCGGAGGATTAGCCTGTTAAGCCATGGTGCCGGCCTGTAACTGCCTCCTAAATACTGGTTCAGCCTCACTGAATTCCAAGAAGCACAGCTTTATCTGGAGCATCTTAGCTTTTTTGTCATGTTACTGTCAATTAAATATTCCAGTCATTAATAAGCATTGTTTTCTTATCTGCAGCTGTGAAAAGGGGAAAATTGCAGTAGGAAGATGTTCCTGCTGATTTATTTTCTCAGTTCCTTATAGATATCCAGTTATTGTGACGTACACTAAGATTAACTGCTTATGTGATTAACAGTGATTTTTGCTCCTGCTCTAGGGTCAAAAATGGCAGCTTTGTTACCCTACAGTTCAAAATCAAATTGGATAGGCATGTATGCTTCTAGCTGCAGTGGTATGGCCAGGGAAAGGAGAAAAGGAAGGGGAGGAAACAAAATAAGTCGTAAAAGAAAGATTTTCTCCTTTGTGATGAATCATAATACTATGAATAAGACATTGAATGTATGGAAATTATCATTTATATGTGAAAATCTTCTTAGAGGAGTCCGTTAATGTTTGAATTTGAATCCCCAGGTTTATGTAACCACTAGGACTGTGCAACTACTACATTTTTATTTTGTATTGGCATTTCTTTTTAGGATTAAAGCAAAATCTATTTATATCCAGGAACTGAGAAGCAGCTCCTTTGATTGTTCAGAGTGTGCCACTGAGAAGTTAGGTTGCTTTTGGCTGCTGAAGTGTTTTACAGAAATGTTGTGCTCTAAATTGCTATTAATTTAACTTTTTAAAACTGCTATGGAAGCTTCTATAGATGCTTGGCAAACTGCTGGATATCTAGAGCTCAGCAAGTGAACCCCTTTAGTGATTCATCACAGCACAGTCTCCCGACTTCCACTCATCTTCAAATTCTTATTGAGGTTTTGATGGAATGAGGTTGCACATCTCACTAGTCACTTTCTTGTTAAAAAAGAGAAGGGAAGAAAGCAGTGCCTGTCACAATGACTCATTAGCAGGGACCGCCCATATCCTAGTTCATCTAGCCCTCATTAAGTTCCAATTCCCCCAAACGGCAAGTTCCAGTAACATTGTAGTCTAAGAAGGCAAGGAAACCATTTATCCCCACAGTTTACACACTTGTAAATGCCTTGTAACATACTCGTAAAAAGCTTGTGATATACAGGGATGTGTTGGACTCATTACTGTATTTGATAAGTTTATACATTAACTTTGGGCAACAGGAATTTTACATACTACCTATTTGTCATCATATATTGACTTTCCAAATATTTGAAATTACTGCTATGAAAAATGCTCTACTCTTTTTGAAAGTTTTCAGAATTTAATCTGAAGAGCATAATTAAAAGTTTTACTCCCTACTTTGCGTGTCACTTAAAAATCTTATTAATAATTAGTGCTGAGCATAGTTATTAGGAAGCATGAGAGTTAACAAAAGTAAATTTGATTTTGAGAAAAAAATCAAGTATATTATTGGTGAAACTTAATGAACAAACTAGGTATTTTCATAAATAAATGACATCAAATATTTGTTGAGTTAAATATCAAATTTGCTGAATTTGGATTTATTTCTGCTATTGAAATTATTTTTGTGATATTATGTAGAATCAGTTTTGCAAAGGATTTTTTTCATATTGGACACTGAATGGGATTATGAGTGAATTATTACACATAACTGGTTGTTAAGGAAGAAAAATATTACATTACAGTGTATTAGGGTTCTTTAATGAAACAGAAAACTGAGTCAATCTCATTAAAACCTTAATTTTAGACTTCTGTTTTCTAGAAGTGTGAGAAAATATATTTCTGCCATTTAAAGTCACCTAGTTTGTGCTGTATCATTATGGCAGCTCCAGGAAGCTAATATATGGACTGTCTTTAGAATTAGTGTTATTCTAATTCTTACTTTCTTCCTAATTTATTTTACATCCATTCTGCTGATCTTTCTCATGATGCCATGACTTTTCTCATGATTGAATGACTATTCTAATGAAGAGTAAATAATGTACTTAGCATGGAGTGCTTGCATGATGATGTTTCCATTAGACATGCTAAAAACATGCAATCCAAGTGCTGTATCCCCAAAATGTATTTGTATAAGAGCACTGTTGAAAAAAAGTTATGATACATACAAAATTGTATATGGCAACTGTCTGTAGGTTATGAAGCAAAATAAGCCAAAAAACTATCGTGAAATTTTTTAGAGATTTTGTCACTACATCCACCTTACAATAAATGTTGAAAGATGGAAAAAATGCTAACGAGTAACACAAAAACATCGGAAAGTATAAAACTCATTGGTAAAAGTAAGCATACAGACAAATTCAGAATAATATAGTAATAGTGGTATGTAAATCACTTATATCTTTGTATGAAGGTGTAAAGACAAAGCTATTTAAGTAATAGGCACAATTATTTAACAAGGAATATGTAATATAAAATATGTAAAGTGTGACCTCAAAAATTAAAAATGTATTGGAGTAAAGTATAAAGTTTTCCTTATGGGTTTTTTTCACAGTCAAAGCTAAATTGTTATCAGGCTTAAAATAACTTTATAGAAAATTTTTTATAAGTCTCATGGCAATCATAAGCAAAAGCTTTTAGTAGATATAGAAAAAATAAAAAAATAAGCAATTGAAACATACTACTAGGGAAAATCACTTAACCACAAAGGAAGACAGCAACGGGGTAAGAAAGTAAGAAGTGGGCTGGCGCCGTGGCTTAACAGGCTAATCCTCCACCTTGGGGCGCCGGCACACCAGGTTCTAGTCCCGGTTGGGGCGCCGGATTCTATTCTGGTTGCCCCTCTTCCAGGCCAGCTCTCTGCTATGGCCCGGGAAGGCAGTGGAGGATGGCCTAAGTGGTTGGGCCCTGCACCCGCATGGGAGACCAGGAGAAGCACCTGGCTCCTGGCTTCGGATCAGCACGATGCGCCGGCCGCAGTGGGCATTGGAGGGTGAACCAACGGCAAAAAGGAAGACCTTTCTCTCTGTCTCTCTCTCTCTCACTAGCCACTCTGCCTGTCAAAAAAAAAAAAAAAAAAAAAAAAAAAAGTAAGAAGTGATCTATAATACAACTACTGAACAATTAACCAAAGGACATTATCAAGTCTTTACCTATGAACAATAAATAGATTAATTCTTCAATTAAAATCAAGATAAAAAAGACTCACTTTTGTGGTACTTATGAGAGACTCATGTAAGGATCCATGTATACTTAAAGTGAGTATCTTCAAAACGTGAATATTTTAAAGACAAGTTTGACAGTGTACTTCAGAGATTTTTCTTAGGCAGGAAGAATTTGGGAGAATTTCAGAAGAATTTGACCAGCGCCTTCATATTCCTTTGCAGAAACTGGCCTGTGAGTACATCAATAACTCAGCTCCAATGGCTGAAGTTGGGCCAGACTGAAGCCAGAAGCCTGGAACCCCATCCAGTTTTCTCATCTGGGTGGTAGGAACCCAAGTACTTTGACCATCTTCCACTGCTTTTTCAGGAACATTAGCAAGGAGCTGGATCAGAAGTGGAGCAGCTGGGGCTCGAACTGGCATTCATATGTGATGCCAGCATCACAAGAGGTAGTTTAACCCACTGTGCCACAATGGTGGCTCTGATTTGTCAATATTTGTGTGTAATTTTATGTTATAGGAGTTTAAAATATTGCTAGTAGGAAACGTAAATTGACACATTCTCTGGAGTGATCTATAGTGCTACTTCAAAAAATTTGAAGAAAAATGGAATTAAATGCCATCTCACTAGTCCAAGTGATCAATTTCAGTTCACAATTGATCATAATGATAGGTCTAAGAGTCAAAGGGATCACATAAACAAGACTAGTGTCTATAAATACTAATAATACTGATGGAATAAAAAAGGGAGAGAAGGATCCAACATGGGAAGCGGGAGATACAGCAGACTCATAGAATGGCAGATGTCCTAAACAGCACTCTGGCCCCAGAATCAGCCCTTAAGGCATTCAGATCTGGCTGAAGAGCCTATGAGAGTATTTCAGGCATGGAAAGCCAAGACACTCTGGCAAAAACAAACAAACAAACAAAAAACAAACAAACAAACAAACAAAAAAAACCAAAAAACCTAAATGAAAGATCTCTGAGAGTGAGATCCCAGTACAAAGAATGGGCCATCAAAGAAGGAGGTACCTTTCTCTGAAGGGAGGAGTGAACCTCCACTTTGACTATGACCTTGTCTAAATAAGATTGAAGTTGGCGAACTCAAAAGGTTTCCATAGCCTTGGCAACTCATGACTAGAGCCTAGGGGGATTACTAACGCCTTCAACAAGAGTGTCAAATTGTTAAGTCAACAACAGGAGTCACTGTGCACTTACTCCTCATGTAGGATCTCTGTCCTTAATGTGTTGTTCAATGTGAATTAATGCTGTAACTAGTACTCAAAGAGTATTTTACACTTTATGTTCTGTGTGGGTGCAAACTTTTGAAATCTTTACTTAATATATACTAAATTGATCTTCTGTATATAAAGAGAATTGAAAATGAATCTTGATGTGAATGGAAGGGGAGAGGGAGCAGAAGATGGGAGGGGTTCGGGTGGGAGGGAAGTTATGGGGGGGTAAGCCATTGTAATCCAAAAGCTGTACTTTGGAAATTTATATTTACTAAATCAAAGTTAAAAAAAATACAGGAAATTTCATGTAGACATGAAGCTTCTAATTCAACCTTTGTGGCAACTTTTTTGAATTAGAGTGACATATAAATACAGTACATTTTACAGTTCCCAAATTTCATAACTTTTATATTGTGATTTGTGGAGCTTCTCTTTATGTTATATACGTATGTACCATGTTGCTCACTTGATTAGCATATCTAAATGTGCATCATTTCAGAATAAGGAAAATGTTTTAAAAAAGCAAGCACAGTAACCTATTTCCTCCCACTTTTTGAAAATTGAAACTTTTGTGTATAGTTAATTTAAGGGATAAAACCTTTTAAGGCTCTCACACTTTAGTAGCTAGGATTAAACATAAGAAATGAAAAGTTAAATAAATCTTCCAGTGACACTTCTAACATTGACTGATTCTACCTTTTCAAGTTTAGAATATATAAACTGAAAAAGCTGTAAGAAAAAGAAATGCAAATTTATGAGGAACATTTTAAAAATATTTATGATGTGAGAAATTAAAAGCAAATCAATGATTTCAGAATTAACTAAATATGATATAATTTAGAAATATAAGTAACATTGTTAAAGAAATCACCTGATAGCAAAACAATTTTAATTACTAAAACCAACTCGCCAGTGTAAATTTGTTTTTCCTATGTGAGAAAAACAAAGGTCATCTGTTTTTATACAAGTATGCTGTTAAACTTATCCAGTAAATTTTTAATTTTAGACATTGCAATTTTTACTTAGTGTCCAAACATATTATGACAAGTTAGTGTGAATTTATTTTTGGTGCAGAAAATTTTGAAGTTCATGCAGTTTTCTCCTAATATGTATTTTTCATGTACTTTCTGAAGACCTCCTTGTAACTGCAATTTATTCATTGTTTTCATATGTTACTTCAAAACCTTTAATTAACCTTTAATGACCTAACTAAATGTATTGACTTATTTTTTCCCTACTTGTATCATGGAATTTTACTATACTTACGTTAGCGTGTTCGGATTTGTTATTTTGCTCACTCTTGGCAGCTGCTAAGCAGCTTGTTGAGGAACTGAAATTCTGCAGTTATTCTGATACACTGGGAATTTATGCGAAGGGCTGCTCATCGGAGCTAAACAGCCGCCGCTCAAGACTCATTTTAGAAAAGTAGTCTCCTAGTGCTCATTGCTTTCCCTTCACACGTCAGATGCTGAGATTATAAACTGTTTGGAATATAGCATACTGTGCAATCACCAGACTTTCCATTGTGATCTCTTATTCTCCTATGTATGTTCATGAAACTTCCATAAAATAATGGTAGCAAGAATAACCTATAATTTTAATGCATTTGGTATTTTTCTACAGTCTTTCAGATATCCATTATACAGCTAGACTGAAAACAAAATAGGCACATGTTTTTCATGCTACTGTTGGTATCAGTTGGGTAATGTCCAGCCAGAGAAAAGACACCGCACTGGATGTTTTGAGTAGAAAGGGATTCATTGCACATATTGTTACAATGGTCCCAGTTGGGCTAGAAGAAGAAAAAGGGACAGTAAGCATTACTGTTCTCCTCTGGGGCCCAAGATCCACCCTCTCCCAACTAAGCTACTGATAACACCAAAGCTCTACTTTCCTACTTAGTTTAGATTTGGAGATAGATATTTTTATAGACCACAACAAATGAACTCAATTTTATGTGAATTAGTACATATAAATTTTATTTAATAAAAACACTTCTGTAAGCATCAGCTGATATAATATTATGCTGAACCCACTAGAATTTGAATTCCTAGAGAAAGCTTCTTATCTTTCTTGGCTATTTGTTGAACTAATTATGGAGTTCATATTTTGTAACTTCAAAATGATTTGTGAGGGAGGGAAAAAGTAGACAAAATTCTAAGAGTTTTGTTATTCGATCTTAGATGACTGATATTTATTGTTCTTATCTGCTTTTAAAAATCTTAGATAGTGCCAGCGCCACGGCTCAGTAGGATAATCTTCCACCTAGCGGCTCCGGCACACCAGGTTCTAGTCCTGGTCGGGGTGCCGGATTCTGTCCCGGTTGCTCCTCTTCCAGTCCAGCTCTCTGCTATGGCCCGGGAGTGCAGTGGAGGATGGCCCAAGTCCTTGGGCCCTGCACCTGCATGGGAGACCAGGAGAGGCACTTGGCTCCTGGCTTCGGATCAGCGTGGTGCGCTGGCCGCAGTGCGCCGGCCGTGGCGGCCATTGGAGGGTGAACCAACGGTAAAGGAAGACCTTTCTCTCTGTCTCTCTCTCACTGTCCACTCTGCCTGTCAAAAAAAAAAAAAAAAAAATCTTAGCTAGAAGTTGGTAAGGTTGATAGGATTAGGATGGCTGCATTCCATACTGGATTACTTAGGTTTGAGTCCCAGCTACATTGCTAATAATGCCTTCTTCCTATGTGCTCACTGGGTGGCAGCAGATGATGGCTCAAGTGCTTGACTCTGCTATTCATGTGGGAGACAGGATTGAGTTCCAGGCTCCTAAATTCTGCCTGGCTATAGGTGGCATTTGGGGAATTAACCAGCATGTGGACTCTCTTTCCCTCTCAGAAAAGAAAAATAAGTGTTAAAATGCCCTCTGTGCCTATATCTCATTTCTATAGTCTCTTTCCTCCCAGCTGATTTTATTTTTTAATTTCATTTTTTTATTTAAAAAATTTTTTTTAGAAAACTTTTATTTAATAAATATAAATTTCAAAAGTACAACTTTTGGATTATATTGGTTTTCCACCTGTAACCACCCTCCCACCTGCAAACCATCCCATCTCCTACTCCCTCTCCCATCCCATTCTTCATTAAGATTCATTTTTAATTATATAAAGAAGATTAACTTAGTATATACTAAGTAAAGATTTCAACATTTTGCACCCAAAGTATAAAGTACTGTTTGAAGACTAGTTTTACCATTAATTCTCATAGTACAACACATTAAGGACAGAGATCCTACATGGGGAATAAGTGCACAGTGACTCCTGTTGTTGATTTAACAATTGACACTCTTATATATGATGTCAGTAATCACCCGAGGCTCTTGCCATGAACCTCCAAGGCTATGGAAACCTCTTGAGTTCACAAACTCTGACCTTATTTAGACAAGGCCATAATCAAAGTGGACATTCTCTCTTCCCTTCAGAGAAAGATACCTTCTTCTTTGATGGCCCATTCTTTCCACTGGGATCTCACTCACAGAGACCTTTCATTTAGGTCATTTTTTCTGCCACAGTGTTGTGTCAGCTTTTCATGCTTGCGAAACTCTCATGGGCTTTTTAGCCAGACTCGAATGCCTTAAGGGCTGATTCTGAGGCCAGAGTGCAGTTTAAGCCAGCTGTCTTTCACCCCATTCTGATACTGCAGCTGCTACAACCAAATTGACAACAGATCCATCCATACAGTTGGGAGTCCCTTCCTGTATTAAAATTCTTGCAGATTTTGGATGGAGTTCAGTGCCTTTTTCACCTGGGAGGCCTGCTTCCCACTTCTTTCCATTATCTTCAGTCCCAAGCAGCAGCACACCAACTGCATTTTGAAGTATGCAGCTCCTTCATTCTATTCCTCTTGTGGTTACCTCTTGCTCCCAGCTCTGCCAGTTAACTTGCCATCTTTTAGGCTGCAATGCCTGACAAGGTTCAAGACACACTAATTTCTGTCCATCGCTTAAATTCCTTTATAGAACCGGGCTGTGCGCATGTACAATCAAATGACTGACTGGTATTTGTGTCACAGCCAGTGAGGTCCAGGAGTGTCTTTTATCTATTCTCTTTTATTTTCAAGTTCCTGGTGCATTTGCACACACTGTAGCCCATAGTAGACACTCATTAATTGGTCAAATATGTTAAATAGGTTAAACATCCTACCATGCGGGCTCCTCTGGGGAAAATGCAATGAACAAAACTTCAAACAAGCAAACTTGCTGCTGTTCATCCAAGTAGGGGAGATAAAGTCAAAAAGTTTTAAGTTTCCAGTGTGTCTTCTCTAGTGATATGGAGAAAAATGAACCAGGTAAGGGATGAAAGGAGTGTTGGGGCAGGGGGTGATGTTGCATTTTCAGTAGGGAGGTCCAGGACAAACTCCAGTGAGAAGCTAAAATCTGAGAAAAGATGATGAAAGTGAGCAGTGAGATTCCTGGAAATATTGGAAGAACCCTGCAGGCAGAGAGAATAGCAAAGGCACAGGCCCTGGGGTGATCAGGATGACAGGAGCTGAGTGAGGAATAGGGCCCAAAGGAGTAGGGATCATTGTCACTCCAGAACATGGTGGCAGGTGTTATCCCAAAGAGTGACATGATCTGACTTTGTTTTAGCAGGATTCCTGTGGCTGGCGTGCGAGCAGAGAGGGCAGGGTGTATGCAGGCAGATCTCCGAGGAGGCAGCTGTTGCGGTAATCCAGGGGAGCCAGGATGGTGGGCTGGGCTGGGTGAGAGCAAAGGAGGGCTGATGAGAGTGTAGTTGTGGACACGTTTTGGAGAAATCAAGAGAGTCTCTTGGTGAATGCAGAGCATGGAGGAAGAAGGAGTCAAGGGTGACAAATCTGAGGTTTTTAGCAACTTCTCATTCCTTAGCTCAGTAAGACCTTTTGTTTCTTGTCGGCGCCACACTTCTGCCTGTGCCATTGCTGCCCACAGAGCAGCTCCTCCATCTGCAGAGGCCTTTCCAGGCCTTCTGTTGTTTCTCCACAGCTTTTACACTTTTTAAAAAATTATGTATTTATTTTAAAGAGTTACAGAGAGGGAGGGAGAAAGGGAGAGGGAGATCTTTCATCTGCTGGTTCACTCCCCACATGGCTGCAACAGGCAGCATGGCTGGGCCAGGCCAAAACTGGGAGCCAGGAGCTTTTTCTGGGTCTCCCACATGAGTGGCAGGGTCCCAAGTGCTTGGGTCATCTTCCACTGCTTTTTCCAGGCCATTGTCAGAGAGCTGGATCAGAAGTGGAACAGCTGGGAGTTGAACTGGCACACCAGGTGGTGGCTTTACCTGCTATGCCACAACACCGGCCCTCCCTGCAGCTCTTCTCCATGTTGTTAACTGCTCTTCCCACTGTAAGGGCTGATCTCATCTCCCGCCCACTTCTCTCATTGTCCTGCATTTGTGACATGCTGATCTAGGTGCAGGGGTGCCAGCAGTGAACCAGGCAGCCATGATTCCATGAGTCTTGTCTAGTATAGGAGAAAAGTGACACTTAAAGTCATCAAGAGGGCATCAGAAGGGCAATTTGCTTAGTCTCTCTGTGCTTCAGCTGCCTCTATTTTCAATTGGGAATAAGTTACAGCATCAGGGTAGTTGTGGTGATTAAATGGGTTGATCTTTGTAAAATACATAGAAGTGGTAAAGAACAGTTTGTGGCTACAGAGGGAGCACTACACCATTTGTTAAAATGAAGGCACACATACAAAAATAATTTTGAAAAGAATTTAAACAAGAACAAAGCAAAGTAACTGATTTTAGTGTACAATTATGCTCCATATCTTCATGAATTCTTTAAAAATTTGAGTTGATGCTTTTGAAAGATCTATTTTGGGGCTGGCATTATGGCATAGTGGATTTAGCCGCCTCCTGCAGCAATACCATATGAGTGCTGGTTCGATTCCTGGCTTTTCTACTTCCGATCCAGCTCCATGCTGATGTACCTGGGAAGTCAGCAGAGGATGACCTAAGTACTTGGGTCCCTGTACCTACATGGGAAACCAAAGGAGGCTCCTGGCTCCTGGCTTCAGTCTGGCCTAGCCCCAGCTATTGCAGCCTTTGGGAAGTGAACAAATGAATGGAAGATCTCTCTTTCTTTCTCTCCCTCTCTCTCTCTGTAACTCTGCCTTTCAAATAAAATAAATAAATCTTTAACAACAACAACAACAAAGTAGCTTAACCTGCTAAGCCAAAATGCAGGCCCCCAAGTTGATTCTTTAAAGTTAACCGTATCTGTAGAAATTAAAAATGCTATTTCTGAGTGATCATTTGGCCAAGGGCTTTGGGCGTTAATGGGATGCCAGCATCACGTACTGGAACACTGAGGTTCAAGTCTTGGCTCAGCTCTTGATTCCATTTTCCTGCTGATGTGGTCCCTGGGAGGCAGCAGGTGATGGAGCAAGTGGTGGGTTCCCTGTCCCCCACCATTAAAACCTGGATTGAGTTTTAAGCTCCTGGATTTTTTTAAAAATGATTTATTTATTTGAAAGTCAGAGTTACACAGAGAGAGATGGAGAGGCAGAGAGAGAGGTCTTCCATCAGATGGTTCACTCCCCAATTGGCCGCAGCTGCCGGGACTGTGCCGATCTGAAGCCAGGAGCCAGGAGCTTCTTCCGGGTCTCCCATGTGGGTGCAGGGGCCCAAGGACTTGGGCCATCTTCTACTGCTTTCCCAGGCCATAGCAGAGAGCTGGATAGGAAGTGGAGCAGCCGGGTCTCGAACCGGCAAACATATGGGATGCCGGTGCTTTAGGCCAGGGCATTAAACCACTGCACCACAGTGCCAGCCCCACTCCTGGTTTTGAACTGGTGCAGCCCCAGCTGTTGTGGACATTTCTCAAGAGATGTAAACTCTCTCTGTGTTTGTCTTGGTTTCTCTCTCTCTGTCCCTGTAATAAATAAAAAAATTGCAAAAGATCCTATTCCTAAATGGGATATTTGAGGAATGGTGTACATCGGTTATTTTTAAATGTTTACAGGTGCATCAAATATTGTCAGTTCAGTCTCATTGGCTCTCAGTTTTTATATTAAACATAGCTTACCATCCTATTTTTTGAAAATTGTCATTTTATATTCATATATAGTAAATGCAACATGAAAACCACAAAATGACTAGGCAAACAGTGAGTACTGGTATTCATAATATTTATATGGAAATGTCAAGCATGCTTCTGAGCACGTGGCACTATTAGGTCTGTTTATGTTTTACCAGAAGAGTTGGAATAAAATTATGAATGTATTATTTAGATGAGGTAAAGGATTATATGGTTTTTATGCAGAAAATATATACTCATTTATCTTACTCTTTCATCTCATTTAGTTTTACATGAAGGATGTCAGATTGTATAATGAGGAAACCAGTCCTCATTTTTATCAAGACAGCACAAATTTGACACATGTGCTTGAAGATTCAGTATCTTTCTAAGTAATAAACTGCTATGTGTCTTACATTTTTGAGCAAGGACATTGTGAAACTTATAATTTTTCTCTGCTTATCTACCTATAACAATATTAATTGAAATAACTACAGTTTATCATGATTATTAAAAGTTGTGATTATCTACTACTTTTCACATGCTCCTTAAAGCATTTTCAGTTATTAAAACTATTAAAGGTAGCACTCAGATACTCCCATAAAATATTTCTCATAAATTTGTAAATTCTTTCTTTGTAATTAAGAAATAATAGCATAATGAAATTTATACCTAGGTCAGGTATACAAAGGGTTTTGCCCAATAAAGTAAATTCCAAGTAAGTCATTAAATAACTATATTCTAAATTGTCTTTGTGGGTTATTCTCCATGTAAATGAAATTTCTTTAAGAAAAAAGGATTACTTAAGGCTCAAGTAGAATTATATTTTACTTTATATGCTTTGCAAATAGCATACACTCACACACATAATGCACACAAACAGATCACTTGAGCTGTCTTGCCAGCTAAGCCACATTTATATCTGAAGGAGAAATAAAGTGACTGTGTGATATAGAAATGAGGAAAAATAAAGTGTTGGTTGCATGCAGTTCTCCCTTTGTGGGAGTAAAACTAGCAGGAGGGTTTCAAAATTATTGTGAAGAGAAATAGGACAGCAATTTGGAAATTTAGTGCCATATTAAGAATTTAAAGTTTTTTATTTATTAAAAAGGATGATTTGATTCTCTCTGTTTAATACAGCCACCATGTACCTAGAAATGCATACAGGAAAGAAAATGACTGCCACTAAGACTTACCTTGAGATCAAATCAGGCTGGTAGAATTTCTTGTCTCCCTACCATACTAGGCACTCAGAATAAAAAATAAGATGAATGTTTTAATTGTGAGGGTGAAAGTTATATTAAATTATAAAATAATATGTACCTAGGGAGCATGGGACAGATATAATTAGGGAGCATGGCATTTTCTTGAAGGGTAAGCCTATTAGACTAGGAAGGAGGTAGGGAGTTCCTGAAGGGACAAAATGATTTATGGGTAAAAAGGTAGGACTCAAGGAATGGGGTCTGATGATATCAAAGCCTGCAGCTTTGTGTGTGTGTTTAAAGCTTTTTAAATCAAAAATCTGCTCTTGGTTTGATGTTTTATTTTTTTTCCAAAGAAATATTTTATTTAAGGAATACAAACTTCTTCCCACTGTACCTGCCCTCCCACCCCCACTTCCATCCCTCTTCCTCCTCCAACTCCTATTCTCAGTCTTATTTTTAACTAAGATCTATTTTGAATTAACTTTATACACAGAAGATTAACTCTATAATAAGTAAAGAGTTCAACAAATTGTATGAAAAAAAAAAAACTGTTCCTCAACAGTTGAGACAAGGGCTGTTCAAAGTCATTGCATCTTGAAGTCAATTTCACTATTTTTTAAGCAGTCCTTTTTTTGAGAAACTTATATTAACTTATTTTTTAAAAGATTTATTTATTTATTTAAAAGTCAGAGTTATACAGATAGAGAAGGAGAGGGAGAGGGAGAGGGAGAGGGAGAGAGAGAGAGAGAGAGAGAGAGAGAGAGAGAGAGGTTTTCTATCCCCTGTTTAACTCCCCAATTGGCCACAAGGGCCAGAGCTGTGCTGATCCGAAGCCAGGAGCCAGGAGCTTCTTCCAGGTCTTCTACGATGATGCAGGGGCTCAAGGACTTGGGCCATTTTCTATTGCTTTCCTAGGCCATAGCAGAGAGCTGGATCAAAAGTGGAGCAGCCAGGACTTGAACCAGTGCCCATATGGGATGCTGGCGCTGCAAGCTACAGCTTTACCTCCTGTGCCAGAGCACTGGCCCCTAATTAACTTTAAAGAAGAACCCAATAATGATACATCTTTTGTGAACATTTAGACATAGCTATAACTTATGAAACATAAGAATATCCTCCACTTGGTACACTAAAACAAAGTAAATCTTTGAGAACAATTTTTACTATTAACTATCATAATACAAGTTTTTGAAGACAGAGGTCCTGCATGGGAAGTTACTGCACAGTGACTCTTATTGTTAAATTAGCAACTAACATTCTTATGTATTATGTCATTGACCACCCAAGGCTCTTAACATGAGCTGCCTAGGCTATAGAATCCTTTTGAATCCACAAACTCCTTCAGTATTTAGATAAGGCCATAAGCAAATTTGAAGTTTTCTCCTCCCTTCAGAGAAAAGTACATCCTTCTTTGCTTCTTTGATGACCACTTCTTTCCACCGGGTTCTCACCTACAGAGGTCCTTTATGTGGGACACTTTTTGCCACAGTGTCTTGGCTTTGCAGCCTGAAATGCTTTCATGGGCTTTTCAGCCAGAATACCTTAAGGGTTGTTTCTGAGGTCAGAGTATACTTAAAGTAATTGTCATTCTATGAGTCTGCTGTGTGGACTGCTTCCCATGTTGGAGCATTCATTCCTTTTTAAATTCTATCTATTAAAAAGCAGCTTTACTTTTGACCTGATTTATCTGGCAAGTTCATCCCTAAAGATAAGTGCTGAGTAATGAGCCAGGGTTTGATTTACCTACTGATAATGGCAACAGGCTGTCCACTGGGAATCTGATTGTACAAAATTATCAGAACTGTGGTAGTGATAAGGCAAGTGGAACATGCTGAAACATCAACCAGATTGGTGACATTCATAAAAACACGTTTTCAAATTCACAAGAAATCACTTTTATTCCCTAACGGAAAACATAAAATGATACATTAAAATTTGCAAAGATAGAGATTTCCTATTTTTTTGTTGTTGTTCTTTGACAAGAAATGAGGAAAATCTAGATTTGTGTCTGTCCCCTGCTAGAGGGTGGTGGACATGAGACCTGTTCCTTACTTGCAGTGCTGCCTATTCCCCCATTATTTTCTCCTTGCCAGTCTTCTGCCTTGATCCCAGCCTTCTTTAAATTAACAGCAGAAATAGTTGTGCTATATAAGCAACCAAGTTCTTGGATTTCTTTATGATGTCTTTATTTTACAGAGTGTAACGTAGTATACTTTGTTCTTTCCATTTTTTGTGGATACTGGATCCTGGGCTCTTTTATTTTGAAAGCATAATTAGTACTGTTACATTCTCCATTTTTGTTATCTGGTGCAATGAAAAAAATCCCAATATGTGTGTTAAATGTAAGAAGGTACATTATTTGAAATCAACAGGAGATTCCATTCCTGATGTGTCCAGATTAATGCTTACATGTGTTAAATAGCTGAATTTGTTTTGGGCAAGTCACTTGAACTCTGTGGGCATTGGTTAAGTCTTTATCTGAGAACATGAGAGGACAATAACCTTACCTTACATTTCAATCACTGCTTCAGGATACAGCCTGTCTCGTTCAAAGGCCATGCTGGATTTTTATCAGTCCTTGTGTATAAATGACTGATGTTCGTTATAGTGCTCTGAAAGTAGCAAGTACTCATTGTGTAATGAAGGATAGGATGGATTTTTCTGGTGTTATTGGCTCTCATTGGAGAGTCATAGGCTGCATGTCATCATCTTAAAACTATTAATACCCTTTTTTATCTTGGTATCTTTTCACAATCTATTCTATTTAACTTATTTGATTCTTCAAGCTATTAGTGTTTCTTTGTACAACTAACACCAAGAAATTTGAAATAAAAAAGTGGGAGAAGAATATTAAAATCACATGTGAATCTGTTGTTAGTCTATCTAACAAGTAAAATTATAGCTAAAAAGGCTTTCATCTCAACTTTCCAATTTTTTTTTATTTGAATCTATTGAGTAATTTTTTTTTTTTTGACAGGCAGAGTGGACAGTGAGAGAGAGACAGAGAGAAAGGTCTTCCTTTTTGCCGTTGGTTCACCCTCCAATGGCCGCCACGGCCGGCGCGCTGCAGCCGGCGCACCGCGCTGATCCGATGGCAGGAGCCAGGTGCTTCTCCTGGTCTCCCATGGGGTGCAGGGCCCAAGCACTTGGGCCATCCTCCACTGCACTCCCGGGCCACAGCAGAGAGCTGGCCTGGAAGAGGGGCAACCAGAATAGAATCCGGCACCCCGACCGGGACTAGAACCTGGTGTGCCGGCGCCACAAGGCGACGCCGGTCCGATTTTTTTTTTTTTTTTTTTTAACAGGCAGAGTTAGACAGTGAGAGAGACATAGAGAAAGGTCTTCCTTCTCTAGGTTCACCCCCCCCCCCCCAAAATGGCCACCACGGCCGGCGTGCTGCGCCAATCTGAGGCCAGGAGCCAGGTGCTTCCTCCTGGTCTCCCATGGGGTGCAGGGCCCAAAGACCTGGACCATCCTCCACTGCACTCCAGGGCCACAGCAGAGAGCTTTTTGCTCTGGTGTAACTTGGAAAGATTAAGTGTAAAAATTAAACACAGATTTTTTAAGGGGAACAAATAGGAAATTTTAACAGAAATCATTATGCAAACTGTGTCCTGGTGATTATTACAGTTAGAAATACTGAGTTGAAAATGTGACCAAAACACTCAGTGATGTCATTTGGACAGGTTTGGGATGAAAGTATCTAGTTCCTTTGATTTTAATTTTGTGATTTGCTTCTGAATTCATTTATTTCTTTATAAACAGTTGATGAAAAAATTTGATGCAAAAAGCTTTAAGTTTACTTAAAAATATAATTATATTCACTTACTTTAATATTCACCAATGTGTCACTGCAGTTATATTTGGAGTAATCTCGTAGTTTTACATTTTCAGTAATTGAGAACGAATGGCAAGGATACGAGTGTGGCAACAACATGACACTCTTTTGCCAAAATCAACAGCATCTTATGTGGAAAAGGCTATAAATACTTAGTTAAAATATTCAGAAGTGTTTTTCCCAAGGGCAAAGCATTCCCTATTGAGTAATTCCTTAGTTGTTGATCCTGTAAATTTTGGTAGGAATTTATTTTTTAAAAATATTTTTAAAAATCAGGCAAAGTTTTGTATGAAGATTTTTTTTTACCAGGTCATAGCTTTAATATACAGAAAAATAAACACCTATATATACATAGAGAAACAAATATTGAATAATAGGAAAGAGAATAACCAATTGCATTAAAAATAAGTCCTATGAAAATGTGTTTTTACACAATTTTTACTTATGTGGTAAGACACATTGGGTATCTGTATATATGAAATACATGAAATTTGTTAACCTTATATCAATAAAAATTTTAACACAGAAAAGAAAAAACAGACTAGAAGCATATATATATATATATATATATATATATATATATATATAGCTAGGGTGTAAGATTGGAGGTAGAAAAACCTTAGAGTACTTGGCTCTGGAGATACTATTTTCTTAAAATATTTATTTTATTTATTTGAGAGAGAGAGGGAAAGGTAGAGAGAGAGAGAGTGAGAGAGAGGTCTTCCATCTGTTGGTTCGCTCCCCACATGGTTGCAATGGCCGGAGCTGAGCTGATCTGAAGCAAGAAGCCAGGAGCTTCTTCCAGGTCTCCCATATGGGTGCAGGGGCTCAACGACTTGGGTCATTCTCTGCTGCTTTCCCAGGCACATTAGCAGGGAGCTGTTTGGAAAGTGGAGCAGCTGGGAATTGAAACAGTACCCATATAGGATTCCAGCACTGCAGGCCAGGGCTTTAACCAGGTGTGCCACAGTGCCAGTCCTTCTGAGGATACTATTAAAATTGATTTTCATGTTATTTCTTTTAGCTTACATATTTTCCATAATGATAGTATTACTTTAGTTTTAGTTTTAATTTTATTTATTATTTTAACATATTTATGTATTTATTTATTTGAGAGGCAGAGTTGCACACACACAGAAAAAGTAGGAGAGGGAGAGGAAGAGGGAGGGAGAGAGAAAGGGAGGGAGGGAGAGAGAGGGAGGGAGGAAGGGATAGAGGGAGGGAGGGAGGGAGAGAGAGAGAGAGAGAATAAGAATGAATCTTACATCCATTGACTCACTTCCCAAATGTTTGCAGTAGCTGGGACTGGTCCAGGCTGAAGACAGGAGTCTAGAACTCCATCTGGGTCTCCCATATGGGGCCCTAGCACTTGGGCCATCATCTGCTACTTTACCAGGCACATTAACAGGGAACTACATCAGAAGTGCAGCAGTCTGATCTTGAATCACCACTCATATGGGATGCCAGGATAGAAGTAGTGTCTTAACCCACGGTAACACAATGCTGTCCCCTCCTTTAGTTTTTTTGAAACTTTTTTTTTTTGAAATTGATTTCTAAGAGTCACAGATAACTTTAAAGGCATCAAATTTATACTAAGGATACAAGCATGAGCAAAAAATAAGCACAGGAATACAAAAGTGAACCTGGTAAACTTTTAAGTAATACAGTATTCTGGATACAAGTAGAATACCACTAGATAAGAACTGTATTTACTTAGGAAATCTATGGTGATATGGGTTGAGATAAACCAAGGTTTAGAATAGTCATTTCACTATTCACATTTATTCAGTGCTGATCAGAAGCTGAAGAATTTCCTTTAGATTAAGACTTGCAATGAAACTATGAAACTAATCTCTCTTGTAAATGAATCAAATTGACATGTTTTAAGGTGATTCTGTTCTCATTTAAAGGCGGTTGAGGCAAGTCAAATCATGGAGAACCCCTACAAAGAATAAGCACCAAATGAGGAATTGTTTGTGGCTTTTCTTTTGGACCACCTTAAATTTTATTTTGCTTATTGTTTTCCATTAACATTCACATACAAATTCTTTCAGGCAAGATAAACTTTTCAGCTTGGAGATCTTGCCAACTGTACATACAATAGTTTTTAAGCAATTAATACTTCACAGTAATCCCAAGCTGATACGTAATTAGTTATCATTGTAATATGCAGAACTTTTTCTTTACAGTTTTCTGGTCCCAGAAATTTCAGTAGGGCCAAATGCATTAACTGGAAATAGCATTTGTTTTATTAAAAACAAAACATGAAAGAAGTCCTAATCAAAGATGATAATGAGGCCGGCGCCATGGCTTAACTGGCTAATCCTCCTCCTTGCGGCGCCGGCACACCAGGTTCTAGTCCTGGTTGGGGCACTGGATTCTATCTCGGTTGCCTCTCTTCCAGGCCAGTTCTCTGCTATGGCCCGGGAAGGCAGTGGCTCTGCACCCGCATGGGAGACCAGGAGAAGCACCTGGCTCCTGGCTTCAGATCAGCGAGATGCGCCGGCCGCAGCGGCCATTGGAGGGTGAACCAACGGCAAAAAGAAAGACCTTTCTCTCTCTCTCTCTCACTATCCACTCTGCCTGTCAAAAAAAAAATATTAAAAAAATATAAAAAAATATAAAAAAGATAATAATGAATAAAATAAGTATATAGGCTCTCATACACAATCTTTCTAAATTTTCACCCTGTACAAAATGATTACAATGTCCTTCAAGCTTGCTAATTGCCTGTAAAATAAAAAAGAAACCAACAAGAAATTTAGCATTTCAACAAGCTAGGAGCTATTTACTGTAGGCACATATGAAGTTCTGGAAGACATGCTATCAAACTTGGAGAAAACACTATTAATAAGTAAGCATGTATTGAAGGAGGCAGTTTATAAATCAAACTTTACAAAGATTATGTTTATGCATACAACTTATAAAATAGAAAAATGTTGCTATTTTTCCAATAGTATAGCATTACACTAACACTGTAGAGTTAAGACTGAAAGCTTCTGTATACACATTCACTATACCTCCAAAGCAGCATATGCCGCAGACATTCTCTTGCCTTAATTTTATATAGCATTTCTAGGTTTACAGGAGAGTAGTGCAGAAAGTACAGAGCTCTCCGATGCCCTTTCTGTCCTCTGTGCAAGTTCTGTTAACAGTTTGCGTTAGTGTTCATTCATGTTTCAGTTAATGAACTAATTCTGAGCCATTATAACTAATTAAAGTCTGTAATTCACATCGGGGTTTACTCTTCATGTTGTCGAATTCTGTGACTTCTGATAAATGCTTGTTATGAACATGTCATCATAGTTATCATACAGAGTAGTTTTAAATCTCTAAAAATTCCTGAACTCTTGGAAGCCACTGGTGTTTTTTCATCTTCACAGTCTGTCTTTACCAGATTATCACATGTTTGGAATCACATACTAACATACAATTCAAACTGGCTTTATTTCAGAATAATTCAATTCTAATGTTTCTCTAGGTCTTTCCATGGTTTGGTAGCTCCCTTAATTTTACTGCTGCGAATGATACTCCCTGGTGTGAGTGTCACAGCTTATTTATCCATTCACAAATTGGAAAACAGTTTGATGAACAATTGGGCCTACATGGAAACTGAGAGAAAAACAGAGAAAGGCCCATTTAGTATCCAGTTATACAATCACACACCAACATTCTCCAAAACCTGGAGATTTCACCTGCTAAATATTTTAAGATTTTTACATGTGTTCATTCCATTGGTTCTACTGTAGTTTAAACTTGCAAGATCTCTGCCTGTCTCATTCAAGAATCTATTTAAAATTTTTTGAATGTTTATTTATTTCAAAGGCAGAGTGACATACACACATGTGCATACACACCCAGAGCACTTCTATCCACTGGTCTACTCTTCAAATGGTTGCAGCAGTCAGGTCTGGGCCAAGCCAAAACTAGGAGCCAGGAACTCCATCATGGTCTCCCTCATGGGTGTCAGGGGCCCAAGTACTTCTGCCATTCTCCTCGGCCTTCCCAGGCACGTTAGTAGGAAGGTGGTTTGGAAGTAGAGCAGCCTAGACTGTCATTCCAGTATGAGTTGCTGGCATCGCAGGCAGCAGCTTAACTCACTGTGCCACAACACCAGCCCCAGCAATCTGTTTTTTTAAATGAATATTTTCATAATTAAAAAGTTTGAAAAAGCTGCTGATTTCTTCACACAAATTCTTAAGATCAATTCATTTTGTTATTAGATTGTCACATTCCATACGGAAATTCTTACGCAGAATGTAGTCATGATGAAATCACCATGCAAGCACAGGAGGACTTTCTGGAAGCATCACATTTGAATCCACTGTATACAAACCCCAGACTTAGTTGAGGCTAAAATTTGCTGGTAATACAATGGAACATTTTTGACCACACAGTGTGTTTTGGGCAAGTGAAAGAATATTTTTTGCTATTTGTTGGTGACAGGAGGAAATGTTATTTCTTTTTTAAAAGATGTATTTATTTATTTATTTACTAATTTATTTGAAAGTCTGTGTTCACAGTGAGGAAGGGAGAGACACTGAGAGAGCAAGGTCTTCCATTCGCTGGTGTACTCCCTAGTTGGCCACAATAGCAAAAGCTGGGACAAGCCAAAGCCAGGAACTTATTCCAGGTCTCCCATGCGGGTAGCAAGGGCTCAAACATTTGGGTTATCTTCAGCTGCTTCTCCCAGGCCACAAGGAGAGAGCTAAATCAGAAGTGGAACAACTGGGACACGGACTGGCATCCAGACGGGATGCTGGCATGGCAGGTGGTGGCTTTACCCGCTACCCCACAATGCCGGCCCCAGCAAATGTTATTTCTTTGGCTACAAAAATTTTCTCTTTACTTTAAAAATAATTTACTTTCATTTTATCTGAAAGGAATAGAGACAAACAGATCAATATGGCCACATGCATGCACACACAAACAGATCTTCCATCCTTTGGTTCACTTTCCAAATGCCTGTAACAGCTGAGTCTGGGTCAGAAAGAAGCCAGCATCCAGGAACTCAATCCAGTTCTCCTGTGTGGGTGAGACCAACCCAAGTATTTAAGCTGCCTTCCACAATGTTCATTAATAGGAAGGTGGATTGGAAATGGAGCTAGGACTTGAGCACAGGCATTCCATCATGGGATGGCATACAGGTGTCCCAAGTGCTGTCTTTTTTTCTTTTCTTTTTTTTTTTTTTTAGGACTTATTTATTCTTTTTGAAAGGCAGAGTTACAGAGACTGAGAGACTGAAAGACAGAAACAGCAGGATCTTCCATCTGCTGGTTCACTCCTCAAATGGCTGTAATGGTCAGGTCTTATCCTTGCTAAAGCCAAGAGCCTGGAAATCCATCTTCCATGTGGGCCTAAGTGCTTGGGCCATCTTCCTATGCTTTCTCATGTGCATTAGCAGAGAGTTGGATCAGAACTGGGACATCCAGGACTTGAGTCAGCACCCATGTGGGATGCCAGTATCTCAGGTGGTGGCTTAACCTGCTGTGCCACACGCTGGCCCTCCTAAGTGATGTCTTAACCACTGCACCAAATGCTTACCCCTCTTTGACTTTTTTGTGATAATCTCTTGATGTATGCTTTCTCACTTCAGTTCTTGTTCCTGTATCATCTTGGTCTTGACACAGTCTCAGTGATTATTTGAAAAGCAGCCTGGATTCTATGATTGTTCTGAAAAGCCATAGTGTTTTCCCATTGATTTTAGGATATAGGCAAAAATCCTTATGTCATATTAATGCTGCATGAACTGGCTGCTTCTGCTTCTTGTTGAGCAGCTCAGCTTCCTTGGCAAGTTTCAAACTACTGGCGCTTCTACTTGGCAAGCCTCACATAGGCTGCTCCTTGGTCATTTATTCTGTGAACTCTCAAATTCCTCAGTATGTTTGATCCTTCTTTTCCCTACACCTAAACTCCATTCTTCCATGGACCCTCCACATTAGCATAATTCTGAATTTTTCCATTTCCTTTGTGTACCCTTATCATCTGAACACATATTTTAAAAATTTATTTATTTTAAAAGATTTATTTATTTGAAAGAGTTACAGAGAGAGAGAGGGAGAGACACAGAGAGACACAAAGATCTTTCATCTGCTGGTTCATTATCAGATGGCTGCAATGGCCATGGCTGGGCAAGCTGAACCAGGAGCCAAGGGCTTCATCCATGTCTCCTACATAGGTGGGAGGGGCCCAAGTACTTGGGTCACCTTCCATTACCTTTCCCAGGCCATTAGCAGGGAGCTGAATTGGAAGTGGACTGTTGGGATGTGAACTGGCATCCATATGGGATGTCAGTACAGTTGGAGGCAGCTTTACCAGCTATGCCACAATGCCAGGCCCTGAACACATATTTTAGAGACCTACTAATGTGGCATCTATTTTCTCTGTCTTGTAAATCCACACAATGGCAGAGGCAGTGTTGGCCACAATTGTGTTTTCAGTGCCCAGTCAGTGAGAGCACAGTGTATATTACTTAAGGGAAGGATGCTCTAAATGATTTAGAAGAGCACTGCTGCAGGGAAATTTGAATTTCTTTTTAAATATTTATTTATTTGTTTGAAAGGCAGAATTATAGAGGAAAAGACAGAGAGATAGAGATACAGATATATATATATATATATATATATATATATATATGTATCTTTCATCCACTGGTTCACTCGCTAAAGGTCTTAGTGGCTGAGGCTGTTCCAGGCTGAAGCCTGGAACCAGGAACTCCAGGTCTCCCATGTGGGTGGCATGGTCCAACACTCAGACCATCTTTTGCCACTTTTCTAGACACATTTGCAGAGAGATGTATCAGAAGTAAGGCATCTGAGACTTGAACTGGTACTCACATGGGATGCCAACATCATAGGTATGGCTTAATCTACTGTGCCATACAATGCCAGCCCTGTGATGTTTGAATTTTATAGGCTCAAATTTATAAGCTGAAAGATTTAGCATAGACATTGTATTTGTAACATCTAGTATTATAATGTTGTAATACATAGTTACTGTATATATATATCATCTATATGCATATATATTTATTTGTGTGTATATGTACATATGGCTAACAAACTAAATAGAGCTCACCATCTGTTTTTGTAAATAAAGTTTTATTGGAGCACAGCTACATCCATTTATACCCACAGCTATACCCATTATTTCCATACTGTGTATGGCTACTTTTATAGTATAACACTAGAATTGAGTAGCTATGAAAGAGACTGTATGGCCAACAATTCACATAACACATAATTAACCATTCTTAAAGAGTGCAACTCAATGTCATTTAATGTATTTATAATATTATACAACAAGCACCTCTGACCATATTCAAAATTTTTCCATCACCCTGGAAGAACACCCCAAGCTCGTTGTGTATTTACTGCCCATTGTACTCTCCTTTCATCCTCTGGCGAACACCAATTTGCTTTCTGTGTCTATCGATTTCTCTGTCCTGGGTATTTCATATAGTAGAAATCATGTAATATGTGTCCTCATCTGTATTCTCTTCCTTAGTATAGTATTTTCAAGGTTCATTTTTTTTTTTGACAGATTTGACAGTGAGAGAGACAGAGAGAAAGGTCTTCCTTCTGTTGGTTCACCCCCCAAATGGCCTCTACGGCCGGAACTATGCGGATCCGAAGCCAGGAGTCGGGTGCTTCCTCCTGGTCTCCCATGTGGGTGCAGGGCCCCAGGACCTGGGCCATCCTCCACTGCACTCCCGGGCCACAGCAGAGAGCTGGACTGGAAGAGGAACAACTGGGACTAGAACCTGGCGCCCGTATGGGATGCCGGTGCTGCAGGCGGAGGATCAACCAAGTGAGCCACAGCGCTGCCCCTCATTTTTTGTTTTAGCATATGTCAGTACTCCATTCCTTTTTGTGGCTGCATAATATATGACAATGTGTTAATTCATCATATGTAATTTTAATGGCAGAACTATCTCCTCAGCTCATCTGAAGTAACAATACATCCTTATACAGAGAATTTGGGGTTATCCTTCCTAAAGAGTAAAAAATAACAGCGTTTACCTCTTTATTAGAAGAAAATAGGTGAAATTATTGAATCTCATATTCTATTGGTTCCCCTCATAGAACTACTCTGTTCAATTTCCACTTCAAATAGCTTAAATTAGTTTGATGATATGGGCCTTTGGCCTAGTATTTAAGAAGCCAGTCAAGACACCTGCATCTCATTGAGGGGTGCCAAGGTTCATATACCAGCTGCTTTCCTGATTTCAGCCTCCTGCTAATGCAGACCTAGGGAGACAGTGAAGATGGCTCAAGTAGTTGGGTCACCCATGTGAGAGACCTGGATTGAGTCCCCAGATCTTGGCTTGGACAGGACCCAGCTCCAGTCATGGAAGGCATTTGGGGAGTGAACCAGTAGATGGGAGTTTTTTTCTGTCTGTGGCTTTTTGCTTCTCACTCTGAAATAAATAAAAAATTATAAAAATTGATTGGTCAGTGTGGTAGCACTATAATGCTCTAGGACAAGGATTGGTGTGCTTCTGCAACAGAACTAAGCAGCTGTGGCTGTGGCTGCATGGCCTGAAGTATTTCCTATCTGACCCCACTTAGTGACTTCTGTCTAGAGCAATGACTTCCTTTTCTGTCACGATCTCATTGGCTGGACTATATTCAAATGAGAAACTCAACTTAATTGAACTAGAAAAACCTAGAATATTGGCCGGCGCCGTGGCTTAACAGGCTAATCCTCCACCTTGCAGCGCCGGCACACCGGGGTTCTAGTCCCGGTTGGGGCGCCGGATTCTATCCCTGTTGCCCCTCTTCCAGGCCAGCTCCCTGCTATGGCCCGGGAAGGCAGTGGAGGATGGCCCAAGTGCTTGGGCCCTGCACCCGCGTGGGAGAGCAGGAGAAGCACCTGGCTCCTGGCTTCGGATCAACGTGATGCGCTGGCTGCAGCAGCCATTGGAAGGTGAACCAACGGCAAAAAGGAAGACTTTTCTCTCTGTCTCTCTCTCTCACTATCCACTCTGCCTGTCCAAAAAAAAAAAAAAAAAAATCATAGAATATGAAAGAATTTTGTTTCCCCTGTTTGTGGGAGCTCTGGGCTAATACAAAGAAAAGAATTTAGAATTTTAACCTGGGAGAGAACATCCATATAGTAAATTAGCATGTTACAAGGGAACTTTAGAATAATCATTTGAGAAACAGAAAGGCAAATAATTGTCATCTGTTCTATGACTTGGGTAGACTTGCTGTCTCATTGACTTTTCAGGATTTTGCTGTTTCCTTAAGAAAACAGTTTTCAGCTGCTTAAGGTAATAGCAATTTCCCCCCTACCCTCCTCCTGCCCATGCTCCAACCCTTCTTCCTTCTCCCTCTCATATTCCCACTCTTAATTTTTACAAAGATCTATTTTCAGTTTACTTAATGATCATATAGCTAACACTACAGTAAGTGAAAGAGTTCAGCAAATAGTATGAAGGGAAAAAACACTGTTCCTTAATGGAAGAGACAGGGCTGGAAACAATCATCGAACCTTAAAATGTCCATTTCACCCCAATAAGTTAAATTTTAGGTACTCTATTAGTTATGTCAGATCAGGGAAAAATATAATATCTGTCTTTTTGGGAATAGCTTATTTCACTAAGTATAATGGTTTCTAGTTGCGTCCATCTTGTAAAAGACAGGATTTCATTTTTTTTTTTTTACAGTTGAATAGTGTATATATACCATAATTTCTTTATCCAGCCTTCATTTGATGGACATCTGGGTTGGTTCTATATCTTAGCTATTGTGAATTATGCTGCAGTGAACAAGGGGGTACAGATAACTCTTTCAGATGCTGATTTCTTTTGGTTTGGGATGGCTGGATCATATGGTAGGTCTGTATTCAGATTTCTGAGGTATCGCCATACTGTCTTCCATAGTGGTTGTATCAGTTTATATGCCCCTCAACAGTGGATTAGGGTATGTTTTTCTCCACATCCTCGCCAACATTTGTTGTTTGTTAATTTCTGTATGAAAGCCATTCTAGCTGGGGTGAGGTGAAACCTCATTGGGGTTTTGATTTGCATTTCCCTGATAGCATGATTTTTTGAGGAAATTTTCTTTAATACTATAAAATTGAGTTAATGTAACAACTGAATTTGTGTTCTAGTTAGATTAGGCATGAAAATAAAAAGAATATTTTCAAAAATTTAATTTCACAAACTCAGATTCATCAGTCAAAAATAGTCAATTTATTTCTTATGTCTAAATGGGTAACATTTAGACAATGTGCTGAAAACAAATTGGACAAAATAGAAAAAAATATAGACTTCTGTCCCAGAACCTTTTTGTCTAAAATTGTTAGAAGGAGATGAGGTAAGGAAATCAACGGCTTTTGAAACACAGCCTTTAAGTTTTTAGTGACTCGAGGGTAAGATTGAAAAGCATCTTCAAATGTACTGGTAGGATTAGGAACAGGACATTTATCACCTTCTTTCAAGTCATCACACATTATGGTAAAATTTCCCTTCCTCCATTGTCTGTTTGCTTCTGTGTCATTGAACTTGTTGCCAAATCTCTGTAAAAGTTTTTTTTTTTTTTCTTTAGAGTGAATCTTCCCGTTTTCCCCACACCACCCTACACCCCTTTCAATTCTTCTCAGATTTGATCCCAGTCTATCAGTGGGTGATTTTTAACACCATTGGCATCTGTGCTTAACTCTCTTCCAACAAAAGTTTAGAAGGCAAATCAGCTGTGAGACCTAGATTGTGATGTTCTTGCTTTTTATAAAATCATCTATTGCTGGTTTTGCTTTTGTCTGTATTGCTTGCTGTCAAAAATGTTGACTTTCACCCTAGTAGTTCCTTTTATTACCCATATTTTGGTGTTTGTTGTGTTTTGCATTTCCTTTATTTTTTACCCACCAAGACTGATTCCCCCACCGACCAATTGGCCCTAAAGCCAAAACAGAAGGCAGTTCTTTGCAATGGTGACCACACCTTCTTGGCCCAAGGGGTCTCTCCAATCACCTCTTGTGAGTCCCTTTTATCTCCCTGATCTCCTCAGCTGGGTTCCTCTGGCCTCCTCCCTGAAACCTTGGGTCACTGTTGAGCCTGGCCTGACAGCAATAACTGAATTAGAGGCTCCTGCTTCTTACCTAGACTTGGCTGAAATGAAACTGTCTCTAGTGTGTTCCCATCTGGCTCTGCACCACTCATCTGGTCAGTAAATTTCTTATTGGTGCTTGAAGAACTAATGTGTTAAGGTAAAGATGAATTTGGTGTATATATATTTGTATTTTTTCTTTTTAAAATTTTAAACATTGATTTCTTTTTTTTTAAGATTTATTTATTTATTTATTTGGAAAGGCAGAGTTACAGTGGGGTGGGATGGTGGGGGGGGGGGGGCATCTTCCATCTGCTAGTTCACTCCCCAAATAGACGCAGTGGCTGGAGATGGACCGATCCGAAGCCAGGAGCCTAGAGCTTCTTCTGGGTCTCCCACATGGGTGCAGGGGCCTAAGGACTTGGGCCATCTTCTACTGCTTTCCCAGGCTATTAGCAGAGAGTTGGATTGTAAATGGAGCAGCCTGAACGTGAACTGGCACCCGTGTGGGATACTGGCACTGCAGGCAGGCAGATTTACCTGCTACACCACAGCACCAGGCCCTCTATTTTTCCTTATAATCAATTCAAAATTAGATTTGTCACTTTTATGAACTTTTTAGTCTTACATATTTTGAGCTTGAAAAGTAAAATGTTACTGATATTCAAATTTTGAAAATGAATCTAACTTTCCTTTGGATGTGTGTGAGTTTAGAAGTGATTTATTCTCAGTGTATTTCTGACATCTTGCTCTCACAGACAATTTCCATTTTCCTGGGTTACAGCTGATTTCCTATGATTGCCTGGTCTGCAGTCTGTAGTCTGTGACTTGAAATACTTCTTTTTAGTTATCTAGGTGTTGTTCTTTCTTTGTAAGCTGTGTCCAACTTTTGTAGTCACAGTAGGTTATCATGCTCCATTTATGGTGAGGATATAAATTTTTTCTGATTAATTTCTATTTTGGCAAATGATGATTTCATGATCATCATTATTAGAATTCCTAGAGATATCTATTTAAGTGTTGGTTCCAACAGACCTGTTCCAACTGAAATCAATAGAAAGAACTTGGCAAATCTAAAAAATGGAATTTTGTGAAAGGGATGAAATATATCAAGGAGATCATAGATTGATGGAAAGTTTGAAGAACTGTGATTGGTAATAGATGGAGACAAGAATAGCTAGTAGCAACATCTATACACAAGGTAGGAACATTCTGCTCTGGTCACCATAGCTGGAATGAATATGCTTTAACCAATTACAGTGTTTCCTTATTGCTCAAGATTGAAACCCAGAGATAGGTGTTATATTGTTCCTTCTGAATTCACATTCCTACCTTTTGGCTAAAGAACAAGTTATATTGATTAAAATTCCTTCTTGACCATATCAAAACAGAGAAGAAATAATTCTACAAAAGGAAACAAGGTTAACAACTATATGAGAACCCAAACCCAGTTTGTGATTTTATCTGATTCCCTTTCTCTCTTTTGCCATTGTATGCAGTGATTTTTGTATTAAAGTCTGTATGTCAAATGCCCAAATCCCAAATCTCAGAGCTTTCAAGTCACTTCCCTACTTTACTTCATTCTTCCCTCCTTTCCCTCCTTTCTTCCACAAATATTTGTAAAACACCTCATATGTATCTGGCTACCTGATAATAAATGGTGGGAAGAAACACAGGAAGAATTCCTACTTTCAAGGAATACATCTTTTCCATAGCTAATTATGAAAAATATTAAGCAAAATCACATAAATCAGTAAGTAGTAACAGACTCTAACTGTTGCAGAAAAATGGTTGAGGGTTAACAAGGCAATTTATAGCTAGACTATGCCTTCACAATCTCCACCGTGGTCATCTGCTGGTGCAGGAATGAGCCATGGACCTCCAGTTCATATTCACACATGACATTTGGTTTATTTTGTGAGATTCATCTTAAAATGATTGCCTTAGAGCCAGCGCCGTGGCTCAGTAGGCTAATCCTCCGCCTTGCGGCGCCAGCACACCGGGTTCTAGTCCCGGTCAGGGCACCGATCCTGTCCCGGTTGCCCCTCTTCCAGGCCAGCTCTCTGCTGTGGCCAGGGAGTGCAGTGGAGGATGGCCCAAGTTCATGGGCCCTGCACCCACATGGGAGACCAGGAGAAGTACCTGGCTCCTGCCATCGGAACAGCGTGGTGCGCTGGCCGCAGCGCGCCTACCGCAGCGGCCATTGGAGGGTGAACCAACGGCAAAAAGGAAGACCTTTCTCTCTGTCTCCCTCTACTGTCCGCTCTGCCTGTCAAAAAAAAAATTATTAAAAAAAAAAAAAAAAAAAGATTGCCTTAGGAAAGATGTCCAGACCAGGTAAGTTCTCCCATTTATAAAACTTCACACTCCTGAGTGAGGAGGTGGTTCTCGCCCGTGTTGTGTGTGTGTGTGTGTGAGTGAGAGAGTGAGTGAGTGAGTGTGTGTGGGGGGGCACTTGGCTTGTTGTTGTCGGTGACTTCCCCTCCCCTCCACCCTTCCCCCTTCCCGCCGCCTCCGCTGCAGTGGCTGCTCCCTGGGCCGTAGGAAATGAGCGATAACGATGACATCGAGGTGGAGAGCGATGCTGACAAACGGGCTCATCACAATGCACTGGAACGGAAACGCAGGGACCACATCAAAGACAGCTTCCACGGTTTGCGGGACTCCGTCCCGTCACTCCAAGGAGAGAAGGCGAGCCGGGCCCAAATCCTAGACAAAGCCACAGAGTATATCCAGTACATGCGAAGGAAAAACCACACACACCAGCAAGACATCGACGACCTCAAGCGCCAGAACGCTCTTCTGGAGCAGCAAGTCCGTGCACTGGAGAAGGCGAGGTCGAGTGCCCAACTGCAGACCAACTACCCCTCCTCAGACAGCAGCCTCTACACCAACGCCAAGGGTAGCGCCATCTCTGCCTTCGATGGCGGCTCGGACTCCAGCTCCAAGTCGGAACCGGAAGAGCCCCAAAACAGGAAGAAGCTCCGAGTGGAGGCCAGCTAAGCTGCGTGGGGCAGGCCAGCAATAAAAACTGTCGGTCTCCCCTTGCCTCGCCTCGGCCTCCCCTCGTTCATCCTTAGAACCCTCACAACCATTTAAGAGACTCTATTTTTCTCTTTCTATTTTTTTTTATTTTTTTTTATTTTTACGTAGAAGCTCTTGGACAACAGCTCGCGTCCTCCTTCCCCGTTTCCACGATTTTTAAGAGATGTATTCCCTTCAGGGATTCCCTGTCCCCACCAGGAGTTTTTAAACCCAAACAGCCCAACTTGGCAGCTTTTCCGTGGAGGACAGACGGCCGGCCGGCCCCCGAGCACACGGCGGCCCACCCGCTGCGCCCGCCCAGCCTCTCCTCCTGGTCTCCCGCACCCGTGTTTGACAGACTTTGTGAATCTGTGAACTGCTCTACAGCGAGAAGATGACCAATTGGGAATAATCAGAATGACGACCTTCCTTGTTAAGGATTTTTTTTCCTGAAAAGTTCTTTATCGTTCCTGTTGTGAAGACCAGATCCTTGGAGAATTCGTGGCATACGGAAGTGGGACAGATTGGCAGCAGCGCAGCGTTTCCGGGCATCTTCCACTGCTGCTGCTCTCAGTGCAAGCCCGCGGTGCCGGCCTGTGGGAGGCCCACGTGGCAGTCTCGTGGTATGTACGGGAGACAGCAGCTGTGGAGCCGCCGCCGCCAGCCAGCGGTGGGGGGTGCTTACTTGGGGGAGGGGCAGGGAGGGCGGGTTGGGTGGGGTAGAGGTTTTGTATTGAGGGCCAGTGATGATGCTACTGAAATTTGAATCTGATTGTCCCTACTTCTGATGATGTCGGTATTGCAAAGCGACAGATTCATAAAGTAATGATCAAATCTTCCTTTCTTTCCGTGTGTATTTCTAAGATATAGAGCCAATTGATTTTTTTATGTAAATACCAAGAGCAGTTTACCTGGTACTAAACCCGCACCCCAGTGCGGATCCCCTGCCCTCCCGCAGCCCTGGCCCACTCCCTTTCCTCCTGTCCAGGAACCTGTCTCTCTGTGTGACCCAGCCCTGGTTCTAGCTGTGGTCAGCAGACCCCAGTGAGGACGTTGTGTGTGGAGGGCTCATTCCTTTGTCTTTTTCCTACGCTGTTCCCGGCATTTGCTGATTTCTAGCGCATACTCTGTAGTCTCAGTCTGTGTTTGATTCCATTCCATGGAAATAAAAGTATGTTGTACATACTGCCCGAGAGTTGTCCTGCAAGATAAGGCTTCCCCCTTTACTATACGACTATAAATAAAAACTTATTTTATCCTTAAAAAAAAAAAAAAAAAAACTTCACACTCCTGATTGTTCTCTATAGCATTTATCTAAATGGAATTAACCATTCACTGGTATAATTTTGTTTAATGTCTTATTTTCCCATTGTAATGCACTGTGTTTATCTTGTTCATGCATATGCCCAAATGATTTGAAAGTTATAGTCACTTGGTAAATGTTTTTGTTAAAATAGAGACAATGGACTATGGTGACTGTGACCTTTCTCTAAGATATGAAATGAAGAATTTACTGTATCATTGTGGTTGTTTCTCAATATCCATTTTTCTTCTTCTCCTTCTTCAAATTAATTTATTTAAAAGACAGAATTACAGAGAAAGATCTTTCATCTGCTCGTTCACTCCCAAAATGGCTACAATGACCGTGACTGGGCCAGACTAAAGCCAGGAGCTTCTTCCAGGTCTCCCATGTGAGTGCAGGTGCCCAAGGACTTGGGTCATCTTCCACTGCTTTCCCAGGTGCATTAGCAGGGAGCTGTCAGAGTGGAGCAGCTGGGACTTGAACCAGCACCCAGATGGGATGCTCTTGCTGCAGGCTGTGGCTTTAGTGTGCTGTGCCACAGCGCCAGCTCTTAAACATCCTTTCTATCCTTCTCCCTTTATATCATAGTCTGGTAATGTGGGAGTAATTCTCTTTCAAGGAGGAGATACTTTTTATTCGATACCAATGGACAGTTTGGGCACTTTTGCCACAGTGGTAGGTTCAGGATTGAAGCGCTTCAGCTGGTTACTTCTTGACACTCTTGATCCAGGGATTGAAGAGAGTTTACAATATAATCTAAACCAGTAGGTTTCAAAGATACATTTGCTGGAGTTTTGTTGGATAGTTTTCCTCTTTATTTCTATTGGGATATAGATTTGAAGCTCAGGCTGCTGTCTCATTCTCAACATGCCTTTAAAGCAGACACAAAGGGGAATTCTAGAAGCAGAACTAGCTTGGACTGACCCTGCTGCTCTACCTCTGACTTTTGCCGACTTCTATCTTTCTGGTTTCCTGGGAAAAGAAATGGCTTTGACTGCTTATGTCATATTGAGTTGTGTACTCCTCCCCTACCCCATCTAGCTAAGGTTTTAGGCTTATCTCAGTCTGCATTGTTATTGATTCCCACTGATATTATTTCATTGAAGATAGTTCTTTCCCCATGATACTATTAGCCATTATTCAAGCACAAACTCTGTGTGCTATTAACATTTTGTATCATTCCCGGTAAGTTTTTTTTTTTTTTAAATGAACCTGTTCTTTAGAGATGATTTGGGGCTACAGAAAAATAGCAGGAGATGTAGTTTCCACATCCCTGAAACCACACACAAATACAGCCTCCTTCACTATCAACATCTCCTGTTAGGGTAGTACATTTGTTATAAGTAATAAACCTACATGGACATGTCATTATCACCCAAAGTTCATAACTTACACTAGCTTCCCTCCTAATGTTGGATGTTCTATGGGTCTGGACAAATCTATCATTGTATTCAACTAGTATTATAGTGTTGGACATAATAGTTACATTGCCCTAACAATCCTCTGTGGTCTGTCTACTCATCACTCCCTTCCACATAACACATAGTTTTTCTTTCTCCAGAATTTCAAATAGAATAATACAGGATCTAGGCTTTTCAGATTGGTTTCTTTCACCTAGTAATATGGATTTATTATTTGTGGATTTTCATGATATGATAACTTGTTCATTTTTAGTGCTGAATAACTTTCTATCATCTGGATGTACTAAAGTTTATTTATCCATTGTGCCTTCTGTAGGACATCAGTTGTTTCCAATCCACAACAATTGAAATCAAACTGCTATAAATAACCATGCACAGGTTTTTGCATGGACATAAATTTTCAACTACTTTGGATAAACACGAGGAGCATGATTGCAGGCAAGAGCATATTTTATTTTATAATAAACTGCCAAAATGTCTTTCAAAGACACTGTAACATTTTGTATTACAACCAGCAATGGCGTTGAGACCCTGTTGCTCCACATTTATGCCAACATTGGTGCTGTCAGTGGTTTGAATATGTGCCATTTTATTAGACGTGTAGTGGTATCTCATTGTTTTAATTTCTTAGATTACATATGATGTGAATATGTCTTCTTTGGTGAGGGCTCTGTTAGGTCTTTGACCCATTTTTAAATTGGGTGGTTGGTTTTCTTATTGATGAATTTTAGTATTCTTTATGTTAATAACAATTCTTTAATGGATATGTGTTTTGCAGATTTTTGAAAAGATTTATTTAATTGAAAGGTAGAGTTATGAGGAGAGGAATATATATATATAGAGAATCAATCTTCTATCTGGTCATTTCATCCCCAAATGACCTCAGGGGCTGGGGCTGGGTGGACCAGAACAAACACAGGAGCCTGTAACTCCATCATTGTGTCCTATGTGGATGGCAGGGGCCCAAGTATTTGGGACATCTTCTGCTGCTTTCCCAGGCACATTAGCGGGGAATTGGATCAGAAGTGATGCAGCTGGGACTAAAACCAGCACTCATATAGGATGCAAGTATTGCAGCTTAACTTGCTGCACCACAATGTCAGCCTCTGGAAATATTTTTTTCCCCTCAATATGTGATTTGTCTTTTCACTTTCTTGACAGTCACATGGCTGAGGTTTTTAACCTAGTAATGTCTAGCTTAACAATTCTTCTTTTCATGCTTTTAGTCATTACCAAATCCAAGATTACCTATATTTTCTCCTATTTTATATTTTATGTGCTTAATAGTTTTACTTTTTACATGAAGGTTATACTCTCTTTTGAGTTAACTTTTGTAAAATGTATAGGATCTGTGTCTATATTTTTTTTTGCATAATCTCATGATCCAGCACCAGTTGTTGAAAAGATTATCTTTTTGCCATTGTGTTACCTTTGCTGCTTTTCCAAGAATATTGATTATGTCTATGTGGGTCTATTTCTTTTTTTTATGATTTTAGTTATTTATTTGAGAGGTAGAGTTACAGAAAGAGGGGGAGAGACAGAGAAAGGTCTTCCATCTGCTGGTTTACTCCCCAGATGGTTGCAATGGATGGAGCTGGGCCATTCCGACCTCAATATGTGATGCTGGTGGTGATGAAGGCAGAGGCTTAGTCCACTACGCCCAACACCAGCCTCAGTGGGTCTATTTCTTGCCTGTATTCTGTTCCATCATCTGTTCTTTCACCAGTATCACATTGTCTTGCTTAATATAGCTTTACAGTAAGTCTTTAAGCTTGGTAGTGTCAGCCTCTGATTTTATTTGTCTCTTTCAATATTGTGTTAGCTATTCTGGTTCTTTTGCACCCCACCCCCACATAAACTTTAGAATTAGTATGTTGATATCCACAAAATAACTTGCTGACATTTTGATTGGTACTATATTGAGTTGAGAGATAAAATTGTAAAGAATTAACATCTTGAAAACAGTGTGTTTATATTCATTTATTTAGTTCTTTGATTTATTTCTTTCAGGTTTTGTAGTTTTCCTCCCCAGGTCTTGCACATATTTGATTCCGTTTTTACCTAAGTTTAACCTTTTGGATGATAACATGATATTTGCATTTTTCTTATGAAATTCTCATTGTTTTGTGTTAGTATATAGGAAAACAATCGACTTTTGTGTATTAACCTGTATCCTGTAAACTGGCTGTAATTGCTTACTAGTTGCAGGAATATTTTGGTCTTTTTAAAAATGCATGAATGCTTTTATTTCTTTCTTCCCAATCTATATATTTTTTTTATTCCATTCTCTTGTTTATTGCATTGCATAGGACTACCAGTACCATGTTGAAAAGTAGTGGCCAAATGAGTCATCAATGCCTTGTTCCTGATTTTAGTGGGAAAGCTTAGTTTGTTATAATTCAGTAGGATTTTAGCTTTTTTTTTTTTAAAGATGGTCTTTATCAAGTTAAGGAAGTTCTCTTGTGTTGCTCATTTACTGAGAGCTTTTTTTTAATCAAAAGAGTGTTGGATTTTGTCAAATGCTCTTCATTATTGATTTAATCTTTAAAACATTTTAAAATTTCTCTTGATTTATTCTTTGATTCTTGTTTATGCAGAAGTAGGTTCTTTCATTTCCAGTTATTCTGGTATTTTCCAGATACCTTTTGTTTTTCATTCCTAGTTTAATTCCATTGCGGTTTGAGAGCATACATTGTATAATTTATTTTTAAATTTGTTTTAAATTTAAATTAGTGTTTTATGCCTGAGAATGTGATGTATTTTGATGGACAATCCATCTGAGCTTGTTCATCATTGCATGAAAACATATGTATCCTTGTGTTGTTGTATAAAGTAATCCATAGATGTTTATTATATCCAGTTGATGATCTTGTTAAGTTCAACTATCTCTTTACTGTTTGGTGCTTTTTATTTCTGATGTAGGGACTTGAAGTCAACAACTATAAGGATTTTTTTTTTTCATGTATTTCTCCTTACAGTTCTGTACTTTTGCCACATATGTTTTGATGTTTTCTTTAAGGACTGCTAAGTATTCTTGGAGAATTGATCCTGTTATTGCTTTTTTAAAAAGCATTTAGTTATTTATTTGAAAGACAGAGTTACAGAGAGTGAAGGAGAGAGAGAGAGAGAGAGAGAGAGAGAGAGAGACCTTCTGTTTACTGATTTACTTCCCAGATGGGCACAATGATTGGAGCTAGGGCAGGCTGAAGTCAGGAGCAAGGAGCTTCTTTCAGGTCTTCTCCCTGTTACCACTTTTTTTTTTTTTTTTAATCACTGAGAACTTTCCTTGCTCTGTGGTCTGCACTGTCTGAACTTAATATATCAACTTTTACTTTCTTCATATTAATATTAGCAAGACATCCAGATGAAGCTCCTGGTTTCTGGCTTCAGTATGGCCCAACCTCAGTCATTGTGGCCATTTAGGGAGTGAACCAGTGGATGTTAGATTTCTCTTCCTCTAGAGCTAATAAGATTTTTCAAAATAATGATAGCAGCAATGCTTTCTATTATATAAGCTTTTATATGTTTCATAAGCTATATAAATACATATATAATATACACACAGATAAAAATTTAAATAATAAATAATATATTCATATTTACATATTGCATATACATATATTTTTATGTATCACTGAAATGAAAATATCAATGATGGACCGATCTGAAGCCAGGAGCCTGGAGCTTTTTCTGGATCTCCCACGTGGTTGCAGGGGCCCAAGGACTTGGACCCTCTTCTGCTGCCTTCCCAAGCACATTAGCAGGGAGCTGGTTTGGAAGTAGGATAGTCGGGACTTGAACTGGCGCCCATATGGGATGCTGGTGCCACAGGTGGTGGCTTTACCCACTATGCTACAGTGCTGGTTCCACTAAAAATATGTAAAATAAAAATTTATTATTATTTTTTTTGACAGGCAGAGTTAGATAGTGAGAGAGAGAAACAGAGTGAAAGGTCTTCCTTCCATTGGTTTACCCCCCCCCCCCCCCCCCCAAATGGCTGCTAGGGCTGGCATGCTGTGCCAATCTGAAGCCAGGATTCAGGTGCTTCCTCCTGGTCTCCCATGCCGGTGCAATGCCCAAGCACTTGGGTCATCCTCCATTACCTTCCTGGGCCACAGCAGAGAGCTGGACTGGAAGAGGGGCAACCGGGACAGAATCCGGCACCCCAACCAAGACTAGAACCTGGGGCACAGGCACCGCAGGCAGAGGATTAGCCTAGTGAGCCGTGGCGCCGGCCAAAAATTTATGTTTTACTTTACTTATTTCTTCTATCATGTTGTTCTTTTTTATGTAGACCTAAATTTCTTTTTTTTTTTTTTTTGACAGGCAGAGTGGATAGTGAGAGAGAGAGACAGAGAGAAAGGTCTTCCTTTTTGCCGTTGGTTCACCCTCCAATGGCCACTGCGGCCGGCGCATCGCGCTGATCCGAAGCCAGGAGCCAGGTGCTTCTCCTGGTCTCCCATGCGGGTGCAGGGCCCAAGCACTTGGGCCATCATCCACTGCCTTCCTGGCCATAGCAGAGAGCTGGCCTGGAAGAGGGGCAACTGGGATAGAATCTGGCGCCCCGACCGGGACTAGAACCCGGTGTGCCGGCGCCGCAAGGCGGAGGATTAGCCTGTTAAGCCACGGCGCCAGCCCTAGACCTAAATTTCTAACCTATATAATTTTCTTTCGCTCTAAAGAACTTTTAGCATTTCTTGCAAAATAGGTCTACTGGCAACAAATTCCTTCAATTTTTGTTTGATCAACTTTTTTATTTCTTCTTCACTTTTGAAAGAAAATGTCTCATGATACAAAATTTTAGTTTGGCAGGTTTTTTTTTTTTCTCTCCATGCTTTAATACTTTTCTTTGTTCTATTTTTGCTTTCTTAAGGAGAGTCAGGTGTAATATTCTTGTTTCAGTATATATTTTTTCCCCTCTAACTTCTTTCAGGACTTGTTTATTGGATACTACTAAGAACCTGTATATTATGGATAGCAGTAGGCCTGTGGAAAAGCTTTTGGATGAACAAGGTATGGGAGGAGATATGGATACTTTGGTGAATAAGTAAGATAATTAAAACCAGTAAAAACAGATCTATTTAAACTAAATACTTCTAAGGAATCAATCTAAGCATGAATGTCCATGAGCTGCCTTATCCTTGAGGATAAAATAGTATCCTAACTAGAAACACCATTTTCAAGGACACCAGTTAACCAATAGGATTGCATTTGCCTCTACACTTCTTCGATGTCCAAAGAAGTTTTGTGACAAGGATCATGTTAGATTCATCTTTGAATCTCTCTTGCCTTATAAAAAGGCATTTACATGGTAGGCTTGAATGTGTGCTTAAGTACATAAATTAAGGAAGGCAATTTTGCATTAAATTCAAATAAAACCTATTGGGTTTGGGGTCAGAATTGTATAACTAAATAATGTTAGCTTCTAAAATGTTGAAATGGTATTTTACTTTGAGAAAAAAATTGATTTAATGGGTCATATTTTGCAACTACTTATTTTTTTCTCACAATTTGAAGTTGAAGCTTTGACAGTGGTCATACAGTCTTTTCCATATGCAGCTAAATAATATAGACCTTTGATGCTACAATTTGCTCATTTCTAGCATTGATCTAATCAAGTTAACTGGATAATTGCCATAATTTTAAATAATTTTCCCGTTCAGTTCCTTTTGTTTGATCTATTTTGATATTTGTAACAATTTTCCCATCACTATCAGCAAATGTTTAGTGTACTTACTGTATCCAAAACAGTTCTAGACTCTGCTACTGGTATAGAAAATATCTCATTTGGACTTCCACTCTGAGGACATAATTTTTTTTAAAGATTTATTTATTTATTTGAAAGTCAGAGTTACACAGAGAGAGAGGATAGGCAGAGAAAGAGAGAGAGGTCTTCCATCTGATGGTTCACTCCCCAATTGGCCATAACGGCCAATACTGCGCCTATCTGAAGCCAGGAGCCAGGAGCTTCTTCTGGGTCTCCCATGTGGGTACAGGAGCCCAAGGACTTGGGCCATATTCTACAGCTTTCCTAGGCCATAGCAGAGAGCTGGATTGGAAGTGGTGCCGTCGGGTCTCGAACCAGCGTCTGTGGACATAATTTGAAATAAAATGAAAGCCATTTTCATGGAGTAGCTTTTTACAGAATTATCTGTAAATAAAAATTTTATAGACTAAATTAAAGACTAAGAGAAATAGCTATATACAGCAGACTCATAGAATGGCAGATGTCCTAAACAACACTCTGGCCTCAGAATCAGCCCTTGAGGCATTTGGATCTGGCTGAAGAGCCCATGAGAGTATTGTAGGCATGGAAAGCCAAGACACCATGGAAAAGAAAAAAAAGAAGAAGACCTAAATGAAAGATCTCTGTGAGTGAGATTCCAGTAGAAAGAACGGGGCCATCAAAGAAGGAGGTACCTTTCTCTGAAGGGAGGAGAGAACTTCCACTTTGACTATGACCCTATCGGAATAAGATCAAAGTCAGCGAAGTCTAAAGGCTTCCATAGCCCTGGCAACTCATGACTAGAGCCTAGGGAGATTACTGACGCCATGAACAGGAGTGTGAAATTGTTAAGTCAGCAACAGGAGTCACTGTGTACTTACATCACATTAAGGGATCTGTCCTTAATGTGTTGTCTAATGTGCAGTGATGCTATAACTAGTACTGAAGCAGTAGTTTTACACTTTGTGTTTCTGTGTGGGTACAAACTGATGAGATCTTTACTAATTATATACTGAATCGATCTTCTGTATATAAAGATAATTGGACATGAAAAAAAAAAAACCTGGTGTTAAATTGGAAATGGCATAGAAAATTAATTAATTTTTTTAAAAAAATATTATGTAGGATCTCTGTCTTTAATGTGCTGTACACTGTTATTTAATGCTATAACTAGTACTCCAACAGTATTTTTTTCACTTTGTGTTGTTATATAGGGGCAAACTGTTGAAATCTTTACCTAATATATACTAAACTGATCTTCTGTATATAAAGAGAACTGAAAATGAATCTTGATGTGATTGGAAGGAGAGAGGGAGCAGGAAAGGGGAGGGTTGCGGGTGGGAGGGAAATTATGGGAGGGGGGAAGCCACTGTAACCCATAAGCCGTACTTTGGAAATTTATATTCATTAAATAAAAGTTTAATTAAAAAAAAAGAAATAGCTATATAAATTGTTAAGCCACCTTGAATGAGATATTTGAAGATGCTATAGACCTTGATGCCCTAAAATTATACTTAAACTACTTTTACACCTTAAACTGTGAATACAGAGGATAATATTCATTTGGAGATAGAAAAAACGTTCATAGTGTTACATTGATTGAATTAAGGGTAATCATTGTTTAGTCTTAATTGTTTAATTATTTTATTTTTTAAAGATTTATTTATTTATTTGAAAGTCAGAGTTACACAGAGAGAGAAGGAGAGGCAGAGAGAGAGAGAGAGAGAGAGGTCTTCCATCCACTGGTTCACCCTCAGTTGGCCACAATGGCCAGAGCTGTGCTGATCCGAAGCCAGGAGCCAGGAGATTCTTCCAGATCTCTCACATGGGTATAGAGGCTCAGGGACTTGGGCCATCTTCTAGTGCTTTCCTAGGCCATAGCAGAGAGCTGGATCAGAAGTGGAGCAGCCGGGACTTGAACTGGCACCCATATGGGATGCTGGCACTGCTGGTGGTGGCTTTATCCACTACGCCACAGTGCCAGCCCCTAGTCTTAATTGCTGTAATGCTGATTTTTTAAAAAAAAGATTCATTTATTTATTTGAAAGAGTTAGAGAGAAAAGGAGGGACAGAAAGAGAGGGAGGGACAGAAAGAGAAGGAGAGAGAGAGAGAGAGAAGGAGAGAGAGAGACAGAGAGAGAGATGGATCTTCCATCTGCCTGGTCATTCCCCAAATGGTTGCAAAGGCCAGATCTGGACTGGTCCAAAGCTGGGAGCCAGGAGCGTCTTCCAGGTCTCTTATGTAGGTACAAGGGTTCAAGGGCTTGAGTTATCTTCTGCTTCTTTGCCAGGTGTGTTTCCAGGGAGCTGGATCAGAAGTGGACATTGTGGACTCAAACTGGTACCCATAAAGAATGTTGGCACTGCAGGCAGTGGCTTTACCTACTACATCACAGCACTAGTCCCAAAGTTGAAATTTTTATGTATTTTAGAAAATGAAAAAAGTATGACCGGTTGAAAGTTGGCCTTCATTCTCAAGGAGTTTGGCTTACAGTTAATTGCAGGGAAATAATACACATATGCATAAAATGGTAACTCAAGCACTAGGCTTCATATAATGAGCTCAGTGAATACAATGCAGAATAATGATTTCAATTTTAACAATTTTCCTCCATGCTTATATTTCTATCTCACAAGATATTGATGAGGTGGTCAATTAAGACTCCTCAGGCATGATGTTTATTAGAAGAATAACCACCCTAGTGCATTAGTCCTTCATTTCTAGCTCGTTAATTTCCATCTACAAATCCTTTTGGTGCTTGTATTACACAGCAAATGATTTTTCCAATTTAATCCATATTTATTCATATTTTTACTTAGTTTTGTTTTGCTAAAAAAGAATCCTCTTTAAGATTTTATTAGTGTAGTGCTAATTAAGTTTTTTTATAAAAATTCACATAAAATTTATGAAATTTACACTTGCATAGGAAATTGGAGACATTGTTGTCCAATTTATACTACTTCTAAATAGTAATATGTAAAATATTCTGAGGCAATATCATATGTCTTCCCTGATTTGTGATAACTAATATACAGAGAATAAAAAACTGTAACATATATGAGTGAAATAGACATTTTGAGATTTGATTGCTGTTTATAGCACTTGTCTATACTCTTGAGGAACAGTGGGTTTTTTACTTTCTTTATTTAGTGTGAGGGGCTTAAGCTTGTGATTATAAAGTAAATTGAAAGTATGCCACTGTAAAAATTAAAAGAAAAATAAGAAAAGAAGGAAGAGGGAGGGTGGGAATGATTGAGGGAAAAAGGATAGGGTGAGAAGTATTATTAAGCTCTTAAAGCTGTATGTATGAAATACATGAAATTTATTCCTTTTATATAAACAAAAAAGTTTAAATAATGAAAAATTCTTGAGGAAATATGATTTTAGTTTAGAGAGGGCCATTTTCAAGTTTATTCTTGATGTAAATGTTGACTATGGATGGTTAGATCAGAAGGCTAGTGGATTAAGATTATAGTTATTTCTGTGGCCAAGCTAGGTTTGGAAATATGCTTGTAGCCTGTGCCCTGACCAAGATTTAGGGGCCTTACTAATGTAATAGACTGAATTGTGTGCCCCTAAAATACATATGGCACCACACCCCATAGTGTGGTGGCTTTTAGAGATGAATTTTTTGGAAGATAATAATGCATAGATGAGTCATGACAGTGGGGACCTTATGATGGTTTAGAGACCTTATAAGAAGAGACACCAGAGAGCTTGCTTGGTATCTTTCTCAGTCATGTGAGGACAACAGTAAGAATACAGTCATGGATAAGCCAGGAAGAGAACCCTCCCCAGGGGCTGATGACCATGTTGGCACCTTGATCTCTGACTTTTAACCTGTAAACTTGTGAGAAAAGAAATTTCTGTTTTTTAAGCCACTCAGGCCATGATATCTTATGATGAGGGTATTGCTATGAACACGTCAGTGCGTAAGATCATGTTCCAATCACCGGTATCTGTAACACAGTGTTTGAGGGCTTTCTCCCAAGTTTCTAAAGATCTGGAAAGTACCAAGAATTTGTCAGTGCCTATCCCACCATGAACAGCTCTCAACTACTGTCTGGTCTGTCAACATCTGACTCCTGGACTCCGGAAGACATATTTGAGGCTGCTACAAATCACTTAGCACCCATACTGGAATCAGCTCAGAGACAGTCTTTTTCTGCTGCCTTCCTTTGACTGTCATGTCTTCACACTGACAGGTGTCTTCTGTCACTCTCAAACTATTGGGACTTGGTTTGTTGCTGAGCAGCTACCTCCGTTGTAATGTAAAACAAAGCTGAGCAGTTGTTCTGACAGCTTTGTGAAGGGATGCAGCTGGCTGAAGTGGGGAAATTGCAGAAGTCTTGAAATGCCACTGGGGCATCATCAGTGTTGGAAAAGATACACGCAAGCTGTAATCCTGGTAGATAATAATTTTTCACCCACCCCCAGATACTCAGGCAATGTATGCATATTTGTATCAAGTATATATTTACTTATACTGCATATTTATCTGTTTTCCTGCTGGCGCATATAATAAGCAGGTTCTTACATTCATTTGATAGATCTCACCATGGTGCAGGGAGTGCCATTTATTTGATTTAGCTTTTCTGGGCTCCAAGATCTTATTTTCAGTTGTTCACTGGGGACGCCTATAGGGTATATACTGACCTAGTCATACCAGTTGCTAAAATGCTGAAATACAGCTATGCATCACTTAACAATGAAGACATGTTCTGAGAAATGTGGCACTGGCAATTTTGTCATTATATGAACATAAGAGTGTGTTTTCACAAATCCAGATGGTCTGGTTAATCATGCAGTATCACTCCTGATACAGTCAAGAGATGCAGTAAACATGAAACGTTTGAGGCTGTAGCAGGTGGAACATATCCTGTTTTATCGTAAACTTTTTTTTTAAGAAGTGGATAAAGACTGGATAAAGAAATTTTGGGATATGTACTCTATAGAATACTATACAGCCATCAAAAACAATGAAATCCAGTCGTTTGCAACAAAATGGAGGAATCTGGAACACATCATGCTTAGTGAAATAAGCCAGTCCCAAAGGGACAAATATCATATGTTCTCCCTGATCAGTGACAACTAACCGAGCACCAAAAAGGAAACCTGTTGAAGTGAAATGAACACTATGAGAAACAGTGACTTGATCAGCCCTTGCCCTGACTGTGATGAACAACTTAATACTTTATCCCTCTTAGTATTTTTTTGTTTGTTCTAGTTAATACTACTGGTTGAACTCTGTAATTAACACATAGTTATTCTTAAGTGTTGAAACTTAACTGAAAAGTGATCCCTGTTAAATATAAGAGTGGGAAAGAGAAAGGGAAGAGATGTACAGTTTGGGATATGCTCAAGCTGACTTGACCCAAACGGTAGAGTTAGAAACATACCACGGGATTCCAATTCAATGCCATCAAGGTGGCATGTACCAATGCCATCTCACTAGTCCAAGTGATCAATTCACAATTGATCATAATGATAGGACTAAGAGTCAAAGGGATCACATAAACAAGACTAGTGTCTGAATAATACTAACCGATAGAATAAAAAAGGGAGAGAATGATCCAAGATGGGAAGCGGGATGCACAGCAGACTCTTAGAATGGTGGATGTCCTAAACAGCACTCTGTCCTCAGAATAAGCCCTTAAGGCATTCGGATCTGACTGAAAAGCCCATGAGAGTATTTCAGGCATGGAAAGCCAGGACACTCTGTCAAAAAAAAAAAAAAAATGACCTAAATGAAAGATCTCTGCGAGTGAGATCCCAGTGGAAGGAACGGGTCATCAAAGAAGGAGGTAATTTTCTCTGAAGGGAGGAGAGAACTTCCACTTTGACTATGACCTTGTCTAAATATGATCGCAGTCGGTGAACTCAAAAGGCTTCCATAGCCTTGGCATCTCATGACAAGAGCCTAGGGTGATTACTGATGCCATAAACAAGAGTGTCAATTTGTTAAGTCAACAACAGGAGTCACTGTGTACTAACTCCTCATGTAGGATCTCTGTCCTTAATGTGCTGTACATTGTGATTTAATGCTATAACTAGTACTCAAACAGTATGTTTCACTTTGTGTTTCTGTGTGGGGGCAAACTGTTGAAATTTTACTCACTATATACTAAATCTATCTTCTGTATATAAAGAGAATTGAAAATGAATCTTGATGTGAATGGAAGGGGAGAGGGAGCGGGAGAGGGGAGGATTGTGGGTGGGAGGGAAGTTGTGTGGGGGGGAAGGCATTGTAATCCATATGCTGTACTTTGGAAATGTATGTTCATTAAATAAATTAAAAAAAAGGAGTGGGAATACAATCTAAAATAACAATAAAAAGTATAGTAGATACACAAACCATTAACAGTTATTTGTTATCATTATCAAATATTATATACTGTACATATTAATTGGGTATGCCTTACTTTTATATGACCAGCAGCATAATAGATTTGCTTACATAGCATCAACACAGGCACATGATGAATGTGTTGTGCTGTGTTATGATGGTACAGTGTCATTAGGTGGTAGGAATTTTTTAATTCCATTATAATCTAATACAATCACCACCTTATGAAAGAGCTTCAAAAAGTTTGTGGAAATGGAATTAAATGATATGTTTGGTGCTTAAATCTCTTTTGAAATCCATGCGTGCATGTTTTCCATTGTTGACCAAAATGGTATTATGGTGCATATGACCGTTTTTCTGGACTGCTTGCTAAATAAGGTTGTTTTCCTGATACTCCTAAGGATCTCTTTATCCCCTTCCATGCCACCCTTCATCAGTTGTCTAGATATTCTCACTATCCAGATATGACAACTGAGGGGTAAACCTACACACTACTTTTTTTTTTTAACAAAGATTTATTTGTTTATTTTAAAGGCAGAGTCACAGAAAGAGAGGGAGAGATAGAATCTTTCACCTTCTGGTTCACTCCCCACATGGTTGAAATGGCTGAGCTGGACTGATCTGAAGCCAGGAGCTTCTTCTAGGTCTCCAAGTGGGTACAGGGGCCCAAGGACTTGGACCATCCTCTGCTGCTTACCTAGGTACATTAGCAGGGAGCTGGAACAGAAGTGGAGCCGCTGGAACTTGAACCTGTGCCCATATGGGATGTGGGCACCACAGATGGTGGCTTTACCCACCACACTATAGTGCTGGCTCCTACACACATTTAATTTTGGCACTTCTTATAGGGCAAGAAAGAAAATAGGAAACTAGGAGCTCTTTAACCTAGGAATTATAACACAACCTTATAATTAGTTTTAATGACTGAGCCCACCCAAAGAAATAAGTGCTATTTATTTTTACTTATGAATCTATTTATGAATTATCTAAAACATAAATATATATGTGTTTATACACAATCACACTCACTTATATACACACACACACACATATAATTAGAATCAACTATATAACAACTATCTAGTGCATTTATAACCAGTGAGTGAATTAATATTCTCTGTGCTCTGATTTTGCTTTTGCAGTTCTGATTTTGTGCCATCTTCTTATCCTCTCCTACATATTCTGTTTTTGTCAACTCTTAATAAATACATATGGAAACTCAGCTTTTCCTAATCTCTTCAGCTTCTGAGATTCAACAGCAACTGAGATTCAGTGTACTTATAGCAGCACAGTGGAGTGGTTCCATTGGGTAACAGAGTCCTGATCTAAGCAAGAGGACTCTGTAGGTTGCTGAGTCAGCTAGTCACATCTTTGTTGTTCTGTGACTCTGTGAATATCTGAGTAAAGGTGGTACCTAAAAAGATCTGTTCTTTTTTGTTAAAATTCCTGACATGTACCTGCAGGCTTGTATCCTAGGGATGGGTTTGCTTCCATTGTAGATTTCTGTCTGAACATCTGCTCTGTGAACTCTCTGAACCATGCTGCCAGTGGGAAGAGTTTATAGGATTTGAGGGACAAAAGAACAACTTCTATGGTTGATAACCTGAAAGAATTGTTTTTGTTGGGACAAATACCATATGTTCTCCCTGATCTGTGACAACTAACTGAGCACATAAAAGGAAACCTGTAGAAGTGAAACTGACACTATGAAAAACAATGACTTGATCAGCCCTTGTCCTGACTGTAGAGGAACAGCTTACTATTTTATTCTTTTTAGTATTTTCTTTTTCTACTTAATACCATTGGTTAAACTCTTTAATTAACACACAATTATTCTTAGGAGTTTAAATCCAACTGAAAACTGATCCCTGTTAAAAATAAGAGTGGGAATAAGAGAGGGAGGAGATGTACAATTTGGGATATGCTCACTTGGACTTTCCCCTAAGGCTAAAGCTGGAAACGTGTCATAGGACTCCAAATCCCATTAAGTTGGCAGGTACCAATGCCATCTTACTAGTTAAAGTGCTCAGTTTAAGTTCATAATTGATCATAAAGATATGATTAAGTGTCAAAGGGGTCACATAAATAAGACCAGTGTCTGCTAATAATAATTGATAGAATTAAAAAGAAGAGAACGACCCAACATGGGAAGTGGAACACATGACAGACTCATAGAATGGCAAATGCCCTGAACAGCACTCTGGCCTCAAAATCAACCCTTAAGGCATTTGGATCCGGCTAAAAAGCCCATGAGAGTTTCTCAGGCATGGAAAGCCAAGATACTGTGGCAGAAAATGATCTAAATGAAAGATCTCTGTGAGTGAGATCCCAGCAGAAAGAACAGGCCACCAAAGAAGGAAGTACTTTCCTCTGAAGGGAGAAGAGAGCTTCCACTTTGACTATGGCCTTGCCTAAATAAGATCGGATTTTGCAAACTCTAGAGATTTCCATAGCCTTGGCAGCTCATGACTAGAGCCTCGGGTGATTACTGACATCATAAATAAATGTGTCAATTGTTAAATCAACAACAAGAGCCTCTATGCACTTACTCCCCATGTAGGATCTTTGTCCTTATATGTACTATGCATTAATGGTAAAAGTAGTACTCAAACAGTACTTTATACTTTGTGTTTCTGTGTGGGTGCAATCTGTTGAAATCTTTACTTAGTATATACTAAGTTGATCTTCTGTATATAAAGATAATTAAAAATGAATCTTAATGAAGAATGGGATGGGAGAGGGAGTAGGAGATGGGATGGTTTGCAGGTGGGAAGGTGGTTACTGAGGGAAAAACCACTATAATCCAAAAGTTGTACTTTTGAAATTTATATTTATTAAGTAAAAGTTTTCTTAAAAATGAAAGAACTGTTTTTGTTTTAAGACAAAATATTTTTCTTAATATGGTGACCTCTCAGTTTTCTCTAACTATTAAGCCTTGATATGTGTGTTACACTTTCAAATGTGGTACTTAATTTAATTTTTTCAAAATTAATTGTATTACTCTGGAAAAGCTTTATATAAAGAAAGTATAATTTACTCATGGTTCTTGGAGGTACAGGGGCATCAACTTGACTGTGATGAGGATCTTATGGTAGATGGCATCACAATGGTAGGAGTGTGTGCAAGAGTAGGAGATCACAAAGCCAGATGGGAAGCCAAAGCGTCATATCTGAGTCCCATAATTCCTTCCAAGGACAGCATCCTCTGTGATCTAAGGATTCCTCCAATAGGCCCCTCTATGTCTCACATCACCACACTAGGGACCAAGTGTCCAGTACATGAAACTTTTGGAAACAAACAATATACAAACTGTAGCATCAGAGTACATTGGAATGTTGGAAATTCTACAATTGACATTTGCAGATGAGGAAATTGAGGTGCAGGCTACATTAAACCTCAACAATATAAATGGCTGAATTAATAACAACAACAGCAGTCAAATGTGTAGTGAGAACACTGCTTTCTTGAATTTTGTGTCATAAATGTAGACTCCTGCAGCAATAGCCTAAAGATGTGTTACACACAGAAACACAGAAACATGGTCATCAATATGAAAGAAGGTAAAGGAAGGAAACCTCACAGCAAAAGATCACAGGAAGTTCAGAGCATATATTATAAAATATCTTTGAGAAAATGACAGGGCAAAGTTACTACTTATCAATAGTCACATTGAACGTTAATGGCCTCAACTGTCCAGTTAAAAGACACAGATTGGCTGAATGGGTTAGGGAACAAAACCCATCTATTTGCTGCTTACAAGAAACACATCTTTCCAACAAAGATGCATGCAGACTGAAAGTGAAAGGCTGGAAAAAGATATACCATGCCAACAGAAATGAAAAAAGAGCAGGCATAGCCATCTTAATATCAGACAAAATAAACTTTAACACAAAAATTGTTAAGAGAGACAAAGAGGGGCACTATATAAAGATTAAGGGATCCATTAAACAGGAAGAAATAATGATTATCAATGCATAGGCACCTAATGAAAGGGCACCAGTTTATTTAAAAGATATGTTAAGGGACTTAAATGGAGACTTAGACTCCAATACAATAGCACTGGGGGACTTCAATACTCCTCTCTCAGAAATAGACAGATCAACCGGACAGAAGATCAACAAGGATACAGTAGATTTAAACGACAGTATAGCCCAAATAGGTCTAACAGCTATCTATAGAACTTTTCATCCTACACATAAAGAATTTACATTCTTCTCAGCAACAGACACCACAGAAATAAAAAGAATCATCAGAAATTACTACAAGAACTTGTATGCCAGCAAACAGGGAAATCTATCAGAGATGGATAGATTCCTGGACACATGCAACGTACCTAAATTGAACCAGGAAGACATAGAAAACCTAAACAGACCCATAACTGAGACAGAAATTGAAACAGTAATAAAGGCCCTCCCAACAAAGAAAAGCCCAGGACCAGATGGATTCACTGCTGAATTCTACCAGACATCTAAAGAACTAACTCCAATTCTTCTCAAACTATTCAGAACAATCGAAAAAGAGGGAATCCCCCCAAATTCTTTCTATGAAGCCAGCATCACCTGAATTCCTAAGCCAGAAAAAGATGCGGTATTGAAAGAGAATTACAGACGAATATCTCTGATGAACATAGACGTAAAAACCCTCAATAAAATTTTGGCCAACAGAATGCAACAACACATCAGAAAGATCATCCACCCAGACCAAGTGGGATTTATCCCTGGTATGCAGGGATGGTTCAATGTTCGCAAAACAATCAATTTGATACACCACATTAACAGACTGCAGAAGAAAAACCACATGATTCTCTCAATAGATGCAGAGAAAGCATTTGATTAAATACAACACCCTTTCATGATGAAAACTCTAAGAAAACTGGGTATAGAAGGAACGTTCCTCAATACAATCAAAGCAATTTATGAAAAACCCACGGCCAGCATCCTATTGAATGGGGAAAAGTTGGAAGCATTTCCACTGAGATCTGGTACCAGACAGGGATGCCCACTCTCACCACTGCTATTCAACATAGTTCTGGAAGTTTTAGCCAGAGCTATTAGGCAAGAAAAAGAAATTAAAGGGATACAAATTGGGAAGGAAGAACTCAAACTATCCCTCTTTGCAGATGATATGATTCTTTATTTAGGGGACCCAAAGAACTCTACTAAGAGACTATTGGAACTCATAGAAGAGTTTGGCAAAGTAGCAGGATATAAAATCAATGCACAAAAATCAACAGCCTTTGTATACACAGGCAATGCCACGGCTGAGAAAGAACTTCTAAGATCAATCCCATTCACAATAGCTACAAAAACAATCAAATACCTTGGAATAAACTTAACAAAGGACATTAAAGATCTCTACGATGAGAATTACAAAACCTTAAAGAAAGAAATAGAAGAGGATACCAAAAAATGGAGGAATCTTCCATGCTCATGGATTGGAAGAATCAATATCATCAAAATGTCCATTCTCCCAAAAGCAATTTATAGATTCAATGCAATACCAATCAAAATACCGAAGAACTTCTTCTCAGATCTGGAAAAACTGATGCTGAAATTCATATGGAGAAACTGGAGACCTCGAATAGCTAAAGCAATCTTGTACAACAAAAACAAAGCCGGAGGCATCACAATACCAGATTTCAGGACATACTACAGGGCAGTTGTTATCAAAACAGCATGGTACTGGTACAGAAACAGATGGATAGACCAATGGAACAGAATAGAAACACCAGAAATCAACCCAAACATCTACAGCCAACTTCTATTTGATCAAGGATCCAAATCCAATTTCTGGAGTAAGGACAGTCTATTCAATAAATGGTGCTGGGAAAATTGGATTTCCACGTGCAGAAGCCTGAAAGCAAGACCCATACCTTTCACCTTACACAAAAATTCACTCAACATGGATTAAAGACTTAAACCTACGACCCGAAACCATCAAATTATTAGAGAGCATTGGAGAAACCCTGCAAGATATAGGTATAGGCAAAGACTTCTTGGAAAAGACCCCAGGAGCACAGGCAGTCAAAACCAAAATTAACATTTGGGATTGCATCAAATTGAGAAGTTTCTGTACTTCAAAAGAAACAGTCAGGAAAGTGAAGAGGCAACCGATAGAATGGGAAAAAATATTTGCAAACTATACTACAGATAAAGGGTTGATAACCAGAATCTACAAAGAGATCAAGAAAATCCACAACAACAAAACAAACAACCCACTTAAGAGATGGGCCAAGGACCTCAAGAGATATTTTTCGAAAGAGTAAATCTAAATGGCCAACAGACACATGAAAAAATGTTCAAGATCACTAGCAATCAGAGAAATTCAAATCAAATCCACAATGAGATTTCAACTCACCCCAGTGAGCATGGCTCACATTCAGAAATCTACCAACAATAGATGCTGGTGAGGATGTTGGGAAAAAGGAACACTAACCCACTGTTGGTGGGAATGCAAACTGGTTAAGCCACTATGGAAGTCAGTCTGGAGATTCCTCAGAAACCTGAATATAACCCTACCATACAACCCAGCCATCCCACTCCTTGGAATTTACCCAAAGGAAATTAAATTGGCAAACAAAAAAGCCATCTGCACCTTGATGTTTATTGCAGCTCAATTCACAATAGCTAAGACCTGGAATCAACCTAAATGCCCATCAACAGTAGACTGGATTAAGAAATTATGGGACATGTACTCTAAGGAATACTACACAGAGGTCAAAAACAATGAAACCCGGTCATTTGCAACTAGATGGAGGAATCTGGAACACATCATGCTGAGTGAATTAAGCCAGTCCCAAAGAGACAAATATCATTTGTTTTCCCTGATCAGTGACAACTAACTCAGCACCAAAGGGAAAACCTGTTGAAGTGAAATGGACATTATAAGAAACAATGACCTGATCAGCTCTTGTCCTGACTGTTGATGTACAATGTAATACTTTATCCTTTTTAGTATTTTTTGTTGTTGTTGTTCTAGTACTAGTGGCTGAACTCTGTAATTAACACACAATTATTCTTAGGTGTTTAAATTTTAACTGAAAAGTGATCCCTGTTAAATATAAGAGTGGGAAAAAGAGAGGGACGAGATGTACAATTTGGAACATGCTCAAGCTGACTTGCCCCAAATGGTGGAGTTAGAAATGTGCCAGGGGATTCCAATACAATCCCATCAAGGTGGCATGTACCAATGCCATCTCAGTAATTCAAGTGATCAATTTCAGTTCACAATGGATCACTCTGATAGATCTAAGTGTCAAAGGGATCACACAAACAAGACTAGTGTCTGCTAATACTAACTGATAGAATCATAAAGGGAAAAAAGGATCCAACATGGGAAGCGGGATACACAGCAGACTCATAGAATGGCAGATGTCCTAAACAGCACTCTGGCCTCAGAATCAGCCCTTAAGGCATTCGGATCTGGCTGAAGAGCCCATGAGAGTATTGTAGGCATGGAAAGCCAAGATACCATGGAAAAGAAAAAAAAAAAAAGAAGAAGAAGACCTAAATGAAAGAGCTCTGTGAGTGAGATCTCAGTGGAAAGAACAGGGCCATCAAAGAAGGAGGTACTTTTATCTGAAGGGAGGAGAGAACTTCCACTTTGACTATGACCCTATCGGAATAAGATCAAAGCTGGCGATCCCTAAAGGCTTCCATAGCCTTGGCAACTCATGACTAGAGCCTAGGGAGATTACTGACGCCATAAACAAGAGTCTCAAATTGTTAAGTCAACAACAGGAGTCACTGTGTACTTATGTCTCATGTGGGATCTGTCCTTAATGTGTTGTCTAATGTGCAGTGATGCTGTAATTAGTACTGAAACAGTATTTTTACACTTTGTGTTTCTGTGTGGGTGCAAACTGATGAAATATTTTCTTAGCATATATTGAATCGATCTTCTGCATATAAAGGTAATTGAAAATGAAAAAAAAAAAACCTGGTGTTAAATTGGAAATTGCATACAAAAGTAATCGATTTTTTAAAAAGTATCATGTATGATCTCTGTCTTTAATGTGCTGTACACTGTTATTTAATGCTATAATTAGTACTCCAACAGTATTTTTTCATTTTGTGTTGCTATGTGGGGGCAAACTGTTGAAATCTTTACTTAATATATACTAAACTGATCTTTTGTATTTAAAGAGAATTGAAAATGAATCATGATGTGATTGGAAGGGGAGATGGAGCCGGAAAGGGGAGGGTTGCGGGTGGGAGGGAAGTTATGGGGAGGAAGCCATTGTTAATCCATAAGCTGTACTTTGGAAATTTATATTCATTAAATTAAAGTTTAAAAAAAAAGAGATGGGCTAAGGACCTCAATAGACATTTTTCCAAAGAGTAAATCCAAATGGCCAATGACACATGAAAAAATGTTCAAGATCATTAGCAATCAGAGAAATTCAAATCAAATCCACAATGAGATTTCAACTCACCCCAGTGAGCATGGCTCACATTCAGAAATCTACCAACAATAGATGCTAGTGAGGATGTTGGGAAAAAGGAACACTAACCCACTGTTGGTGGGAATGCAAACTGGTTAAGCCACTATGGAAGTCAGTCTGGAGATTCCTCAGAAACCTGAATATAACCCTACCATACAACCCAGCCATCCCACTCCTTGGAATTTACCCAAAGGAAATTAAATTGGCAAACAAAAAAGCCATCTGCACCTTGATGTTTATTGCAGCTCAATTCACAATAGCTAAGACCTGGAATCAACCTAAATGCCCATCAACAGTAGACTGGATTAAGAAATTATGGGACATGTACTCTAAGGAATACTACACAGAGGTCAAAAACAATGAAACCCGGTCATTTGCAACTAGATGGAGGAATCTGGAACACATCATGCTGAGTGAATTAAGCCAGTCCCAAAGAGACAAATATCATTTGTTTTCCCTGATCAGTGACAACTAACTCAGCACCAAAGGGAAAACCTGTTGAAGTGAAATGGACATTATAAGAAACAATGACCTGATCAGCTCTTGTCCTGACTGTTGATGTACAATGTAATACTTTATCCTTTTTAGTATTTTTTGTTGTTGTTGTTCTAGTACTAGTGGCTGAACTCTGTAATTAACACACAATTATTCTTAGGTGTTTAAATTTTAACTGAAAAGTGATCCCTGTTAAATATAAGAGTGGGAAAAAGAGAGGGACGAGATGTACAATTTGGGACATGCTCAAGCTGACTTGCCCCAAATAGTGAAGTTATAAACGTGCCAGGGGATTCCAATACAATCTCATCAAGATTGCATGTACCAATGCCATCTCACTAGTCCAAGTGATCAATTTCAGTTCACAATGGATCACACTGATAGGTCTAAGAGTCAAAGGGATCACACAAACAGGACTAGTGTCTGCTAATACTAACTGATATAATAAAAAAGGGAGAGAACGATCCAACATGGGGATTGGGATACACAGCAGACTCATAGAATGGCAGATGTCCTAAACAACACTCTGGCCTCAGAATCAGCCCTTAAGGCATTCAATCTGGCTGAAGAGCCCATGAGAGTATTTTAGACATGGAAAGCCAAGACACTCTGGCAAAGGAAAAAAAAAAGAGGACCTAAATGAAAGATCTCTGCGTGTGAGATCCCAGTGGAAAGAACGGGGCCATCAAAGAAGTAGGTACTTTTCTCTGAAGGGAGGAGAGAACTTCCACTTTGACTATGACCTTGTCTAACTAAGATCGAAGTCGGTGAACTCAAAAGGCTTCCATAGCCTTGGCATCTCATGACTAGAGCCTAGGGAGATTACTGACGCCATAAACAAGAGTGTCAAATTGTTAAGTCAACAACAGGAGTCACTGTATACTTACTCCTCATGTAGGATCTCTGTTCTTATTATGTTGGCCAATGTGAGTTAATGCTACAACTAGTGCTCAAACAGTATTTTGTACTTTGTGTTATGTGTTGGGGCAAACTGATGAAATCTTTACTTAATATATACTAAATCTATCTTCTGTATATAAAGAGAATTGAAAACGAATCTTGATGTGAATGAAATGGGAGAGGTAGTGGGAGATGTGAGGGATGCGGGTAGGAGGGAAGTTATGGGGGGGAAAACCATTGTAACCTATAAACTCTAATTTGGAAATTCATATTTACTAAATAAAAGTTAAAAAAAAAGAAAGTGGAGCAGCTGGGACTTGAACTGGTGTCCGATGGGAGGCTGGCACTGCAGGTGGCAACTTTACCTGCTACGCCATAGTGCTGGCCCCTGAATATGGTTTTAAAGATGATGCTGATAATTGAGCTTTTTTTTGAGTACTAGTTATATGTCTGGCTTTCTTCATTTCTGTTCATATTTACTTCTTTATTATATTGCCTTAGTTGCATTTTTTTCTTTGCTGTTTTTTTCCTGTTTTCATGGTCACTTTAGGCAAGATCATTTATCTGTAATACTTTTTTATTTGTTTTATAGTACTTTGTTAATGGGAAAATATCTGGAAGCTACTATTCTTTCTTCTTTTTCTGCTTTGTTTCCATCGGTCACACACAAGACATGTTGAATTTGTGGGCTAGATGATGGGGATGAATTTTGAAGGTAGAACAATTCAATGTTGAGTCTCTGGAGCATCTAGCAAGGTGTTATGTGGATATGTGAAATGTGCTTGTTGAATAGATGCTGTAAGGATAGAAGAACAAGATGAGTAATAAGGATTTAAAGTCTTCAACTAAAAAAACTGAGATAAAGCACTGGAATGACAATCATAAAATGACAAAAATGAGTTAAAAGATCTGTTCTTTGTCATTATTGTGTTCATAGAAAATTAAATTTTTTAAAAAAATGTAGGTTATATATCAGTTTATGCTGTATACATAAAAATAAATGAATTTTTATATACTTACATAGCCTTTTCCCTAATTCATTAAAAAATGTGAAAGCTATTTTGATTAGGAATGATGGATAACGACAAATAGACTTTTATTTTCATGCTGTATGCCCTGTTAAAATGTAAAGAGACTGAATAATAAATGAATCAGACTGAATAATGTGTAATATTTAGGATTATTTAGATTATAAGTAAAAGGAAAGAAAATTAAGAAGGTGGGCACAAGAATGTTTAGTGTGGGTAAATATTTTGGGCACATTTACCTAAAGAGTCTAAGTTATTTCTTAGGCATTTTTCAGCTTGGCTTTCCTATTGTTTAGCTCATGCTCAGGCAGGCTGTCTCCACATCCTTACTAGGATGGCTCCTTGTAGCTCCAGCTTTACATGGGCCTTAGCGTGCATGTTCTTAGAAGGAGATTGGTTCTCCTTTCACTCTTTTTACATCTATGACAACTTCTTTTCAGGCTAACAATCACTATGGGGTTTAAAAAACTAAGATGATTATTCAGATCTGTAGTGGCAGCAAGGTAAAACTTTTCCCTACCCCTGTAATATCTACCAGTTAAAATGTGTTCTCCAAAGAAAAAATGTTTATGTTTCAGTGGAGGAAGAAGGGATGATAAGCAGGCAAAATAACTGGTAGCCAGTATAAATGCTCCTGATAAAGTATAGAAATTATTAATTTGAAAGAAAAGAATAGAGTTCTATAAAGTCAAGTTGAAGTATTAAAAATAATAATAAAGTCAATAATTACAGTCGGTAACACATATATAGCAGTTTTATATAAAAGCAGCAATTGTCTCCCTAGGTGGAGAAAACATTAGGAGGATTACTTTAAAAATCACCAAAAAGACAGATATACCCACTGTTCCTTTTTGTACTCAAGAATTTCCTAGGTCTTTGACTATGCAGTAAGTTAGAAAAAAGAACTTAGAGGAATAAAGTTTGAAAAGGAGGAAATCATACTAGATATAGTTGTTTTTGCTTGACATAATTATCTACATGGAAACATTTAATCTATTTACAAGTTGCTAAAATTATTAGATCTAAAGGGAAAACTTAGTAAGATGACTGGCTGTAAAATAAATACAAACAAATCAATTACACCTTCATCAAAAAAAACTTTAAAGCACTATTTTTAAAACTTTTATTTAATAAATATAAATTTCAAAAGTACAACTTTTGGATTATAGCGGCTTTTCCCCCCATAACTTCCCTCCCACCTGCAACCATCCCATCTCCCACTCCCTCTCCCATCCCATTCTTCATAAAGATTAATTTTTAATTATCTTTATATACAGAAGATCAACTTAGTATATACTAAGTAAAGATTTCAACAGTTTGCACCCACACAGAAACACAAAGTATAAAGTACTGTTTGAGTACTACTTTTACCATTAATTTGCATAGTACAACATATTAAGGACAGAGATCCTACATGGGGAGTAAGTGCACAGAGGCTCTTGTTGTTGATTTAACAATTGATGCTCTTATTTATGATGTCAGTAATCACCCGAGGCTCTGGTCATGAGCTGCCAAGGCTATGGAAACCTCTTGAGTTTGTCAACTCCGATCTTATTTAGACAAGCCCATAGTCAAAGTGGAAGCTCTCTTCTCCCTTCAGAGAAAAGTACTTCCTTCTTTGATGGTCCATTCTTTCTGCTTGGATCTCACTCAGGGATCTTTCATTTAGATTTTTTTTTTTTTTTTGCCACAGTGTTTTGGCTTTCCATGCCTGAGAAACTCTCATGGGCTTTTTAGCTGGATCCGAATGCCTTAAGAGTTGATTCTGAGGCCCGAGTAAAGCACTAATTTTTTTTAAAAAGGTTTATTTATTTATTTGAAAGTCAAAGTTATGCAGAGAGAGAAGGAGAGGCAGAGAGAGAGGTTTTCCATCCGCTGGTTCACTCCCCAATGGGCCTTAATGGCTGGAGCTGCACTGATCCGGAGCCAGGTGCCAGGAGCTTCCTCCAGGTCTCCCACATGGGTTTAGAGGTCCAAGGACTTCGACCATCTTCTACTGCTTTCCAAGGCCATAGGAGAGAGCTGGATTGGATATGGAGCAGCCAGGACTTGAACTGGTGCCCATATGGGATGCCTGCACTGCAGGTGGTGGCCTTACTGACTGCACCACAGCAGCAACCCCAAAGCACTACTTTTAATACCAAGAAAAACTATACAGTATATGTAAATAAATCTAATGAAAAATGGACAAGATACATAATTATAAAATTTTATTAAAAGCATCAAATAAAACTCAGAAAGTGTAGAGTTATGGAAAATTCATGGCTAAGGAAATTTTATAGCATTTAATCATTTAGTTTTCTTCAATTTTTCTATACATACCATGTGAGATCACTAAAAGTTCTTATAGAATTATTCACAGAACTTGACCAACCAAATTTCCCATTTATATAAAAGAATGAGGAGTCAAGACAAGTCAGCATGTTCCAAACAAGGAAGAATGGGGATGTCTTTAACTTATGATAGATCAAGACTCTTTGGTAGCTATGATGACTAGGACAGTGTGGTATACATGCAGAGAAGGACAATACAGGTCCTGAGTTGAACAGTGAACATTATAGTACATAGGAGAAGAGGCAAGACAGTGAAAGTCACAAAGAACTAGCAAGCCATGTAATACTGTTAAAATTATTGTCTTAGTCATTCTGATTAAGTGATACTGCAACAACTTCCTTAGTGAGAAGGAACTAAAGATATTAAAATCCAGTATAGTTCTTTTAATTTTGAAATCTGATCTTTTACCAGGTTTCTCCATGAAAGACTTTATTGCCTTTCCAGTTGTACAGCCTAAGTCTCAAAATGGACATATTAATCAATCCTTGGCTATTGGTCACTTTTAATCCTTTTATTTAAGGAATACAAATTTCATAAGAACAACTTTTAGGAACACAGTGATTCCTCTCATTGCACTCGCCCTCCCACCCACACTACTACCCTTTCTCCCCCTCCTCTCATTCCCAGTCCTACTCTCCATTAAGATTCATTTTCAATTAACTTTATACACAGAAGACCGACTCTATACTAAGTAAAGATCTCAACAAATTTTCACACACACACCAAAAAAAAAAAACCTGTTTGAGAATAAGTTTTACAGTTATTTCTCATAATACAAGTAATTGAGGATAGATGTTCTGCATGGGAATTTAGTGCACAATGACTCCTGTCGTTAAAATAATAATAAACACTCTTATGTATGACATCATTGACCATTTGAAGCTCTTGACATGAGCTGTCTAGGATATGGAAGCCTTTTGAATCCACAAAATCCATAGTGTTTAGACAAGGTCATAAGCAAAGTGGAAGTTGTCTCCTCCCTTAAGAGAAAAGTACATCCTTCTTTGATGGGCACTTCTTTCCTCTGGGGTCTCACTCACAGAGATCTTTCATATAGAACATTTTTTTTTGCCACGGTGTCTTGGCTTTCCATGCCTGAAATGCTTTCATGGGCTTTTGAGCCAGACCAGGATGCTTAAGGCCTGATTCTGAGGTCAGAGTGCTACTTAAAGCAATTGTCATTCTATGACTCTCCTGCGTGGACTGCTTCCCAAGTTAGAACATTCTCTCCTTTTTTATTCTATCTATTATTGTTATGAAATACTTCGTCTTATTTATATGATCCCTCTAACACTCAATCCTTTCTATATGAGCACTTTAACACTTTTTTTTTGACTTGCTTTTTTTTCCCCCTTAAAGAAACCATTTATTTAATGAGTACAAATTTCAAAAGCACAGCTTTAGGAATATAGTGATTCTTCCCATCATACCTGCCCTCCAACCCCAAGTCCAACCCCATCTTCTCCTTTCTCTCCATTTCCTGTCCCATTCTCCATTAAGAAATAAACAAAAACAAAAAAACCAAAAAAACTGTTTCTCAACAGGCAAGACAAGGGCTGTTCAAGTCATCGCTTCTCAAAGTGTCAATTTCACTTCTACATATTTCATTCTCCCATTCTGTTGATTGCCTCTTCACTTTCATGTGTATTTCTTTAGAAGTACAGAAGCTTCTCAGTTTGAAGTAATACCATTTGTGAATTTTTGCTTTTATTGCCTGTGCCTCTGGGATCTTTTCCAGGAACTCTTAGCCTGTGCTGTCTTTCATGGGTTCCCCAATGCTCTCTTAATAATTTGAGGATATCAGGTCATAGATTTAGGTCTTTAATCCATTTTGAATGGATTTTTTGTGAAAGGTGTAAGGTAGACATCCTGCTTCATACTTTTCTGTAGGTGGAAATCCAGTTTTCCCAGCATAATTTTTTTGAAGAGACTGTCTTTGCTCCAGGAATTGATTTTAGTTCCTTTGTCAAATATTAGTTGGTTGTAGATGCTTAGATTGATGGCTGGCGTTTCTTTTCTGTTCCATTGGTCTATCCATCTGTTTTTGTACCAGTAGCTGGCTGTTTTGATTATAATTGCCCTATAATATGTTTTGAAATCTGGTATTGTGATATCTCTGGCTTTGTTTTTGTTGTATAAGATTACTTTAGCTATTCAGGATTTCCTGTGTTTCCAAGTGAATTCAACATTATTTTTTCTATATCTGAGAATGTCTTTGGTGTTTTATTGGTATTGCATTGAATCTGTAAATTGCTTTTGGAAGAATGGACATTTTGATGATATTGATTCTCCAATTCATGAACATGGAAGTTCTTTCCATTTTTTTGTATCTTTTTCTATTTCTTACTTTAATGTTTTGTAATTATTATCATAGAGATCTTTGACATTCTTGGTTAAATTTATTCCAAGGTATTTGATTTTTTTTGTAGCTATTGTTAATGGGACCAATCTTAGAAGTTCATTTTTAAGCATTGTCTTGTATACAAAGGATGTTGAGTTTTGTGTATTGTTTTTATATCCTGCTACTTTACCAAACTCTTCTGAGTTTCAATAATCTGTTCATGGCGTCTTTTGGATCCCTTATGTATAGAATTGTGTCATCTGCAAATAGGGATAATTTGACTTCCTCATTCACAGTTTGTATCCCATTGATTTCTTTTTCTTGTGTAATGGCTCTGGCTAAAACTTCCAGCAGTATGTTGAATAGCAATGTTGACAATAGCAAGGCATCCTTGTCTGGTTTGGATCTCAGTGGGAATGTTTCTAATTTTTCCCTATTCAATAGGATGCTGATCATGAGTTTGTCATAAATTGCCTTGATTGTGTTGAGGAATCTTCCTTTTATACCCAGTTTGCTTAGAGTTTTCATCATGAAAGAGTATTATATTTTATAAAATTCTTTCTCTGCATATTGAGATAATAATATGGTTTTTGTTCTTCAGCTTGTTAATGTGCTACATCAGATTGATGGGTGTGTGAATGTTGAACCATCCGTGTATACCAGGGATAAATCCCGCTTTGTCCAGGTGGATGATCTTTCTGATGTGTTGTTGGATACTATTGGCCAGAATTTTGTTGAAGATTTTTGCGCCTATGTTCATCAGAGAAATTAGTCTGTATTTCTCTTTCTCCGTTGTATCTTTTTCAGGTTTAGGAATTAAGGTGATGCTGGCTTCATAGAAAGAATTTGAGAACATTCCCTCCTTTTCAATTATTTTGAATAATTTGAGAAGTGGAGTTAGTTCTTTAAATGTCTGTTAGAACTCAGCAGTGAATCCATCTGGTCCTGGGCTTTTTTTAGTTGGGAGGTTCTTTATTGCTGATTCAAATTATGTCTTGGTAATGGGTCTGTTTAGGTTTTCTATGTCTCCATCGCTTAATTTAGGTAGGTTTTATGTGTCCAGGAATCTATCCATTTCTGATAGATTTCACAGTTTATTGGCATACAGCTCTTTGTAGTAATTTCTGATGATTCTTTTTATTTCTACGGTATCTGTTGTTACAATTCCTTTTACATCTCTAATTTTATGGATTTGGGTCTTCTCTTTTTTTGGTTAGTTGGGCCAATGGTGTGTCAATTTTTAATCTTTCAAAAACACAGTGCTTTGCTTTGCTGATCTTTTTTTTTTAACTTTTATTTAATGAATATAAATTTCCAGTGTACAGCTTATGGATTACAATGGCTTCCCCCCCCCCATAACTTCCCTCCCACCCACAACCCTCCCCTTTCCCGCTCCATCTCCCCTTCCATTCACATCAAGATTCATTTTCAATTCTCTTTATATACAGAAGATCAGTTCAGTATATATTAAGCAAAGATTTCAACAGTTTGCCCCCACATAGCAACACAAAGTGAAAAATACTGTTTGAGTACTAGTTATAGCATTAAATCACAATGTACAGCACATTAAAGACAGAGATCCTACATGATATTTTTTAAAAATTAATTAATTTTCTATGCAATTTCCAATTTTTTTTTTTGACAGGCAGAGGAGTGGATAGTGAGAGAGAGACAAAGAGAAAGGTCTTCCTTTTTGCCGTTGGTTCACCCTCCAATGGCTGCTGCGGCCGGCGCATCATGCTGATCCGAAGCCAGCAGCCAGGTACTTCTCCTGGTCTCCCATGCGGATGCAGGGCCCAAGCACTTGGGCCATCCTCCACTGCCTTCCCGGGCCATAGCAGAGAGCTGGACTGGAAGAGGGGCAACCGGGACAGAATCTGGCGCCCCAACCAAGACAAGAACCCGGTGTGCTGGCGCCGCAAGGCGGAGGATTAGCCTGTTAAGCCACGGCGCCGGCCAGGCAATTTCCAATTTAACACCAGGTTTTTTTTCATTTTCAATTATTTTTATATACAGAAGATCAATTCAGTATATACTAAGTAAAGATTTCATCAGTTTGCACCCACACAGAAACACAAAGTATAAAAATACTGTTTTACTACTAGTTATAGCATCACTTCACATTAGACAACACATTAAGGACAGATCCCACATGAGATGTAAGTATACAGTGACTCCTGTTCACTTAACAATTTGACACTCTTGTTTATGGCGTCAGTAATCTCCCTAGGCTCTAGTCATGAGTTGCCAAGGCTATGGAAGCCTTTAGGGTTCGCCGACTGATCTTATTCCGATAGGGTCATAGTCAAAGTGGAAGTTCTCTCCTCCCTTCAGAGAAAGGTACCTTCTTCTTTGATGGCCCCATTCTTTCCACTGGGATCTCACTTGCAGAGATATTTCATTTAGGTCTTTTTTTTTTTTTCCAGGGTGTCTTGGCTTTCCATGCCTACAATACTCTCATGGGCTCTTGAGCCAGATCCGAATGCCTTAAGGGATGATTCTGAGGCCAGAGTGCTATTTAGAGTGATTGTTATTTTGAGTCTGCTATATGGGCAGCTTCCCATGTTGGAACATTCTCTCCTTTGTTATTCTTGTATTTTTATTGTGAGACATTTTATCTTATTTATGTGGTCCCTTTAACACTTAATCCTACCTGTATGATCAATTTAACACTTAATGTGATTACTTAAGACGGCATTATTACCACCCAGCTTAATGAGATTTGGGATGCCATTAACAATTCAGGTGCCCTGTAATTAGGTGCATATATGTTTATAATAGTTAACATTTTTTAACTGATCCTTTAATCATTACATAGTGCTCTTCTCTGTCTGTTTTCACAGTTTTCGTGCTAAAGTCTATTTTGTCTTCAGGAACTTCTATGACCCATTTGTTGGATTTTTTGACAGTATCCTGTAGATTACCAATAGTGCTGTTTAGTTTTCTAATTTCTTCTTTTTGTTTTTTGTCTGTATAATTTCCTCTGCTTTGTCTTCTACGTCAGATATTCTTTGTTCTGCCTCACTGATTCTGTTGTAAAGGATTTCCACTGCATTTTTTAATTTGTTCTATTGAATTCTTCATTTTCAAGATTTAATTTTTATTTCTCTTTAAGATTTCAATTTCATGAGAGAAATTTTCTTTCATGTCATGTATAAATTTCATTAGTTCATGCATTTGCTTCTTATTATTTCTAAATAATCCTATCATTAACTTTTTTTTCTATTTCTGGCATTTCTTCAATCTCGTCATCTTCAAAATGTAGTACTGAAGTTCTTTTGGGGGCATCACGTTGTCTTCTTTATTCATCTTTCTTTTTTTTTAAATTAAACTTTTATTTAATGAATATAAATTTCCAAAGTACAGCTTATGGGTTACAATGGCTTCCCCCTCCCAAAATTTCCCTCCCACCCACAACCCTCCCCTTTCCTGCTCCCTCTCCCCTTCCAATCACATCATGATTCATTTTCAATTCTCTTTATATTCAGAAGATCAGTTTAGTATATATTAGGTAACGATTTCAACAGTTTGCCCCCATATAGTAACACAAAGTGAAAAAAATACTGTTGGAATACTAGTTATAGCATTAAATAAAAGTGTACAGTGCATTAAAGACAGAGATCTTACATAATATATTTTTAAAAAAAATTAATTTCTATGCCATTTCCAATTTAACACGAGGTTTTTCCTTTTTTCATTTCCAATTATCTTTATATACAGAAGATCGATTCAGTATATAATTAGTAAAGATCTCATCAGTTTGTACCCACGCAGAAACACAAAGTGTAAAAATACTGTTTCAGTACTAGTTATAGCATCACTGCACATTAGACAACACATTAGGGACAGATCCCACATGGGATGTAAGTACACAGTGACTTTTGTTGCTGACTTAACAATTTGACACTCCTATTCATGGCGTCAGTAATCTCCCTAGGGGACACTATAAGAAACAATGAACTGATCAGCTCTTGTCCTGACTCTAGATGTACAATGTAATACTTTATCCTTTTTAGTATTTGTTGTTGTTTTTGTTGTTGTTATTCTAGTACTAGTGGTTGAACTCTGTAATTAACACACAATTACTCTTAGGTGTTTAAATTTTAACTGAAAGGTGATCCCTGTTAAATTTAAGAGTGGAAACAGAGAGGGAGGAGATGTACAATTTGGGACATGCACAATCAGACTTGCCCCAAATGATGGAGTTAGAAATGTGCCAGGGGATTCCAATACAATCCCATCAAGGTGGCATGTACCAATGCCATCTCACTAGTCCAAGTGATCAATTACAGTTCACATTCGATGGCTCTGATAGGTCTAAGAGTCAAAGGGATCACACAAACAAGACAAGTGTCTGCTAATACTAACTGATAGAATCAAAAAGGGAGAGAAAGATCCAACATGGGAAGTGGGATACACAGCAGACTCATAGAATGGCAGATGTCCTAAACAACACTCTGGCCTCAGAATCGTCCCTTAAGGCATTCGGATCTGGCTGAAGAGCCCATGAGAGTATTGTAGGCATGGAAAGCCAAGAAACCATGGAAAAGAAAAAAAGAAGAAGACCTAAATGAAAGATCTCTGTGAGTGAGATCCCAGTGGAAAGAACAGGGCCATCAAAGAAGTAGGTACCTTTCTCTGAAGGGAGGAGAGAACTTCCACTTTGACTATGACCCTATCGGAATAAGATCAAAGTCGGCGAACTCTATTCATCTTTCTTGAATATGGATTTGTTATTCAGCATTTGTGGAGGTTCTCATTGGCTGCTTATATTTTTGTTGTTGTTGCTTTTATCTTTGGACTACAAGTGGATTAATGGAGTGTCTGCTTTCAGGGAATATCTAGAGGTGTGTGTGTGTGTGGCCAATGAGCTCTGTTCAGTGTTCCAGGGTAAAAGGTGTGTCTGAGGTGACACATCAGGTTTGGCATAGTAAATCTCTCTTTCTCTCTCTCTCTCTCTCTTAATCAGTGCAGAAGTTTGTTTTTGTCTGTTGGTGTAGATTCAGCTGAGCTTCTCTCCTCAAAGGATACTAGTGCCTGGCCACTAACCCCAGTGTGTATATTTGTCCGCTCTACCTCAAGAACTACACAAAATATCTGTGCAGTCCTCAGTGTAAGCTCAGATTACCCAGCAATGTCCCTCGCCAGGTAACCAGGGAGCCCTGATGGTGTGGAGCCTCCAACAGTGACTGCCCAAAGTCCCAGCCACACCTTGAGTCTTCTCACATAGCCTCAATGTTTTCACAGTCCCTGCACTGCCTCCCACAGTCATGAGCACCCAGCCCCTCTGGTCTCCCCAACAGACTCAGGGGAATCCACTTGGAGGGTTACTGGGTGCAGACATGAGCTGCCGCAGCTGTTACATATGTCCAAAATGGTGCTTGCTTTCTATCAGCTTATTACAGGATGCCTTTCAAGGATGATTCGGGAGAGAGAAAGCATGTCCCCTACCTTTGTCTTTTCTCCTCTATTTTGGAAGATACACTATCCCCCACAGGACTTCAAGCTGGATTCCCTCTAGGCTCTTCCAGCAGCTTTTCCACCAGTGGCTTGGGCTGCTGCATTCTTGTCATACCCCACTCTCCAACACTGTTGTGGAGGCTCTAGGCTGCTGGGGTCCTGAGTTGTGCATATCTTTGCCCTCCACGTAGGCCCACTGTTTCCCTCCAATTTGTGTAGAATTTCCTCTGCCATTTTTCTCCTGACTCTTCCCTGAGACTGCACTCTTTCTACTTTTTAAAAACTATCTTCTCCTAGACTAGAGCAGCCAGCTCCCTCCCTATTCCACCACCTTCCACACCAATCTCACAAATTTGGAAACAAGAGATACAAAATTTTCCAGAGAAAGATAAAAATTTACCAAGAAGAAAGAAGGGTTTGGCTACATGGTATGGTGGGCTAATCCTCCACCTGCAGCGCCAGTATCCCCTATGGGTGTTGGTTCATGTCCCAGCTGCTCCTCTTCTGATCCAGCTCTCTGCTATGGCCTGGGAAAGCAGTAGAAGATGGCCTAAGTCCTTGGGCCCCTGCACTCAGGTGGGCAGTCCAGAAGAAGTTTCTGGTTCCTGGCTTTGGATTGGCCCAGTTCTGGCCATTGTGTTCATTTGGGGAGTGAACAAGCAGATAGAAGACCTTTCTCTCTGTCTGTCTGTTTCTCTGTCTGTAACTCTACCTCTCAAATAAATAAATCTTTTAAAAAAAACAAAAACAGGAAATTATGAATAAACTAACATTGTTTTTTTTGGGTAAAATTTATTTATTTATTTATTTTTTTATACTTTTTTTTAACTTTTATTTAATGAATATAAATTTCCAAAGTACAGCTTATGGGTTACAATGGCTTCCCCCCTCCCATAACTTCCCTCCTACCCGCAACCCTCCCCCCTCCCGCTCCCTTTCCCCTTCCATTCACATAAAGATTCATTTTCAATTCTCTTTATATACAGAAGATCAGTTTAGTACATATTAGGTAAAGATTTCAACAGTTTGCCCATATAGCAACAAAGTGAAAAAACTACCATTGGAGTACTAATTATAGCACTAAATAACAATGTACAGCACATTAAAGACAGAGATACTACATAATAGTTTTTTTTAAAAAAATTAATTAATTTTCTATGCCATTTCCAATTTAACACCAGGTTGATTTTTTTCATTTCCAATTCTCTTTATATACAGAAGATCAGTTCAGTATATAATTAGTGAAGACCTCATCAGTTTGTATTTTGGGTAAAATTTAAATTGATACTTTAAATCTGCTCATAAGTACTATATAAATATATTCAAACTACCCAAAGTTTAAAACAACATATTTAAAACACTTATTATCTTGAAAAAATTATATGACAAATTGACTTATGAACTTAATAAACAGTTCATCTGTTATAAAATATTTTTGTGTTAGACACTATCCTAAAGTGCTTTTGGTATATTTGCTCAAAATAATCAATAAATATTATCAAATATAATTCAACAGTATTTTGTGAGAATACACAGTGATCAAGAACAGCTTAACAATATAGTTTTCTATATGAGTATATGAAAGGAGAAAAATCATGAAAATACAAATAAATACAAATTATAGTTCATAGAAATTATTTTATTTATTTATTTATTTATTGACAGGTAGAGTTAGACAGTGAGAGAGAGAGACAGAGAGAGAGAGTTATAGACAGTGAGAGAGAGACAGAGAGAAAGGTCTTCCTTCTGTTGGTTCACTCCCCTAATGGCCACCATGGCCTGCACTGTGCCTATCCGAAGCCAGGAGCCTGGTGCTTCCTTCCAGTCTCCCATGTGGTTGCAGGAACCCAACCACTTGGGCCATCCTCCACTGCCCTCCAGGGCCACAGCAGAGAGCTTGACTGGAAGAGGAGTAACCGGGACTAGAACCCAAGATGCTGGTGCCGCAGGCGGAGGATTAGCCAAGTGAGCCACAGCGCCAGCCCATAGAAATTATTTTTTAGCTCCCTCTGCCATTTAGTTTGGCCAAGGTGAAGAAAGTAGGTTATGATTTTCTCAGACCTTTTCAGGAGACAGCAGGTTCACACTTTCTCTCTTTTTTGTTCACTTGTCTACTTTCCCACTTAGACTGTGGATATCACTATCTTGGACTATGACATTGAGGCAACCTATGATGTTTAACAGGATAAAACAGAGGCTGGGTCTCTGGTTCAGATATTCTAGAAATGTAACTCTTTGGTAATTTTTCATCCTGTGTGACAAAAAATAGCATGTGGAGAAACGTGATTTTTTACATTGTGTAGCCAGAAGGACAAAATCAGATATATTAACACCTAAGGAATGTGTCTACTAAACCATGTTCTTATTCCTTTCTGAAACCCAGTGCTCTGATAAATGGATATTTATAAGTCCTAGAATGAATTACTTCATTTGTGAGCTAATAGAGGTTCAACAACTGAATTTCCAAGGGAAAATAAAAAGCCCTTATTTGTAATATTTGCTGATTCCCAAGTTGTAAATTCTCCATCATGGCCAACTGCAGGCTCCCATAATGACCTCACTGAAGGTAGATTTGTGAACTAATGTATACTTGTGAATTCTTGTGAATCAATGCGGGGAGCCAGCTCTAGTAGGTCAGTGCCTATGTTAATGTCTCTCTGTGATGGTAGAAACACAAATATGAGGCTTCATATGTGAATGATGACTTCTTTAGTTTTCTGTCTTTATAATACATTGAGGTCTATCATGGAATAACTATTCAGTATAGATTTTTACTTAGAATTTGTTTGACTTTCTTGCCTATACTGTTGAAATCTAAATAATTACATAGTAATTCACCAGAATGAATTTTGAACAGCAAAGAGGGCAGTTGGTTTCCCTCAAAAGCAAATCATATAAAAACAGAAAATTCTAATTTAATGAGCACTCAATCTCAACTTAGATAAGAATCACCTACAGATGGATGATTTTAAAATGAAAGTCATGATCAGTGTTGTTTTTGATTCTTATCTGTTACAGCTCTAACCTCCCTTATCTCCATATTGGTCTTCCCTATGGTGATAGTGCTGTGAGTTATTAGGTCAAAGGTTGGATACAAGACAGATAAGGCCACATAAATTTGAACTTTGATATGCTGTTGATTCTCTGAGACAGAGATTTAGTTTCACTAAGTGGCAAATGAAATGACACCATGAAGAAAAATCATGTGTCAAGAGAAGGGACAAAGATTGAAGAAAGCTACTAAATAGTCAGGGGCTATGAAGAAAATTTTAAAAGTTAGTTGACGCCATTTCAGTCAACAGATTTTTTCCTCACAACTCTTAGTGCTAATAGTTCAGGATATGATCTAGACTATATACAAAATAAGTGTTTTAATCCTTTAAAAATAAAGTAAACAGTTTGTTAAATAAGAAAATTACGCTTAAATTCTAGGTTGTCTTTTCCTGAAAAGTTAAGATTGCATATATTTTGTTACATATTTTTATATATACTTACTTAACTGACAGAACTGGAAAAGATATATATATATATATATATATATACATATATATATATATATATAGCATGTCTTAAAAATAGCTTTTGAGATCTAGTGGAAAGATTTAATAGTTTAGTCTTTCTTGCTTGTCCTAAAATAAATAGTTAAAAACAATATTCTCTACATTATGGAGAGGATTGAAAGGCTTCAAAGTTGGTACTTGGGCTCCTATTTCTAATTTCATGCAGCTGTTGATTCTCCCTTCCCTCTGGATTGAGAAGAAAAAGGCAGCTACACAAAGCTGCTCATAAATAAACTTTGGTTCCAACTCAGCTTCTGACCCCAATGTGCAAGACTATGCAAATATAATTTTGCCTTCAGACACAAGGAATCTGCTTGCTTAGAGAGACCTAAAGATTTCAATGTACATTTTGCAGGTATTTTTATAAAAATAGAGCAAATTGCAACTAACAAATATGATTATGTAAGTTTTTCTGGTTTCTACAAAGTGGAGTAGGAACAGAAGGCACATTTATACATACCATAAAAAATAGCAGAATGGAATAATGGAAGGTGACTATGAAAGCTTTGAGAAAAATAAATTTAGAACAATAAAATATTGGTTTAATCAGTGGATAGCAAAATAAAGGACAATATAAAATGTTAAAGAATAATTCAGAAATATGGATAAGAGAAAAAGTCCATTCTCATTATTCATGGATACTATATTTGCAAATTTGCCCATTTGGTAAAATTTATGTGTAACTCTAATGTTAATAGTCATGGCACTTTTGCAGCCATTTTCTGGATATACAGCAAATTGGGTTGCCTAATGTGCATTTCCCAGCTAAGGTAGAACAAGGCAGTGCTCTATCTTCTTTTGGCTCTAATGCTGTAAATTTCACTGGCCATTTCACTGTTTAGAATGGTTCCTAATTGTACGGTTGATGATCTGTCTAATAAACATAAGTACAGGAAGGCTACAAGGTGCCTTGCAGAGAAAAATACAGGTGTTACAAAAGCTACCCCTAGGCATGAGTTATAGTGCTGCTTGCTGTAAGTTCAATGCTTAAGTGTCCACAATATATGAATTATACTCATAGAAACTATGTATCTATATACATATAAAGTATTTAAATACACACAAAGAATCTATATATATATACATATGTAAAGAATCTATATATTATGCATATATATGCATAAAAGTCCCATATATATTTATCTAACAAATCAAGAAAAGCTAGGGAGAACTTTAAACAAAACACACATAAAACAAGGTTATATTTTGACTGGTTGAGGAAAATATTGTGACCAGAGACTCCTAGGAATCTAACATGTAGATCCCTAGGAGCAATGTTTTAGTTTTATAAGGTCAGTGTTTGGAGCAACTTTATGGAACCTAAATATTTGGAATAATGAGCATTAATCCTATAAAATATGTTTCAAAGAGAAAGTGGATATTTGAGAGATGCCTTCACAAAATGTTAAGGTTGTTTCAGAATGTCACAACCCATGAAAATCACTTGGAATACGTTGGAAACAGGAACTAGACTCAGTCTCAATAGATGGATGAAATGGATAAAGTTGTTTGCTTTCAAATGATGGTTTTTAAAAGAAGTGGCCAAAAATCCCAAAGTATTATTTTATTGATAATAATGCACAAAAGTCACGTGTAAGGGAGAATGTGTGGGTCGTGAAATTTGTGAGGACCTTGGAAGACACTTCTTTATCTAGGGACCTGACAACAACATATGGGTGACATTTGGACTCGTGAATTATCATTGATTAGGTGCAGATATTGGGGTTTATTTTTTTCTTGGAACTGTGTCCTCTGTTTTAATCACCACATGCTCTTATAAGAAATTTGATCCTGTATCATTGTAAAAATCAAGTTAATTAGGGTGGCGCTGTGGCATGCTGGGTTGAGCCATCGTCTGTGGTGCCTGCATCCCATGTGGGCGCCCATTCAGGTCCTGGCTGCTCTACTTCGCATCCAGCTCCCTGCTGGTGTACCTGGGAGAGCAGTGGAGGGAGCTTAGGTATTTAGGTCCCTGTGCCCACATGGGAGAACCAGAGGAGACTTCTGGTTTCTGGCTTACATCTGGCCCAGCCTTGCCTATTGTGACTGTTTGGGGAGTGGACCCACAGGTGGAGGACCATTGTCTGTCTCTCTTCTTCCCTCTTTCTCTATAACTCTGCCTTTCAAATAAATGAATAAAGCTTTTAAAAAATCAAGTTAATATTTTCAATTATTTTTTCAAATACAATAGAAGAACATAGGATATAATACAAAGTACTTTGAAACTTGGGAACAGAAGATTACTGATTGATTTTTTAAAAGTAGAAATACACTCTTTTTTTTTTCTTTAATTTTTTTTATTTTTGACAGGCAGAGTGGACAGTGAGAGAGAGAGAGAGAGAAAGGTCTTCCTTTGCCGTTGGTTCACCCTCCAATGGCCGCCACGGCCAGCGCGCTGCGGCTGGCGCACTGCGCTGATCCAATGGCAGGAGTCAGGTGCTTCTCCTGGTCTCCCATGGGGTGCAGGGCCCAAGCACTTGGGCCATCCTCCACTGCTTTCCCGGGCCACAGCAGAGAGCTGGCCTGGAAGAGGGGCAACCGGGATAGAATCCGGCACCCCAACCGGGACTAGAACCCGGTGTTCTGGCGCCGCAAGGCGGAGGATTAGCCTGTTGAGCCACGGCGCCGGCCAGAAACACATTCTTAAATTGGTTTATCATTAATATTTCATTGGAAAAGTGAACTTCCTATCCTGTACAGCTGAGATACTACAGCTCTGAGTTCTTAATTTTAAGAATCAGAGCTTCGAAACACTTCCATCTGTTCCAGGATTTCTAACACACTAGATAATATGATATTACTGCTACATTATTATCATATTGAAGAACTTCACCTAGGCTTTTTAAGATTGTGGTAGCATGGAGTGGAATGGTGAACAGAGGTTATGTTCACCATTCCATTATGAAACTCCATCAAGAAGCTGAGTAACATTTGTGGCACAGAATTGCCAAAAATCCAACAGTGAACACAGTCTTTCTTTGACCTAGAGAGTACATTGGAAGTTACAATTTAAGGAGACAAAAGAGCAGATGGCCCCTGTAATCAATGACTTGGTTTTTCTATCCAGGACTCATTTATTTTTCTCTAAAACAGTACTACATGTTCCTTTTTTAGAATAACATTATCCTCACATTTTAAATCTGTGGACTGAAGTGGCCAACTTTGAACACAGTCTTGGCCCCTTTAGGCACTGCATTTTATTGTTTACAAGGATTGGCTTAATGATGGACTTGAAACCTCTCTGAGCCAAGGATGTCTCCATTGGGACTGTTGGGAGAGTGAGGTATGTGTTTTTATTGCCCATCATTTCCACCAGGAAGCATGAGTAACAGGCTCTGTTCAAAGTCATTAATAAAATCTGAGAATGAAGCCAACCCAGAGGTACCCAGAGTTGAGAGGGAAATTGAATCTTTTGACTATTTCACACATAACAAAAGGATGGGCCTTTTCAAGTGCACAGGCAATAAATGCCTTTTTATTTTGTTTATTCTATTCTCATTTAATTCGGGTATTTTATTCTTACAACCCAAGGTATCCTAAGATACAGAGACTCAGTTTTCACAAGTCTTGAATTTTGATGAATGCTTTACCACCAAATCTTACATGGTACCTTGCTGAGCAGAATAAGAAGCAAGTGAATAATAACTTATCTTTGAAGAAAGAATATGCTAGGGATTACTCCTGATGTTAGAGAGTTTAATCTTGGCCCTTTAGAGGCTTTCTAAACAACAATGAGGTGCTCAAATACCACTTCAATATTAGCTTTAACACTTTTTTTGCTGGTTAAAATTATTGTTTAAGGCTGAAAGTATTTTAAATAAAATATAGTTCTTCTCATCCTTAGCATATTTGGTTACAAATATACATCAGCTGCATTTACATTATATTTTAAAAATTCTTTTGTTTTTTGAGGAAAAAAGTAGTGGTATCTCCATTAAGTTAAAATATGTTGATCAACTAGGTATTAAAATATAAGGGCACAATCCAAATGATCATCTCTATAATATTGTTTTAGTTGCCTCAATGGGAAAGTTCATATATAATTGCTTTGGTTTTTAAGATGCTTTGTATGTAAAATTGAAGCTTTTGTGTCATAAAATATTTTATGCATTACAAAATCCAAATTGGTTCTGCCTATTTTAGTTTTATTATTCACTTTGCAAAGTGAATGTGTTGTAGCACTGGTGATCTTCCTGGTAGAGAGTGTTGTGTATAGTTGTCATTGGACACAATTGAATCTGTACATCTATTTGATGTAGTCCACAGCAGACATGTGCCTTTGAAAGACATTCCGCCTTTACTGTAAACAAAAGTTGTGTTTCTTTGATTTTGGGATTCACTTTGTCCTAGTCCGGGCTTCTTGTGCTATATTATTACTTTTAGCAGAAAATCAATTTTGAAAAATAAAACTAAGTATTAAATAAATTCAGATAAAGAAAAATGTATCTAAGAAGCCATTTAAAAGAATATGGGCGGGAGGCCCGGCGACAGGTGTGGAGCAGAATCAGTTTGTGAGACCTGGTGCTGCTGACCCAGTGGGTGGCCCATGAGATCTGCCACAGCGTGGTAGGCATTGGGGTCTGGGAGCCACGAGTCTGGTCTTGTCCTGGAGACCGGCAGAGTCATTGCTGTGGCGCCCTGTAACCTGCCAGCCAATGGCTGCCCCTTCTCTCCCTGCTCTCTTCCCTTGGTGTCTGCCCTGCGGCCACAGAGAAGCAACAGCAGATCCCGGGCCTCAACCAGCCCACAGACCTTAAATTCAAAGGCCCCTTCACAAATCTGAAATCATGAAAGCCATGGGATAGAAAAGTATGTTTCAAAGTGAAAACTGTAGTTCCTCACCAATACCGTGGGCTTCAACAGTGGAATTACTGAACCAGGGTCACTGTGATTCAGTAACGGGATAGCCCTTTGACAATGAGCCACATGAAAACAGTAAACACAAGCTTATGGCACATTGGTTACTCCACCTAACCCTTCAGATGAGGAAGCTGTGTAGAAAGAGACAAAACCTGATGAATTAATGGATTCTAAATTGAGATATGTATTTGAAATGCCCAGTGAAAATGATAAATTGAGTGACTTGGAACCTAGCAGAGCTACTGCACTGAATGCATGGAAACAAGATGTACCCATGCCCAAACCATAGTGTTTCATGATATGAAAACAAGGAAACTAATGGGAGAATGTAAAAGACTTCAGGGAGAAAAGATGAAGTTACTAGAAGGAAACGGACACCTGGGAGATGAAGGCTTATGGCTCAGAAAAGTTGCACATTTGAGTAAACCTGGCTCCACCTCAACTGTATTCTTCAGAGATAATATTGCCATTCCTCTTACTTAATTTCCTATTTTAACTGCGACCATTTCCATTGGATTCTTTCTAGGGAAATTCATCTTATAGAGTAAAGCAGTCACACTGCTATTTCTTTTTTTTTTTTTCCTCTTGACCAGAAAATTTTTTTCTACTACTATTTCACTGTAGTATGTCCTGCTATGACCATTTTTTGTATGTTCTGTATAATATAGGCTTCACCGTTAATGACCTCTTTTTATTTATTTATTTATTCTTTTATTTTTGACAGGCAGAGTGGATAGTGAGAGAGAGAGACAGAGAGAAAGGTCTTCCTTTTTGCCGTTGGTTCACCCTCCAATGGCCGCTGTGGCCGGCACATTGTGCTGATCCGAAGCCAGGAGCCAGGTGCTTCTCCTGGTCTCCCATGTGATGCACGGCACTCCCGGGCCATAGCAGAGAGCTGGTCTGGAAGAGGGGCAACCGGGACAGAATCCGGCGCCTCAACCGGGACTAGAACCCGGTGTGCCGGCGCCGCAAGGCGGAGGATTAGCCTGCTAAGCCACGGCGCCGGCCAATGACCTCTTACAGTTAGAAAACATAATGAAAACAGTGTGGCTACTATACAAATTGTTTATGACCAGATTATCACTAGCAGATGTCATTTGCACAATCAGTGTTTTATGAAATTAATAAATAAGGAGTTATTCTTTGTGGTCTTAAGAAGAGGGCAAGAGTTTGTCAGTCTTATAAATTTTTTTTTTTTTTTGACAGGCAGAGTTAGACACAGAGAGACAGAGAGAAAGGTCTTCCTTCCATTGGTTCACCCCCCAAATGGCTGCCACGGCCAGCACACTATGCCAATCTGAAGCCAGGAGCCAGGGGCTTCCTCCTGGCTTCCTCCCATGCAAGTGTAGGGCCCGAGGACCTGGGCCATCCTCCATTGCCTTCCTGGGCCACAGCAGAGAGCTGGACTGGAAGAGGAGCAACCGGGACAGAACCTGTCGCCCCAACTGGGACTAGAACCTGGTGTGCCAGCGCCGCAGTTAGAGGATTAGCCTAGTGAGCTGTGGCAGTGGCCATAAATGTTATTTTTATAATCTCTTTGAGTTTTGGAGTTTCTCTGTTGCCATTACCTCTTTTTTCCCTCCAGAAACTTTTTATTTAAGGTGTACGTACTTCATACATTTCATAAATACAAATTTAGGAAGTGATGATTCTTCCCACACTACTCAACCTCCCACCCTTCCTCCTCCTCACTCTTGTATTCCCATTTTTTTTTTTACTAAGATCTATTTTCAATTAACTTTATACACATAATATTAACTCTATATTAAGTAAAGAGTTCAGCAAATAGTATAAAAAAGAACTGTTCTGGTCACGCCGCAGCTCAATAGGCTAATCCTCTGCCTGTGGCATGGGCACACCGGGTTCTAGTCCCGGTTGGGGCGTTGGATTCTCTTTCGGTTGCTCCTCTTCCAGTCCAGCTCTCTGCTGTGGCCCAGGAGTGCAGTGGAGGATGGCCCAAGTCCTTGGGACCTGCACCCACATGGGAGACCAGGAGAAGCACCTGGCTCCTGGCTTCGGATCAGCACAATGTGCCGGCCACAGCGGCCATTGGAGGGTGAACCAACGGCAAAAAGGAAGACCTTTCTCTCTGTTTCTCTCTCTCACTGTCCATTTTGCCTGTCAAACAAAACAAAACAAAACAAAACAAAAAACAAAAAAACAAAAAACTGTTCCCCTACAGTCAAGACAAAGGCTGTTCAAAGTCATCACTTCTCAAAGTGTCAATTTCACTACTATATATTAACTTTTAGGTGCTCTATTAGTTTTCATAGATCAGGGAGAAAATATGGTGTTCGTCCTTTTGGGATTGGCTTATTTCACTAAGTATAATGTTTTCCAGTTGCATCCATTTGGTTGCAAACAACAGGATTTCTTTTCTTACCACTGTGTAGTATTCCATGATATACATAGCCCGTAATTTCTTTATCCATTCTTCGGTTGACAGAAATTTGGGTTAATTTCATATCTTAGCTATTGTGAATTGAACTTCAATAAACATGGGGGTACAGATAACTCTTCATATACTGATTTCATTTCCTTTGGGTAAATTCCCAGGAGTGAGATGGCTGAGATATATGGTAAATCTATATTCAGATTTCTGAGGTATCATCATATTGAATTCAAAAGTGCTACACCAGATGCAATGTTAGCTCATTTATTTGATCCCTTTCCAATTTCTTGATGCAAGCACCAATCACTATAAATTTTCCTCTTAACTTGCTTTTGGTGTATCCCATAAGTTTTGATATGTTATATTGACATCTTCAATCGTATTCAGACATTTTTTGATTTCTCTCTTAATTTCTTCTGTGACCCACTGTTTGTTCAGGAGCATATTGTTCAGTCTCTATGTATTCGCTTATGATCTAGAGATTCTTGAGTTGTTGATTTCCAGCTTCATTCCATTGTGGTCAGAGAAGATGCATGGTGTGATTTCGATTTTTTTTTTTTAATTTGCTGAGACTTGCTTTATGGCCTGGCCTGTGGTCTATCTTAGAAAAAATTCCATGCACTGGTGAGAAGAATGTGTATTCTGCAACTGTAGGATGAAAAGTTCTGTAGATATCTGTTAGGTCCATTTTGTCTATACTGTCGATTAACTCTGTTGTTTCCTTGCTGATTTTCTGTCTGGTTGATCTGTCTGTTGCTGAAAGTAGCATTTTGAAGTCCCTTATTACTATTATATTTGAGTCTATCTCTCCCTTTAGATCCATTAACATTTCCTTTAAATAGCTAGGTGTCCTGTAATTGGGTGCATATTCATTTATTATAGTCATATTTTCCTGTTGAATTGACCCCTTAATCATTACCTAGTGCCCTTCTTTGTCTCTTTTTAATAGTTTTTGTGCTAAAGTCTCTTTCGTCTGATATTAGGGAGGCTATACCAGATCTTTTTTGGTTCCTGTTAGCATGGAATATCTTTTTCTATCCTTTTGCTTTCAGTCTGCAGGCATCTTTGTTGATGGGATATGTTTCTTGTAAGCAGAAAATAGATGGATTTTGTTTTTAATCCATTCAGCCAGTCTGTATCTTCTAACTGGAGAGTTGAGGACATTTACATTCAAGGTGACTATTGATAAGTAACAACTTTGTCCTGCCATTTTCCCATAAATATTCCTATTGTTTACTTTGGAATTCTTTTGTACTTTTACTGGGATATTTTCTTCCTTCACTTTCTTTCATAGTGATGACGTTTCTTTGTGTGTAACACATCCTTAAAGATCTTTTGTAACACTGGATGAATGGTGACAAATTATTTCAATTTCTGCTGGTTATGGAAGATCTTTATTTCACCTTCATTCATAAATGAGAGCATTGCAGGGTGTAGTATTCTGGGTTGATATCTTTTTCTCTTAATATCTGGAATATATATCACCAGTCTCTTCTAGCCTTAGGGTTTTTGATGAGAAGTCAGCTGTGAGTCTAATTGGAGATCCTCTGAAAGTACTCTGGCATTTCTCTCATGCACATTTTAGAATCTTTCTTTGTTTTTCAGTGGAAGCTTGACTGCAATGTGTTGTGGAGAAGATCTTTTCTGCTCATGTCTATTAGGAGTCCTGTGTACTTCCTACTTGGATGTCCCTTCTTTTCTCCAAATTGGAGAAATTTTCTGTAATTATTTCACTAAAAAGACCTTCTAATGTATTCTCTTTCCACACTTTCAGGAACTCCTAAGACTTGTATGTTGGATTGTTTGATAGTATCTCATAAATCTTCAACACAGTTTTTAAGTTTTCTAATTTCTTCTTTTCAATCTGACTGTAAAATTTCCAGAGATTTGTCTTTTAACTCAGATATTCATTCTTCTGCCTCATCAAATCTGCTGTTATGGATTTCCACTGCATTTTTTTGGTCTACTGAATTTTTCATGTCTATTATTTCATTTTGATTTCTCTTTAAAAAAATCTCAATTTCATGGGAAAAATTTTCATTCACGTCATGTATGGATTTTGTTAATTCGTGAATTTTCTTCTGATTACTTTTTTCTTTTTTAAAGAGTTATTTGTTTTACTTGAAATTCAGAGTTACACAGAGAGAGAACGAGACAGAGAGAGAGAGAGACAGAGAGAGAGAGAGAGGTCTTCCATCTGCTGGTTCACTCCCCAACTGGCTGCAATGGCTTTCTGGTCTCCCACATGGGTGCAGGGGTCCAAGGACTTGAGCCATCTTCTACTACTTTCCCAGGCCATAGCAGAGAGCTGGATAGGAAGAAGAGCAGCTGGGACTCAAACTGGTGCTCATATGGGATGCCAGCACTGTAGGCAGCGGTTTTACCCGCTATGCCACAGTGCCGGCCCCCACTTCTGATTACTTCTAAGTAACCCTACAATCAATTTTTTGAATTCCATTTCTGGTATTTCTTCAGTCTCTTCATCTTCATATTCTAGTATTGAAGTGTTGTTGTTTTTCTTTGGGTGCTTCATGTTGTCTTCCTTATTCTTGTTTCTTGAATTTTTGCATTTTAGACATTTGTGGAGATACTTGGTTTTTGTTTTCCCTATGATGCTTTTATCTTTGAACTATGCCTTTGTAGTTTAGTGGAGTGTCTGCTTTTTCAGTGAATACCCTTAGGTGTATGCTGGGTGTGGCCAGAGAGTTCTTCAGCGCTCCATGGTAAGGGGACTGTCCAAGGCAATACCCAAATTGCATGTGGTAAATCTTTCTCTCTCTCTCTCTCTCTTTTTTTTTTTTTTTTGACAGGCAGAGTGGATAGTGAGAGAGAGAGACAGAGAGAAAGGTCTTCCTTTTTGCCTTTGGTTCACCCTCCAAAGGCCGCTGTGGCCGGCGCATTGCGCTGATCTGAAGCCAGGAGCCAGGTGCTTCTCCTGGTCTCCCATGTGGGTGCAGGGCCCAAGCACTTGGGCCATCCTCCACTGCCTTCCCGGGCCATAGCAGAGAGCTGGCCTGGAAGAGGGGCAACCGGGATAGAATCCGGCGCCCCAACTGGGATTAGAACCCGGTGTGCCGGCGCCGCAAGGTGGAGGATTAGCCTGTTAAGCCACGTCTCTCTCTCTTTTTTTATCAGAGAGTAGGATTTGATCAGCTCTGTTGGTGCATTCTCAGGCTTACCGCCTCTCTTCCAAGGAGGCCAATGCCTGGGCATAGCCCCAGTGGATGCAATATTTGTCCATGCTGCCACAAGAGCCACACAAAGGATCTGTGCAGTCTTCGGTGTAAGCACAGATCCTGCGGCAATGATTCTCACTGGATAATCAAGGAGCTCTGAGCATGTGGAGCCATCCACAGTGACTGCCCCAAGACTCAACCACACCCTGCACCCTCTCACACAGTGACATGTTTTCACAGTACCAGCACACAAGGGTCCCATGGGCCTGAGCACCCAAACCCCTGTCAATTCTCCCAACCAGTCTCTGGTATCTTCTCTCTGTGGCATAACAAGTAAAATTGATGCCTATGACAGCAGCATACCAATAGGCTTCTATTTGTGTCCTGGCTGCTCCACTTCCAATCCAGCTCCCTGCTAATGACCTGGAAAAAGCAACTGAAGATGGCTCAAGTGTTTAGGGCCCTGCCACCCACATAGGAGACTCAGTTGAAGCTCCAGGTTTCTGCCTGGCCCAGTACTGGCTGTTGTAGCCATCTAGGGGGGTGAACCTGTGGATGGAAGATCTCTTTCTCTCTCTCTCTCTCTCTCTCTCTCTCTCTCTAACTCTGACTTTCAAATAGGAAATTGCTATCTCAAGTCATGGTAATATTGTTAATATAATAGTGACAATAGGTAAATATTTTGGCCAGTGAACTACATTGTTTCCTGTGCTAATATTTGCTTTGATGTACGGTTTTGCTTTTCTTGGGAGACACTTGCCTTTCTTCCATTCCCTTTTGGATTACGTTTCCCTGACAGAACTATAAAGCTTCTCTCAACATAATGGAACACATCAGATTCCACCCACCACCAATTTACCCTTGGGCCATCACCCCTACAGATTAGATGAGAACTCCCATCTAATTAGATGAGGGACCTCTCCCTCCCTCCTCTGCTGCATATTGCTATTTTCTAGGGCTGTTCTCAGTTGTCCCTTATGAGCTAGAAATTTTGCTTTGTTCCTTAAAGAGTCCCACTTCTTGGATCCCAAATCTTCTGGCTTTTCTAGTTTCCTAAAGCATATTGCCTGTTTGGTTCTTGGGAAGGGTTGCTTTGAAAATAAAGCTTTTACAACTTTATACGTTTGAAAATACTCTTTGTTGAACTGTGAGTGTTTAGCATCACATAGAATTCCAGGTTAGAAACTGTTCTCAGTTTGTAATTCCAAAGTCCTTATATAATTATTGCAGCACTGTTTCTGTCTCCCAGTTCTGTGTTATCTATGTTGTTTTCCACTGAAAACTTTTAAGACTTTTCTGGTATTCTGAAAATTTATGGTGACATATCCGTGGGATGTTTTTCACTTGTTTTCATTGGTACTTAGTTCATTGTTATATTCTGAAAACTCATGCTCTTCAAAAATGGGACATTTTCTTCTCTCAGGTCTTTTAATTTGTTCTTTTTTTAAAGATTTATTTATTCAAAAGGCAGAACAACAGAGAGAGGTAAAAACAGAGAGAGAGAGAGAGAGAGAGAGAGAGAAAAGGAGAGAGAGAGAGAGAGAGAGAGAAAAGGAGAGAGAGAGAGAGAGAGAGAGAGAGAGAGAAAAGGAGAGAGAGAGAGAGAGAGAGAGAGAGAAAAGGAGAGAGAGAGAGAGAGAGACGCTTCCATTAGCTATTTCATTTTACAAATAGTCACAACAGTTGGGTCTGGGCCAGGCTGAAGCCAGGAGTCAGAAAATCATCATCTCTTGCTTTCCCAGGCACTTCAATGGGGAACTAGATGGGAAACCCGGCAGTCAGTACTAGCAGCAGAGTCCAAGATAGAAGGCCATTGTTGGCTTGTTGTGGCTTAACCAGCTATGCCTAAATGCTGGCCCTTTTCTATTTTTTTTTCTGTTTATTTATCATTTGTTTAATCTCTGGGAAAGTCAGGTTTTAATTCCATATCTTCTATTGAATGCTTAATTTATGCTGTTAAATTTAAAAAATAGCTTATACCCTCTTTAATTCTCTGAGATTCCTTAAAATATTCTTTCTTTTTTTAAGAAATATTTATTTTATTTAGTTGAAAGAAGGAGTTACATAGAGTGAGGGAGAGACAGAGAAAAAGGTCTTCCATCTGTTGGTTCACTTCCCAAATGGCTGCAATGGCCAGGGCCGGACCATACTGACGCCAGGAGTCGAGAGATTCATCCAGGTCTCCCACATGGGTGCAGGGGCCCAAGCACTTGGGCTATTTTCCAATGCTTTCCCAGGTACACTAGCAGGGAGCTGGATTGGAAATGGAGGAGCTGGTACTCAAACCAGCACTTATATGGGATGCCAACCTCACTAGTGGTAGCTTTGTCTGCTACACCACAACTCTGGCCCCTCTGTATTTATTTCATAATGACATTTGTGGACTTGTCTTGCGAGGCCCGCACCATTGGGAAGAGTGGGACAACGATGTTCTTCCACAGGGAGCACCGGGGACAGGCTTTAGTGAACATGTCTGCTTTATTAACAATCACATACACTTTTAAAATGCAGGCAGAAGGGCATAACTAATTCAGGGCTACACTAACTCTATAGGACAGAACTGACACTGGCGCCAATATGCCTCTCAATCAGCTTGAAAGTCATGTAGCTAGGGTAGCGTTCCAGGTGGGCTTGGGCCACACCTGGGACCAGTTTACATGATTGGCAGGGGTGGGGGGAAATGTGCCCGGGGCTCCTGCTGCCTCCCAGCAGCCAGACTGTGGGGTCCCTCCAAGGAGGCCTGGTGTGCCATGCCCTCTCAGCCTCCTGCATGGGCAGGGCAGGCAGTCTCACGGGATCACCCAGTTTATTTTCCTCTCTGTATGAAAGTGTACATTATAGTTTTTAAATTGCTCTCTGTTTCTCTTCACTAGATTTTTCTCTTTCTTTTCTGTTTTGTGTTTTCCTTAAATATTTATTTCTTAACTTTTTTCATTTTTAAGCCATTGGATGTTCTGTGTGCATGGTTGTTGCTTGTCAAACAGAGGTTTTATCATGGTGTTCTAGTCATTTTGTAATCAATAAAGGCATCTTCCTTTCTCTTCTTTTCATATTTTATATAACATAATTATCAATTAAATAGATGCATTGTTTTGTTTCTAGCCTTCCCATGAAGCTATCTTTGTCCTTTAAAAATTTCTCTTGCTGGCTCCTTGGGTGGAAAGAACACATTTTGGATCAAGAGATCTCTCTTTCCTCCAGATGCCGGCTTCTCGAAATAAATTCTTTTCTCTTAAAAACACTTGTCTTTGGTGAACTGGTTGTCCAAGCCATGAGCAGTAAGGGCCTGATTATTTGTGCAGTAACAATTTCACAGGGGTGTCCTCCTGTTACTAGAGTGATAGTCGGTTTTATGTGTCACCTGGGCTGGGTTATAGTCCCATAGTATTCAGTCAACAGTGACTGAGGTATTGCTGTAAAGGTATTTTATAGCTGTGATTAAAGCCCACAATCAGTTGACTTTAAGAAAATGAGAATGTCTTAAAAGACTCTGGGTGGGTGTGATTAAATTAGTTGAAAAGATTTAAAAGTGCAAGTAAGACTTCCTTCCTTACAGAAGAAACTCTGTCATATAAGTTTCATTTCATGCTCAGGAACTTCAGCCAGCCCTCTCTAATGGCCTGCCTTACAGATTTCAGATTTGCCTAGCCAGGCCCCATAGTCCAATAAGCCATTGTTAAAAATACTGCTTTATTTTTATTATGTTTAATGTTATAAGCATTGTTATTGTTAAAAAGACTGTACTTTAAAATGCAAATACTCTGTACATGTGCCTTCTCTTTTTTTTTTTTTAAAGGTTTTTTTATTTTATTTATTTGAAAGGTAGAGTTACAGAGAGAGAGAGAGAGATACAGAGAAAGACATCTTCCTTCTGTTGATTCACTCCCCAGATGGCTACAATGGCCAACCTGGGCTAGACCAAAGCCAGGAGCCAGTAGCTTCATTTGGGTCTCTGATGTGGGTGCAGAGACCCAAGCACTTGAGCCATCCTCCACTGCTCTCTCAGGCACACTAGCAGGAAGCTGGATCGGAAGTAGCTGGGACTCAAGCTGGCGCCCATATGGGATTCCTGCAGCGGCAGAGGCTTAACTCACTGCATCATAGCTCCGGCCCCTCTTGCTTTCAAGAGAAGAATTCCTGATTTTCTGATTCATTAGAGTCTTTAAGGGGGTTGTGGCAGCCATATTCATTGACTAGAAGTCTGGATTGTTCCTTCAAGGTGTTTCCTGATTTAAACTGCACCAAAATTTCAGCTTTCAGTTGCTTGTTATTTGATCTCTTCAATGCTGTGATAGATTTTCTTCTTATCAGATGCTTCTGTTAGCTGTTATGTTTCGGCATTCTACTGCCTGCTGAGTTAGCTAGCGCTTGTCAATCAGCTTTCCTCCTCCTACGTTCTGTTAAAATGGCTCACCTGTTTAAAGTCCCTTATCTGTTCTTTTCCTATTTGTCAGTCTCCTTTTTAAAAAGTCCTGTAGTTTCATGATAATGTGGTTTTTGGTATAGAGCAAAAATTAACAATTTCTGTCTCTGTGGAACTGATAGTTTAATTTACTCCTCTTTATTTTAAAAAAGATGTTATTTTAAAGCTTAAGATAGTTTTGAGTTCTCTGCATACAGCTCTCCAAAAATTAAATCCACCATGTCCTTAGGAAGCAATTTCTTTTTCACAAATCGTTCACCAAGTGGTTCCAGACTGAGTTTATAACTGATGTGGGAGTAATAGCCCAGCAGTGTGTCACAGGACATTTTCTTCAAGCTTGTCCACAGTGCTGCACATCCCATTATTCATCATGATATTGAAAGTGAATGTGTCAGCTCTAGGGATCTTAGTTCAAACCTAGGGAGGAACCTAAGTAGGAATAATTAACTTTTGATTCTTCCATCTCTAAACAAAAGCCTCAAAATGAAGAGATTTAAGCACATATGTCCCAAGAAAGAATATAACATATTCTTTGTACTGCTATAATTTTAAAATACACAGCAGTTCTAGTCAAACTTTTATAATGTGTGTCCTTACTTTCAAAGAAGATTAAAAAATGATTATGGCAAAATGATTTCTGTTTTATTCATGTTTCTCTGTTGGCAAATTAATGTTTTTTAGGTGAACTGGCAAGAATATTGATTTAAAAATGCTTTGATCTTAACTATATTTTTTACATTTCATTTTCAACCTTATGCTGAACAATTCATTTTCTCAGTTTCAATGTGAATTAAAGGATATTTTAATGATACTCTCTTCATTTCTCCTTACAGTAAAAAAATTAAGACTCAGAAAAGGAATGAACTTATAATTCTTAAAATTTATTTGACAGGTAGAGTTACAAACAGTGAGAGAGACAGACAGAGAGAAAGATCTTCCTTCCGTTGGTTCACTCCCCTAATGGCTACTACAGCTGGTACTGTGCCGATCCAAAGCCAGGAGCCAGGTGTTTCTTCCTGGTCTCCCATGTGGGTGCAGGTGCCCCAAGCACTTGGGCCATCCTCCATTGCCCTCCCGGGCCACAGCAGAGAGCTGAACTGAAAGAGGAGCAACCAGGACAGAATCCGGTGCCCATATGGGATGCTGGCACTACAAGCGGAGGATTAACCAAGTGAGCCATGGCACCGGCCCTGAACTTATAATTATTACATTTACAGTACAGAATGAATTATTTGAATCAGCCTCCACATTTCTCATTCTCTTCTGTACAACTCATAATGTTTCTGATGAAAGTTACCAGCAAAAGTCAGTCATTCATTGTGTCTATTGTTGATATCTATTTCTATTATTAGTGTTGTACCAGCTTCAGTGTAGTGAACTTACTCCAGAAAGCAGGATAACTGTCAACTCAGATGACAGTTAATTGTCAGAGCAAACACAGTATTTGTATTTGCATTTAAAACTTGATAGCTGTCTTTAGTTAACTTTTGATTACTTCAGAGCTGAACGTTTTATATTTTGGTGGAATTATTCAAAAGCATAGAAGATTTGAAATGAATGTTATCCAGGCAGAGTTAAGTTTTAAATAAAGGATTCATATTTGATCTTATTTAGAAAATACTTGAATTCAATGTGAACCATAGCTTGAGTGCTGACACAAAAGCAAACTTATGCATTGATTGACAGCGAAGTAAAGCCAATTTACACTGAAATCAACCTATGCATGTTCCAGCTACTATTGCTGCATAACAAGCCATCTCAAAACTTACTTCCTCAGCAGACTAACTGCTCATTATATTTCATGCTTCCTGTAGGTCAGAAATTCATATAGAGTATAGCTAGGTAATTCTTCTGTAATTTATGCAGTCAATGAAGTCTCTAATTGGCATTCAGGTGGTAAATGGGTGGGTCTAGAAGACTCAATTTGGTTTACTTAATATTGACATGCCTGGGATCTTGGCAGGGATGGTTGAAGTTTGGGTTCAACGAAAAATCAACAAATGCACGTGACCTCTCTAGTAGGCAGGTTTTAGTGTATTCCAAAATTGTTGCAATGTAGTTGGCTTTCTCCAGTATTTTAAGAGAACCCTTCAGCAGCTGCATGGCTTTCTCTAACTTAGCATCAGAAGTCAAATGGTATTACATTCTTCATGCTGTATTACTTACAATGGAGTCACATGAAAAGTTCATGTTCATGTATAAATGGGAAGGTTATTGAAGCACATTGGTAAAGGAAATGTGGGATGCCAGATATCCTTGTGGTCATTTTTGGAAAATACATTCTGTCACAATGTTCTAAGAAATTCCTGGCTTTACTTAGCTTACTAGCTTTGTGACTGTTGGATTTTTAACTAATCTCTTTGTATCTTTTGTTGTCTGAAAAATGGATATAATATCAAGAATATTTCAGAGTTGGATGGGGAATAATCAGGAGGAGGCTAGTGAGAGCTAGTATAAAATAAGTGCTCAAGAATGATAGCTAGTATTAATTATTAGTAGAAATAAAGAAGAAGAGAGCCCAGAAACTTTCCTTGAAGAGAGGGAGAACACTGCATTAAATAATCTAATTCTTTGAAGTGTGAAAGTTAGGAGATATTGACTCTTCAGAAACATCCGTATTCAATACTGTCACATCAGAAATGTTAACCTTTGTTAGTGTGCATTTCAAGGTACTGTTCTAGACTAAATGTTACACATGTATTGAACTAATTCCCATTATATCCCTCTGATGGAAATTCTACTATTATTCTTATTTCACAATTGAGGAAACAGAGGCAAAGGAAATGGAGTAACTTTCTTGAGACAGTCTCCAAATCTAATGGAAGGGCAGTGATTTGAAGCTAGGCTCCAGAATCCAAATTCTTCTTTATTTTTTAAGGTTTATTTATTTATTTGAAAGAGTTACATAAAGAGAGGAGAGGCAGAGAGAGAGAGAGAGAGAGAGGTCTTCCATCTAATGGTTCACTCCCCAATTGGCTGCAATGGCAAGTGCTGTGCTGATCCAAAGCCAGGAACCAGGAGCTTCTTACAGGTTTCCCATGTGGGTGCAGGGCCCCAAGGACTTGGGCCATCTTCTACTGCTTTTCCAGGCCATAGCGGAGAGCTGGATTGGAAGTGGAGCAGCTGGATCTTGAACCAGCACCCATATGGGATACTAGCACTTCAAGCCAGGGCGTTAACCTGCTGCGCCACAGCTCCAGCTCCCAGAATCCAAATTCTTTTTTTTTTTTTTGACAGGCAGAGTGGACAGTGAGAGAGAGAGACAGAGAGAAAGGTCTTCCTTTTGCCGTTGCTTCACTCTCCAATGGCCGTCGCAGCCGGTGCGCTCCGGCCGGCACATTGAGCTGATACGAAGGCAGGAGCCAGGTGCTTCTCATGGTCTCCCACATGGGTGCAGGGCCCAAGGACTTGGGCCATCCTCCACTGCACTCCTGGTCCACAGCAGAGAGCTGGCCTGGAAGAGGAGCAACAGGGACAGAATCCGGCACCCTGACCAGGACTAGAACCTGGGGTGCCAGCGCTGCAAGGCGGAGGATTAACCTATTGAGCCACAGCGCCGGCCCTCAAATTCTTAACCACTGATTTTGTGCCCTTCTCTTGTAAAAAGAAAAAGTTAATTATTGTGAGTATGTGATAATATTATAATGTATTAGGGATTGGTAAAAATATTAATATAGAAATATAAGTCAAAATATTTGGGGCCCGTGCTGTGGCTTAGCAAGTAAAGCTGCTGTCTGCAGTGCCAGCATCCTATATGGGCACCCATTTGAGTTCCGGCTGCTCCAATTTTTTTTTTAAAGATTTATTTATTTTACTTGAAAGAGTTACACACAGAGAGGAGAGGCAGAGAGAGGGAGAGAGAGAGAGAGGAGAGAGAGGTCTTCCATCTGAAGGTTCACTCCCCAGATGGCCGCAACGGCTGGAGCTGTGCTGATCTGAAGCCAGGAACCAAGAACTTCTTCTGGGTCTCCCACGGGGTATAGGAGCTCAAGGAATTGGAGCCGCCTTTCATTGCTTTCCCAGGCCCTAGCAGAGAGCTGGGTCAGAAGTGGGGGAGCTGGGACATGAACCAGCGCCCATATGGGATACTGGAACTGCAGGCAGTGGCTTTACCCACTACACCAGAGTTCTGGACTCGTTGGCTGCTCCACTTCTGATCCAGCCTTCTTCTAATGCTCCTGGGAAAGCAGTAGAAGATGACCCTAGTGCTTGGACCCCTGCACCCATGTGGGAGAACTGGAAGAAACTCCTCGCCCCTGGCTTTTAATTAGCTCAGCTCTGGCCCTTGCAGCCATTTGGGGAGTGAACCAGTGGATGGAATATCTCTCTCTCTCTCTGTCTCTCTCTCTGTGAATCTGCCTTCTAAATAAATAATAAGTTAAAATATTTGAGTTGTGCACAAAAAATGGTTACTCAAGAACTTGCTTTCCCTAATTCTTGACTTAATCTATAATTAGCACAGACTGAAACATTAATGAACAAAAAAGATTTTTATGAGCTTTCTGTGTTCTAAATATATTTACTTGACATATTATTATAGATTCTATTTAAGTTTTCTTGCAATACTGTTTCCCAAATTTGTGTGGAGTATTTAGAGTTTTGTCTCTAAATACCAGCTGGGAGTGTAGAGTTTCCTAGGAAGGGAGAAAGGTATGTATGTATAGTTTGAATTAAACAATCAGTGTGGCCTTGCAAGTTATTTTTAGTAATGTTTTAATATATTTATCTTTTCAAATATGTTTAGAAATTGCAAATACTAAATATTCTCAACTTTAATTTTTGAAACATTAATTTGTTTTCGGGGTGTTAAGAAAGATACATGTGTGTCTGTCCTTTCACAAATGCTCTAAGGAAGTTAAGGGAGCCAACACTGTGACATAGTGGGTAGGACTGCTGTCTGTGATGCCAGCAACCTATGTGGATGCCAGTTCTAGTTCTAGCTGCTCTGCTTCCGATCCAGCTCCCTACTGGTGGCCTGGAAAGGGCAGCACAGTGTGGCCCAGGTAGTTTGGCCCCTGCTACTCATGGTCGGCCTGAATGAGGTTTCTGTCTCCTGGCTTCGGCCTGGCCCAGACTCTGACTGTTGCGTCCATCCAGGGGAATGAACCAGCTGGTGGGAGCTCTTTCTCTTTCTCCCTTTCCCTCTCCCTCTCCCTCTCTGTAGCTCTGAATTTCAAATAAATAAATACATAAATAAATTCTTATTTTTTTTTAAAGGAAATGAAGCATGATAAGAATAACAGGCCCCTGGTGAACTTTTCTTGTGTTGGGATTTTCCAGACTTACTTGAAGATGTTTTTAAGTGGGAAACTTGTCATGGCTCACATAAATTATGAGAGTACTACTCTGAAGTTAAGAGCTAAGAGCTGGCTGTTTTTGTTGATTTGAGACTTGAATTCTTAGCTTGACTTCAGGTAGTTGCTTTTTACATTTTGTTTATAGTTGTTTGCTGTGTGAGTATTGTTCGATATAGATCTAGGTTACCATTCTGGAAATGGAATTCTTTCACCTTTATTTTTGGTGTACTTTTTTTTTTTTTTTTATAAAAGTGACTTTTTAAGACATGAATGAGATTCAAAAAGTTGTTTGACTTTGAGATTCTGTGACTTTGAACGGCCCTTGTTTTTCAGGAACCTTTTTTTCATACTATTCGTTGAATTCTTAGTGTAGGTTTAATCTTATGTGTATAAAGTTAATTGAAAATAGATCTAAGGGAAAAATAAGAATGGAAATAGCAGAGGGAGGGGGAACAAGAGTAGGGATGTGGATGGGAAGACCGGTAGGGTGGGAAGAATCACTATGTTCCTATATTTGTTTTATGAAATGCACAAAGTCTGTATACCTTAAATAAAAGATTTCTAGGTAAAAACCCACAAAACTTGTTTTATATCATGTATATGATCATTAAAAAAAAAGCCACTGCCTGAAATGCTGGCATCCCATACGGGCTCCATTTCGAGTCCTGGCTGTTCCACTTCTGATTCAGCTTCCTGCTAATGGCCTGGGAAAAGAAGTGGAAGATGATCCAAGTGCCTGGGTCCCTGTTACCCACGTGGGAGACCAGGAAGAAGCTTCTGGCCTGGCTCAGCTCTGGCCATTGTAGCCTTCTGGAAAGTGAACCAGCAGATGGAAGATATCTCTTTCTCTCTCTTTCTCCATTCCCAACTCTGACTTTGAAACAAATAAATTAATAATAATGAGAAAAAAATCTGTTTTTAATGAATATAACTTGATGAATTTAGAGTATACACCCATGAAACCATTGCCATATTATATACCAAAACCCTATCCATCACCTCAAAAAGTTTTCTCCTGCCTTCCTTATAATTTTTTGAGTGATTTTTTGTGTGATAAGAACACTAAACATAATATCTTAGCAATTTTTTAGCACTTTTAACTATATGATCAATGCTGCACAGATCTCTAGGACTAATTATGATTTGTGTTGAATTAAGCCTGTGAATATAGAGTATATTAAAATTATGTCCTTGCAAAACTGATGAAGAGAGAGGGAGAGGAAGGGGGATTGAGGGGAGCAGGAGAGTTTAGGAAGTATGGTTGTCTTCTTGGAGCTCTACCTATGGAATGCATAAAATATGTTCTCTTTATATTAGTAACTTTTTTAAAAAAAGAAAGTTTTATCCTTTGACCAATACTTCAACATGTTCTCTTATTTCCAGTTCTGGTAACCATTCAACTCTCTGATTTTATAACTTTGACTCTTTATATTCTACATATAAGTGGGATCATATAGTTTGTATATTGAAAAGAACTGAAATGGACTGCAGAAGATGGTGGAATAGGAATGGAGCACATTGATAGTCCGGGAAAAGACAGTTAAATAAAAGTGGAGATATTGCAGGCTCAAGGAAGAGTTAGGGAAGAAACAGCAGAGGAAACTCTTCTGGAACTACTGGTTCATGGTGGACCTACGTGGAGGGCATAGGCACCCATGGCTTGGGACCCTAGCCGTGGAATCTACGCACCAGCGCTGGAAAGGGAGATGAGGCAAAAAATCAGTAGCCTGAGATGCTGGCGGGAAAGTGGAAAGTGGAAGGAGACTAGAGGGAATGAGGCTAGAAGCCCCGTGGGGGAAAGTTCACCAGGCTAACTAGAGGAGAAAGGAAAAAAAAAGGGGGGGACAGTATAGACATGAGTCTCTCTCTCCACTCACCTTTCAAAGGCGTGCAAGACAAAGAGCAGGTGCCATTTTGGAGATACGTAAAAGCTGCTCCTGCCATCAGCCAAGCAGAAAAACCTGAGTCTGGGCGGGGAGGGGGATAGAACAGGAGGTTAGGACCTAGTGAATGTGTGGAGCTAATGAATTGAGGCTAAAAACTGAAGGTGTGGGAGAGAACTCATGGAGACATGAGTACTCTCGGGAGAGTACACAAACTCGGTAACCTTGGCAACCCAGGGGGAGACGGCAGAGAAATTTGAGCTTACACTGAGGACTGCATAGATCCTTTGTGTGGTCCTTGGGATAGAGCAGATGAATATTATACCCACAGGAGCCAGAGGTCAGAAACTGACCTTCAATTCCGCTCACTGTGCAGAATTACTTCCCTTCTGAATAAAAAAAAAAAAAAAGAGAGAGAGAGAGAGAAGGAGAAGGAGAAAGAGAGAGAGATTTACCACTCCTAACCTGGGTGTGTCACGTTTGGCACACCCTTAACCCTGAAGAGCCAAACAGAGCTCTCTGGCCACACCCATCACAAACCTCTAAGGATCCATCAAAAGCAGACAGTAAACTTAATACAGTCATAGTATAATGAGAAAAAATACCACAGCAAGGGAAGAAGAAACCAAAGAATATCTCCACAATGCCAAGCAACAAACACAGAAACCGAGGAAACAAGAACAAGGAAGACATTATGATGCCCCCAAATGAACAAGACACCCCAATCTAAGATTATGAAGATGATGAGATAGAAGAAATGCAAGATACGGATTTCAAAAAATTTATGATAAGAACATTTAGAAGTTTTCAAAAAACAAATTCTTGAACTACAGAAATCCTTACTGGACAGGATAGAAAATCACTCTCATGAAAATGAAATATTAAGGAGGAATCAAAATGAAATGCAGAAACTAGTAGAACAGGAAAGTGTGATAGTGAAGAGAAATCAAAATGAAATGAAGAATTCAATAGATCAAATGACAAACACATTAGAGAGCCTTAAAAACAGAGTCAGCGAAGCAGAAGAGAGAATATCGGACTTAGAAGACAGAGAACAGGAAAGTATACAGTCAAACCAAAGAAAAGAAGAGGAAATTAGAAATCTAAAAAATATTGTTGGGAATCTACAGGATACTATTAAAAAACCAAACATTCAAGTTCTAGAAGTTCCTGAAGGCAGGGAGAGAGAGAGAGAGAGAGAGAGAGAGAGAGAGAGAGAGAGAGAGAGAGAGAGAACGGTTTAGAAGGCCTTTCTAGTGAGATACTTGCAGAGAACTTCCCGGGTTTGGAGAAGGACAGAGACATCCTAGTACAGGAAGCTCATAGAACCCCTAATAAACATGACCAAAAGAGATCCTCACCACGACACGTTGTAATCAAACTCACCACAGTGAAACAGAAAGAAAAGATCCTAAAATGTGCAAGAGAGAAATGTCAGATTACTCTCAGAGGATCTCCAATTAGACTCACAGCAGACTTCTCATCAGGAACCCTACAAGCTAGGAGGGAATGGCAAGACATAGCCTAGGTACTAAGAGAGAAAAACTACCAGCCCAGAATATTATATCCTGCAAAGCTCTCATTTGTGAATGAAGGTGAAAGAAAGACCTTTCATAGCAAACAAATTCTTTCAAGAGTTGAGAGATGCCATTACATTTTCTTCTGGCTTTCATCATTTTTATGTTCTTAAATTATATGTTTATGTTACATATGTCTTGTGTGAAGTAAATTTTAAAGTAAGAAAAATAAGATTTGGTAGGGCATATATCAATGGTTATTGCTCTCCATTATTCACATGCATGTCCTCAGTTACTCATGTGACAACTTGTTTGTTAACTTGACTGTCTTTGGCCAAAAAAATGAAAGTGAAATTTCTCCATGCCACTTCCATATAAAAACTTTAGGAGTAGTTGTTTTGCTCAGAATGAAGACAACATTGGGTAGTGGGGGAGGGCCCCAAACGTACAGGTAACATAAGTGAGAAATGATTCTGTGTTGTAATAAAACATGGATTTTGAGGGTTATTACTATCATTATCATTTAATAAGAGCTGAGTGGTACCCACTGCTTCTTCGTCATAAGATGATTTGTGTTTCTAATTTTTACTGAATAACCTGTACATTTAGTAGAATCCAAGAGAATTAGTAACTTAAGAAGTTATGATCTAGCAATCATACAGCCCATTGGTTTATCCAGTTCAGTTTTGTAAATTATCATATGGCTAGTACCTTACCACCCCTGAAATGGTCGAGAATGCTGAATCTTGGCCAGCGCCAGGGCTCACTAAGCTACTCCTCCGCCTGCTTGCTGGCATCCTGGTTTCTAGTCCCAGTTGGGCGCTGGATTCTGTCCTGGTTGTTCCTCTTCCAGTCCAACTCTCTGCTGTGGCCCGGGAAGGTGGTGGAGGATGACCCAAGTGCTTGGACCCCTGCACCCACATGGGAGACCAGGAGAAGCACCTGGCTCCTGGCTTCGGATCGGCATGGCGCCAGCTTTAGTGGCCATTTGGGGATTGAACCAACGGAAGGAAGACCTTTCTCTCTCTCTCTCTCTCTGTGTGTGTGTCTAACTCTGCCTGTCAAAAAAAAAAAAAAAAAAGGATGCTGAATCTTTGCCATATTACTAGATTCTGTCCTTTCCTCTTCTCCCTCTCTCCTCCCCTATCATCTATCATTTATCTATCTTTATCTATCTATCTATCTATCTATCTAACATCTTTCAGTTGATAAGTATAGGTATTAAAATCATTAAAAACTTAAAATTTTTTGCACATTGTGCTTATATTTCCTTTTATTTGTTTCATGAGCATTAAATTCATCCTGTTGTTTCTCTTGAAAATGTCAGTCTTATCAAGATCAATTTCATTGCATACTAGATTCATGGAAAATTAGTTGGTTTAAAATAGGACCTCGAAATAAACAATTTTCACAATTTTAATGGATGACTCTATTTTATCTTTTTCCATTGAATATAGGAAAAATAATATAAACTTGGTCTTGTTTTTAAAGCATGACATAGCTGCTTCCAGGCACTGATACATACATTGAGCAGTGGATACCAATTTGGGGATTACATATGTAGTAGTTAGAATGTAAATATAGAAAGAGTATTAGCAATAACTATGATGTTAACTTTGGCTGTGATGTGGGATGTTGAGGGACAGGCCTGTTATTGAGACTGTAGGAGGACTTAATATGTTCCTCTCCCCTAAGTAGCTCAGTTTTCAATATTTCTCATGAATAATTATTCTTTGGAGGATAAACTGGTAGCAAAGACCACACAGATGACACAAACATTTCATGATTGTGCCCAAAGATTTACTGTTCAGAGTTTCTGAGGCAAACTCATAGATCTTTTAAACTGAAGTCTATTGTCAGTGCTGCCCTAACAGAACCTGCTTTTTGGAGTCAGAATTTAGGGGGAATAAAACATCAATCTGTTCCTGATCCTTAAAAGGCAGAATAGTTATTCTCAAACTGTAGATGTATCAGCATCACCCAGTGACTGGGGTGGGGCCAGGGAATTTATACTACTGTGAAGTGTCCATGTAAAGATAATGTTGCTAGTATAGGTATTCACTGTGATGATCACTGGTAAAGAAGGCAGTGTTGCTGGTGGGTCAGTAACAGAACCAATAGCTTTTGTATATGTGCTGCCAAAGTGAGCATGAACCAATAGCTTTTGGACAAGACATAATAAAAACTTGATTTGCCTAGCAGTATTCCAATATTAACAACTGGAAGATGGGGCCAACATTGTGGCTTAGTGGGTAAAGTGGTTTCCTGTAACTCTGGCATCCATATGCATGTCAGTTCATGTCCTGGATGCTCTGCTTCCAATCCAGCTCTATGCTAATGGCCTGGGAAAGGCAGTGGAGGATGGCCCAATTGTTTGGGTTCCTTCCATCCATGTGCAAGACCTCACACCAGGCTTTGCTTGGCTCAGTCATGGCTGTTGTGGCCATCTGGAGAGAGAACCAATGGATGGAAGATCTCTCATTCTTTGCCTCTCTCTCTTTCTCTCTCTCCCTCTCCCTCTCCTTCTTTTCTCTCTCTGATTCTGACTTTCCAATAAATAAACAATCTAAAAGAAAGGACTGGGAGCTCCAAAGCTTGTCATATCAGTTATTGAAACTTTAAGGTTATCAAAGTTTTTCATTCTCAGGATTTCATCCTGTCCTTCTGGAAATGGAGTGCATCTGAAAATCTATCTTTTAGACAGTCTTCTTCATTTCTGTAAGGGGTAATTCCATCTTTAAGTTGTCAGATGAAAATCAAGGCATCATTCTCTATTCCCCCCTTTCTCTTATATCCCCCAAATAATTCTTTAGCGTTGCTGGGTAGCTTTGACTTCAGAACATGCTCCAAATTATGACCATTTCTCATACCTTTCATAGATACAACACTGGTCCAAACAAGCCTTCTCTTACCTGGATTTTCTCTTATCTGAATGTTCACTTTTGTATTTTTTTGTTTAAATTTTGTTTATTTCTTCTCTAATTTTAATTATTTCTTTCCTTGTACTAATTTGGGTTTGGTTTGTTGTCGTTTTTCTAAGCCTTGAGATTCACTGATAGCTCATTTATTTGATGCTTTCCCAATTTCTTGATGTAGGCACTAATTGTTATAAAATTCCCTCTTAGCAGTGCTTTTGCTGTATTGTATAAGTTTTGGTATGTTGTATTGTCATTTTCATTCGTTTCCAGAATTTTTTTTTTATTTCTCTTTTGATTTCTTCTATGACCCACTGTTCACTTAGGAGCATGTTGCTTAGTCTTCATGTGTTTGCATATGTTTTAGAGATTCTTGAGTTATTAATTTCCAGCTTCATTCCATTATGATAAGAAAAGATGCATGGTATACTTTTCATTTTTTTTTTTGAATTTTCTAAGATTTGCTTTATGGTCTAACTTATGGTCTGTCCCATGGAAAGTTCCCATGCACTAATGAAAAGAAAGTATATTCTGCAACTGTGGGATGATAGGTTCTGTAGATATTAGTTAGGTCCATTTGGTCAACAGTGTAGATTAGCTCTGTTGTTTCTTTGTTGATCTTCTGTCTAGTTGATCTGTTCATTGATGAAAGTGTGATGTTGAAATCTCTAATTACTGTTGTATTAGAGACTATGTCTTTCTTTAGATCCATTAACATATTTTTAAATAGCCAGGTGCCTTGGTATTGGGTGCATATGCATTTATTATAATCAAATCTTTCTGTTGAATTAATGTCTTAATCATTAACATGATAAAAATATTAGCATTTGTTATATTTTAAGTAACTTTTATTTTTCATAATGAAATAGCCTTTTATTATAATTTATTATTATTTATTAAGATTTTCAGTGATCTACACTTTTCCCTATTTGAAGAATCTTGTGATAAAATTTTTAGATAAAATTTTTGAAAAAACTAGCTCTCTTCTTGGAAAAAGATTTGAGTGGAATTACCAGGTTATTTTTTTCAATGGAAAATATCTTGTAAGCTAAATGTAATACATTAAAGCAGGACAACAATTCTGTTGCCTAAATTATTAGCTCTTTTCCACAGGGTCTAGTCATTGGTGAAGGTCTTCAAAAGTCTCTCATCTGGTCTTTTGGTGAGGGCAGCTCAGAATATAGAAGTAGCAATTGCCTTTCTCCTGTTTCCTTGACATCATTCATCTTTGATTTTTTTTTTTTCAGTTTTAAAAGCATGCACTCAATTCCAAATAACTGTAGTTATATGAAACACACATTTCTCCATTTAAATTTCAACAACATCAGAGATCATCAAAAGACTAGCTGAGGCCGGCACCATGGTTTACTTGGCTAATCCTCCGCCTACGGCACCGGCACCCCAGGTTCTAGTCCCAGTTGGGGCACTGGATTTTGTCCCGGTTGCCCCTCTTCCAGGCCAGCTCTCTGCTGTGGCCCGGGAAGGCAGTGGAGGATGGCCCAAGTGCTTGGGCCCTGCACCCGCATGGGAAACCAGGAGGAATCACCTGGCTCCTGGCTTCGGATGGGTGCAGTGTGCTGGCTGTAGCGGCCGTTTGGGGGGTGAACCAATGGAAAGGGAGATCTCTCTCTCTCTCTCTCAGTGTTTATTTTTGCCTGTCCAAAAAAAAAAAAAAAAAAAAAAAAGACTAGCTGAAATGAAATCAGGACTGTTTTCTTTCCCAGTGACTTACATACTTTAAATGAGTCAAAATATTTTCCTGGACTGATATAAAACACTTGTTGCAGCTTGTGGAGTCCCTATCATTTATTGTTGGGAGTATATTTCTGTGGAGTTACTTTGTCACACACTGGGGATCAATTGATGAAGCATATTTCAGCCTTGTCTTCAACTCTAATATGGAGCAGACCAGCAGCCCATTTCAATGGAAGCTTGTTGATTAGTGTGAAATTCATACAAGACAGGCTTTATTTTGTGACAACCGTCCTTAAGTATTTTTCAACTCCAAAACTCTGCCAAAAATTTTGGCTATAGTATTATACTTGGGATTTCCTCATACCCTGGGAGATCAGAATTGGTTTAGAGGCATTAATTGTGATAGTGCCATTTACCAGGTGGGAGCAGAGCTAAGCATATGGATGAATGGATATTTTAGAACTTTTATACCTTGAACAGAAATCTGAAAATACAACTAATCCATTTTAGTTAAATAAGTTTACAGCTAGAGTAAGTTCTGGATTCTAAGACCAGAGTGTGGTTTTTCTGTTTAAGAGTTAACTGGTTGGAACTCATAAAAGAGTTTGGTAAAGTAGCAAGCTATAAAATCAACACACAAATATAAATAGCCTTTGTATATACAGATAATACCATAGCTGAGAAGGAACTTCTACGATCAATCCCATTCACAAAAGCTACAAAAAAATTAAATACCCTGGGATAAAATTGAACCAAGCAAGTCAAAGAACTCTATATGAAAATTATAAAACATTAAAGAAAGAAATAGAAGAAGACATAAAACAGTGGAAAAGCTTTTCATGTTCATGGATTTGAAGAATCAATATCATCAAAATGTCCATACTACTAAAAGCAATCAAAATATCAACGACATTCTTCTCAGATCTAGAAAAATGATGCTAAAATTCATATGGAAAAACAAGAGACCCTGAATAGCTAAAATAATCTTGCACAACAACAACAAAGCTGGAAGCATCACAATACCAGATCTCAAGACATACTACAGGGCAGTTATAATCAAAACAGCCTGGTGCTGCACAAAAGCAGACATGTAGAACAATGAAACAAAATAGAAACTCTGGAAGTCATTCCACACATCTACAACCATGTTGCCTTTTATAAAAGAGCAAAAATCAATCCCTGGGGCAAAGATAGTCTCTGCAACAAATGGTGCTGGGAAAACTGTATCTCCCTGTGCAGAAGTATGAAACAAGACCTCTACATTACATCTTACATAAAAATCCACTCGAACACAAAGACCTAAATCTACAGCAAACAATCCAGTTAAGAAACGGGTGAAGGACCTGAACAGACATTTATCAAGAGAGGAAATTCAAGCCGGTGCCGCGGCTCAACAGGCTAATCCTCTGCCTGCAGCGCTGGCACACCAGGTTCTAGTCCCGGTCAGGGCACCGGATTCTGTCCCGGTTGCCCCTCTTCCAGGCCAGCTCTCTGCTGTGGCCAGGGAGTGCAGTGGAGGATGGCCCAAGTGCTTGGGTCCTGCACCCGCATGGGAGACCAGGAGAAGCACCTGGCTCCTGGCTTCGGATCAGCGAGATGCGCCGGCTGCAGCGGCCATTGGAGGGTGAACCAACAGCAAAAAGGAAGACCTTTCTCTCTGTCTCTCTCACTATCCACTCTGCCTGTTAAAAAAAAATTTAAAAAAAATTTAAAAAAAGAGGAAATTCAAAGGGCCAACAGACATATGAAAAAATACGCTGGATCTCTAGCCTTCAGGGAAATGTAAATCAAGATCAAAATGAGGTTTCACCTCACCCTGGTTAGAGTGGTTCTCATACAGAAAACAAGCAACAATTGCTGGCAACGATGTGGGGAAAAGTGTACCCTAATCCACTTTTGGCGGGAATATAAACTGGTGCAGCCACAGTGGAAGTCTGTATGGAGTTATCTCAGAAATCTGAATTATAGACTTACCATATGATCCAGCCATCCTACTCCTGGGAATTTACTCAAACCAAAAGAAATCAGCATCTGAAAGAGTTATTTGTGCCCCCATGTTCATTGAATCTGAATTCACAATAGCTAAGATATGGAATCAACACAGATATCCATCAATTGAAGATTGGATAAAGAAATTATGGCATATATACACTATGGAATACTATAGAGCAGTAAAAAAAAAGAAATCCTGTCATATGCAAAAAAATGGATGCAACTGGAAATCATTATACTTAGTGAAATAAGCCAGTCCACAAAAGACAAATACCATATGTCCTCTCTGTTCTGTGGTAACTAGTAGAATACCTGAAAGATAATCTATAGGAATGAATTTGACACTTTATGATGCAATGATTTTGAACACCCTTGTCTTGACTGGTGAAGAGCAATGCTTTTTGTTTGTTTGTCTTTTGTTTTCTTTTTACATTTTTCTTCATACTGTTTGTTGATCCCTCTACAAAGTGTAGGGTTAATCTTATGAGTATAAAGTTAACTGAAAATAGATTTTTGTGAAACAAACAATAAGAATGGGAGAAGGAGGAGGAAGAAGTGTTGGGAGTATGGGTGGGAGTGAGGAAGGGTATAAAGAACCACTATTTCTTAAATTTGTGTATATGAAATGCATGAAGTTTGTATTCCTTAAATCAAATTAAAAAATAATTGAAAAGAAAAAAGAAAAATGAGTTAAACACATGGGAAGGCTAAAGCAGATTCAAACATTTTGATACTAAGTGTTCAAAGTAATATTTAAAAATCATTTTGAAAGCCTAATTATCATAGGAAACTGATTCTTCTCATTTAGAGGTACTAAATTCTTAGTTTCAGTAGTTGCTTTATTTTGTGGACAGAGCACCATTTATGTCACTCAGTGGGGTTAAATCTTTCAGAACTTTCTGAAAATAGTGTTCTGGGAATATTGTGATAATCAAATATGTCAGTTTCTGTATCAAGGAGACACAGTAAGTTCTGGACTTCACAGATGGGTTATGTAGGAGCCTGAAGGGGAGGAAATGAGACTTCCTTCCTGTGATTGATTTCAGCCTTTACAACTATGTTATATCACTCGAAGATAAGTCTGATGTCATATAAATGTCTCCCTGAAGCCAGACTTAGCTTACCACTACTAACTCTGACTTTGCTTCTTGCCCTGATTGTCATTTCTTTTTATTAGACCTTATATTGTGCTTTAAACTACATCATGCAATATAAAATTTTATTTTAAAATACATTTATTAATATTTGATATATTAAAAATCCACCCTAAAAAGAAAAAAAAACCCTAAGATGAAAATTATCTCTAAATTCACAACTTGGGAAAGTTTTCAAAGACAGAAATATGGAGCTTGTGTTTTTTTTTTTGACAGGCAGAGTGGATAGTGAGAGAGAGAGAGACAGAGAGAAAGATCTTCCTTTTTGCTGTTGGTTCACCCTCCAATGGCCGCTGCAGCCGGCGCATCTCGCTGATCCGAAGGCAGGAGCCAGCTGCTTCTCCTGGTCTCCCATGTGGGTGCAGGGCCCAAGCACTTGGGCCATCCTCCACTGCACTCCCGGGCTACAGCAGAGAGCTGGCCTGGAAGAGGGGCAACCGGGATAGAATCCAGTGCCCCAACTGGGACTAGAACCCGGTGTGCCGGCCGCAAGGCGGAGGATTAGCCTGTTAAGCCACGGCGCCAGCCGGAGCTTGTCTTTTGTCTCTGCAGTTGCACCTGCATAGGTGACTGCGGTGTCTAGTGTTAGGATATTTTTCTACATGAAGTATCCTGGTATCTTCAATAGTTTCATATAAATTTTGAATGTGGAATTAATCCTTTAAAGTACATATTTTTGTGGGATCAGTTGGCGTGTGGCTCTTGAGAGTCTCATATTACTTCCAGGAAGTAGAGACCATGCTGTAATTAGCTTTGTGTGCCCAGTGCCCAGATAGGCAGTTGACAAATAGTAAACAGAATTGTTGCAGGGAAGAGTGCAGCTGTACTAGAGGTCTTCATGCAAATGTAATCTAAGTACAAAAGTGAAATTATTTCCCAAAGACTCAAGTGAGATTTTTCTGAGTTATTTAGAACAAGTGCCTTTGTGATGAGTTTGTAAACTTACATGAAATTCTTGGTGAGATTCTTTTTCAAAACGAGACTTCAGACATTGCCAACATTAAAGATTTCCAAAATTTCCAGTTTTCTATTGTATACGTTTCCTCCCTAGGAATAGCTATTGTGCTAAATCTGAGGTGTTTTTTGTCTATGTCCCATTTGTTATTTGATAAAGAATTACATGAATAAGCTAAACTCAGAGCTGTTTTATGTGTGGCTCCCTACTCTCATTTCCTTACCCAGCCAAGTCTCAGCTCTTATGGACATGTTGTGTCCTACTTAGGATTGTGGGAAATGGGGGGGTGTCTTCCCTGTAAGCTGCCTTTCTGTGTTCACATGTGATCCTTATGTTTCCTCTTGGACTTCATGTCCTCCAGTTTCTCCTCCTCTGGGATTTATGGTCAATGAGCACAGTTGATTTTCCAGCCTACACTGTGTACCCTCCTCATTCACAATGGAAGCAATTACTGCATGGAGCGTCTCCCTAATGGAGGGGCTCCTATTTACTCCATCTTGCATTTTCCATTTTTCTTACATTCTCTACTATCTTACACTATCAAGATGTCACTCTCGGGGCCACACTGTGACGTAGTAGGCTAAGCCTCTGCTTGCAGTGCTGGCTTCGCCTGTGGGTGCTGGTTCCTGTCCTGGCTGCTACTCTCCCGATCCAGCTCTGTGCTGTGTCCTGCGAAAGCAGTGGAAGATGGCCCAAGTGCTTGACCCCCTGCATCCACATGGGAGACCCAGAAGAAGATCCTGACTCCTGGCTTCAGATCTGCCCAGCCCTGGCCATTGTGGCCATTTATGGAATGAACTAGCAGATAGAAGAACTTTTTCTCTGTCTCTTCCTCTCTCTGTCTGTAACTCTACCTCTCAAATAAACAAATAAAACTTTAAAAAAGGACTAATCCTGTCGTGGTGTCTATTTAAGTCAATAAATAATGTAAAGCTTATTATAGATAAATTAAAAAAATTCGTGTATGTTAATATTGTTGTACAGTAGAAAGTTAGACTTGTTCATAATAGCCAAGTTATGGAAACACTGAAGTATGCTTTGATGGATAAATAAATAAGGCATCTGTGGTGCATATATACAATGGAATATTATTCAGACCTAAAAAAGAATAAAATCTTGCCATTTACCACCACATGGATAACTCTGGAGGACATTAGGCTAAGTGAAATAAGCCAGAAATAAAATTTAGAAATTAGACAAAGTGTTAATATTCATTTGCAAAACAGTGGTTAATAAGAATAAATACTTCTGAAATATAAATAAAGTGTACAAGTAGTAATCACTATATCATATACAAAGTCTAGTAGAGCAAATTTATGAATTTTTAAAACTTATTTAAAAATATTTATTTATTTATTTGAAAAGCAGAGTCACACACACATACATACACACAGATTGAGAGAGAGAGAAAGAGAGAGAGAAAAGTAAAGAGAGAGAGAGAGGGAGGAAGAGAGAGAGAGGCAGAGAGAGAGAGGGAGAGAAAGAGAGAGAGCTCTTCTAATCTGCAGGTTCACTTCCTAGATGGACCCAAGAGCCAGGGCTGGTCCAGGCTAAAGCTGGGAGCCTGGAATCCCATCTGGGTTTCCTATGTGAGTAGGAGGGGTCCAGGTACTTAGGCCATTTTCTACTCCTTTTCTAGTCACATTAGCAGAGGGCTAGACCAAAAGCAGAGCATTTGGGACTCGAATTGACACTGTGACATGGGAAACCAGCATCACAGGCCACAGCATAACCCACTGTGCCACAACACTTGCATCTCAAATTAGATTTATGTTCTCAGAATCCTGAATGCTGATACCTTAGACATAAATATGCTTTTGTCCCATAGAATATGAGAAAAAATTTCTCAACTTTTTTTAAATGCTCAGAATACAATTTCTGTCCCTGAGCTATGGTCTTTTTTCACTCTACATGCTGCAGTTTCTTCTTAGGGTCTCATTGGTATCTGTCTCAGAAATTAAAGGAAAGTAGTTGAAAAAGAACTCAAACACCTTTGAGAAATAAAGTTTAAGGGAATAATTTGAATGTACAATTTCATAATCCAAAATTATTCTGCCTCACAGAATTTTACATTTAATATTTTAATGTAATCTCAACTTCAGTATTTTGTTCATTGTGAATGTATACCCCAAAACCATGTGTTTCACTTGTGGAAGCAAATTAAAATGAATTGATGTGTGTTTCAGTGTTTTATATTCAGCAGCAGGATTTTTTAAAATTTTATTGTCATTTATTTGACAGGGGGAAGGAGAGATAAAGGGGGGGGGGTGGAGAGAAACTCCTATCTACTGATTCACTCCCCTCATCAGGGCTAGGCTGGTTCTTCATTTATCTCAATAAGCAATATCAACTTCCTACTCAGTAAAAGAGGATATGGATTTCATTTTTGTTGAGTAATTCTAATAATTGAGTTTATAATATTTGAATACAGTTTAGTAACTGTAATGTTCAGAATTACATGAATGGGATTAAGTGAGCACAGGAATTAACACAGAACATTTCTGTGTCATTTATGTCTTTATGGTGGTCCTGCTTTCTATTTATATGTTTTCTTTTAGTTTTTGAAAATTTCCTTTCAGGAAATAACATAATCATGAAGGCTTACATTGTTTCCACAGGGTGTACCTAGGGCAATAAATATTCATGTTTACCCGGACATAGAAATGGTGCAATTACTCAAGTTAAACATTGTCTAATGACACTCCGCTGAAAGAGCAACTTAGCTGCTTGGAAAATCACTTGGTCAAGTAGCTGATAGTTACCCATAGGATCCATTCCTAAGAAGCAAGTCTGAAAATAGAGAAAAGAAAAAATGCTTCTTATTATGGACTCAATATTACAACTGCTTGATCTCTATTAGCCAATACGAAGTATTGCTCTTCTCCCTGGCCAGAATGTCACCATTCCCAGTGAAGGTAGCTCTTTGGTTCCTGTTGATTTCCTGCTTGTTCAATTCTCCATTGAGTCAACAAGGGATAGAAGCCTTTCAGTGCAGCAATGGGCTCGCCTTGCCGCCTGACCAGGTGTGTGACTTCACAGATCAGTGTGGGGATAACAGCGATGAAGAGCAATGTAAGTGCCCTTCTCTTTTCTCCAATGTCGGTTTCCTGTGTCTTTAAACCAGGGTTCCATGAGCAGTCTTGGAGATTGGACTAGATTCCTGGGCATGCACGGGTTTTGTGTTGCATGCCTAAATCAGAAATGAAAATGTGTTCCATAAATTAAAAATTTTCTAATATCAAAGCACTGAAACTTTAACTGGCTAGATTGTATTTTAGGTCAGTTTGTACTGATTTTAAAGAAATGATAAGCTGAAATGCAGCTGTTATGTTAATGAACTAAAACTGAAAAGCTCATTAATGCAGGTGTAAAATACTGTGTGAAAAGTATGAGCTTAAGCCTGAATTTAGTATAAAAACATGTGAAATTAATTTTAGCCTGGGTGGGTAGATTTTGCTTCTGTTTACAGGATGCTACTTCCAAGAGCACTGGCTCCAGTTGTGCATATAATGCAACTTTGGGCTGTGTCCTTTGCTTTCGGAGCAGTGCATAGAGCACATAGTTCAGAGAGTATGAGACCTAGATGTGGATTCTGGATGATGCATTTACTGTGCCATTTTGAACTTTCATATTATAAAATATCATCAAGTGAGATAAGCCAATTCTAATGGGTGGGAACATCTCCCATTGCTTAATGTAATAGCGTTAAAGAACAGGAAGCAGTTTAGCAAGAGAAGGCATGGAGAGCAAAATGTGTTTGTAGTTTCTACTGCAATAGCAAATCTTGAAGGAACGCTGCGTTTCAGCACTGGGAATAGTGTCATTTTTACACGCAGTCACCTTTCATAAAACACACTTTCTTTTTTTAAGATTTATTAATTTTATTTGAAATTAAGAGTTACAGAGAGGGAGAGAGAGAGAGAGAGGGAGAAACAGAGAGAGATCTTCCAACCATTGGCTCCTTTCCCAAATGGCCGTGATGCCTGGAGCCAGGCTGATCTGAAACCAGGAGCCAGGAGCTTCTTATGGGTACAGGGGCCCAAGCTCTTGGGCCATTTTATGCTGCTTTCCCAGGTGCATTAGCAGTGAGCTGGAGCAGAAGTGGAGCAGCCAAGACTTGAACCAGTGTCCATATGGGTTTCTGGAGCTGCAGGTGGTGGCTTTACTGGCTATACCACAGCAACTACCTCAACCACATTTGTATATAATTGCTGTGGATTCGTTGTTAGTTCACAGTAGCTATTGCTTAAATTAGTTATCTGGTGGCACCAATTGTGTTATTGTAGATCACTTTATACAAATGTGCATTTTCTATTTTATTCATGTACCAATTAGTATGTATATAAAACTTCATTTTCTTCTGCTAAAATAAGATTCTGCATAACTGATTTTGCTATTGTTTATCTTGCATTTAAATATTGTTATTACTGCATTAAAGCAAGAAAACTGATTACTGAAAACTGCCTCTCTGTAGCAGGAAAGAGACTGACAATTTCTCTCCTGTAGTTTGAGATAGCTGTCATACTATTAGTCCTTAGTAAGTAATTTTTAAAAAAGATTTACTTATTTATTTGAAAGACAGAGTTACAGAGAGGCAGAGGCAGAGACAGAGAGAGAGAGGTTTTCTGTCTACTGGTTCACTCCCCAGATGACCACAATGGCTGGAGCTGAGCAATTCCAAAGCCAGGAGCTAGGGTCTTCTTCCGGGCCTCCCACATGGGTGCTGGGGCCCAAGAACTTCAGCCATTTTCCACTGCTTTCCCATGCCATAGCAGAGAGCTGGATCAGGAGTGCAGTAGCTGGGACTTGAACTGGTGCCCATATGGGATGCAGGCACTGCAGGCAGCTACTTTACCCACTACGCCACAGTGCCAGCCCCCTTAGTAACTATTAAATGCAAAGCCCAGGGGCCGGCATTGTGGTGCAGCAGGTTAACGCCCTGGCCTGAAGTGCTGGCATCCCATATGGGCGAAAGTTCGAGACCCGACTGCTCCACTTCCGATCCAGCTCTGTGCTTTGACCAGGGAAAACAGTGGAGGATGGCCCAAGTCCTTGGGCCCCTGTACCCGCGTGGGAGACCTGGAGGAAGCTCCTGGCTCCTGGCTTTTGATTGGTGCAACTCCGCCGTTATGGCAAATTGGAGAGTGAACCATCAGATGGAAAACCTCTCTCTCTCTCTCTCTCTCTCTCTCTCTCTCTCTGCCTCTCCTCTCTCTATGTAACTATGACTTTCAAATAAATAAATAAATCTTAAAAAAAAAATGCAAAGCCCAACCAGGGACAAGCATTTGGTTGTATTTGTCCAATTTCTCCACAGAGGCTAAGTTTAGGATGTTGCCCCTTGCTCCAGGTTTTAGGAGAAAGCCCTTACTCTTCATGAGTTGCAAAGGGGAACTGCTTGGCTAGTTTGACAAGAAGTGCAAAGTCCTTTCCATTATGAATCTCCATGCAGCTTCCTTTAGCCCTCTCACTGTGATAACATGCACGGCCCTGCTTCAGGGAAAAGGTTAATGTGGAGGAGAAAGCTGCAATGTAGAAAAGGTCTCTACTGCATGAAAAATTCTGATAGCTCATAACCTGGGAGGGAAGCACAGGCTCAGAGCTGTGGAATAAACACATTTCATTTTAAATGTTACAAGGGGAGGTCACCTTTTGGCATTTATACTTTTCATTTTCATTTCTGAGAAGTTTCCACTTTGACATTTTATTTAAAATGTGCATAAGATCCTATAGATAAAATTGAAAATCACATTAAGTATGAATTTCTTTTATTCACCACACTAGAAGAAAAATGTGAAGGGATAATGATGGTCAAGCGCTTTCATTCTGAAAACTTGTGATGCTAAAGTTATAGATCACATTTTTAAGAAATCTAACTTTGGATTGGGGGTGGGGAGGGTTGGTCACGTGGCAAGAGGCTGCGCAGGCTCCTTCTGGCCCCTGGGGCTGCGGCGGCCGCAAAAAAAAAAAAAAAAAGAAAGAAATCTAACTTTGTAATGATGTACAACTAGCCCTATTTTGAGAAAAAAATCAACCCATGCTCCTTTTAATATCCAAACGGTGTGACCATTAAAGAAATGGACTAATATGTTGACTTTTCTTAATAAAATTTGCATAGTTTAAGTTGGATTTCGGATGCAATGGGTGCTACTAGTAGGTTTTTGAAAATATGTTTTATATGATGAACATAATTTTAATAAGACATTCCTATTGCTTTAACTCAGAATATATTTTAAAGAAATTAAGTAGAAAATTGAATCTTCAAAATAGAACAAATTCTATTTACAAACAATATTTAAGCACTTGATATATAGTGAGGAAGAAAACTGGTTTGTAGATGTAACAAGTGTTGCATGGAGAGTCTCTCTTTTATAGCAATCTTTTACATCCTTAGCCAGGTAAACATGTCTTTTAATCTTGGTCTGTGTATGGTTAAAATCATATTACAAGTTCTGTGTTGTCTGTTTCCATGCTGGTCTGTAATGACTAGTCTTCCTCATTCTCTTTTATTATTTTTATTAACATTATTATATTTTAAATAAATATTATATTTTAGGGTTCACAGTATTTTTGATGTTATGCTATATGTATACAATGTGACATGAATAAACCAAGAAAATTAACATGTCCATCACCTCATTTATTTATCAATTTTGTGATGAGACATTTGAAAATTAACTAGTTATTTTGAAGTATACAATACATTATTATTGATTATAGTCACCCTGCTGTACAATAGATCTAAAAACTTAATCCTCTTGTCTATTTGAAGTTTTTGTATCCTTTGTTAAATAACTTCGCATTCCCTTTTCTCATCCTCTAGTCTCTGGTACCCATCTTCCTGCTTTCTGTTTCGTTAAGTTCAACTACTTTAAATTCCACATGTGAGTGAGTTCATTCAGTATTTGTCTTTTTGTTCCAGTGGTATTCCATTGAGCAAAATGTTCTCCAGGTGCATCCACATGGTTACATATGACAGATATTTTTTTTTTCTTTTTTAAGGCTGAAGTGTATTCCACTGTGTATTTGTACCACATTCTATTTATCCTCCCTGTAGTCAATGGATACTTAGGTTTATTGTATATTTTGGTTGTTGTGAACAAAGTGGCAGTGAACATAGAGGTGCATAAAAACCATCAACATATTGACTTCAATTACTTTGGATATATACCCCCAGATAAGATTGCTGGATCATAGGGTAATTCTATTTTTAATTTTTTCAGGAACTTAATGCTGTCTTCAAGAACAGCTGTATTAATTTGCATTCCCATCAACAATATATGAGAATTCACTTTTTACTGCATCCTTGTTAACAATTGTTATCTTTTATCTTTTTGATAAAGAACATGCTAACAGGTGTGAGGTCATCCATATTTCCCTAATGATTAGTGTTACTACACATTTTTTAGATTTAAAAAAAATTTTGATTAGTTTTTACCAGATTCAATATTGTCTATAGATACAATTCTAAGAACATAATGATATTCCCTTCCTTCCTCCCTCCCTCCCCCTTTCTCCCTTGGACACTCCTTTCTTTTCCCTTTCTTTTTAATTGTTTTGAGATAACATATCTTAAGTTTATATTACAATAAAAAGGCTTACTATTTTATAAAATAAGAAGTTTCACAAGTAAAAAGCGAAAAGACTTTAGTGGGAATATATACAATGGCTATAGACAATAAATGAATGCAAAATGACCATTTCACCCATATATAGTAAATTTTAAAATAATCACAGGTCATTAAAGCTATAGTAGTATAACATTCTTAACCATTGGTTTGACAAAAGTATAAAACAAAGTTTCACTAAACTATATTAGCAGCAACACTGATACATACAGGTATTTCTTTCTCTCTTTTTTATATTTTCTTTTTCTTTCTTCCTTCCTTTCTTATTTTCTTTCTTTCCTCTTTTTAAATTTTATCTCCCATATATAGGGGAGAACATGCAGGATTTGTCTTTTTGTGTCTGGCTTATTTCATTCAACATCATGTCCTCTAGCTGTGTCCATTTTACTACAAATGATAAAGTTTTATTCTTTTTATAATAGCTGAATAATATTCCATTGTGTATATATACACCACATTTTCTTTTATCCATTAATCAGATGATGGACACCTTGGTTGTTTCCAAATTTTGGCTATTGTGAACAGTGCTGCTATAAACATGTTGGTACAAGTATCTCTGATACATCAGGTTCATGTTCTTTGGGTATATACCAGTAGTGGGATTGCTGGATCATATGGCAAGTCTATTTCTAATTTTTAAAGAAATCTCCACACTGTTTTCCACAGTGGCTGTACTAATTTACATTCCCACGAATAGTGTATATATGTTCTCTTTTGTCCACATCCTTGCCAGCATTGGTTACCCCCCGTGTTTTGGGTTTCAGCCATTCTGACAGGGATGAGGTGATATCTCATTGTGCTTTGGGTTTGCATTTCCCCAATGACTAGAAATGTTGAGCATTTTTTTTCATATATTTGTTGGCCATTGGTATTTCTTCTTTTGAGAACTGTTGAAGTCTTTCCCATTTCTCAACTGATTCGTGATTTTTTTGTTGTTAAGTTGCTGATATACTCAGGATATTAATCCTTTGTCAGATAGATGATTTGCAAGTATTTTTCCCATGTTGTTCAATGTCTCTTTGGTCTGTTGATGATTTCCTTTGCTGTGCAAAAGCTTCTGAGTTTGATGTAGCCCCATTTATTTTGTTTTGCTTTTGTTGCCTGTGCTTTGGGAGTCTTGTCCAAGAGGTCATCCCTTACACCAATGTCTTGGAGTATTTCCCCTGTTTTCTTTCAGTAACTTCATATTCTCAGGTCCTAACTCGAGGTCTTTGACCCTTATCAAGTTGAGTTTTATATATATATAAATATATATATATATCCAGTTTTGCCAGCACCATTTGGTAAAGAGATTATCTTTACTCCACTGTATGGTTTGAGCACTTTTGTCAAAAATCAGTTGGCTGTACGTATGTGGATTAATTTCTGAGTTCTCTATTCTGTTCTGTTGATCTATGTATTGAATTTTATGCTAATCACATGTTATTTTAATTTCTACAGCTTTGCAGTATGTTTTGAAGCCAGATTTTGTGATGCATTCAGTGCCAATTTCTGTTGTTCAGGATTACTTTGGCTATTCTGGGTCTTTTGCTATTCCATGTGAATGTTAGGATTACTTTTTCTAATTCTGTAAAGGTGTGATTGGTGTTTTGATAGGGATTGCGTTGAATCTATAGATTGCTTTTGGTAGTATAGAGTTTTTATGATATTGATTCTTTCAGTGCTTGAGTAAGGAACATCTTTCTATTTTTTTGTGTCCTTGATGATTTCTTTCATCAATGTTTGATTAATTTTCATTGTAGAGATCTTTCACTTATTTGATAAATTTATTCCTAATATTTGATTTTTTTGTGGTTATTGTGAATGGGATTTCACTGTTGATTGCTCTTTCTGTGAATCCCCTTGGCTCATGTAGAGTGCCCGAGTGAGCTTTGTGATTGTTACCCTAAAACTCCCATGGCTGCAGGATGCAGGAAATCTGTCCTTTGCCCCTCATATTGCCCTGACTCTGATTCTGATCCTGGTTGGAACAGAACAACTTTTTGCTGTCAAGTATGGTGTTCTGTGGGAGTTGGTGAGGGGAAGGAAACAAGGTGGCTTCCGTGCCCCAAGCCCACCAGTTACTCAGACCACAGTCAGCACTGTAGGCTGAAGTAACAGTCTGTAGGTGACTGCAAAATTCCCTTTCAGCTAAAACTGTGGTTAGTGGGGTGCTTGACAATTTCTCCTTACCTTGGTGTGGTAAGATGCTGGCTCACAGCTGGCCGCTAGTGTCACAGCACTGCTAGCTGCAGCAGTATCTGTTTTCTCTACCCTTGTCCCTCAGAGTCTTGTTGTATTTTTCACTTCTTTGCCTAAAATTTCCATCAGTCAGACCCCTGGAACCGTGCTCCTTCCTTTGCTGTTTTCATATCCCCCAGCAGTCGAAGTTAGTGTGGCTGCAACCTATCCAGTTATCTTGGATCTCCCATCACACTAAGCATTCTTTATTTATGTTTTTTTTTTTTTTTTGTTTGTGTGTGTGTGTGTGTGTGATTTGTGTCTTCTTTTGAGCAAAACATTTTCAGGTAGATTCTTTGTCCATTTAAAAAATTCAGCTTATTTTTTTCTTGCTATTGAGGTATCTGAATTTTTAAATGTATTTTGAATACTAATCCCTTGTCCAGTGTATGTTTGAAAATATTTTGTCCCATTCTGTGTGTTGTCTCTTTGTTAATTGTTTCTTTGCTTTGTAGAAGGTTTGGAATTCGATGTAAGCTTATTAGTCTGTCTTTGTTACCCTTGCTTTTGGGGTACTATTTTTAAAACCATCTTCATTATTTTTTTTTCTTCTACTAACTTTGTGGACTTAGTTTTTCTTATTCTAGCTATTTGAAGGAAATGGTAGATAGCTAATTTGAGATATCTTTCCTTTTTGAGATAGACGTTTATTACCATACGTTTCTGCCTTAGGTCTTTTTTTTGTGTGTGTGAATTTTTGATATGTTGAGTTTACACTTTCATTTGTTTCTAGATTTCTTTAATTGTCATTTTTATTTCTTTTGTGAACCATTGGTTGTTTAAGAGCGTGTTGTTTAATTTCCACATATTTTTCTATTTTCAAAGATCTCTCACTGTTGATTTCTAGTTTCATGCCATTGTGTTCCAAATAGATAACTGCAATGTTTTCAGTTCTCTTAAATTTGTTAAGATTTGTTTTGTGGCCTATCATGTGATTTATCCTGGAGAATGTCTGTGTGTCCTTCATATCTGTCATAATACTTGGGTCCTTGTGTTGCTGTTTGCATATTTGAGGTAACAGACACTTCTCTTGGCATTTGCAGGTATTCTTTAGTATTGATAGAACTTCACTATTTAACGTTGCCCAGAATTCTGGGTAAGTCACTTGGTAGTGACTACAGACAGGTAGATACTGAAATCAAGTTTGCTAGTTGAACTGGGTTACTGCCTGTGCTCTGACGTTGAATGGAATTGCTGGTTGTTCTCTGTGGCCTAGTGAGTCCACTACAAGGATTCTTCAGTGAGGTGGAGCTTCTGGCTGGGCTCTATAGCCTCTGATAGGGCAGAGTTGCAGGTTGTCTTCCTTGAATGGACGGGCCTATTGTTTGGATTCTGTAGTCGGACAGGATCATTTGTTTGGCTGTGAGTCTGCACAAGGTCTCTGAGATCACAGTTTGACCACTGGGTAGAACAGGGCCTAGTTCAGCTCAAGGAGGATAATTCCTGACTTGCATCTTCCTCCAGGGGTAGGGAAGGCAGAAGCAGAGAACAGGGGTTGAATGGGGAAGCTGGCTGCAGACTTGCACTTGACAGACCTACAGATTATGCTTCCTCCAGAGCGGTGCTTTTGGTTTATCTCTCCAGAAAGCAGATTGGCATGCTGCTTACTATGAGTTCCACTCCATTCTTTGAGTATGATTGACTCTGGGTGCTCTAACCCTGCTGATGCTTAAAAGTTCCTGAGAAGCAAGATATGTGTGGGCTTTCAAGAAAAGGCTTCAGAATGGTAGGGAAGCTGAATGCTCACCTCCAAGTCTCCTTCTAACTGTAGAAAGCATGGGTACAGGGGAATGCTTCATGTGTGGTGCTCTGCCTGCTCGGTGGAAGGGCAATGTGTTCAAAGAGAAACAGTTCTTTATCCTTTGAATGTGGTTGTTCTCAATTCAACAATTGAGGAGTATGTATCAGCTTCATTCCCAAGTTTTGGAATATTTATGAGGGAATTCCTTGTCCATGGATGGCTGCCAGTTGGTTTTCTTTGATGGGGAGTGGAAAGAACTTCTAATATATATTGCTGATGTCCCTGTCTACTGTGCCTTCTTTTTTATTTTTACTTGTTTCTTATAATACCAGAGCCATGTTTTTAAGTACAAAGAGTATGATTTCTCTACTAATAATTGTTCGAAATTCTTGCTGTGTAAGGCCTAACTTTATTTTCACTTCACAAAAAAGATAGCAATAGTTTTTTGTTAATTCCATTTAGATATAAATCAAGCAGAAAATTATAAAATGTACTATTAGTACAGAAAGGAGATAAACCCTTGCAATGGATCCATATCACTGAATGTTATCAGTTTTTCAAAATTCCAGAATACATTCTTCAATTACTTTCGTATGCCTGAAGTTAGTATGAAAATTAGCTGTTACATAAATTAACCTTTAGAGTCGAGCCTACTAAAATTCAAAGAAGAAATATATATATATATATATATATATATATATATATATCTATATCCCCTACTGCATGTCATGCTTAAGAACTTTTCTATTCATTTTACTATTTAGGAATCTATTTTATATTCATGATTTTATAGTATATATCATAAAGTTCTGAGATTCTAACCTAATACCTTTTGTGTTTTTGAATTTGAGAACAATAGTTTTGGCTGGCGCCACAGCTCACCTGGCTAATCCTCCACCTGCGGCACCGGCACGCTGGGTTCTAGTCCCGGTCAGGGTGCCGGATTCTGTCCCGGTTGCTCCTCTTCCAGCCAGCTCTCTGCTGTGGCCCGGGAAGGTAGTGGAGGATGGCCCAAGCGCTTGGGCCCTGCACCCACATGGGAGACCAGGAGGAAGCACCTGGCTCCTGGCTTCAGATTGGTGCAGCACGCCGGCTGTAGCGGTCATTTAGGGGTGAACCAATGGAAAAAGAAGACCTTTCTCTCTGCTCTCTCTCTCTCACTGTCTAACTCCGCCTGTCAAAAAAAAAAAAAAAATAGAGAACAATAGTTTTTTCTCCCAAATGTATTTGCTTCATATAATCTGAACTTTGGTTAAATGTATAGAAATTAACTTAGAAGTGCATACTGAAAATCTGAGAGATGATAGTCTATTACCAAATGATATTAAGTATAAACATTATCTCTTCAATAGGATGACATGAAAGTAAATTACTTTTAAAAGTAATTGGGAGAGGCCGGTGCCGTGGCTCACTAGGCTAATCCTCTGCCTGTGGCGCTGGCACCTCAGGTTCTAGTCCCAGTTGGGGCACCAGATTCTGTCCCTGGTTTGCTCCTCTTCCAGTCCAGCTCTCTGCTGTGGCCCGGATTAAGCTGCTATTTATAACAATGTCACTCTATATTGGTGTGCTGGAGTAAGACCTGGCTATTCTGCCTTTGTTACAACTCCCTGCTAATGTGCTTGGGAAATCAGGTAAAAGATTGACCCTGTGCTTAGGCCCCTGCCATCCATGTTGGAGAGCAGGTGGAATTCTGGCTCCTGGCTTAAATCTGGCCCATTTCTGGCTATTTTGGCCATTTGGTGAGTGCAACAGAGTGTGAAAGATCAATCTGTCTCTCCCTGTCGTTTTCTCTGTGTCACTCTGTCATTCAAATAAATGAATCTTTAAAACATTCTGATGAATAAAATAAGTCCATGTAACAAATTCACAGTATTTAATATGATAGAAAATATGAATAATTTAATTTTTAAAGTTGAGTTTATGTATAATTGTCTTACATCTGTACAATTGTCACAATTTTTGATGCTATTTAAAAGTTGAAAATGCTCATGATATATTGTTTTGGAAGCAGTCATGATTACTGATATGTGTAGAGATATAATAATCATAGTGTTGCATGTAAGAAATATTTCAGTGTGTTGGGCTTACATGTAACTTTTATTTTTTATACTTATAATTTTATCTTTCCCGAAATAACATCTATTGCTTTTATAATTAAAATAAATGATATTTTAAAGTTACCTAATAAATAGCCTTTCTATTAGCTCTTGTGTTTATTCTAGAAATGGAGTAATATTAGGCATGGAGGCTTCAATCACAGGATTACTTTTATCTCTCTTCTGTTCTGATTTTTCCCTTGAAACTAACAAAAAGATGTTTTATTTTCCTTTCTATTGCTGATGTTATTTTGTAATCATAGTAAGGAAATGGGGAGTTTTCTGGTAAAATAAACTCAAAGTTATATACATAGAAGCAGTCAGTATCAGTCGAAAAAATGTTTATGTAGCAAAGGTAAATCCCATCATTGTCCAATTTTGCCCATGTTCAGAGCCTGTCAATTTTCCCCCTGTGTTGCCACTGCCCATCTGGGTGTGAAGAAATATAGTCTGGATTAGACGTTTGAAGCAGCAGTTAAGACACCATTTGGGTTGTCTGCCTCGCATATTGGCATACCTGGGTTCCAGTCTCGACTCTATTTCTGATTTCAGCTTCCTGCTAATGCAGACCTTGGGAGGAACAGTGATGGCTGAATAAATGGATTTCTGCCACCTACGTGGGAGACCTGCATAGGGTTCCCGGCTTCTGGCTTCAGCCTGGCCCAGACTTGGCTGTTGCAGGCGTTTGTGGAGTGAATCAGGGGTTGGAAGCTATCTGTCTTTCTGTTTTTCTGACTCTCAAATAAATATATACAAATAAAAAGGAATGAAATAGTTCTTTTAAAAAGGTTTATTTATTTATTTGAAAGGCAGAGTCAGAGAGAGAGAGAGAGAGAGATCTTTATAGATTCACTCCCCAAATGGCCTCAAGGCTGGAGCTGGGCTGATCCAAAGCCAGGAACCAGGAGCTTTTTCCAGGTCTCCCATGTGGGTGCAGGGGCCCAAACGCTTGGGCCATTCTCTCCTGCTTTCTCAAGCACATTAGCAGAGAGCTGGATTGGAAGTGGAGTGGCTGGGACTCGAACTGGTACACAAATGTCATGCTGGCACTGCAGGTAGTGGCTTTACCTGCTACATCACAATGCCCGGCTCCATGAAATAGTTTTTTTTTTTTTTTTTTGGCTTTGTTTGGGTGAGGTGCAATATTCAAATGTGACTTCAGGAAGGAAAATATCTTCATTCCTGGACTTCAGTTTTTAAAGTGATCAAGCTCTGATATCTTTTAAATTCTAGGTCTTGGCTAAAGATCAGGCAGTTGATTACCAGCTGGATTTTGGAACAGAGCTTTAAGACTCAGTTTCCAAAGTTGACCCCAGCACTCAACAGCTGTTCTGTCTTTGGATTTTACTGAATTGCTTAAGACATTTTCTAACTTTCTTCATCTTTAAAGTGGAAGGAAATGTATGCTTCCTGGGGTTTTTATATGAGATAACCTACTGCAAGGGAAATGCTTAGCACAGAACAAACTACCTTAATAAATTGTAGCAGTGAGGAATCTTCTCATTACTACAGAGTACTGCTGGTTGGAAAAATCTTTCAAAAATAAGGAATATAGAAGTAAAATAATTAGTAACATGGATCATTGGTAGTTAATCAGGTTTAAATAATGTTTAAAAGTGACATTTCTAAATCAGCTTTTAATTCTCATCTGGATGATCTTAAGAAAATAGATCAGATATACTATAATTAGTTAAGATTTTTTCTAGTTGATTAAATAAAATTATGTTTTTGTGACTAGGTCACTTAGAACTCTCTGATATTAACCAACATATTTACTCCCACTTTGGCTAATGCTACCAGCCAGGGAAAGAAGGAAGTGTCAAAGGGCAATCTCCATAGTTGTTGAGAACCAAAACCCAGGGAGGGGCTATTTGTGGTTGAAATCATCTACCTTTAGAATGTGAAATTCATAGATGTTAGCTCTATTTGGGAACTGTTGTAAAAAATGAAGTACTAGAATGCTCCTCCTGCATCAGTTGTATCTAGAAAAGAAGAGCCAGAAATACCTTTGCTGAGGTAAGAGCACCAAGGTTTCCAGGGACACAGATTCATCAAGTGCTGTGCAGGGCTACATCACTCTCAGGGATGTTGGGCTTTAATCAGAGGGCCTTCTATGGATTGGACTTCTGATATGCCTAGATGGCAGGAAGATTCAAACTGAGTTGAAGATAAAACCTTAATTATTCCTTATATATCATGGTAGCTAAGAGTTGTAAAAACTTTTATGTATGCGTAATATGTCTTTAGACTGCATAGTAATCATATGTGAGAGAATGCAAAGCGTATTATGCTAATGTTACAAGTAAGGAAATGAGCTTGCTGTGTTTGAAAGATTTAGGTAAGACATTTCATTAATAAGAACCAAAATCAGTACCAGGACCTCCTCAGAATCAGCCCTTAAGGCATTCGGGTCTGGCTAAAAAGCCCATGAGAGTTTCTCATACATGGAAGCCAAGACAGTGTGGCAAAATTGACCTAAATGAAAGATCTCTGTGAGTGAGATCCCAGTGGAAAGGACAGGCAATCAAAGAAGGAGGTACCTTTCTCTGAAGGGAGGAGAGAACTTCCACTTTGACTATGACCTTGTCTAAATATGATAAGAGTTGGTGAACTCACGAGGTTTCCATAGCTTTGGCAGCTCATGACCAGAGCCTTGGGTAATCACTGACATCATAAATAAGAGTGTCAATTGTTAAATCAACAACAGAAGTCACTGTGCACTTACTCCCCATGTAGGATCTTGTCCTTAATGTGTTGTACTATGCGAATTAGTGGTAAAACTAGTCTTCAAACAGTACTTTATTCTTTGTGTAGTCTGTGTGGGTGCAAACTGTTGAAATCCTTACTTAGTATATACCAAGGTGATCTTCTGTATATAAAGATAATTGAAAATGAAACTTAATGAAGAGTGGGATGGGAGAGGGAGTAGGAGATGGGATGGTTTGTAGGTGGGATGGTGGTTATGGGGGGGAACCGCTATAATCCAAAAGTTGTACTTTTGAAATTTATATTTATTAAATAAAAGCATTTTTTAAAAAAGTACTAGGTCCTCAGCCTTCTGAACTCTTTTGATGTTCTTTCTATGTGAGCATGCTGAGCATGATAATTTATTAGAATACTGTATACAGAAAAAGCTTTGCATTAATAAAAGAAACAGATTTGTGAGAAGCAATCCTAATCAACCTATATTTGTGATTTGTTGTTAAGCATTCTTTTCTAGTGTTGTCATGCTTCTTAAGCCAGATCAGATTGTGAACACGTTTACTTTTTCTCTCACTAGGCTCAAATTATGAAAGATGTGATTTTGAGGATGGGCTCTGTATTATGGCACAAGATCAGGATCTGCAACTTGTTTGGACGAAGAGAAATGGGATGATGGATCTGTTCCCTCCGTTTTATGATCACAATGGTGATATGTCTGGTAAATGATTTGAATTTGTTTATTTCTTCCCTTTACTCCATTGTTTATTCTTCCCTTTCTTGCTTCCTTCCTTTTTTCTCTCAAGTGTTTGATTAGAGGAGTAGAATCTTGGTTAATATTTACATATTAATAATTATATCTAATTTTAGGCATTCTTTAACCATTTTCAAAATACTTATGATTCTAAACTTTCTCATCAGATTCTCATAGTTTGGTTCCTGGGATTTCAACAGATCTATTTAGCTAACACTTGGTATTTTCCAAATCTTTTTACTATGGAAGTTATAAAATATAAACATGCTAATACAAAATAGATTAGTCAGACTTTCAAATTTCTTTTGGCTGGACTGACATCAGCTCTATTTACAGTTGCTTAATCAGGTAGACTAGAAAACTCTCTAGCGGGCTACTCACTAGCCTTTGAGGTGACTCTGAAGACAAATACATTCATTTCTTCATCCCTATATAATGAACTTATTCCTTCAACATTTTGTACGAGATGATTAACTCTAAGCCCACTCTGATCTGGTGTGAAAAGAGGTAACATATTGCCTGGTATAACTTAAGAGTGATTATTTTTATAACTGTGAAACTTCCTTCAAATAAATACACTTAAATAAAATTGTTTAAGTATCATTATTACCCTGGAGATAAATTGAAACGATCCATTGTTCCTTAGGAAATGTTACATAAACATTACTGAGGAGGATTAGAGCCACAGATGTATCACTGCCTACCTGTGAGATCTTGAGAGATGTTTACTGTTTTGAGCCTTGATTTTCTAAATTTTAAGATGGCAAAATGATGATAACTTCTTAGAATAGTTTTCTGAGAGCTAAATAAGATTTTGTTGCTAACAGTTATCATAGAGTACCTGAAACTTCAAACAATGAGGCAATGTTCAGTGCATTTCTGAATAATTTTGCTGGTGATACTAGCTTTAATATATATAAATCAGATGGGGTTTTTTGTTTCATTTGGCTTTTTAAAAATATTGTTTATTTGAAAGGCAGAGTTAAGGGGGGGAGAGAGAGAGAGAGAGAGAGAGAGAGAGAGAATCTTCTCTGTCCACTCCCCAAATGGCCAGCATGGCCAGGGTTGGGCTAGGCTAAAGAAAGAAGCCTATAAATCCATCTGGACTTCCCACATGGGTGCAAGGGCCCCAAAACTTGGGCAATCTTCCACTTCTTTCCCATGCAGATTAACAGGGAGTTGGATCAGAAGTGGAGCAGCTGAGACTCAAACTGGCATCCATTTGGGATACCAGCATTTCAGGTGGTGGCTTAATCTGTTGTATCACAACATTGACCTCATGTTTGGCTTTTATATAAAACATATGAAGATACTTCAAAAGATATATGGAAAATGTAATTAAAGGTAAGTTTGTTTTAGTACAAAAAGATTTTGAAATACAATCCATGCATTTTTTCCCTTAATATGCATTTTCCATGAACTTTTTGGAGATCCCTTGAACTTTTGTTAGAAATTTTTTAAAAAGATTTTATTTATTTGTTTGAGAGGTAGAGTTACAGAGAGAGAGAGAGAGAGAGAGAAACAGAGAGAGAGAGAGAGAGAGAGAGAGGTCTTCCATCCACTGGTTCACTCCCCAAATGGCTACAACGGCCGGAGCTGTGCTGATCTGAAGCCAGGATCCAGGATCTACTTCCGGGTATCCCATTTTGGTGTAGGGTCCCAAGCACTTTGGCCATCCTCTATTGCTTTCCTAGGCCATAGCAGAGAACTGGATCAGAAGTGGAGCAGCCAGTACTTGAACCAGCACCCATGTCGGATGCTGGTGCCGCAGGTAGAGGATTAGCTTGCTGTGCCATAGCGCTAGCCACGAGAACTTTTAATATTTGATAGGAATAAACCAACTTTTTCAAAGAAAAGGGACCAGACTCAGAAATAGGACCAACCACTAACAGTACAGGAAACTTTTATTAAAGATTTAGTTATATCAGGTGGTGATACTGAATCTTGTTCCCAACCTCAGCCATTGCAATGTCTTGCAAGTGTTGATTGCATACATCTCTCCTTTAGGGTTACTCTTATTTTCTCAGAAGAATGAATGCATTTATTAATCCTAGCATTTTCTTGTCGGCAGAAATCCAGTTATTTTCTCTTTCTTATGTGGTTCTTGTTTTATTTCTTTTGCTTGTCTCTTCACCTTGGAGTTAGACAACCTCAGAAATTCTGTCATTGTGCTTCTTTCTTGCCTTCCCTCCATCTTTTGTTCCACTTGCTTTTCTCTCCATGCTCTTTTGTTTTCTCATGTTTCCATGCCTATTTCTTGATGGCTTACTCAAGAGTTAAAATGCAGCAATTCAAATCAAAACCAGATGTATAGACAGACAATTGTTAATGTAAAATAATCTCCAGAGTCAGGAGACTTAGTTGGGTTTCCCTGTGCTGTGAGCCAGCTGGCTCTGTGGTCTTAGTTTCCTCATCTATAAAATGAGGAGTTATTTTAAAAAAATATTTTTATTTATTTATTTGAGAGGTAGAGTTACAGATGGAGAGAGGGAGAGACAGAGAGAAAGGTCTTCACTCTGTTGGTTCATTCCCCAAATGGCCACAACGGCAGGAGCTGGGCCAATCAGAAGCCAGCAACCAGGAGTCAGGAGCCAGGAGCTTCTTCCAGGTCTCCCACACAGTTGCAGGATCCCAAGTACTTGGGCCGTCCTCTACTGCTTTCCCAGGCCATAGCAGAGAGCTGGCTTGGAAGAGGAGCAGCCAGGTTGCCAACCAGCACCTATATGGTATGCGGCTGCCACAGGTGGAAGCTTAGCCTACTACAGCAATGGGCCCCTGAAATGGGGATATTAATAATTCACACTGCATAAGGAAAAGATGCAAAATATTATCTGAAATAACTAAATCAAGGCTGGTGATTTTAATGGTAGTCATGCATTTCTTATTTGTAGAATTTAACATTAAGTTATGAGTACTTCTTAGCAGCACTTTTAAGTAAACAAACATTCTGGTGTTAGATATTAGGTATTTGAAAATAATTACAGAAAAGTATTCTTAAATCTTGTCTCCACTTAAATTCCCTATTTTAATAGTTAATAACATTGTGGCCAGTGTTGTGGCATAATAGGCTAAGTCTCTACCTGTGTTGCCAGCATCCCATATGGGCACTGGTTCAAGTACTTGCTGTTCCACTTCCAATCCAGCTCTCTGATAATGTGTCTGGGAAAGCAGCAGAAGATGGCCCAAGTACTTGGGCCCCTACACCCACATGGAAACATGGAAGAAGCTCCAGGCTCCTGGCTTCAGCCTGGCTCAGTCCTGTCTGTTGTGGCTGTTTGGGGAATGAACTAGCGGATAGGACATCTTTCTTTCTCTGTCTCTTGAAAAAAAGTTAATAACATTTTTGATTAGCTTTTTCTTGAAATAATTTACCAGTGTTCCAAAACAATATTTTTCATGTAAACAATGCCTTGAGTTTTCAGAGCATAGGTTGAGAAATCTGTGAGAACAATAAAATTCACTCTTGCTGGTATTTGAAATCTATGCTCAGGGGCAGAGAGATTAAAGTGTAGTATTGATTTTTAAAAGTGTATAGCACTGAATTTGGTTAAAATGTCAATACATCTTTGCAGTGATGGTAAGACTATTTTAAAAAGTGGGAATAAGAATATGAGTCTGAATAATTCTGTAATTGCGCTGATATGAAAGGTGATAGAGAGATTTTTTAAATTTGTAATTCATTGTACATCTAAAATGTATAGGCTATCAAAGTTATAATTTATTTGAAAAGTCACTTTTAAATGGGAATATGAGAGCTTCTGATTAATTGTTAAATCAGATCTAATATCCATTTATTACATTATGGAACATACATGCTATTAAACAGCTTCTAGTACTTCTATTTTGTTCTATAGTTGGTCACATGTAGGCTCTCCATTTATAATCTACATATATTACAATCCCACAAATGCATTTTATAATTTTTTGCTGTAAATAATATCAAAAATAAGTTAAGAAGAAAATAATATGTTATCATATTTAATACTTACAAGTCACTTAATTTCTTTTTTTAAAAATGATTTATTTATTTATTTTGAAAGACAGAGTTAGAGAGATCCTCCATCTGCTGGTCCACTCCCCAGATGGCTGCAATTGCCAGGCTTGGGACAGGCCGAAGCCAAGATCCAGGAGATTCATCTGGATCTCCCATGTGGGTGGCAGAGGCTCAAGCACTTTGGCCAGCTGCTGCTGCTTTTCCCAGGCCACAAACAGAGAGTGGGATAGGAAGCAGAGCAGCTAGGACAGTAACCGGTGCCCATATAGGATGCTAGCATCACAGGTGGCGGCTCAACATACTACACCACAATGCAGGCCCCTACTTCATTCATTTTGACTGTCAGTTTGTCTCTCGTATCATTTGTCTTCAGTTTAAAGAATTTCCATTTTTATTTCTTGAAGTATAATTCTGCTGATGACAAATTATTTTCGATTTCCCTTTCTTAAGATGTTTTCGTTTTACTTTCGTTCATGAAATATATTCTCACTGGCTATAACATTTTTCAGTCTTTTTTTCCCCCAGTGTTTTAAAGGTATTATTTGTCTTTCAGTCTCTCTAATTTCAGAATTCCAAGTTGTTATTTTTGTTGTATGGAATATATCTTTGTAGTTTTGATGCTTTTAAGATTTGGTCTTTTATCTTTGTTTTTCAGTTTGGAATTTTTTATTTTGTTCTTCTTGGTTTAAGCTTTTATTGCTTAAAAAAAAGGATTTATTTATTTAAAATATAGAATGACAGAGAACAGGGAGAGGAAGGGACAAAGGGAGAGAGAAAGAGAGATGGAGAGAGAGAGACAGAGAGAGAGAGAGAGAGAGAGAGAAGAGCGAAGGATTGTCCATCCAGTGATCATTCCCCAAATGGCTTCAATAGTCAGGTCTGGGCGGGGCCGAATCTAGAAGCCTGGCACTCCATCTGGGTCTCCCAATTGGATGACTGAGTTTCAAGTGCTTGGGCCACCATTCATTGCTTTCCCAGGCAATTTAGCTGAAGCTGGATGGGAAGTGGGGCAGCTGGGACTGAAACTGGCACTCAGATGATATGGATGCTGGCATGGCAAACAGTGGCTTAACCTGCTGTGCCACAATACTGGACCCTAAGCTTCTTAAACTTAAAATGTATGTGTTTTACAGATTTTGGAACATATTCTGCCATTATTTATTCAGATATTTTTCTATCTCATTCTGTTTCTCCTTCTTATATTTCAGTTATGAGGTCTCATTGTATATTTTGCTTTTGTTATCTCTCTTTTTTGCAGATTGAGTAATTTCAGTGATCTGTCTGCAAGTTCAGTCATTCATTCTTTCGTTATCTTCATTATGCTTATAAATCCATCTGGCAATTTAAAAAATCAGATATATTTTTTAATTCTAACATTTTTAGTTGGTTGCTTGAATTTTATTTTCTATGCTAAAATTCCTTATGTTTTTGTTCATTATAAGCGTGTTTTCAGTTTCTTCATTGTGCATAATTAAAATAGCAGTTTTGAAATTACTGTTTTCGTCATCTCAGAGTTGCCCTGTGTATACTCATGAAACAAGGGTGCTTTGAAAATTTCACGGAAAGGTATAATTAAAGGATAAGTTTATTTCTGGCACAAAATTTTGAAATCCATGTAGAGTTTTTTCATAATTTAAATCATTCATGAGCTTCTTGAGCTCTCTGTGTATGATTACATTTCCCTGATTATTAGATAATTTTGAGTTGTATACTGGACATTGTGAATATTTACGTTGTGGAGGCTCTAAATTCTATTCTCTTCCTTCAGAGAGTGGTGATGATTTGTTTAAGCAGGTTATTAACTTGTGTAAACTGAGATTTTGAACTCCATGTTGTTTGTTGTATGAAGCAGTTCAAATATCAACTCAGCTCTTTCATCCTTGGTTGCTAAGAGGTGCTTCTTACATGTGAATGCCTCCATTTTAGCCAGAGACTTGAGCATGTTTTACTCACAGAATATGAGACACTCTTTTCCTAGCTCTTTTCTTTCTAGAATTCTCTCTTATCTTTCTGACAGCTATGGGTGTGTGAGATTCCCCTTCCAGGTTTTCAGGCCAAGGAGACAGCAGCCTTTCTATCAGAGCTATAGTCCAACCCTTCAGCTGCATCTAAGCCGAACCCAGTCCAAAGTCTGAGGGAATATGACTTGTCCTGATCCCTTCTTCCTAGTTTGTATTCCCTTAAAAATGTGCCTCTTTGTTGCTCTGTAAAGCCTCTGCACGTGCCAGCTTTTAGGTATTTCTTATTTTTTTTTTTTTAAGTTTTGTCATTTTTTACAAAAAATTAATTAGGTTTTAACAAACTCAATGTGATTTGTAGACAATTCTAAGAACGTATATTTCTTATTTTAATGTAATCATGTTCACCACTGAGGGTTTCCTCTGAGTGAACACCCAGATCTCCAGAGTTGCTCTTTGCTGCCCATTCTGAAGGGCAGTAGAACCATAACCCCTTCCTTAACAGTAGGCAGGCTGCATTATCCAGGCATAGAGTTGGATTATTTTATTAAGAATAAATGGTAAAGGCCCACAAGTGGAGAAAAGAATCCCAGATTCTCACTTCCTAGATCACATTTCTGCTGCCTTTTTAGTCTGAATAACTATTTATTTTGAAAACAGTGAAAATTTATTATTCATTTATTCCTTATGTGTTTGTTATTGCAGAAACTATAGAGCACCTACACTGCTCTACATTCTAATCCAGGGCCTGCAGGCAGAAAGGTGAACAAAAGCACAGCTCTTCTCCCCCATGAACTTTCAGTCTAGTGATAGAGACATAACTTTTATCCTTGTAGCTATATATGAATAGTAAAACACCCATAAAACAAGTTTTCTTATATCTGCATATACATACTTAACAGTTCACAATATCACAAGAATATAGTGTGTGTGTTTCACAGATATTGTATGGAACATCTATCTTGTTTTTAAAGATTTCCCTTGAGTGACTCATCTCTTCCAGAGGTCTGTACCCTTTTGCTTTAAAAGGATAGATAGTAAACATTTTTGACTTTTTGAGTCCTATGTTTTATGTCCTAACTACTGAACTATACCATTCTATTGTAAAAACAACTATAAATAATACAAAAATATTAAGCATGACTGTGTTATAATAGACATTTTATTTACAGACATAAAAATTTATAATTCATATTTTTGTTGATAATATATTTTTGTGTTTTGAATTTTTAATCATTTAAACATGTAAAAATCTAATATCTCACAAGAAATACAAATCAGGTGGCAGCTGGGATATTTCTTTGGGCTGTATTTTGCTTTCCCCTAGTCTGTTCATTAGACATCAATTGAACATTTGTTTCATCAAATACTATGCGGTATTGAAGAGACCTGAACAAAGAATGTAATTTATCCTCTGGGACTTTACAAATTATCATTTTAATTTTTGTGTCTAATATTAACATTTGTAGCAAACTTTAGTGTAAAGTGTACCTTGATTCTGCATCAGAGTCAGCTTTACAAATGTTGCACTGTCATTTGAAAATTCATCTGAACTCTCAGTTTTGAAAAAAATTTGGTTATGGTATGAAACCTTTTTAATAAGAATAAAAGTATAAATAAGACATGTTAGTGAAGTAGAAGTACAGTATTTTTTCACTTTTCCCAATTTCAGTATGGTAGTTATATTATTTTAAAAACTGAAAATTAAAAGTTATGTATTTTAAAGTATATTTTATATTTGATAATGACAGTTCTTAATTTAAATCAAAAGATTTTTACTAACTTTAATGTGTAAGATACCATGATGAATTCTGCATAGGTTATAAAAAGATAACAAACTGAAGTCTGCATATCAAGATGTTTATTATCTCTCTGAGATACATGTTCAGGAGTAATGCAGTTCTGTAAAAGAGAAAGAAAAAGATGTTGAAATATGGGTTTGAGCAAATTGTTCTGGACCTAGAAGCAAGTGCTGACTGTAGACCAAAAGGACATTTTAGAGAAGACTTGAAAGATGATTTGTATTTCAATGGACAGAGGTGAGAGAAATGATACTTCAGACTGAAAGGGGCATATAAGGACTATGTAGAAGTAGTTGGTACACTCAGGCAATGTCATGCAGTCCACTCTGACCTGTGGGGACTGTCTTTGGAAACGAAGATGAGGCTGAAAGTGTATATTGGGAATGTCAGAGGCTGTCCCCCAAGTGTCACTGATATTGCTCATCAGCATCATTTTCTTTTCTTCTCCCTCCTGCATCCCAAATCCTTCACAGTTGACAATCCCATTTCTGCTGCTGTACAGCCAGCCAACAGAAATAAGACATATTGATGGATGTGTGGCTGTGGCTCAAGAATAGTGGAAGGAATTTCAAAGATACACATATGTGCTGTTTAATGACTCATTCTGCCTAATCATAGTATTTTTTAGAGAGCTTCAGTATTTGATTGTCTAGCTAATAACCTCAGTATTCTTGATATTTTTGTGTGTACATGCATGCACACACGTTTGAAGTGAGTAAACTGTATGATATTTTCCAAACAAATCTGACATGAGTTGTATATTGGGAAATGCTTATTTTCTCATTTATTTTAAATCAAATTCAGAGTTATACATCAGTGGGGAAATCACAGTTGACAACTTAGATACTTAAATTGACTGATATCATACCAATGAAATTTCACAATATGACCCTAGTAGGCAAGCTCTCAAATATATTAAAGTGAGTGATATTACTTTACTGAAGAGTGCTGAAAAATGATGCATTTGCTACTTTCTCTATTGAGGTATAAAAATGTCTTCCTAAGCATGATTTGATTTCCTTTTTGGCAGAAATTTTATCTGTATAGGCAGATAGCTTGTTTATTTGTTTAACTTATATGAATATATATTCTTCAAATTAATTCAGCCACAAATGAAAAAAAAAATCCATACTCAACAGAAGTAGCTAAAACCCAGTAGTAGTATACTGAAATAAACATTATATATATATTTCAAATGACATATGTTTTGAATCATGAACAAAGATCAGTACTGATTCCATTACATGCGTACAGGCAGGGAATTTTACCCATTAAATTGGAAATCACCTGGCAAATGTCAATCTCTGAATATGAATATGGGGAACTGTGATGAGTAAGCACTCTTATCTAACATACCCTACAAGTCAATTAGTCAAGAGAGACAAAGTACTGTATTTTACAAACTACTGTATTTATTTATTTTATCATCACCTTGAAATGTAGCAAATGGAACAGGAGAATCCAATTTTTGTCCACCTGATTGTGATAGGCAGAATTCTAAAGACATCCAACCCAAGATGCTCATTTCCTTGTTATACAATCAAACACCAATCTAGGTACTGCTGTGAAGAGACTTTATAAATGTGACCTGGGTAACTAATCAGTGGACCTTAAAATTGGAGTATTACCTTGGACTTTTCAAGTGGGCCCAATCTAATCACATGGCCCCTATAAAAGGAAGGCAGGAGAGATGAGGCAGAAGGGAAGATAAGAGACATTTAAAATGTGAGTACTTAAAAAAAATAAATAAAATGGGAGTACTTGACTTGCATCACTGGCTTTGAAAATGGAGAAGGAGCACCACAAAACAAGGAACGATGGAACCTCTGCAAGTAGAGAACAATCACTGATTACCAGCAAGCAAAGAAGCAGGGATCTCAGTCTTAGGGCTGCATGGACTTCAAATCTTCCAACACACACCCTGAAAGACTCCAAGCAGATTCATCTGCGAAGCATCAGAAAGGAGCAGATAGAGCCAGCCAGCAATTTCATTTCCGCTTTTTGAACATCAAAGCCAAAACCCATCTAAACCGCACTTGCCTGGGCTTTTGATCTGTAGAAACTGTGAGATAATGAATTTGTGTTTTTTAAGATGCTCAGTATGTGAACATTTGTTATGGCAGCAATAGATACACTAACTTTGAAGTTTTTAGGAGAGAAAATTTTATTATTACTCGATTGTCCATCTGTACTTATAATTGACTTTTGTAATGAAAAAGAAGCCCATTTAACTTGTTAAACTAGAAAAAAGTTCTAAATGTAAGGTTTGGAGATCTGGATGTTTGTACTTGGAGGCTAATTAGCAACATGATTTGGTCGCAAATCTCTGGCTTGCTTTGTTCCTTTAGAGCAAGAGTGGGGAACATCTGGCCTGTGGGCTTAGAAGGTCCACAAAATCATTTGGTCTGGCCCTGCCAAGGCAACTGAAGAAGATGCCCAAAATGCAGTAAATCTATAGCAGGCTAATTTTTAAGTTGATAATTTTTTATGGTCTGTGAAGGATGCTTTAAATATCCGAATGGCCTTTGGCAGAAAAAAACGTTCCCCACCCTTGTTTTAGGGCATGACCAAAATTAAGGATTTATCTTCTGTCACTGCCATTTTTGGTCCTCCTGTATTAGTCTATATAATTTTGAAGCCAAACTTATTATTACATTTGTCCATCCACCCATCCATCCATCTACCTACCTGCTTGCTTCTTTATTTATTTGATTGCTTTTGCTTTAGGTGTCATGCCTAAGAAGCCATTGCATAAGCAAAGATCGTATAGTTCCACTTAAGATTTCTTTTACAAGTTTACCTCTTATATTTAAACCTTTAATTCAGGTTTAATTAATTTTTGGATATCATGTGAAGTTTCCACTTATTTTTGCATGTAGTTATCTGGTTTTCCAAGCACTATGTATTGCAAAGACTATTTCCCACGTTCAACTTTTTTTTTTTTTTTTGGACAGGCAGAGTGGATAGTGAGAGAGAGAGAGACAGAGAGAAAGGTCTTCCTTTTTGCCGTTGGTTCACCCTTCAATGGCCGCTGCGGCCGGCGCATCTCGCTGATCCGAAGGCAGGAGCCAGGTGCTTCTCCTGGTCTCCCATGCGGGTGCAGGGCCCAAGGACTTGGGCCATCCTCCACTGCCTTCCTGGGCCTTAGCAGAGAGCTGGCCTGGAAGAGTGGCAACCGGGATAGAATCTGGCACCCCAACCAGGATTAGAACCCGGGGTGCCGGCACCGCAAGGCGGAGGATTAGCCTGTTAAGCCACGGCGCCGGCCTCAACTTTTTTTTTAACACCTGGTCAAAAATAAAATTGAGGGGCTGGCATTGTGGTGTAGCAAGTTAACTTGCTGCCTGTGATGCTGACGTTCCATAAGGGTGCTGGTTTGAGCTCCAGCTATTCCACAAAGATGTGGAGTCCCGCTCCCTGCTATTGCACCTGAGAAAGCAGTGGAAGATGACCCGAATACTTGGGCCCCTGCACCCTGTGGATGAAGCTCCTGACTCCTGCCTTTGGCCTGGCCCAACCCTTGCTGTTACTGCCATGTGGGAGTGAACCAGCAGATGGAAGATTCTCTCTCTCTCTCTCTCTCTTTCTCTCTCTCTCCTCCTCTCTCCTCTATGTCCGTAACTCTGCCTTTAAAATAAAGAGATACAATTGACTATAGATATATCAGTTTGTTTCTTAATTCTACTGCACTGATTTTTATGCCTATGTTTTTGGCAATACCACAGTCTTGGTTACTGCAGCTTTGTAGTAAGCTTTAACAGGAATTAAGAAAATGTGAGTCCTACAATTTTTTGTTCTTGTTTTTCAAGTTATTTTTGTGTTATTTTGTGTTTCTTCCATTTCCATATGAATTTTAGGATCAACTTGTGAATTCTCGAAAATTGTTGTTGACATTTTGAGAAGAATTGAAGTGACTCTGTAATGATTATTGCTGTGTTAACAAATATTAAGTCTTCCATACTGCAGGGCAGTTTTAATCAAAATAGCTTGGTACTGGTACCAAAACAGATGGATAGACCAATTGAACAGAATAGAAACACCAGAAATCAATCTACAGTCAACTTATATTTGATCAAGGAGCTAAAACCAATTCCTGGAGCAAGGAAAGTCTATTCAAAAAATGGTGCTGGGAAAACTGGATTTCCTCATGCAGAAGTATGAAGCAAGACCCCTACCTTACACCTTATACAAAAATCCACCTAAAATTAGGAGTGTCATTTGCTTTCTATGTATTTGTTATATGTTTGTGAATTTCCCACATTTACTTTTTAAAAAAGTTAACTATTTTATTTTGTTTATTTATTTATTTATTCATTTTTATTTATTTATTTTTTGACAGGCAGAGTGGACAGTGAGAGAGAGAGAGGCAGAGAGAAAGGTCTTCCTTTTGCCGTTGGTTTACCCTCCAGTGGCCGCCGCGGCATGCGCACTGTGCTGATCCGAAGCCAGGAGCCAGGTGCTTCTCCTGGTCTCCCATGGGGTGCAGGACCCAAGCACTTGGGCCATCTTCCACTGCACTCCCTGGCCACAGCAGAGAGCTGGCCTGGAAGAGGGGCTACTGAGACAGAATCCGGTGCCCCGACCGGGGCTAGAACCTGGTGTGCCGGCGCCGCAAGGCAGAGGATTAGTCTATTGAGCCGCGGCGCCGGCCACTATTTGCTGGTTCACTTCCTAAATGGTTGCAATGCACAGGGCTGTGCCAGGCTGATGCCAGAAGCTGGGGACTCCTCCACCCAGGAGTCCCATGTGGATGTAGGGGCTCATACACTTAGACCATCTTGTACTGCTTTCAAACTTGTATTAGCAGAGAGTTGGATCAGAAGTAGGGCACCCTGGACTGATACAGATACTCATGGGATGCCAGCATTGCACATAATGCTGACCTTTCCTATTATTGATTCAAATCATCCCATTGTAGCTTGAGAATATACTTGTATGATTCACATCCTTTTAAAGGTATTTGTCCCGTCCCGCGGGACATCAACTAGGGCCAAGTACCTAGAATGGGGAATGAAAGGGACAGGAGACACAAAGATGACAGCAAGACAACATGGCTGTTCAAGCTGTGTCTTTATTTTTTTAACCACTCACTTATATATCGTGAAGGCAGGATGTCAGGCGGGGGAAGGAGGGTAGTTTACCTTGCAGCTGCAATGCCTGTGCAAGCAGAGGGCGGTCACAAGGTTATCTTGCAACTGCAATGCTTGTGCAGGTTGGGGAATGGTCATAAACTCTTAAGACACAGGGTGGTGTTATCAGTACTTTCCGGCCTGGGCTGCTTAGCTCTACTTCAGTAGTTCACTGCTAAGAGGCCACATGTTGCGCGGACCCCGACAGGTATTGAGATTTTTTTTATGACCAAAAATATGATATTTCCTGAAAAATGTTTTATGGGTACTTTAGAAGTTCTGTGTTCTGTTGTTTGATGGAGTGATCTTAATATGTCTGTTAAGTCTAATTGTTTATAGTATTTTTCAAGTCATTTATTTCTTTCAGTCAAATAGTTATACCCATTTTTGAAGGTAGAATATTGAACTCTCCAACTATTACTGTTAGATTGTCTATTTTTCACTTAAATTTTATTAGCCTGTTTTACATGCATAGATGAGGGGGCATCAAAAAAGCTTATAAAAAGTTTAAAGGATAAATTTACTTAATTTAATATCATGATCTTAGATATAATGGATCCATGAAAGGAATATTAAAGGTCACTAAAAATTATGTTTTAAAAAGATGAGTTTATTTTGTTGAAATTTTTAAAAAACATGTAGATTTTCACAATACCCAGTTTCCATAAACTTCTTGAAGCTATTCTTGTATGTTTATAACTTTATATCTTCTTATGGGTTACACTTGTATCATTATAAAATTCCCTTCTTTGTCTTTAAAAACAAGTTTTTGTCTTAAAAATATTGCTTTTTTCCAAAAGAAACCATTCCAGCTCTCTTTTGGTTATTATTCTTCAGATTCTTTTTTTGTCTGTTTACTTTTAGACTTTTTGTGTAGTTGAATATAAAATGTATAGACATTATATAGTTGGATCATAATTTCATGCAATATTTACACATCTGAGGTTTGACTGGAAAATTTAATCCATTTACATATAACGTAATTACTAATGAGATATGATTTAAACCTAGTATTTTGCTATTTTTCAGTGTGACTCATGTTGCTCTTGTTACACTGTTCTGCATTTTTGTTAATGCATTCTTTTGTCTTAAATAGTACATTGTATTAATTTCCTTGTCACTTTTTGCTATATCTTGAGTTCTTTTAGTAGGAATGACTATATTTAACAACTTTTTAAAGAAGATTTGTTTGTTTATTTGAAAGGTAGAGTTATATATATATATATATATATATATATATAGAGAGAGAGAGAGAGAGAGAGAGAGAGAGTCCACTACCCACTAGTTCACTCACTAAATGGCTGCAATAGGCAGAGCTGCATCAGGGTGAAGCCAGGAGCCTGAAACTCCATCCATGTCTCCCACATGCGTGCTAGGACCCCTAGTATCTTTGGCTGCTTTTCCAAGTGCATCAGCAGGGAGCTAGATAGGAAGTGGTGCAGTTGGGACTTGAATCAGTGTTCATGTGGGATGCTGGCATCTTAGGTGTATGCTTAGCCAGCTGTGCCACCATGTCAGTCTTAAACATCTTAAAATACATAACCTACATTGAATTAAGACTAAATTCCGATACTGTGCAAAAATTTTAATTATATATAGTTCCATTTTCCCCCTTTTATGCTGCTATTGCTGTAAATTATCTTTATGTGTTTTGTACCCATCAACACTGAACTGCAGTCAGATTATTGTCAATTATACAATTATAGTTATTAATTGATTTTTATCATATATGTTATTATTAAGATTATCTATACTTTTCCTTTATTAATTTAAGTTCTACACATTTCATGTGTTTCATATATACAAATTTAGGAGCATAATTATACTTACCATTCTACTCTCTCTCCTGTCCACCCTCCAGCCCTTCTTCCTTCTCCCTCTCCCATTTCCACTCTTAATTTTTACAAAGATCTACTTTAGTTTACTTAATGATTGTAAGGTTAACCTTATACTAAGTAAAACGGTTCAACATATAGTTTGATGGAAAAAAAAAAACTGTTCCTCAACAGAAGAGACAAGAGTGTAAACAGTCATTGAATCTCAAAATGTCCATTTCACTCCAATACATTACATTTTAGGTACGCTGTTATCCCAGATCAGGGAAAATATATGATTTCTGTCTTTTTTTGGGATTGGCTTATTTCACTAAGTATAATGGTTTCCAGTTGTATACATTTTGTAGCAAAAGACAGGGTTTCATTCTTTTTTTTTTTCTTCTAACAGCTGAGTAGTACTCCTTAGTGTATATACACCATAATTTCTTTATCCAGTCTTCAGTTGATGGACATATGGGTAGATTCCATATATTAGCTATTGTGAATTTTGCTGCAATGAACATTGGGGATACAGATAACTCTTTCATATGCTGGTTTGTTTGGTTTGGGTAAATTCCCAGGAGTGGGATGGCTGAATCATATGGTAGGTCTATATTCAGCTTTCTGAGGTATCTCTATACTGTCTTCCACAGTGGCTGCACCAGTTTACATTCCAACCAACAGTGAGCTAGGATACATTTTTCCCCATATCTTCGCCAGCATTTGTTTGTTGATTTCTGTATAAAAGCCATTGTAACTGGGGTGAGGTAAAACCTTGTTATAGTTTTGATTCGCATTTCTCTGATAGCTAATGATCCTGAGTATTTTCTCAAGTGTCTGCTGGCCATTTGAATTGCCCCTCTTGAAAAATGCTGGTTCAAGTCCTTTGCCCATTTCTTAGCCAGATTGTTTGTTTTGTTGTTGTTGAATTTCTTGGGCTCTTTATAGTTTCTGGATATTAACCCTTTATCAATTGCATAGTTTGAAAATATTATGCCAGTTTATAAATTACTTTATAGAGGAGAAAAGTTTCAGAGGTCTTTAATATAGCATTTTTATTAATATAACCTTTGTTTTATTGTATATTTTATGCTCATTTAAAATGATTCACTTAGTCTTTTGTCACAGTAGCCAAACAAGTTTTATAGCAGCATGCATATACAAGTTGCTAACAATCTATAAACAATTATTATTTGAGGGTATCCTTTGAGAGATAAAGTATAGTTTAAGCAGATATTATCTGGTTGTATTGAGTTTAAGAATGGGTATGAGACAAAATTTATATTTCAATGGAAACAGAATTTAATAAATTATGTATATAACAAACTTGAAAGTGTTTCTGGATGGTAATTTCCTTTGTGTTAGCTGAAATATTTCTGTCAGGGATGAACACATTCCTTTTTCTATATATTTTGACAGTTGAACCTAGCCTTTAGTCCTTGGAGCTTGTTTTGAGCTGGGACTCAAACTGGCATTCTCATGTAGGATGCCTGTGTCTCAGAGGGGTGGCTTCACCTGCTGTTCCACAACATGGGTCCCTGGACCTCGTTTTGATAACCCATCATTACTGTTTGATATTTTGGGAAATGAGCTTGAGAACTGGTATTATCTCATTGTTAAAATGCTTCCTTTTTCTCTCTCTCTCTTTTTTTTTTTAGTTTCTTTTTGCCAATTGGTTAGTCTGTAGCATGCAATAGGATTTGTTTGTCCTGCTCACATTTAATCTCATTAGTCACCTAAAACTTGGGAAGTGGAAGACTACAAAGCTGCCTATCAGTAATTGAATATGAGACTGAAAATTCTACCTTACCTTTTATAGAAGCTCAAGGCTAGTGGAATTCATTACCCACTTTACTGGGGTTAGCTCTGATTTTCTTGCTTTCATATTTTATATACTCGTTTTTTTTAGGTATTAAATTTGGTTCATTTTGGGATTTACTCCAACATTTACCCAGTTACTGAGGAAAAATATTTTTTAAAGGTCTTTTGACAAAAAAATTTAAGATGATACCTGAAATCATGACTTTTTATTCTGTGTTGTCAGTTTAATAATTAATTAATACTTTATCTCAAGATTGTTTTATATATGTGTTAAAGTTAAGCGTTGCTTTTATATATGAGGTCATTAATGGGAATTTGTGGAATCATAAATAAACTGAAATGAATATGGTGTAAAGATTTACAGGAGACGTGATGACGTGGATAATGCGTGTGTGTGTATGTGATATGTGAATTATAATATCCAGTGAGAGGAATAGATTTACAGAATGTTGGATACCATTTTTTATTATCATAGTCTCCTTTCAATGGTTAGAGCCAGAAGGCGGCAGTGTTAGATGAGGTAATAAGGATATAGGAAAAGTTAGACTGCCAAACTTTCGCTTAGAAGTTGACTTGATGACTAATGTTTTCTGAAAGTCAAGAAAATTTACTTATAGTGTGCTCTAAAGAACATTTCCATCTGTGAATTAAAGAAATTGTATATTCATACTGTGAGGAGCAAAGTAATATGGAATGTACAATAAAAAAATCTTTGGTATTGTCACTAAGTTGGAATTAAAGGTAGAAAACAGATACTGCTATTGGATGCATTTTGAACATTTTTATTTCTGTTCTCAAAAAGAAAGTTGTTACTACAACCCAAGTCAATGGATCTCAACTTATTCTTGAATGTAAAACTTCATAGATGACTATAAAGATTCAACTTTATTTAATATTTGAGAAAACACAGGAGAATTTATTGTGTCATACATAGCATGCACCAAGTAACATTCATACTTATTCTATTCATAGAACACAGTGTTTAATCACTTCAATACTTATTTGAAATTTGAAAAATATTATTGTAAAATGTTACTTTATTGTCCAGTGGCTTATTATATTAAGGCAAGTATGATTTTTTTTTTTGACAGGCAGAGTGGACAGTGAGAGAGAGAGAGCAGAGAGAAAGGTCTTCTTTTTCCATTGGTTCACCCCCAAAATGGCTGCTACGGCTGGCGCGCTGCACCAATCTGAAGCCAGGAGCCAGGTCCTTCCTCCTGGTCTCCCATGCGGGTGCAGGGCCCAAACACTTGGGCCATCCTCCACTGCACTCCCGGGCCACAGCAGAGAGCTGGCCTGCAAGAGGGGCAACCAGGACAGAATCTGGTGCCCCCAACGGGACTAGAACGCGGTGTGCAGCGCCACAGGCGGAGGATTAGCTTATTGAGCCACGGCGCCAGCCGCAAGTATGATTTTTAAAACCAAGCTTTTAAAAAATAAATGACTAATTTAAAAAATTACCTTGATGAATGAAAATATTTTCCTGAGTTTCTTATGATTCATTTTAGTAGTGGATATTATTTTTGTTTTTTAAAAAAGATTTATTTTATTTATTTGAAAGGCAGAATTACAGAAAGAGAGAAAGAGAGAAAGAGAGAAAGGGAGAGAGAGGTATCTTCCATATGCTGTTTCACTCCCAAAATGGCTGAAGCCAGGATCCAGGAGCTTCATCTGGATCTGCCATGTGGGCAGAAAGGCCCAAGGACTTGGACCATCTTCCACTGCTTTCCCAGACACATTATCGGAGAGTTGGATTGGAAGTGGAGCAACTGGGAATTGAACCAGCATCATATACGATGCTGGCATTGCAGTCGGTGGCTTAATTCATTATGTCACAATGCTGGCCCCAGTAGCAGAATATTTATAAATATAATTTAGAGCATGTTGAATGCTATTATCATTTGTATTCATAATACTGTTTAAACCTAAAATAATATGTCCATATGGCTCTTAATATGTATTTGATTGTTCGCTCATACAACATTTGTTTACCTGATACAAAAGCAAAGTAATAATAGTCGACTTGTACCTCCATGATACACATCTCTTCATCTAAATTAAGTTTACATAATAATTCTAGGGAATATATTTTTAGAACAGTTTTCTATTATTGCAGTAATTTCAGTTGTACCTCTATATTTATAAACAATTATTAATTTTACCTCTTCTTAATTAGGGTACAGTTTTGGAAGTGAAGTAGATAACTTTATTAGGTGTTGCAATTTTGTTATAGATTCTCTCCATGATAGAAAATTAGATTTTATTGACAGTTCAACTTTAAAAAAACACTTAGTAACTTGGGTAGAAATGTCATCACAATCATTATCAATCATCTTTATTATTCCTTTTGACAAGTAGCAAATAGAGAAGCAGAAAACAATGGTTCTCAGATTATAAGTATAACCCTTTTAAAGCACTAAAAGAAATCTATGAAGGCTTAGGGAATGCTCTACATATTTTTATAGTTTTCTAAATAGTGGCAGATTCCCTGACAGGGTAGGTACTGCAGCAAACAGGAGAGCATTAGGACTCAATGTTCTTTCCATGATACTGGGTGAAGCCGGGGCTATTTGATTCAACTCTTTCTGAACAAAGCACAAAGAGTGATGATCTCTTTTGAATTCTTGATTGAATTGCATATTTTTGTAGGGCAGTTCCAGTAAAATATTTCCCCTGATACCATCTTGGCAGAGTCTTAGCTTTCTATGGTAGATGTGATACATTGGATTGTGATTATACACTATTATAATGGTATAGGAAGTATAATCACAATTAGTTATTTTACAGAGTAATATAAAGAAGCAAAAATATGATAACACTTAGAAAAACAAATAATGTGGTTAGGTGTGTCTTTCTTAAAAAAAATTATATTGACCTAACATGGGTGTAGGCTTGAGTTAATCACTAGTGTCTGATTCAGAATCGAGTACACTGACTCTGTCTCTCTCTTTTTTTTATAGCCCACTTCGTCTCACTGGTCTCCAAAGTGGATTCTACTTCCTCATACTTAAGAAGCAGAGTTTTCCTTTCAACTGATAACCAACGTGCTTGTCAGGTATTTGAAAGCACAAAGCATTTTAAATATTTGTCATGTTGAGTACCTTCTTTATTGTAATTGGACATAAATTTTTTTTTTTTGCAGATCACATTTTATTACTTCATCACTCATGTGAGTTGTAAATTAATGGTAGGACTCCAATCTGCATGCAGTGGTGCTGTTCAGCATTTATGGCAAAATACAGCTGGGCTCCAAAATCAGTGGGAGAGAAATGTTGTCAAAATCCAGAGCTCACAGAGATTTCAGGTTTGTGTGTTTTATTCTCCAACTACACATTTGAAGCAAAAATGATAACATATGCATCTTTAACACCAAATGACTTAAAAGTAAATTAACAATCCCAGTTTGCTGGGGCCTGAGGAACATCTCAGGACTTTTGAGTATTGAAAATGGGCAGTCCTAGGAAGATTGGGATGGTCTATTACCATAGAAGCCACTTCTATAACAGTGTTTTGAGTTGATATACCGAAACTAAAGTTGGTATATTTAAAGATATTGATACATTAGTAAAACATGACCTTTTAATTCTTTCCTTAATTTCTTGAACTCTTCTATTTTCCTCTTTTACTATTCTAACTTCCTTTTCCTTTTCATTTTTTTTCCCAAGAATAATTTTCCTTCCAACCTAGATCATGTTCAGCAATTTAAGGAATAGACTATTTGATTTAAATACTAATTCCAAATGCTGTTCAAGTTGAAAAATTATTATATTCTATTGTTGTATTCATTTCATGGTTAAGCTCATTTTAACACAACCTTATTTTTTTCCAAAATGATTTTGAGATTTTAAGCCAATGCAAACCTATAAAAGGCAAATTTATTTATGCAGCTTAATGAAACTTATGGATGATGGAAATTGTAACCTAATTATTATACAGGATATTGGGAAAGTATTGCTTATTAACATTTGAGACAGTCAAACAAAATTTTCTAGTTAAAAATGGGATCTTAAAGCATGTTATTCCTAATAAATTTACTTTCTAAACTTGACTTGTGGATCAGTTTAGAGATTTCCTTTTTAATTTATTTTCAGTTTTATAAATTTTATGTGCAGTGGCTAATCATCTGTTGTATAATGAATTTAACACTTGTGAAAATATAGGGATGGAATTGGATTGAATTTTACTTTAAATTATTTTGAGTGGCTAAGAGGAAAAGGATAGAAAAATGAGCAGGGTCTCTATTATAAAGGTTGAGTTATGTGATAAAAGAATGGCACATTTTATTAGCTGATCTTTCATAAAATCACTATAATTTGAAAATTTCAGATTTTGTTAAACTAAATGAGAATCCAAAGAAGGTTTAAAAAAATCACGTAGCAGATGACTAAGTGACTCCTAAACTTAACAGGATCTGTGTCGTTGGAAATGCATGGCTGTAGTTTGAGACTCTGCGCTCTCCTGAAGTGAAATAAGGAGTGCACATTGTGATGTGTGTGTGTGTGTGTGTGTTTGGAGAGGAGAGGTATCATTTCTATGAGTGACTGATCTATTTACTTAATGAAGACTTGTATTAAAACTTGGGATATGGTAGGAATGATACAAGAATGCTTCCCAATACCACATTTTAAAAAATTATTAATTTATTTAGGCCGGTGCCTTGGCTCAATAGGCTAATCCTCTGCCTTGCGGCGCCGGCACACTGCGTTTAGTTCCTGTCAGGGCACCGGATTCTGTCCCGGTTGCCCCTCTTCCAGTCCAGCTCTCTGCTATGGCCCAGGAGTGTAGAGGAGGATGGCTCAAGTCCTTGGGTCCTGCACCCGCTTGGGAGACCAGAAGTACCTGGCTCCTGGCTTTGGATCAGCACGGTGCGCTGGCTGCAGCGTGCTGGCCGCAGCGGCCATTGGAAGGTGAACCAACGGTAAAGGAAGACCTTTCTCTCTGTCTCTGTCTCTCACTATCCACTCTGCCTGTCAAAAAAAAAATAAAAATAAATAAATAAATTATTAATTTATTTGGAAGGAAGAGTACAGAGAGAGGGAGAGACAGAGATCTTTCCTCTACTGGTTCACTCCCCAAATGGTCACAGTGGTCAGGGCTGACCAAGCTGAAGCCAGCAGTCTGGAACTCCATTTGGGTTTCCCACATTGGTGGCAGTGCCCTAAGTACTTGGGGCATCCTCTGCTGCTTTCCTAGGCACGTTACCAAGGTGCTGGATCAGAAGCAGAGAAGCTGGGATGAATCCATGCTCAGATATGAGATGCTGGCATTGCAAATGTAAGATGAAACTGTTGCACTACAATACTGGCCCACACCCAGTACCACTTTACACTTGATCTTCGTCAAAAGGCCGAGAAGCGATTGCAGCACGACTTTAAGGGAGGATTTTTGACAAGTGTGGGAGAATACAGTATGTGTTCCTGGGCCCTAAAGAAATCTGTGGCTTTGGTGAGGAGTGTTGTGCAGAATGAATTGCCCTGAGCATCAATCTGATTCTCTGTTTACGTTCAGGTGTTCTTACTTGCTAGAAAATTTTTTGGCTTATTTCCTAAACTTCTGTTCTTATTCTTGTTTCTGTCTGTCATTTTAAAGAACAATAGCAAGAAAATGGAACCAATATCATTTTGTAAAAATTGAGTCACATCGATTAGAAACTGAAGGATAACTTTGTGGAAATTCCTTCTTTCTCCATGCTTATATAAACTTTAGTGACTGAGATGGGAATATTGTCTAGGCATGTGTTTTGTCGTGGTTTGTACATATTTTTCAACTCTGAGATGGAGACAACAGTGAGAGTCTTAAGCTATCTTTGTCAAGCTTTGTGCCTTTTTTATCTGACTATCCAAATTAATACAGGTTTGGATGTTGGACGGAATTGGAACTTGCTGGATGTTTTTAGGTTAAACTCTCAAAATAATTTTCTTATTTTCCTTAGCCGCTCATTCTCAAATGGCACATTGTGGGGTTTGGTGATTAAATACATGCAGGAGATTAATATAAAACTTAAACTCCAGAATACATCATCTTCAGGATAATTCTGTGGCTGAGACAGCAAGGTTCTTCCCCTGAGCCCTGTAAATGCAGCAGTGGATGCAACTAATGCAGCTACACGTACATGATATGAATTTGTTTCCTAAATTGCTTTATTGTTGCTGTGAAAATGGTGCTTGTACCTTAAAGGCCTTGTAAGAATGAGGAGACCATATGATTCTCTTGGGATCCTTCAGCTCTATCAATCTGTGATTCCAGGTATGTTTTAGTTCTGTCATGTCAGTAAGTGAGCAGATTTTCATTTGCTCTTGTTTGGTGGGCCACACAGTTGTGCTATATCTGTAAAGTGGCTGCCACCATCTTGTATCTTGTTCCTGAAAAGCTTTGGTGAGAGGCTTGAGGGAATTTTTTAATCTGTGTCACTGTACGATATCTGCTGTCTCAGTACTTGCTAGTGTCTGAGACTTTTATGCAATTTCCCCTTCTTGCTGACTTCTGATAGTTAAAAAGCCTTGCATACTTCATTTAAAAATGTCAAAATAGGTATTTTAGTCCCAGCTCAATCCTAGCTTAGCATAGACCTTTGAGAAAGCCTGTGCAGCTAGCTCGTACCTGTGGACTTTGTCACTTTCAACTGCAAAATACTAGGTCCATCCCTTCACAAAACTGAAATATGTTAATTTCTGTGGAAGTTTTACTATATAAATAGGAAATAGTGTTTCTAGTAAAGATGGCAGTATTTCAAAACATTTCTGAAGACCTTTGGTTTCAAAGATTAATTTTATTTATTTGAAAGGCAGAGTTCCAGAGAGAAAAAAGGAGGCACAGAGAGAGAAATCTTCATCTGCTGATTCTCTCCTCAAGTGGCCACAGTAGCCGGGGCTGGGCCAGGCTGAAGCCAGGAGCCAGGAGCTTCTTCCAGGTCTTCCATTTGGGTGCAGGGTCTGTTCTCTGTTGCTTTCTCAGGCACATTAGCAGGGAGCTGGATCAGAAGTGGAACAGCCGGGACTTGAACCAGTGCCTATATGGGATGCCGGCATTGCAAGCAGTGGTTTTACCTGCTATACCATAATGCTGGTCCCTCTGAAGACATTTAAGGAATAAGAACAACTAACACTTACCATGTGTACTGCACTGTTTAATGCTTTTTGGATATATTAGCCAGCTTTTCATTATTATAACAAAATACCTGAGCGAGCTCACTTTACCAAGGAAAGAGGTTAATTTGGCTTATGATTCTGCAAGTTCACTGTCCAAGATCAGGTAGGCCTTCTTGGTTTGGTCTCTGGTGATAGAATACCTTTTAAAATATTTATTTATTTATTTGAAAGAGTTACAGAGATATATGGGCAGAGAGAAAGGGATCTTTCATCTGCTGGTTCACTCCCCAGATGGCTGCATGGTCTAGGGATGAGTCAGGAGCTTCATCCAGGTCACCCACATGGGTGGCAGGGGCCCAAACACTTGAGCCATCTTCCTGTGCTTTTCCCAGGCCATTATGAAGGAGCTGGATTAGGAATAGAGCAGCCAGAACTAAATGGGTGCCTTTATGAGATGCTGGCATCACAGGCAGTATCTTTATCTGCTATGGCAGAACACTGGCCCTGGTGGTGGTGTTCTTGCTGGCAGAGATCTGAGATAGTGCAGAACCACACATGGCAAGGGACAGAGTGTACTTGTTCTATGTTTACGTGGACTATTATAAAGCTACCAGGATTCAATCATAGGACCTCCCCCTGATGTCCTAATCCAATCGCTTCTCAAAGGCCTCATGTTAAGCCTTTAATTGGATTAAGTTTCTATCCTCTTAGTACCATTAATTTATGACTTTGGGGTTAAATTCCTGCAAGAATTCAAGGGCCAGAGCATATTCAGACTACTAAACATAATCTAATTGACTCTTGATAATAATCCTTTGAGGAAGAATGATTGTTTACCTTTGTCTACCTGAGGATTATGAGCTTTGCAAAGTTGAGTAACCTACTAAATCCTATACCATACTGGGAGCTGGGATAATCTGATTTCAGATCTCAACTGCTTAATCACTGAGCCATAATAATTTTTAATTATAGTATAGCATATGGAGGTTTAGACGGAATAGGAGAAAAAAAAAATTCTAACCTCCACCGGATTTGGCCACATCTATTGCATGTGACTCATTAAATGTCCTTTTGTCTTCTCTGTTGAATGAAACAATAGTGTTAGGCACTGCATGGCACTGATAAACTGTAACTGTATTTTTGAAATTATAAACATAAATGCTTGCTACTGTTATAAATTGTTGAAGGAAGCAAAGGATAAAATAAGCTAAATATACAGTAGAAATTCAGTTCCCAAATGGAAGTGAAACCTTCTGCCACACCATTTTTGGTTCCTTTTTTTTGATATTTATTTATTTGTTTGCTTATTTATTTATTCAAGAGACAGAAGGAGATCTATCTGCTGGGTGACTCCCCAGATGCCCACAATAACTGAGGTTGGGCCAGCCTGAAATCAGGAGATGAGAACTCGATGTGGGTTTCTCATATGATGGCCTCCCTAGGTGCACATCAGCAGGAAGCTGGAATCAGGAGCAGAGCTGGGTCTTGAGCCCAGGCACTTCAATATGGGATGCAGGCATCCCAAGCAGGGTGTTAAATATTTATCTCTTGTTTTGCTATTGAAGGGAGCTCAGATGTTGATTCTGCTTTGTTCCTCTTTTGTTCTTTTCTTCAATACAATCAAAACAAAGTAGGTGTTTGGAAGCTATCTTTGCCAAGGTTTTGCTGAAAACCAGGAATGTTAAATATCACTTTTCTTAGAAATCACACCAGCACATACCCAACTCAGCCTCTGACCATGGCTCTTCATGCAACCTGATGCTGTCAGGTTCTTTAGTAAATTGCCCATATCCTAACCAAAATTCCTGGGAAATATTTTGATTAAATCTATTTAGCTGCACTTTTTTTTTTTTTTATTTGACAAGTAGAGTTTACAGACAGTGAGAGAAAGAGAGAAAGGTCTTTCTTCAGTTGGTTCACTCTCCAAATGGCTCCATCGGCTGGAGCTATGCCGATCCGAAGCCAGGAGCCAGGAATTTCTTTCTGGTCTCCCATGCGGGTGCAGGGGCCCAAGCACTCAGGCCATCCTTCACTGACCTCCCAGGCTACCCAGGCCACAGCAGAGAGCTGGACTGGAGAGGAGCAGCCAGGACTAGAACCCGGCACCCATATGGGATGCCGGCACTGCAGGCAGAGGATTAACTTAGTGCGCCATGGCGCCGGCTGCCTGGTCGGTTTTGAGTTTTGCTATTATACCAGACCCATTAGTCAATTTCACTATTTGTAGAGACAGAGTTCTTTCCCTAAGGTAAACGTTTCCTCTTTAGGCCAGTGTTGTGCAGCATGTTAAGCCTCTCCCTGTGACACCAACATCCCATTTGAGTGCTAGTTCTACTTTCAGTCCAGTGCCCTGCTAATGTGCCTGGGAAAGCAGAAGATGGCCCAAGTGCTTAAGCTCCTGCTACCTACTTGGGAGAACCAGACAGGTTCTCAAATCTTGGCTTTGACCTGGCCCAGCCCCAGCTATTGCAGCCATTTGGGGGAGTAAACGAGTGGATGGAAGATCTCCTCTCTTCTCCTCTCCTCTCCTCGCCTCGCCTTGCCTCTTTCTCTCTCTCTCTAATGCTGCCTTTCAAGTAAATTAATAAATCTTTTTTTTTTTTTGACAGGCAGAGTGGACAGTGAGAGAGAGACAGAGAGAAAGAGAGGAATGTCTTCCTTTTCCGTTGGTTCACCCCCCAATGGCCGCTGCGGCCGGCGCACCACGCTGACCCAAGGCCAGGAGCCAGGTGCTTCTCCTGGTCTCCCATGGGGTGCAGGGCCCAAGCACTTGGGCCATCCTCCACTGCCCTCCCAGGCCACAGCAGAGAGCTGGCCTGGAAGAGGGGCAACCGGGACAGAATCCGGCGCCCCAACCGGGACTAGAACCCGGTGTGCCGGTGCCGCAGGCGGAGGATTAGCCTAGTGAGCCGCGGCGCCGCCCAATAAATAAATCTTTAAAAGATTTCCTCTTGCTGAGCCAGTGAACTCATATAGTAGCTTATTTTCACAGTATTTTTCCTTACCAAGGTAATATGTAAGATAACTCAATCAAGTAAACATATATCTATTGCTGATTTTTAAAAAAATATTTTATTTGAAAGTCAGAGTTACTGCAAGAGATGGGGAGACAGAGAGAGAGAGAGAGAGAGAGAGAGAGAGAGAGAGAGAGGAGAGATCTTTCTCCCACTGGTTCATTGCCCCCAAATGCCCACAGTAGCAGCGGATGGGTCAGGCTGAAGCCAGGAGCCAGTTTAACCTGGGTCCCACACATGGTTTTGGGGGCTCAAGGATTTGAGCCATCCTCTGCTGCTTTCCCAGGCACCTTAGCAGGGAGCTGGATTAATAATGGGGCAGCTGGGATTGAACTGTCACCTATGTGGGAGCCCACACTGCAGATGATGGTTTGACCTGCCGCACCACAGCGTCAGCATCCTATTGCAAATTCTGAGAGGATTATGGCAAGAAGGCAATTTAAGAGCTACTTCAATATATCAGGCATGATATAGGAGTGGAAATAGGGATGGAGGGAATATAAGGCTTGATGGGTCTTGGCTGATTGGACACGAGAATTGAGGAAACAGTTATTCCAAAAGTCCTTTGGAATTTTGAGCATTACAGTACAACAGACTCTTGGCATCATTGTCAGAAATTGAGTGAGGTTAGAGATTCAATTTGAGGAGAAAGAACAAAATATTATGAAGGGACTCGTCATCTGAATGAAAATGTCCAATAGGCTGCAGAGATATGGGAGAGGATTCAGGAGAGGGGGTTATTTGTGATATCAATTTGTGTTTCTGGACATCAGTCAAAACACTGAGGTTTTTATTATTATTTATTATTATTATTATTATTATTATTATTTTGGACAGGCAGAGTGGATAGTGAGAGAAAGAGAGACAGAGACAAAGGTCTTCCTTTGCCGTTGGTTCACCCTCCAGTGGCCACCGCGGCCGGCGCACCGCGCTGATCCGAAGCCAGGAGCCAGGTGCTTCTCCTGGTCTCCCATGCGGGTGCAGGGCCCAAGCACTTGGGCCATCCTTCACTGCACTCCTGGGCCATGGCAGAGAGCTGGCCTGGAAGAGGGGCAACTGGGACAGAATCTGGCGCCCCGACCGGGACTAGAACCCAGTGTACTGGCGCTGCTAGGCGGAGGATTAGCCTGTTGAGCCACGGCGCCGACCAAAACACTGAGGTTTTTGAGGGGAAGAATGTGAGGAGGGAAAAAAGAGATGAGTGATAATGCATTTAATATGCATTTCTTCTCCAAAAATGTCAAAGACATGCTTAATTCAGCCTACATATATATACATATATATATCTGTGAAATAGCTTTCAGAAGAATAAAATGTTAATTTTTATAGAATAAATTTCTATCTTTAAGCATAAAATTCATAAATATCTAGTAACTGTTATAATAATAGTAGCTAATATTTACTTAATGCCAACTATTTATTAGGTATATTTTATGTGTAATTCATTTTTCTTGTATAAACTTTATCACAGGTTGGTGATTTTGTGATTTCTATTTAAGGAGAAAACTGAGGTACAGGCATGTTAAGTATGTTCTCCAGGGTCCTGTTGTGATGTAACTAGGACCTGAACCCAAGTAGTTTGGTTCTGAGTTACACTTTTAATCATTATGCTCTGTTGTTATAATATAAAACCACCTCTACATAACAGTCTTTGATGGGCTTTTCCAACATAGTGCTGATTTCTAAGTAGCCACATGGGTATTCTGTTTTGTGTGAAGAAGGTATGACTGTCTAAGGGCTACACATAAACAGATTTCCATGTGTGTTGTATATGTTTCTCACTGGTCTGAAAAAGTATTTTAGAGTCAGAGAGACAGACACAGAGAGGTCCCATCTGCAAGTTCACTTCCCAGAATGCCCACATTGGCTGAGGCTGGACCAGGGCTGGGGTTGGAGCCAAGAGCCTAGAACTCAATTGATGTCTCCTAGATGATTGGCAAGAACCCAACCACATGGTCCATCACCATTGCCTCTCAGGATCTGCATTGGCAGCCAAAGGCAGAGCCTGGAATATGGGCATCCTAACTGGGGACTTAACTGGTAGGCCGAATTTCTACTCTCACTGAATTTTAATGGAATGGTAGATAGTGTCCGGTTTGAAAGGAAATAGGAGGGATCTTCCAAAAGTTCATGGAAAATGCATATTAATGAAAACACAATATATGGATTTCAAAATTTTTTTGTATTAAAACATATTTTAATTCTGTTTTCCATTAGCCTTTTGAAGGCTAATGTGTATTACTGCAGCATAAGTATTAGAAGAAAGGAAACTGTGGTATAGCAAAATTATCTCCTGTGGTTTACTGCATTCAGCCTAAATGCAGTGCTGATGTTTTGAAATAATTAAGTGCTTATGTTGTAAGCAAAGTTTGAACAATGTACCTATGTTTCACACATCCATGAGTGAAGCTACAAGCGTTATTCATATTCACTGGTGAGGGTGGGATACAATTCTCCACCAACACACCAATTTATGTTGTTTTAGGTAATTAGTAAATTAGAGAGTGGTTCTAAGTTTCTCAAATTAAGCATGTCTCAGGATATTTCTTCTTGGTGTAGACCTGGGCAGGCTCCACATTACAATGTAAACAATAATGTCCAGTAAGTGTCCCGAATTGTGATTAGATGGTGGAAGGAAACATGCAGGAGAGGAGCACAGGGCATTCAAGGCAAGACCTAGAATAACATTTGAAGAACCGGAGATGAAAATGCAGCGCACTTGCAGAATGCTAACAACCAGAGATCAAGAGAAGGCTTATGTTCACAAGCTGGAAAGTTCCAGACAGCGGGAACACAAAGGCACTTACACAGAGAAAACTGTAGGATAGAACCAGGTGAATGTGGTTTCATTTCCAACACGTGTTACCTAACGTAAGCCAGGTGTTTGCCGTCCTGCATTTGCTATCCATTTTGTTGTCCTTAAGTGGGTTTGCTTTGCTGTTTTCCCACTTAGAATTTGCATTATCATCCAAGTGCTCCCAGGGAATGACATGTATTTGTGGGGTCTTTTCTGTAAGACTGTGAGACAGTGATGTTCCTTGCTTCATTGTGTTTTTCTTGGGCAGGTTGTTTTTCAAGGTCAAATGATTTCAACTCGTGGACAAGACGAAGTCATAGCTATTGATGATGTATCTTTCAGTCCCGATTGCTTTCCTGCAGATGGTGAGAACTTTTTAATTTGTTTTTATTCATATTCAAATACAGCTCAATTTAAACAATTTAATGGCCTTGATCTGCTGTGTATTCTTGCCTGTTGATTTAGTGTGGAATATTTGTTCTAATACGTTACATAATAGTGACTGGGACTATAGTTGAAGCAAAAATAGACTGTTGTTGCTGACTTGGATACTATAAATATCTAAATGAGATAATTTAATAACATATTTAATACCTTATAATGATGCTTATTCTGGCTAGTAAAATCTTAACAAGAGAATTCTGTACTTTCTAGAAGACTGGTAGAAAACTGGTATCCATGGACTTGAAATTGTTTTCTTAGAGAATTAATTTGATTATTCCATTAAAAAACACAAAATAGAGGAGGTATTAGTTATAATCTATTTTATATTTAGACTGAAACAAATACATAAGTGAGGCACATCTCATATTAGATATAAAAAATTATCCATATCCCCCCTTGATTATATTAGCTGAATAATATTCAAATTCCCATTTATATTGTCCTCAATAAAAAATTCAATACTGAAATTATAATTTGATTGTGATAAATAATTTAATGAGCAAAAGCCATAAATATGCATATATGAAGGGCTTCAAAAATTTTCCATGAATTTTTTGAAACTGACTTATGTATTTCATGAATATTTGTTGCTTCTTTTATAAAATTTGTTATATTATAGCAGAATAAAGGCAGCTAGTCTGTAGAGAAGTGTTTTAAATCCTAAATTGATTAAAAACTATGATAGTTGTGGTAAATAATTTTTTTTTTTTGACAGGCAGAGTGGATAGTGAGAGAGAGAGACAGAGAGAAAGGTCTTCCTTTTTGCCGTTGGTTCACCCTCCAATGGCCGCTGCGGCCGGCTCATCATGCTGATCCGAAGCCAGGAGCCAGGTGCTTCTCCTGGTCTCCCATGCGGGTGCAGGGCCCAAGAACTTGGGCCATCCTCCACTGCCTTCCCGGGCCATAGCAGAGAGCTGGCCTGGAAGAGGGGCAACCGGGATAGAATCCAGCGCCCCGACTATAACCCGGTGTGCCGGCGCCGCAAGGCGGAGGATTAGCCTGTTAAGCCATGGCGCCGGCCGGTAAATAATATTTTTAAGTTGGAAAATATGTGGTGGCCTTGCCAAGAGTAACCAAAAGTTTGATAGGGGATGTCTGTGTTGTACTTGGATTTTTTTAAAAAATATTTTATTTATTTGAAAGGTAGAATTACAGAGAGAAAGTGAGGGAGAGACAGAAAGATCTTCTATCCACTGGTTTATTTCCCAAATGACTTCAACAGCAGGGGCTGGGCAAGGCCAAAGCCAGGAGTCAGGAGTTTCTTCTGGGTCCTCCGTGTAGGTCAGGTGCCCACGCACTTGCACCACCTTCTGCTGCTTTCCCAGGCACATTATCAGGGAGTTGGATCAGGAGTGAAGCAGTTGGGACTGGAATCATCGCCCATATGGGATGCCAGCACTTCAGGTTGGGGCTTAATTGGCTACACCACAACACTCCAGAAACCAAAGCCATTTCCCTAATTACTCATGACCCACATACTGGGAAAAGGCAGAGGCAGGTGATTATAATAAATATCCAAGAGACAAATGCCAGATTTTGTAGTGAGCCTTGAAACAGCTCTATAAAACCACTACGGAAGTAAAAAAAATTAACTGTGATCTTGATTGAGAAGTTTAACTATTCAAGGAAAAATTGTCAATTAGAAAAACATTGAAGTCTAAAATTTTTTTAAAAAGATTTATTTATTTATTTGAAAGTCAGAGTTACACAGAGAAAGGAGAGGCAGAGAGAGAGAGGTCTTCCATCAGCCTCAATGGCCGGAGCTGTGCCGATCTGAAGCCAGGAGCTAGGAGCTTCTTCCGGGTCTCCCATATAGGTGCAGAGGCCCAAGGACTTGGGCCATCTTCTACAGCTATCCCAGGCCATAGCAGAGAGCTGGACAGGAAGTGGAGCAGCCGGGTCTCGAACCGGCACCCATATGGGATGCCGGGGCTTCAGGCCAGGGCGTTAACCCACTGTGGCACAGTGCCGGCCCCTGAAGTCTAAAATTTCTGAGGTAATAGTTCTAGATATCACTATAATAAGACAACGTAATGTATTTAAGGTGGTGTAGAAATGAGGTTTATTAAAATTGAGGCATCGATGCATTTTGCGGCTAATGTGTTGATCAGGACTTCCATCTGGCTACAAATTTATACAACATGACACAATTTAGTAATAGAGAAAACCTTGAAACCCAAGACTAAAATGTTCAATGAATATGCAAAGCAGACTGACATGAAAGATAGAGGGCAATAAGGTGTCATGGACCAAAGTTTATCCTTTTACAAAGGATAAACTGTAACAGGGTAAGAAGTAACAGTGGAGATTGAGAAGAAAAGCAATGTTGATTTTAGGCTTTGTGTTTTATGGGGCTTTGCAAAAAGGATTTCTCCTCAAGGGAAAGCCACAAAGGATATGGTTTTTTTAGGAAGAAGCTAGGATTCAGGTAAGGTTACTAGGTATGTTTTGTGAAGGTGAGGGTGTAGAGTGTGTTTTACTTTTTAAAATAGGTATTAAAGCTATATTTAAGCTTTTGGGAGGAAAATATAGCTCCATTATGATTAATAACATGGAAAAAACAAAGTATTATAGGATACAATGGACACCTGGATGGGTTTGCACTTTGTAAATGGCGGGAGTTTTAGAAAGGTAAAATTGGATAGAGAGATCTTCTATCTGCTGAGAGATCTTCTACCTGCTGTTTCACTCCTCAAATGACCATAATGATCAGGGTTGAGCTAGGCTCAACCAGTTGAAGCCAGCAGCCTGGAGCTCCATTTGCATCTCCCATGTGGATGGCAGGGTTGCAAGTATTTGGGTCATCTTCTGCTGGCTTCCCAGGTTCATCAGCAGGGACCTGTATTGGAATCAGAAGAGCAGGGACTTGAACCCTCACTTTAATATGGGATCCCGACATTTCAGATAGTAGCTTAACTCACTGTGCCATAATGTTGGCCCCAGACAAGAATATATTAAGGAAACTATAGATGTACATTCCAAAGTACACAACAAAATCAACAAAATATTGTAAAATGGAATCCAGCAAAATATAAAAAAGTAATATATCAGAGCTATCCAAAGAATGCGAGGCTAGTTTGATGTTTGGAAAATAATCAGTGTAATTTACCATGTTAATAGACCAAAGAAGAAAAGTGCATGATAATCTCAGTAGATGGAGAAAAGGCATTTGGAAAAATTAACTATAGATTTGTGATTGAAACCTTTGCAAACCACAAACTTATTGAATCTTATAAAGGATAATGTATAGGAGCTGACACTATGGAGTAGTGGGTTAAAGCCTCTGCCTGCGGTGCCAGCATTCCATAAAGGCACCAGTGCTAGTCCTGGCTGCTCCTCTTTCAGTCCAGCTCTCTGCTATGACCTGAGAAGGCAGTAGAAATGGGAGACCCAGAAGAAGCTCCTGGCTCCTCGCTTCAGTTCAGCCCAGCTCTGGCCATTGCAGCCATTTGGGGGAGTGAACCAGTGGAAGGAAGACCTTTCTCTCTGTCTTTCTCTCTATATATTTGTAGCTCTACCTCTCAAATTAATAAACGAAATCTTTTTTTTTTTTTTTTTTAAATAGGCTGGCGCCATGGCTCATTTGGTTAATCCTCCACCTGAGGTGCTAGCAACCCGGGTTCTGGTCCTGGTTGGGGCCGCCGGATTCTGTCCTGGTTGCCCCTCTTCCAGGCCAGCTCTCTGCTGTGGCCTGGGAAGGCAGTAGAGGATGGCCCAAGTGCTTGGGCCCTGCACCCGCATGGGAGACCAGGAGGAAGCACCTGGCTCCTGGCTTCAGATTGGCACAGCGCGCTGGCCATGGCGGCCATTTGGGGAGTGAACCAACGGAAGGAGGACATTTCTCTCTCTCTCTCTCTCTCACTGTCTAACTCTGCCTATCGAAAAAAAAAAAAAGAAGACATATAAAGAAACTCTATGATTAGCATCATACCTAATGTTGCTTTGTTCCTAAGATTACAAACCAAGAAAAAGTGTCCACTCATCATTTTCATTCAACAAAAACTGGAAGTACTAGCCTGTTTAATAAGGTAACAATTTTAAGTAAAGACATGCAGTAGTTAAAGAGGAAAGAAATGAGTTTTTATTTGCAGATAACAGGATCATAAAATCTCACAGAACTTATGTTGAAAAAATAAGCTTATAAATGAGTTTATCATTGTAATGAATATAAAGTCAATATAAAGTCTATGGTATTTCCACACTGAAAATGAACTACTAGAAATTGAAATGAGAAAAATGGTACCATATTTAATAAAATAAAAATAAATTCCTACATATAAATTTAGCAATACATATGCCATATCTGTGTTTTGAAAACTATAAAACATGGTTGAAAGACATCAAGAAGACCTAAATAAATGGATAATTGATAGACTAGAAGTTCAAAGCTCATTGGGAGCAGTTGTGGCTCATTGGGTTAAGCTGCTACCGAAATGCCAGCATCACATATGAATACTGGGTGGAGTCCCGGCTGCTCCACTTCCAATCCAGCTCCCTGCCAATGTACCTGAGAAAACAGAAGATGGCCCAAGTACTTGTGCCCTTGCCACCCACATGGGAGTGAACCAGTGGGTGAAGAAATCTATTTCTTCTCCCCTTCCCCCAGCCATATCTCTGCGTTTCTATTAAAGAAAAATCAACAAAAATAAAAATAAAAACAGTAAATGTATGAAGATCATGGTCCTATGTTTTGTCAAAACCCATAAAACTGAATACCAAAAATTATTAGCTGTGTGGAACAACATTTAAAGAGGCCAGTGCTGTGGCATAGCAGGGAAGATGATCCAAGTACCTGGGCCTCTGCACCCATGTGGGTGACCGGAAGAAGTTGCAGGCTCCTGGCTTTTCCTGGACCAACCCTTGGCTGTGGAGGCCATTTGGAGAGTGAACCAGTGGATGGAAGACCTCTCTTTCTCTTCCTTGCTCTCTCCCTCCGTAACTCTGCCTTTCAAATAAATGAAAAAAAAATCCCTTTTTATAAGAATATGTAAGATTAATGTTAAAATGAAATGGTTCCTTGTAAATTTGGAAATATTCTAATGGTGAAGCAGTTTATACAAACTTTATTAATTATACTATTATCTTGTTAAAAAAAGGATTTGTTTATTTACATAAAGGCAGAGTTACAGAGAGAAAGAGAGAGAGAGAGAGAGTGAGAGAGAGACATAAATAGAAGGAGAGAGAGAAAGAGCTTCTATCTGCTCGTGCACTCCCCAGATGGCTGCAATAGCTGGGGCTGGGCCAGGCCAATGTCAGGAGCCAGGAGCTTCTTCTGGGTCTCTCATGTGAGTGACAGGAGCCCAAATACTTGGACCATCTTTCACTGCTTTTCCCAGGCCATTAGCAGGGAGCTAGATTGGAAGTGGAATAGCTGAGACTTGAACTGGTACCCATATAAAATGCTGGCATTGTAGATGGTGGCTTTACCTGCTATGTCACAATGCTGGCTCCAATACAATTGTCTTTATGGAAAAACACAACTCTATTATTCTATTTTGTGTATACTTCTCTGCTATACAATATTAAAAACTTTATCAAAGTGCATAGATATGGGTATTCTATGGCTTGTATAAAACCAGTCCTCTTATAATGTTAGAGAGATCTTTAGACTATTTCCATTAATTCCAAGAATCCTTTGTAACCCATGCCTCTTCTAAGGTGTGAAAATTTACAGTACATTTATTGGAAGGAGAATAATTTTATACTTTATGAAAATAGCAACTATGAAAAATAAATCAAGGTCTGTCTCTGATTAAATGAGGATGTAATCATTCATTTTTGAATAGTGCTGATTCTTGAGTAAATTGCGGATTATAATTTTTTGGAATAATTGCATGCTGTGACTCATAATTAGAATATATTGAAAAATTGTGAATATTTTTAGATTTGCTTTCAAGAACTTTGCCTCAATGTCATTTGTAAAGGCTCTGAATACATGAATAATTCTAAATTATAATCCTCAGGATGCATGCATACTCTCTAATTAAAGAACTGAGGACCTAGTGACCTTTTTTGGCTGTTTTAACTTGCAGCTACCTTTTAAGATCCAATGAATGACTCCTCACTGAAATCCATTTATTAACTGGGTTTGATAGATTTAAGAAAATTGGCAAGGAAATTATAAAAAATCTTTTGAGTCAAAACTGGATATCAATTATTACATTTACTGAAATAGCCTTGAGGATTTGGCACTATTCTTTAAAATTTTGGAGAGTTTTGCTAATTTCACACAATCTGTTTGTGCAAGATAAGATTGAAAGAATGGCATCTCCTAGACATGTGGCTTCAATGTCATAGAGGCCTTTAAAATGGTTAGCAGAACTTCTTCCGACACTGATGATGGATTTTAAACCCCCAAGATATTTGCTAAAGCCAGATGGTGGTACAATGTAAGAATGAGAGAGAAAGAGAAATAGAAAAAGACTTATGAATATAAGACCAAACAAGTGACATAATTTAAATAGCTTTGATTTCTGGGATTTAATTTATTAAAATAAAAAGTTTCCTGGGAAGTTATTGATTGAGAACATATAATCAACACACCAAACACACCAAACACACCTACTACTATTTTTTTTTTAAAGATTTATTCATTCATTTGAAAGACAGAGTGAGAGAGAGGGGAAGGGAAGAATAGAGCTATCGGGAGATCTTTCAGCTGCTGGTTCATTGCCTAAATGACTACAACAACCAGGTCTGGGCAAGGCCAAATCCATGAGCCAGAAACTCCATCCTGGTTTCCCACGTGGATGGCGAGTGACTAAGTACTTGTGCCATCTTATATTGCTTTCCAAAGTGAATTAGCAGGGAACTGGATCTGCAGGACAGCTGGGATGCAAACGTACACTTTTGATGTGACAAGCATCAGCTTAACCTGCTGTGCCACTACACTGAACTAAAAGGCTAAGAGATACACCATTGTTTTTTTAATTGTAAATTTCAGCTTGAGGGCCAAAACCAGTATTTTTGACACTAGCAGCAAATATATAATACCACTTGACACAGGTGACGTTTTAATTCCATGAAATTTGTACTCAACTATTTTAATTTTTTTTATAGTACTTTTTTGTTCTGGGTAAATGGTGGCAAATTAGAGATACAATATAACATTTAATTGAAATATGACCAACATTTAATTATGTTGTTCTAGGGGCAGAAGATTTGGTATTACATGCATCTATAGGAACTGTAGTTTTAATTGCTTCATAGTAAATATTGCTATGCAATCTTAGATTCACTTATTGCCAGTGTTCCATTAATTGCATAGACAGTTTCATTTTTAGTGGCTCTTACATTCAAGAGGATTTGCATATTCATCATTATTCATTATGAGAAATCATATTACAGATGAGTTAATCATTTTCATTTTCAGTTGCTTCAGTAACATCACAAATAAGAATGTAAATGATTTATAAGAGCCTATTTTAAACATTTTGTCAAATATTTATTAAGTCATTTATTTAAAAAATTATTTAAAGTTTTTTATTTATACAAGGGCAACTCATTTTATATAGTTCATATATACAGTTTCTTAATAGATTTTATTTATTTATTTGAGAGGTAGAGTTATAGATAGTGAGGAGAGAGACAGAGAGAAAGGTCTGGTTCACTCCCCAAATGGCCACAACAGCCAGTGCTTCGCTGTTCTGAAGCCAGGATCCAGGAGCTTCTTCCGGGTCTCCCATGTGGCTTCATGGGCCTGAGTGCTTGGGCCATCTTCTGCTGCTTTCCCATGCCATAGCAGAGAGCTGGGTCAGAATAGGAGTAGCTGGGATTAGAACCAGCACCCATTTAGTATGTTGGCACTGCAGGCAGAGGATTAACCTACTGTGCCACAGCACAGGCCCCATATATACAGTGTTAAGTGCATAATGATACTTCCTACCATACCCTCCTTTCTGTCCATGCTCCCACCCTCTCTCCTCCTTCTTTTCTTATTTTTCTTTTAATTTTATAATAATATGCTTTCAGTTTACATTATAATCACAAGTTTAACTATCTACTAAATAAAGTATACAGGTAGTAGGTAGAAAAACCAAGGTTACTCAAAAGTATAGGCAAGGACTATAAACAATAATCAAATCTCAGAATATTAATTTCACTCATATATATTGCATTTTTATCCTCTGTATATTAGTTACCACAAATCAGGGAAAACATATGATATTAATCTTTTATGGACTGGCTTATTTCAGCAAGCATTATGGTCTTCAATTGCATCCATTTTGTTACAAAAGATAAGATTTAGTTCTTTAATATGGCTGAGTTGTATTCTACTATGTATGTATACCATAATTTCTTTATCTAGTAGTCAGTTGATGGACATCTGGGTAAATTCAATATCTTAGGTATTGTGAGTTGAGCAGCAATAAACATGGGAGAACAGATAACTCATATGATGATTTCATTTCATTTGGGAAAATTCCCAGGGAATGGCTGGGTAATCTATTTTTCAGATTTGTGAAGAAACTCTATACTATCTTGCATAATGATTGTATATTTTACATTCACAAAAGCAGTAGATTAGGGTTTATTTTCCCCTACATTTCCATTAGCATTTGTTATTTGTTTAATTTTTGGATGATAGCAACTCTAACTGAATTAGGTGAAACCTCATTATGGTTTTTGTGTCTGTTGGCCATTTGTGTTTCATTCTTGAAAAACACCTGTTCATATCCTAAGCCAACTTCTTGTGTATATTATTTTGTGGTGGCTGAATTTTGTATACATCCTGGATATTAATCTTTTATCAGATGTATGGTTTGCAGATATTTTCTCCCATTCTGTCAGTTGCCTCTTTGTTGAATGTTTCCTTTGCTGTGTAGAAGCTTCTTAGCTGATGTAATTCCATCTGTTTATGCTGGCTTATATTCCCTGTGCTTCTGGCATCTTATCCAAGGAGGCTTTGCATATGCCAATGTCTTGCAGTGTTTCCCTTATGTTTTCTTCTAGTAATTTGATGGTTTCAGGTCTTAGGTTTAGATTCTTGATCCATTGTGCATTGATTTTTGTATAAGGTGTAAGGTAGTGGTTTTGTTTCATACTTCTGCATGCAGAGATTCAATTTTCTCAACAGCATTTGTTGAAGAAATTTTCCTTTCTCCAGGGAGTGCTTTTAGTTCATTTGTCAAAGATTAGTTGGTTGTAGATGTATGGGTTAATTTCTGGGTACTCTAATCTGTTCAATCAATCCACATGTCTATTCTTGAGGCTGTACAAGGCTGCTTTGATTATAACTGCCGTGTAATATGTCTTGAAATATTGCATTGTGATACCTCCAGCTTTATTTTTGTTGTTTAGGATTTTTAAAGATTTATTTATTTATATTAAAGGGAGAGTCACAGAGAGGCAGAAGCAGAGGCAGAGGCAGAGGCAGAGAGAGAGAGAGAGAGAGAGAGAGAGAGAAATAGAAAGTCTTCCATCTGCTGGCTCACTCTCCAAATGGCTGCAATGGCCAGAGCTGGGCTGATCTGATGCCAGGGGCCAGGAGCTTCTTCTAGGTCTCTCATGCAGGTGCAGTAGCCCAAGTACTTGGACCATCTTCCACTGCTTTCCCAGGCCATAACAGAGAGTCGGATTGAAAGTGAAGCAGCTGGGTCTTGAACTGGCACTCATATGGGATGTCCACATTGCAGGTGGAGGCTTTATCCACTATGCCACAACATAGGCCCCAGGATTTCTCTAGCTATTCAGGATCTCTTGTGATTCCATATGAATTTTAGAATCATTTCTCCCAGATCTGAGAAGAACGTCTTTGGTATTTTGATTGGGATCTCATTTAATCTGTAAATTGCTTTGGACATTTTGTTGATATTAATTCTTTGAATCCATGAACATGGAATATTTTCTTTTCTATTTCCTTCCTCAATCTTCTGTAATTTTTATTGTAGTGAACTTTCACATACTTGGCTAAATTTAACCCAAAATATTTTTGTAGTTATTGTGAGTGGGACTGATCTTACAAGTTCTCCCATACCCGTGATGGCATTGTTTGTGTATACAAATATTGATTTAATTTTTTATTTATATAAGGTGAACAAATTGATGTATTTCATAATACAGATTTAAGAGAAAAGTAATACTTCCTGTTCCACCCTCCAGTTATTGACCCACATATTCTTATCAGCACATAGAACAGTTTCTAGGATAGACTACATATTAGGCCACAAATCAAATCTCAGGAAAATATAGAAGATTGAAACTATATAATGCATTTTCTCAGACTATAAAGGAATAAAACTGTAAATCAACTGCAAGAAGAATAATAAGACACTCATAGATACTTGGAAAATAAACAATATGTTACTGAATGATCAATGGGTGATTGCAGAAATTAAAAAGGAAATAAACTTTATTGAACTAAATGAAAATGAAAACACAACTTATCAAAATCTGTGAGATACAGCAAAAACAATATTAAGAGGAAAGTTTATAGCATTAAGTGCTTACATTAACAAAAGAAAAATGTCTCATATTAAATATCTAATGATGCATCTTGAAGACTTAGACAAACAAGAACAAACCAATGTGTGAATGCAACCTGTTGAAATCCTTGCTTAGTATATACTAAGTTGATCTTCAGTATATGAAGGTAATTGAAAATGAAACTTGATAAAGGGTGGGATGGGAGAGGGGAGGGCCACGGGAGGGAGGGAGGTGGGGGGGAAGCCACAACAATACAAAAGTTGTACTTTGTAAATTCACATTTATGAAATAAAATAAATAAATAAATAAAGTAAAAAAAAAAGAACAAACCAAAATCCAAATCAGTAAGAGGCATGAAATAATAAGTGTCAGACCAGAAATAAATGAAATTGAAACTAAAAATACAAATGAACAACAAAACATAAAGTTGGTTTTTGGAGAAGGTAAATAAAATAAATAAACCTCTAGCCAGAGTAACAAAGAAAAAAAAGAAAAAAACTCAAGTGAATAAAGTTAAGGATGGAAAAGACATTATAACTGACACCAATGAAACAAAAGGACCATAAAAATTTACTATGAAGAACTATATAATAAACTAGAAAACATCGAAGAAATGAACAAAGTCCTAGCAAACCAAAATTAAATAAAAAAGATACAGAAAGCCTAAACACACCCATAACAAGCAGTAAGACTGAAGCAGTAAGTAGAAGTCTTCCATCAAAGAAAAGCCCGGGACCTGATGGCTTTACTACTGAATTCTACAAAACATTCAAAGAGGAAGTAACTCCAGTATTCTTCAAACTATTTCAAAATATTGAACAGGATGGAATGCTGCCAAACACTTTTTATGAAGGCAGCATTTCTTTAAAATTGAAACAAAACAAAGACACAACAAACAAAAAGGAAATTACAGGGTTAGTGCCTGTTGCGTAGTAGGTTAAGCCTCTGCCTGCAGCACCCACATCCCATATGGGCACTGGCTCATGACCTGGCTACTCCTCTTCTTTCTGATCACGTTCTATGTTAATGTGCTGGGAAAGCAGTAGAGGGTGGGCCAAATGCTTGGTGCCCTGTACTCACATGGGAGACTGGAAGATGCTCTTTTACTAGTTTCAGATTGGCCCAGCTCTGGCTGTTGCAGGCATCTGGGGTGTGAACCAGGGGATGAAAGAGCTCTCTTTCTCTCTCTCACTCTCTCTGTAACTCTGCCTTTCAAATAAACAAATAACTCTTTAAATAAAAAAAAAGAAAAAGAAAACTACAGACCTATATCCTTAGTAAACATAGATGCAAAGATTCTCAATACTCTACTAAAAAATAGAATCCAAAGCCACATCAAAAAGATGATATACTATGATCAAGTTGGATTTATTCCAAAAATGCAGGGGTGATTTAACATTCACAATTCAATAAACATCATAAATCACATCAATAGAATGAAGAACAAAAAAAAAATCCTCATCTCAATCAGTGCAGAGAAAGCATTTGATAAGATTCAACACTGCTTCATGATAAAAAACATCCACATATTAGGTATAGAAGGAACATTCCTCAAAATTCCACAGGCTATATATCACAATGCAGCGGCCAATATCATATTTAATAGGGAAAACCTGAAAGCATTTCCTTTCAGATTTGAAACAAGACAAGGGTGTCCACTTTCACCACTCTTTTTTTTTAAAAGATTTATTTAATTTATCAGAAAGGTTGCATTAGAGAGAGATAGAGAGTGAGAAAGGTCTTTCATTTACTGGCTCGCTCCCCAAATTGCCCAAACAACCAGGGTTGGGCCAGGCTAAAGCCAGGAGCCAGGAGTTTCTTCTTGGTCTCCCAAGAGCTTTCCCAGGTGCTCTAGCAAGGAAGTAGGTTGGATTGGAAGTAGAACAGTCAGGAATTGAACTGGTGTCCAACTGTGACTCTCGCATCATGGGCATAGCCTTCACTTGCTACAGAACAATTCTGGTCCCTAACCACTTTTAATCAATGTAGTCCTGGAAGTTTCAGCAAGAATAATTAGGGAGGAGAAAGAAATAAAGGGCATCAAAATTGGAATACAGGAAATAAATTAACCATGTTTTTAGATGATATCATACTATATATAGAAAACCTAAAACTTTACCAAAAAGCTGTTAGAATTGATAAACCAATTCACGAAAGTTTCAGGTTACAAAATAAATATACAAAACATGAACATTCCAATATGCTGAATAGGGAAAATATGTGCAGCTTTAGAAGAGGGGAAAATATCAGGAAATAAACTGGAGGAAATGCATCCCCAGGAGAGAGTTGGAGAGAAATTTACAGTGGAAATTCTACAGAAGGAAAAGGGATATCATGGACCAACATGCAAAGTGTGGATGTGCATCAATGAGAATGGACATCACGCAAGAATCCTGCAGCTGGAAACTGGCAAACACGCCAGCTTTGGAGTTCAAGGTGAGGGAAGATTGCAGCAGCCTGTGCCACTGGTCAAATTGCCAGAGGAAGAGCCTTGTGGACCACAACATCTTTGACTCCTGGAGCCCTAACAGGAGACAGGGTATGTTCCTAACCTAGGGAAAGAAAAGCATGTTTCTTTTTCTCCATCCACAAAAAGGGAACCCAGCAACTGGCAGGGAGAAGGCATCATTTTGTCACCAATAGTGGTGCAGCAGCTCATATGTACTCTTGTCATTGGGGGATTTTAACAAAGAGAAAATCTGCATTCCCCACTGACTTTCTGTCAGGCTGGGAAGTTTACAGGGGGCTGGGTATTCATGTAGGACTGTGAGTTGCCCCTATGCTCTCAACATATCACAGGCTCTAGGGCATCAACTGCCAAGGTAGAGCACCCACAGGCAGCTAGCTGTGGGAACATCTCTGCTCTCGTGGTGGAAGGGATAGAGTAACGGGGTGGAGCAGATCATCTGTACTCTGTGACTGTGGGAGCCTTGTGTGCTGAGATTGTGGGAACTCTGTGACTACACAATAGGGAGGAGGGTGTAGTGCATCTCTGGGCAATCATTGTGTCAGTGCCAGAGGTTCAGAGCTCCCTGATTGCCTGGGGTGGGTCATTGCTGATGATCCATGCTCACAAAAGGACTGCAAAAATCAATCATTTGTGAGGTTCATGTGACAGTATGGGTGAGCATTGTATCCACTACTTTCATCTACTGGCCAGTGAGCCAGTAGATCCACACATCCACAGTGTGCTAACTCTGGGCATTGATCACTTTGGAAGAGAAGAGGTGAGGGTGTGACTATGCCAACAGAAGTGATAATACCCTACCCGATGACAGTAGTGATTACCATGCCCAATGTGGGTATCACCCTGGATACTCACCTCATCCTGGAGCACTGGTAAGAGCTGCATGGCTATATCCAGCATACACCTCTGGATATTCACTGAAAGAGCCAACACTCCACTAAGCCACAGAGGCATAGTTCAAAGATACTCCATCAGTGGAGAAACCCAAAATGTGTTCTCACAAAAATAAATACAGAAATATAAGAAACAAGAACAAGGAAGACAACATGACTCCCCAAAAGGAAAACAACAGTACTGTAATATTGGAATGCAGAGACAAAGTGATTGATGAAATGCCTGAAAAAGAATTCAAAAGAATGATCATAGGATATTTATAAGCAATGATAAGCAAATTCATGAGCTGAAGAAATCCATACCTGACATAGAGGAAAATTTTTCCCAGTAGATTTATATTTTGAAGAAAAATCAAACTCAAATATTAGAAATGAAAAATTTGGTATGTCAACTAAATAAAGTGGAAAACCTTAACAACAGGCTTGGTGAGACAGAAGAAAAAATATCTGATATAGAAGGCAAATCCTTGGAAATATTTCAGTCAGAACAAAAAAGAAGAAGAAATTAGGAAAATTAAAAACAATGTTGGAGATTTATGGGATACTATGAAACAACCCAACATACAAATTAATGGATTTAAGGGAGACTTATAGACTCCAATATAAAATAGTAATGGGAGACTCCATCAGTCTACTTTCACCAATGGATAGATCAACTTGTCAGAAAATCAGCATAGATACAATAGCATTTATCTATACTATGGACCAAAAGGACCTAACTGATATTTACAGAACCTTTCATCCCACAGTTGCAAAATACAATTTTTCAGTGCATGTAACTTTTTTGCTACATGTCATATGCTAGGCCATAAAGTAAGTCTCAGCAAACCAAAAAAAAATTGAAATCATACCGTCTATCTTTTCTGACTACAGTGGAATGAAGCTCAAAGTTAGCAACTCAAGAATCTCTAGAAAATATGCAAACACATGGAGGATGAACAACATGGCCCTGAATGAATAATGGATCATAGAAGAAATCAACAGGGAAATAAAAAATTCCTGGAAATGAATGAAGATGACAATACAACATATCAAAACTTGTTGGATATATCAAAAACAATGTAAAGAGGAAAGTTTATAGCAATTGGTGCCTACATAATGAATTTGAAAAGGCACCAAATAAATGAGCTATCAACAAATTTCAAGGACCCAGAAAAGCCACAAAAAATAAACCAAAGAATTAGTAGAAGGAAAGAAATAATTAAAATTAGGAAAGAAATAAAGTTAATCCAAAAACCCACAAAATATCAGTGAAATGAAGAGCTGGTTTTTAGAAAAATAAAATTTGTATACCATTGGCCCACCTAACCAAAAAAGAGGAAAAGGACCAAAATCAATAAAATCAGAGATGAAAACATTGTAACAACGGATACTACAGAAGCAAAGAATCATCAGGAATTACTACAGAGTTGTATGCCAACAAATTGGGAAACATAGAAGAAATGGATAGATTCCTGGACACAATCTACCAAATTTGAGTCATGAAGACACAGAAAACCTGAACATACCAATAGCCGAAATGGAGATCGAATCAGTAATAAAGACCTTCTCAACAAGGAAAAGCTCATAACCACATGACTTCACGGATGAATTCTACCAAATTTTTAGTGAATAACTACTTTCAGTTGTTTTCAAACTATTCAAGACAATTAATCTTCTGTATATAAGGATAATAGAAAATGAATCTTGATGTGAATGGAATGGGAGAGGGAGCAGGAGATGGGAGGGAAGTTATGGGGGGGGGTGGAAGCCACTGTAATCCATAAACTGTACTTTGGAAATTTATATTTACTAAATAAAAGTTTTAAAAAAACAATTGAAAGGGAGGGAATCCTCCAAAACTCCTTCTATGAGGCCGGCATCACCTTAATTCGCAAACCAGAAAAAGACAGAACAGAGAAAGAGAACTATGGACCAATATCCATGATGAACATAGATGCAGCAATTCTCAACAAAATACTAGCTAATTGAATGTAACAACAAATCAGAAAATCATTCACCTGGAACAAATGGGATTTATCCCTGATATGTAGGGATGGTTCAATATACAAAAATCAATACATGTGATACATCAACATTAACAAACTGAAGAATAAAAACCAATATATTTTCTCAATACTTGCAGACAAAGCATTTCATAAAATACAACATCATTTCATGGTGAAAAATTGGATATAGAAGGAACATTCCTCAACACAAACCAGGCAATTTATGACAAACTCTCAGCCAGCATATATTGAATGGGGAAAATTTGTAAGCATTTCACTAAGATCTGGAACCTGATAAGGATGCCCACTTTCACGACTGCTATTCAATATAGTCCTGGACATTTTAGCCAGAGCTATAAGGAAGAAAAAGAAATCAAGTGGATACAAATTGCAAAGGAGGAATCAAATTCTCCTTATTTGTAGATGACATGATTCTATATGTAAGGAGACAAAAAGACTCCACTATTGAAACCATAAAAGAGTTTGGTAAAGTTGCAGGATATAAAATTAACACACAAAAATCAATAGTCTTTATAAATACAGACAATGCCATGGCTGAAAAAGAACTTCTAAGATTAATTCTGGGGCCAGCGCTATGATGTAGCAAGTTAACACCCTGGCCTGAAGTACCTGCATCCCATGTGGGCACTGGTTTTAGACTCGGCCGCTCCACTTCCAATCTGGCTCTCTGCTGTGGCCTGAGAGGGCAGTGGAAGGTGGCCCAAGTCCTTGGGCTCCTGTGCCTGCATGGGAGACCTGGAGGAAGCTCCTGGTTCCTAGCTTCGGATTGGCACAGCTCTGGCCGTTGCGGCCAACTGGGGAGTGAACCATCAGATGGAAGACCTCTCTCTCTTTCTCTCTGCCTCTCCTCTCTCTGTGTAACTCTGACTTTCAAATAAATAAATAAATCTTTAAAAAAATGATTAATACTACTCACAATAGCTACAAAAATTTAAATACCATAGAATAAGTTTAACCAAAGAGGTAAAAGATCACTATGATGAAAATTACAAAACATTAAAGAAATAAAGAAAAGACACAAAATAATGGAAAAATCTTTCCTGTTTATGGATTGGAAAAATTAATATAATCAGAATGTCCATATTACCCAAGGAATTTATAGATCCAATGAGATCCCAATCAAAATACAAAGCACATTCTTCTCAGATCCAGAAAAAGATACTAAAATTCATATGGAAACACAAGAGACCCTGAACAGCTAAAGCAATCTTAAATTATAAAAATAAAATTGGAAGCATCACAATACCAGATTTCAAGATATACTACCAAACAGTTATAATTTAAATAGTTTGATACTGGCCAAAAAAGACATGTAGACCAATGGGACAGAATAGGGATCCCAGAATCCAGAATTCAATCCACACATCTCATTTGCAACCAACTAATATTTGATAAAGGAGCTAAAATCTACCCCTGGAGAAATGACAGTCTCTTCAGCAAATGGTGCTAGGAAAATTGGATCTCCACATGTGAAAGTATGAACAAGACCCCTACCTTACAGCCTATGCAAAAAATCAACTCAAGATGGATCAAGGGTCTGAGCTGAAATACAGCAAAACACCTGAGTTTTAGAATAATGGAGCAATCAGCATTTGAAAAAAAATTTAAAAGGCATGCAACTGTGTGATATATACGAGGTTGTATAGAGTGTAGAGAAAAGTAGTTCCAAGGACTGAGCTCTGGGGTGGTCTGTTGTTGAGCAAGTGAATGCAAACCAGCAGGGAAGACCGAGTAAATCTTATTGGGGGAAAACCAGTATAAATGTGTGCTGGAGCCTAGTGAAGAAAATACTTCAAGGATTATTATTACTGATCTGTCAAGTAGAGTAAAAATTTTAAGGTAAGATTTAGCAACATAGAGGTCAGCCTTGATACATGCAGTTTCAGTGGAGCAGTAAGAGTGGGGAGATAAAATAAAAAGGAATGAAATACTGATCCATGGACCTTGAAAACATTGTGCTAAGTCAAAGAAGATAGACCCAAAAGGCCTCCTGTCATATGAATCCAGCTATAAGACATATTCAGAGTGGGCAAATCCATTGCGAGAGAAGATGGATTAGGTGTTAACGTGGTCTAGGAGAGAAAAGAGAATAGAGAGTGACTACTGCTGGGTACAGGGTTTCATTAGTGCTGTCGAAGTTTGTGAGGTAGATAATGGTGATGATTGCACATTATTGAATATGCTAGAGACCATCAAATTGTACAGTTCAAGTGATGCATTTTATGCAATATGAATTTTATCTCAATAAGGTAATTTAGGGGAATAGGTTCAAGAGAGAATTAAGGAGAGAAGAATTGGTGTTGGAGTTGGTGAGAATAGACAGCCCTTGGAGAAATTAGTCATAGGAAATGCCAAATCAGAAGAAGGTTTTCTTGTATGAAATTTTGGCTGTTTCAATGCTGTTCAGAATGATCTTGTAGAAAAAGAACGTGTTGATATAGATGCGATGGAAGAAAATTGTTGTAATTACACTGGAAATAATCAAGAGAACTTAGAATTTCTGTGAAAGTGGAAGGAGTGACTCTTAACAAGAGAATGGTAAGCTGACCCACAGAAACAGGAGGAAAGCCAAATGGACAGCGTGGTAGGGAAATGAAGTGAGATTTGGCAAGTTTTCTTACTTCTCTCATTTTTCCCAGTAAAACATGAAGCAAGATAAGGTGTGAATGATGGTGGAGAAGGAAAGCCTACAAGTTTAAAAAGGGAGTAGAGTTTTGAGTATCATTCTGGGAAAGGAGGAAAAAGAAAGAGGAAAGAATTAGGCTTGTACATCCTGTCGCAGTCAAAATACAATCATGACTCCCCATGAGAATATTTTTGAGAGATGTATCATTACATTGCTTTCTCGATTTGTAGACATTACAGAGTGTACTTTCACAAGCTAAGATGGCTACAACGTCACTATGTGATATAATCTCTGGGGACCACCATCATGTGTGCATTTTATCATGGATCAAAATGTCATATGTGATGCACTGCTGTATTGTTTGAGTTGAGATATTAAAAGGAGTGAATTGGAAAGACAGGGTGATGGTTGGGGGATGGGATACTTGAAATTATAATGAAATGTTATCAATAGAAGTGATAATACTCACTTAGAGGAAGAGTGGCAGGTGTCCTTTCATCAGAGCTCTCCTCTGAGATCACCAATAAGAAGAGATTAGGAAGCTGAAAAGTGAGGTGGAAGTGAATATTGGAAAATGATGTAGTGACTGTGAGGTAAGAGCTCAAATCTACAGGGACTCAGGTGTGGTTCATCAATGTTTATAGGTGACTGTATCGAGCTGGTCCAGGGAGGGGTGCCATTTGCTATCAAGAGAGGCCAGTGGTTTCTAGAGGGGTGATATCAAGAACTTTCTGTAAGTGGCAAGAGGAGCAGTCATGACACCAAAGCTACCTTCATGCAGTTCTTTAGTTGAGAAGACTGTGGGAAAAGAAAATAGAAAATCTGTATACTTTAAGAGGAGAGTAGTTCCAGGGTAGGTCTAATTCCTAGTTAAAAAGGGTACCATATGTTATATTTGATGCCAGTATAGATGTCCTTCCAATAATGAGCTTTTAGTTTTGAGCATTAAGACAGATTACCTATTTCCATAGAAAATGGATATTGAATTTTGGGACTTGCCAGTAACCACAGAGATCTCATTAAAATACAAAAGCCTTGGCATAGTTGTTTTACTCTGTTTCTGACTCTGTGTGTGTTTGTGTATGAATTTTTGCCTCAATAAGAAAAATAGTTTCTTTAAGGGGTTGCCCAGGACTGATGCTATTATGGAGAGAAGGTGAGAGCAAGATGCTGTGTAGAATAAATATTAACATTTTAAGAAGTACATGGCTTTCCAATTGCATCTGCATTTCACTATTCCACATTTTTAAACTTAACAGATGAAATTTTACCATGTCAAGATGCATCTGAGACCCATCAGGAACTATGCCATCCAGTTGCAGACCTCTGCAGATTTGATTCTTCACATGAAGGATTGAGATGTAAGTGTTAGACTGAGATGCCCATATTGTTGGTGTGTAGGCAATTCTTGAGACTCAGAGACCCCCATAGAGATATGCACATGTCAATCTTGTTGACATTAATGTCCTAGTTTTAGCTGGAGTGTTATAAGGACCTGGACCATCTTCCAATGCTTTCTCAGGCCACAGCAGAGAGCTGGATCAGGAGCAACTTGGACATGAACTGTCACCCATAGGGGATTCTGGCACCTCAGGTGGAGGCTTAGTCTACCACGCCACAGTGCCTGCCCTTTTAAGGTGATATCTTAAAAAGCAGTGGTATTATAGACCACATTGGGATCATATACAATGTTTTTCCTTTAAAATATCAATGTGATTAGAAATAGTTAATTTAAACTAATTTGATAAAGTAGATAAAATCGAACATAAAGGTGCATCAGATAGTTCATGGAAAATATGGATTAATGAGAATCTATGCATGGATTTCAAAATTTTGTATCACAATAAGTATGTCTTTTAATTCCAGTTTTCCATGAGTTTTTAATACTCTTGTATTATGTCATTTTAATATGATATTTTTTATTTTTGAGATAACATTTTTAATTTACATTATAGTCTCAAAAAGAAAATAATGAAGCTGTATTATGTCATTTAAAAAATTGCAATCAAAGTGGTACAAGAAATAGGAATATCTTTTCTTTTTTTTATGCTGATGATTCTCATTTGGGAGGATACCCAGCGGGATCAACTGAAGGTTTTGGAAAATAGAGTTACTTGGGTGTTCTGAGTATTATTGTATCAAAAATTCCAGATATGATCTGTGTGCATGTGTGTGTATGTTATGCTTCTAGTTGATTTGATCATAATAGATAATGTTGGTTAAGCATCCACTTAGTAGCTCATAACAGACCTTCAGCACTTTTTTCTCCCCTCTTCAGTATGTCATGCCTGTGGATTTGAATCCGACATGTGTGACTGGGCATCAGAAGCATCTGCTGAGCAACTGAGCTGGATACGGACAAAAGCAAGTGAGGTCCAAGCATTAGGATCCACACCTCAGCAGGATCAAAGTGGTAATTACGAAGGTAGGAGAGGAAAATAATGCTGATTATTTTACTCTATGGTTTTCCTTTTCCTTTAAGTCATGTAATTGGAATCACTCAGGACACAACGATTGCAGATTGGCTTGTTCTACTTAATAGGCATTTCAGTTTTCAGCATGCCTTTCTGTGGCATAATGTAGCTCATTTTTTTTTCCTTGCACTGAAGTTTGCTCTTCCAATTTTAATATAGCTACCCAACTTTTCAATTAGTGCTAACATGATGTATCTCTTTTATATCTATTTACTTTTAATCTAAATGTACACTTATTTTATATTGGATTTCATGTAGATAATGATTAGTTAGGTCACATTTTTTGAATCATTCTGACCATCTCTGGTTTTTAATATGTGTACTTAGAAAATTGACATTTAAAGTATTATCAATATTGGGTGTATTCATACTTATCATGCTTATCACTGTTTGCATTTTGTTCCCCTTATTCTTTGATGCTAGTATTGTCTTCCATTATTTTTTGCCCTTTTAAAATATTTTGTTACTGTTCATTATTTGAGGGGCAGATAGAGAGAAATAAACACACAGAGATAGACAATGAGCTCCCATCAGCTGGTACCCCTGAAAATTCCCCCATGAGCTAGGGTTAAACTGAAGCTGGATCCAGGTGCCAGGAACTCTGACCAGGTCTCCAGTGTGAGTGACTAAATCTAATCACAGCTGCTTTCTAAGATCTATACTGGCAGGAAGCTAGAGTCCGGAAACTGGGTATTGAATTCACATTCTCTGATGTGGGATCCATGTGTCTAGCCACTCGGCTAAACATCTGCTCTCCCTTTTATGGTTTTTTCTTGTAGATTTTATGTGATTTCATTTTGTCTCCTTTTTAGTATATCATTGTACTTCTTTTTACAAATGTTTGTAGCTATAGGTCTAGAGTTTATATTTACAACTAATCAAACTCACTTCAAATATTTCTATATTCTTTATCATTGCAAGTACCCTATACTATAATTTTCATAATTCCTCCCTCCTTTCCCTGGTATCATTGATTATGTCTGTTGTTACTGTTATTCTCTTGAATAAACTGCTATTGGTTAGATCAATTTATAAGAAAAATAAATTTTTGTTGTGCTTTCAGTAGTTCTTCTCTAATGCTCTTCCTTTCTTTATGTAAATCCAAGTTTCTGACCTATATCATTTTCCTTCTTTTTAAATATTTTCATTTCTTGCAAAGCAGGTATATGGCAACAGATTCTTTTAATTTTTAGAGGGTCTTAATATTTAAAGATTATTTTATAGGATACAGATTTCACCATTTTGTCTCTCAAAACTTGAAATTACTTCATTCCACTTTTGCTTGTATGTTTTCCAAGAAGATAAACGCTGTTTTTATCTTTGCTTTTTCATAGGTAAGGACATTTTTTCCCCCATTGGACTTTTTAAGATGTTTGCTTTTTCTTTGATTTTCTGCAGTCTGAATATAATATGCTTATTTGTTATTTCTTGTCTATTTCCTGTTTGCCTTTGGAATTTATCCTACTTGATATTTCCTGGACTTCCTGGATCTGTGATTTTATGTCTACCATTATTTGGGAACATTGTTTCAAATATTGCTTCTGTTGCTTTTTTTTCATTTTCCTTTAACTTTAATTTTCATTACATGGAAATAGCACCTGTTGTAGTTTCCCCACAGTGCTTGACTATTCTGTTCCATTTCATCCCATCGTTTGTCTTCTTTTCTTTTCTTTTCTTTTCTTTTTTTTTGATTTTGGAAGTTCTATTAAACATTCCCTCACATCCTCAGAAACCCTTCAGTCTACTAATGAGCCCATCAAAGACATCCTTTCTGTTAAAATGGTTGTAATCACTATATTAAGTTTTTTGATTCCTTATCAGCACTTCTGTCTCATTGCCTACATAATTTTTATTTTTGCCAGTTGTTTACATTTTCCATTCAAGCCCTTAGCATATTAATCATAGTTGTTTTAAATGTGGCCTTGGTTCTAATGCTTTTTCATTTTAAACTGTGTTGTTTTCCTTTCAGTATGTTCTATATTTTTTTTTGTTGAAAGCCAGACATGATGCACCATGTAAAAGGAATTCGTGTAAATGGTGTGAACTTTTATGTTTATCCATCAGTGGTTTACTGTGTTCAAGGTTTGCTGTGGCTGTAAGTGTCTGAGGCTAACATTTTGTTCAGTGTGGAGTCCTTGTCACTTAGAAACCTCTTCTTCAGTAGGGTCTGAGATTGGTAACTCTTTTGGTACTATTTTGCTTATTATACAGAAGTCCTGTTGATGTGGTAACATACTGTGAAGGGAGGGGAGACACTGTATTGTTCTATAATTAGGTCTCAGCTTATTGGTGATCCTGTGCCTATTCTGTGACCTTCAAAAGTGCTTCTTACTACCACTCTTCTCTGTCAGACCTCAGCCAGGACAGGAAGACTACAAAGAGTTGAATTCTGGCTGTTCCTCTGCCTCTCTGCTACTGCCATGTAGAAGGCTAGAGCTGATTGAAGTTGGGTAGTTCCTTTTCCCCCAGTTAGACTATAGTAAAACTCTGGTCATTTAGGTAGTGGAGACCTAGTTTCTTCTGAGTTCAGAGCTTATTTAGAATGTCAGAATAGTCCAGGCACTTTTCAGAAAGGCTGATTTCCTCTCTCTTAGCTACATCTTGAAATGTTCTATTTTTTTTAACTGTTAGACTTACGCATACCAAATTCATTTTAGATTTTCCTTCTCAGGAATCGATTCCACGGAGATCTGTTCCCTGGACTTTTTGCTCTGGTGAATTGTGGTTTTCTGTGTCTTCCAGACTCCCTAATCCTGGGGCAGTGCTTTGAACTGTGACTTCAGTTCTGTGAAAAGTTGTTAATTTTCAGTTTGTTCAGCTTTTTTACTTGTTGAAAGGACAAGATTGGCAACTTCTGAGCTCCCTTTATGATGTGCAAAAAACTAGGAACTTCAGAGGCTCTTTTTCAGTGAGATTTGTTCTCTTCCCACCTCCCTCCACTCTTTCCTGCTCTCCTTTTCTGTTCCTACCCTGCCTTGTTAAATGATTTTGTGGTGGCATTGCTTAGCTCCCCTAAGCCTTATCTGTACAACAGTATAGTTCAGGGTTTCATATTTCATGGTGAAATCTTATCATTTTGCCATAGCCCAAAACAGTGGATGTTGCTGTACTTTCTATCCTAATTTTATAAGCATAGTTCCCTATCCCAAGTTTTTACCTTCACTGGGAGAGTTTAACTGTTTTCCTCTTTTGTCAAACATGTAAATTGGTTCAAGTCAGAATCCAAACTACCATAACCTGTTTCTGATAAAACATACTCTGAGATGTTTTATCTTGTCTTTGATCTTTCTGTCTGCTTTCTAAAAAATGTTTTTATTTCAGTTATCATTTCTTTATATGTAGATCAAAGGAAAAGTATAAACTTGCGGTGCTAGTTTTATTAAAACCCAATTTTTCCTGGAGATAAAAGTTTCAGTTACATTTATGGTTCTAGAATGTGCAAGAATATTTATTAACTTACACAGAAATGAAGTATTTCACTAGGGAGAAAGAGGAAGAATTTTTTTTTTTTAAAAAAAGGATTTATTTATTTGAAAGGCAGAGTTACAGTGAAGCACAGGCAGAGAGAAATGAAGAGAGAGAGAGGGAGAGAGAAAGAGAGAGAGAGGTCTTCCATCTTCTGGTTCACTCCTCAGATGGCTGCAACAACCGGAGCTGCACCGATCTGAAGCCTGGAGCTTCTTCTGGGTCTTCCATGTGGGTGCAGGGGCCCAAGGACTTGACCCATCTTTCACTGCTTTCTGAGGCCATAGTAGAGAACTGGATCAAAATTGGAGCAGCCAGGACTCAAACCAGTGCCCATATGGGATGCTGTTACTGCAGGCAGAGGCTTTACTGGCTTTGCAATATCACTGCCCGCAGAAACTCTTGATTAAAGAAAGATTGCAGTTGTAATCAAAACAGCCTCTTCTGTCACAAAAACAGATGGATAGAAAAATGGAACAGAATAGAAACTCCAGAAATCAACTCACACATCTACAACCAACTTATCTTTGACAAAGGACCTAATATCAATCGCTGGAGCAAGGACAGTCTCTTCAACAAATGATGCTGGGGAAACTAGATCTCCACATGCCAAAGTATGAATAGAACCCTACCTTACACCTTACACAAAAATCCACTCAAAATAGATCAAAGAACTAAATCTACAAACCAATACCATCAAACTGCTAGATAACATTGGGGAAGCCCTGCAACATTGACATAGGCAAAGACTTCATAGAAAAACCCCAGACACAGAGACAATCAAAGCCAAAATTGACAAATGGGATTATATCAAGGTGAAAAGCTTCTGCACTGCAAAAGAAACACTCATGAAAGTGCAGAGGCAACTGACAGAATGGGAGAAAATATTTTGAAACTACGCAACCCATAAACAGTTAACATCTAGAATCTATAAAGAGCTCAAGAAATTCAACAACAACAAAATAAGCAATCCAGTTAAGAAATAGGCAAAGGTCTTGAATTTTTTCAAGAAAGAAAATTCAAAGGGCCAACAGATACTTGCAAAAGTGCTCAGGATCACCAGCCATCAGGGAAATGCAAATTGAACCCAGTGAAATTTCACTTCACTCCAGTTTGAATGGCTCTCATGCAGAAATCAACAAAAAACAAATGCTGGTGAGGATTTGGGGAAAAGGGTACCCTAATCCACTGTTGCTGGGAATGTAAACTGGTACAGCTACTGTTGAAGACAATATGGGGATACCTCAGAAATCTAATATAGACTTACCATATGATCCAGCCATCCCACTCCTGGGAATTTACTCAAACCAAAAGAAATCAGCATCTGAAAGATTTATTTGTACTGCCATGTTCATTGCAGCACAATTCACAATAGCTAAAATATGGAATCAACCCAGATGTTCATCAACTGTTGGCTGGATAAAGAAATTGTGGTATATATACTCTATGGAGTACTATTCAGCTGTAAAAAAAATGAAATCCTGTCCTTTGCAATAAAATGGACACAACTGGAAATCATTATGTTTTGGTGAAATAAGCCAGTCCCAAAAGACAGATATCACAGGTTTTCCCTGATATAAGATAACTAATGGAGTACCTAAAATGTGATGTATTAGAGTGAATAGGACATTTTGAGATTTGATGATTGTTTTCAGCCCTCACCTCTTCTGTTGAGGAACAGTGTTTTCTTCTTCATACTATTTGTTGGACTCTTTTACTTAGTGTTGGGTTAACTTTATGACCATTAAGAAGACTGGTAATAGATCTTTGTAAAAATTTAGAGTGGGAATGGGAGAGTGGAAGAAGAAGGATTGTATCATGGGTGGGAGGGAGTTTAGAGAGGGAAGTATCACTATGTTCCTAAATCGATATATATGAAATACATGAAAATAGTAGAATTTAAATACAATTTTAAAAAAATCAGAAAAAGAGAAATATTGAGTTCTGATTCACACATGAAAATGAAAACCTAGTATTTATACTTGACATAATCATTTTAGAACTTCATATGTTTTTAAATAAAATATTTACATTTCTTTTTTTTTCATTTTCAATTCTCTTTATATACAGAAGATCAGTTTAGTATATATTAGGTAAAGATTTCAACAGTTTGCCCATCTAGCAACATAAAGTGAAAAAACTACCATTGGAGTACTAATTATAGCATTAAATAACAATGTACAGCACATTAAAGACAGAGATCCTACATAATAGTTTTTTAAAAAAATTAATTAATTTTCTATGCCATTTCCAATTTAACACCAGGTTGTTTTTTTTTTTTTCATTTCCAATTCTCTTTATATACAGTAGATCGATTCAGTATATAATTAGTGAAGACCTCATCAGTTTGAACCCACACAGAAACACAAAGTATAAAAAATACTGTTTCAGTACTAGTTATAGCATCACTTCACATTAGACAACACATTAAGGACAGATCCCACATGAGGTCTAAGTACACAGTGACTCCTGTTGCTGACTTAACAATTTGACACTCCTGTTCATGGCGTCAGTAATCTCCCTAGGCTCTAGTCATGAGTTGCCATGGCTATGGAAGCCTTTAGAGTTCGCTGACTTTGATCTTATTCTGATAGGGTCATAGTCAAAGTGGAAGTTCTCTCCTCCCTTCAGAGAAAGGTACCTCCTTCTTTGATGACCCCATTCTTTCCACTGGGATCTCACTAACAGAGATCTTTCATTTAGGTCTTTTTTTTTTTTTCCATGATATCTTGGCTTTCCATGCCTACTATACTCTCATGGGCTCTTCAGCCAGATCCGAATGCCTTAAGGGCTGATTCTGAGGCCAGAGTGTTGTTTAGGACATCTGCCATTCTATGAGTCTGCTGTGTATCCCACTTCCCATGTTGGATCTTTCTCTCCCTTTTTGATTCTATCAGTTAGTATTAGCAGACACTTGTCTTGTTTGTGTGATCCCTTTGACTCTTAGACCTATCAGAGCCATCAATTGTGAGCTGAAATTGATCACTTGGACTAGTGCGATGGCATTGGTAGATGCCACCTTGGGGGATTGTGTTGGAATCCCCTGGCACATTTCTAACTCCACCATTTGTGGCAAGTCCGATTGAGCATGTTCTAAATTGTACATCTCCTCCCTCTCTTTTTCCACTTTTAAATTTAACAGGGATCACTTTTCAGTTAAAATTTAAACACCTAAGAATAATTGTGTGATAATTACAGAGTTCAACCACTAGTGCTAGAACAACAACAACAAATACTAAAAAGGATAAAGTATTACATTGTACATGTAGAGTCAGGACAAGAGCTGATCAGGTCATTGTTTCTTATAGTGTCCATTTCACTTCAACAGATTTCCCCTTTGGTGCTCAGTTGTCACCGATCAGGGAAAACAAATGATATTTTTCTCTTTGGGACTGGCTTAATTCACTCAGCATGATGTTTTCCAGATTGCTCCATCTTGTTGCAAATGACCGGGTTTCGTTGTTTCTTACTGCTCTATAGTATTCTATGGAGTACATGTCCCATAATTTCTTTATCCAGTCTACTGTTGATGGGCATTTGGGTTGGTTCCAGGTCTTAGCTATTGTGAATTGAGCTGCAATAAACATTAATGTGCAGATGGCTTTTTATTTGCCAAATTAGTTTCCTTTGGGTAAATTCCAAGGAGTGGGATGGCTGGGTTGTATGGTAGGGTTATGTTCACGTTTCTGAGGAATCTCCAGACAGACTTCCATAGTGGCTTCACCAGTTTGCATTCCCACCAACAGTGGGTTAGTGTCCCTTTTTCCCCACATCCTCTCCAGCATCTGTTGTTGGTAGATTTCTGAATGTGAGCCATTCTCACCGGGGTGAGATGGAACCTCATTGTGGTTTTGATTTGCATTTCTCTGATTGCTAGTGATCTTGAACATTTTTTCATGTGTCTGTTGGCCATTTGGATTTCCTCTTTCGAAAAATGTCTATTGAGGTCCTTGGCCCATCTCTTAAGTGGGTTGTTTGTTTTGTTGTTGTGGATTTTCTTGATCTCTTTGTAGATTCTGGTTATCAATCCTTTATCTGTAGTATAGTTTGCAAATATTTTTTCCCATTCTGTTGGTTGCCTCTTCACTTTCCTGACTGTTTCTTTTGAAGTACAGAAACTTCTCAATTTGATGCAATCCCAAATGTTAATTTTGGTTTTGACTGCCTGTGCTCCTGGGGTCTTTTCCAAGAAGTCTTTGCCTGTACCTATATCTTGCAGGGTTTCTCCAATGCTCTCTAATAATTTGATGGTTTCGGGTCGTAGATTTAAGACTTTAATCCATGTTGAGTGAATTTTTGTGTAAGGTGAAAGGTAGGGGTCTTGCTTCAAGCTTCTGCACGTGGAAATCCAATTTTCCCAGCACCATTTATTGAATAGACTGTCCTTATTCCAGGGATTAGATTTGGATCTTTGGTCAAATATAAGTTGGCTGTAGATGTTTGGATTGATTTCTGGTGTTTCTATTCTGTTCCATTGGTCTATCCATCTGTTTCTGTACCTATACCATGCTGTTTTGATAACAACTGCCCTGTAGTAAGTCCTGAAATCTGGTATTGTGATGCCTCCGGCTTTGTTTTTGTTGTACAGGATTGCTTTGTCTATTCGAGGTCTTCTGTGTCTCCATATGAATTTCAGCATCATTTTTTCCAGATCTGAGAAGAAGGTCTTTGGTATCTTGATTGGTATTGCATTGAATGTATAAATTGCTTTTGGGAGAATGGACATTTTGATGATGTTGATTCTTCCAATCCATGAGCATGGAAGATTTCTCCATTTTTTGGTATCCTCTTCTATTTCTTTCTGTAAGGTTTTGTAGTTTTCATCGTAGAGATCTTTAACGTCTTTGGTTAAGTTTATTCCAAGGTATTTGATTGTTTTTGTAGCTATTGTGAATGGGATTGATTTTAGATTTAAATAAAATATTTTAGATTTAAATAAAATATTTACATTTCATGCTAGGTTTTGAAATTTTCAGAAATAGAATTTTGTTCAGAAAAAAAATGACAATTGTTTGCCTGAGTTGCTTTTCTTTTCTTTTTTAGGATATTATGTGTATGTTGGGGCTAAGCACGCTTTTACTCTTAGCCAATTTGACAACAAGGCTTATTTAAACAGCTCTGTGTGTCACTGCTTGGGCAAGAGCTGCCACCTTCAATTCTATTACGCCATGGATAATAGCATTTTGAGAGTTAGACTGTATAATAATAAGGTAAGAACAAATTTGCAGTAGTCTCAGATTCATTGAAAAATGAAATTTGTATTCCTAGGCAAGTGCTGTGGCTCACTTGGCTAATCATCTGCCTGTGGCACCGGCTCCCCGGGTTCTAGTCCCAGTTGGGGCACTGGATTCTGTCTTGGTTGCTCCTCTTCCAGTCCAGCTCTCTGCTGTGGCCTGAGAGTGCAGTGGAGGATGGCCCAAGTGCTTGGGCCCTGCACCCTCATGGGAGACCAGGAGGAAGCACCTGGCTCCGGGCTTCGGATTCGCTCAGTGCACCGGCTGTAGCAGCCATTTGGGGGGTGAACCAATGGAAGGAAGACTTTTCTTTCTGTCTCTCTCTCTCTCTCTCTCTCACTGTCTAACTCTGCCTTTCAAAAAAAAAAAAAAAAAAAGCGAAATTTGTATTCCTGACAACTTGGCATTTCTATAGGTATTTCTCAGTTGTGTGTGTGCTTTAAGTGTCCTTAACTTGATTTTATTGGTTATATTTTATTTATATTTAAAGATTTGTTTATTTTAAAGGCAGAGTTATATATAGAAAGAAGTAGAGACAGGGAGAGAGAGATTTTCTATTTTCTAATTCACCCCCCAAATGGCGGCAGTGGCAGGGGGTGGGCCAGGCTGAAGATAGGAGCCAGGAGCTTTTTCAGGTCTCCCACATGGGTGCAGGGGCCCCAGCACTTGGGCCATCCTCCGTGGCTTTCCCAGGCACGTTAGCAGGGAGCTGGATTGGAAGTGGAGCAGCCAGGACTTGAACTAGCACCCATGTGAGATGCTGGCATTGCAGGCAGTGGCTAAGCCAGCTACTCTGCAACACTGACTCCATTAGTATACTTTTGAAAAGAACTATTAAAAAAACAGTTTAGGACACACTATCATTTACAAAAATCAGTAGGGTGATTTTCACAGCAGTATTATATAATATATATATATATAATTATATATAATTCCTATTGATGAAACTACATTAAAGAAACTGGAAGTCTAATAAAATGACATGTCTAGCATTCTATATTTTTAGCTCTGTATTGAAACTCTTATATGATCTATGTTGAATTTTAGACTTATAGATACCATTAAAACTGCAAATATGATGGAAAATACTCATTCAGGTACACCATGTGGCAGTTTTTAAAGACTGGTAATACTGATTAAAAGCAAACTGAGCATTTGCTTATAAAATGACACTGCAGGTAGAGTAGAAGTTGTGATGGTTATGCTAGTGCTAAAACCACCTTAGGTATTTTTAATATAGCAGCTGAAAAAATTGTCTACAAATGGGAAAATACCAGAGACACTGGGGATTTCTATTGTGAAGAAGCTTTTATTTATAGATGGAAATAAAGATGTCATAGGGTTAAAGAGCAGTCTCATTTGGCAATAAGTACAGGGATTCTGACATGGGAACAGAAGGTGGCAGTAAAAGTATACAGGTCAGTTTTTTGGGCTCAGAATGGTTTGACTAAATCAAGTTGAAACTTCTACATCACAACAGCCAGATTCATTTTCAACAAAAGTTTTTTTTTTATATCATCTGCACTTATTGGGTGCCAATAAACATCTGTCAATAACATTCTGTCCTGCTTTGTATTCTTCTGAAGTTTGAAGCACTATCATAATTTATCCTCAGAAATCAGAATGCTCATTACCAAGATATTTGGAAATTCAAGAGGAAACGTTTTTCTTCCTGGTTCTGTCACATCATTTCTCATTCTATCCTTATTGCACTATTTTCATCATGTCTAGTCTTCCACTCCTTTTTTTCCTGCGACATTTATGAGATCTAAAGCAGAAAGTTGGATAATTACTCTCATTAGAGAACTTAATACAGTGTCCTTTGTTACTGGAAGAGGTCCTATATTTAGCATTCTGTAGCTGTGTTAAATTTTTGTGACATCTTTGAAATACTACTTGGGAATCCATTGCCCTACATATATTGGTACCTTTCGTGCAGGACGGTAAGGGGTCAGGCCTGGGATTGCAGAAAGCTCCTTCCTACCTTTCCTGTAGCACTACAAACTTTCCATATTCATGGAGCAAGTCTTGACCCCTTATAAAAAGTTAAACTTTATAGAGATGCATTTTACTATTCATGCCTCTATAATTTTCCAGTTATTATCACTTTTGCCACATAAACCAAGCACGCAACTTCATATGAGGACATGATCTATAATTTTCAGTTTCCTCTTTCAGCTAACACATAGTGAAAAAGGCTCTGAAATAATTTAGCTAAATATGCCTTAGAATATGGTCCTACAAGACTGTGCTTTATGGGGCAAGTAATTAATGAGTGTCCATATTGGTGCTCAATGAGTATTTAAGATAAATTTCAGTAGAAAATAGCTGATACAAGGATACTTCAGAAAGTTCATGGAAAATAAAAGGTCAAATATAAGTTCATTTTGATGCAAAACTTTCTGGAAATTGATGCATATAAAAGATATTCAAAAAATTCATGAAAGTGGCCAATGTTATAGCTTGGCAGGTTAAGACTCCGCCTGCAATTCTGGCATCTAATATGGCAGCAAGTTCAAGACCTGGGTGCTCCACTTCTGATCCAGCTCCCTGCTAATGTGCCTGGGAAGGCAGTGGAAGATGGCAGAAGTGCTTAGGCCCCTGCACCCATATGAGAGACCTGGAAGAAACTCCAGGCTCCTACTTTTGGCCTGTCCCAGCCCCAGCTTTGAAGCCATTTGGAGATTGAACTAGCAGATGGAAGATCTCTCTCTTTCTCCTTCTCTCTCTCTCTCTCTGCCTCTCCTCCTCTCTCTATAACTCTGCCTTTCAAAGAAATAAACAATACATCTTTAAAAATTTCCTTTAAAAATTTATGAAAATTTATGCTATAAAAAACAATGCATGGAAGTCAAAAGTCAGAATAAAGTTTACCTTTTAATTATAATTTCCAAGAACTTTGTGAAATACTCATGTATATGTTATAATCCAAAAGATTATTCTTATCTGCCATGAAAATAACTGATGAATTTTAGAATTTTTAATGTATGTGGAATACTGTTATGATGTAATGAAAATGAGTAGTAGTATTCTTCTGGTGGCTTTGGGGGTGGTATAAGAAAATAGAGAAAACAAATAGTCTTAGATACCACACCATAGACTAATAACATGTTTACTAGGAATTTCTGAGAAAAGAAGATAATGCTGGAGAACTGTTGCAGTGTGTTAACCTAAACCAAAATGGATGTACAATTTTGAGAATGTTGGCTGGTGTTTGATTTATTAGCTTGTATTAGGCAAACAATGTTGTCTTTTCTGACATTCTATTTGTCATCCACTGTACATATAACACACTGATGAAAATTTTTCATCAAAATATATTTAAGCTGCAGATTGATATTTTGTCACAAAGTTAAAGCATACTCCAAAATTTAAAAAAATTAGCCCTTGATGAAGATGCTCATTTGCATCTTCCATGAATAGAGTGATGTTCTTATTCATATCCATAGGGCAGTTGAAAAGGTTTGTGGAAAATGGAATTAAAATGTTTATTTTCAGAAACTATTATAATCTATGAATAGTTTTTTCATAACTGCATTTTTCATAAACTTTTTGAAGACCTCTTGTATGCTTAGATTCCAAAATTTTCTTCCCACCAAATAAATGTACCAGCTAATTCTATTTTCTACAGACCTGTTGAAGTACCTTCATATAAATCTATATAAATGTGAGAAGGTAAATCAAGAAAAATCCAGAAAGAATGGTAAAGGTGTTTTGTTATTTCCAGAAGACTTTAGAACTTGAGATGTAGAAAGTACATGGAAACCAAGAGCCTGGAACTCCAACTGGGTCTCCCATGTTGGTGGCAGGGTCCAAGCACTTGGACTGTCTTGTTTTCCCAGAATGCAGCTGGATTAGAAGCAGAACAGCCAGGTTATGAACCAGTACTCATATGCAATGCTGACATCACAGGTGGTGGCTTAATCTACTGTTACATAACTCTGGCCCTAAATCTGTATTATTGGTTCTAATCTGGGGAGCAAAAACGTTTTTACATTTTTATTTAATGATTTTTAAGATGATAGAAAACTAGAATATCAATTGAAATATTTTTCTGGACAAGGGTTTATTTTTTACATTAACATCTGTTAAATAAGAATATAAGCATATGAGCAGAAATAAAATACAAGTTGATTTCATATAGTTCCTTTATAATTGCATGTGTCATCAGACAGGAAAATTTGGTAGAAAAATGTGTATTTTATAAATAGGACACCATTATATTAATGAATGGAAAGACATTTTACTTTGGAAAGATCTCTGTTCACTTTTCAGGAAAATTTAAATGCTTTCCTGTTCAGATAGAACAGAGGAAAATCAAGTAGTTAACTATGACAGAAGAGCAAGTTCTCAATTTTCATGAAATGAGTAGGGGGGAGGTGATGAATGCAGTTTGCCAAGTTGTGTCATTAAAAGTATGTGCAAAACAAGAATGTCTTGATGCTTAGTAACTGGAGTTGTGCAGGATACAATTGTAAGAAAATTTAGCTCATTTCTCACTTTTTCATAACTAATTCATTCTTGATGTGACATGGAAACTTCAGCTGCATATATGTCCATCTAATGGACATTGTAATGATGATGAAGAACACTGTAATCGATTTAAACTTCTGAAATATTTAGGACTTAGAAATTAGGAGTAGGCATCAGGCAGCAGAGGCATATAAGACTAAATTGAAAATTGATTCATTTTTAGAAAAACTTGTATACCAATGAAATAAGCGGAGCTGAGGGAGGAGATAAATACTTAGAAGAGTGAAAAATTGTGTCATGTGTTTTTTGAATCACAGCTGCATGTCACCTTTTAAAGCTGCTTGTATCTCAGACTAGAAAGCAGACATAGAGCCAGTTTCAGAGGTCAACGTGAAACATTTATGCATTCTCAGCATGCATAAACATTCTCTACATGTTTAATATACGGGTACATGAAAAATCACTGTATCTTATATGTAAATATTATGAACCATGGGTTTAGCTTTTCCATGGAAATAGCAATTTAAGTTGAAAGTTTGATGAAATTAAAGAAACAGTAGGATTATTTCAGAGCACAAAAGCATGGTCAAAAACCATAAACAACAATAATACAGAACGCCCGCCCGAATCCAGCCCGGTGAAGCCGCGACTCACCGTTTCGCAGCGATCCGCAGTTGATTAGTAGCGCCTGTAGGACGCGCGCGGGCTCTACTAGTGCGGCCTGCGGGGAGGAGCCACCGCTGCCGCCTCTGGTCTGGTTTGTGAGGAAGGCCCTAGGCCCGGGCCTGCCGTGGTGGGACTCGCCGGACGCCGGGGCTCGCGACTGCTCTACGTCCTCTCCACGCCACATTCTGCCATTTCGCGGCCCCAGAGGGCTGGGCGCGGGGAAGACCTGCCGGCGCCATGGAGGACGAGGTAGTCCGCATCGCCAAGAAGATGGACAAGATGGTGCAGAAGAAGAACGAGGCTGGAGCATTGGATTTGTTGAAGGAGCTTAAGAATATTCCTATGACCCTGGAATTGTTACAGTCCACAAGAATTGGAATGTCAGTTAACGCTATTCGCAAGCAAAGTACAGATGAAGAAGTTACATCTTTAGCAAAGTCTCTCATCAAATCCTGGAAAAAGCTATTAGATGGACCATCAACAGAAAAAGACCCCGAAGAAAAGAAAAAACCTGCAATTACATCACAGAATAGCCCTGAGGCAAGAGAGGAAAGTAGCTCCAGTGGCAACGTGAGCAACAGAAAGGATGAGACAAATGCTCGAGATACTTACGTTTCATCTTTTCCTCGGGCACCAAGCACTTCTGATTCTGTGCGGTTAAAGTGTAGGGAGATGCTGGCTGCTGCTCTCCGAACAGGAGATGACTACGTTGCCATTGGAGCTGATGAGGAAGAATTGGGATCTCAAATTGAGGAAGCTATATACCAAGAAATAAGGAATACAGACATGAAATACAAAAATAGAGTATGAAGTAGAATATCAAATCTTAAAGATGCAAAAAATCCAAATTTAAGGAAAAATGTATTGTGTGGGAATATTCCTCCTGATTTATTTGCTAGAATGACGGCAGAGGAAATGGCTAGTGATGAGCTCAAAGAAATGCGGAAAAACTTGACCAAAGAAGCCATCAGAGAACATCAGATGGCCAAGACAGGTGGAACGCAGACTGACTTGTTCACATGTGGCAAATGTAAAAAGAATTGCACCTACACTCAGGTGCAAACCCGTAGTGCTGATGAACCGATGACCACATTTGTTGTTTGCAATGAATGTGGAAATCGATGGAAGTTCTGTTGAGTTGGAAGAATTGGCAAAATATCTGGACCATTAAGAAAAAGAATTTTGTAATTAGCTTTCAAGCTAGGCCAAGCAACTAGTTTTCCTGCAAAACAAATTTTTAAAGCAACGTACATCCCTTGGATTAATCTGTTTTCAACTGAACATCCCTTCCTTTAAATGCCTTTTGTAGTCAGATCAGTAGGGCCACCATATATTAATTGTATGGCATCTGTTTTATAAGTAAGTTGACATTAAACTTTCATCAGTTAAACTTTCAGTAATTTAAGGTTTTTTTTCTCCTTAAAAAAAGTTCTTTAACTTTTACATTCTGAAACATACACAGTAGACATTTTCTGTCAATCTGTTAACCCATAAATGAAAATTACATTGTTTTCTATATTGGCATGTACTTACACCAGATATTACAGGAATATAAAAGGTAATATAATTTTAAGTTTACCAAATATGATGTGTATTCAAATGATACTTGACCAGCTTATCTAAATTGTATATAATATTTGAACTAGCACATGAATTTGATTTTAATTATTCACAAGCCTGGGATAATTAGATATTATTTTGCATCTGTAACTAACCATGATCATCATTTCTTGCAATTTCTTGTACATGTATATTACTTGTTCTTAATAGATTTTACTTTTGGAAATATGACTTGACTTTGTTGAAATCAGTTTAGTTTTGTTGTTTATTTACCTGTTTAACTTTGTAGTGTATTTTAGTTTTGCAGAAACCACCTTTGTAATTCAGTAGGATTTTCATAAATGCCCTCACAGGCGAGGAATAAAAGCTTCAGATGATATTCCCCCTTCATGGGAAGACATGCTGAGAATAAAATATTAGTATCTTAGTATAGTATTGTAAACAGCTCATGACTCAATTTTGATTTGGACATTTATACTGACCAACGATTAAATGTAAAGATTGTACAAAATGATTAAAGCTGTGGTCTTTAACTATAAAAGTTGCTAGAAAATATTTTTGTCCTGAGTCTTATTTGCTAACTTTTTGTTACATGATGATGAATAAGGTTGTTGAGCAAACTGAAAATATGGACTATCACAAGTAGTTTTATGATAAAATTAAGTGTTACTTTCTATTTAGGTAAACACCATTTGCTCTTATCAAAATACGGAAAAAAAAAAAAGTGTACCCTCGAGTATACTTGTTGTAGAATATCTTAAGGCCACTGTGGCAAAGTCTGTGTTCCATTGTGCTGGATGCATTCTATCAGACATGTGTAGAAAGACTTCAGTATGCGCTTTGCACTCTCCTTTGCCCTCCTTTTCCCATTTCCTCCTATAAGTCATTTTGATGTATTAGAGAAAACATTGAAAGGGCCCAGCAGTACACCTGTGCTTTGTCAGTTCACAGATGAATCTTCTGTTTTTATCATTTTAAAACCAAAACAAGTTTTTGACAGAGTGAATTTAAGAATAATAAAAATAGTCCCACTTTTAAATTAAGTGATCCATTTTAAAATTTGTAATTCAATAAAGATTTTTGTTGTTATTAAAAAAAATAATACAGACACATTCCTGGAATATATTATGGATGCTAATTGAGTGTTTTACCTCATAGTGTACTGTAACAGTTTTGCATGCATTTTGTATGTGGAAAAATACAGGAGCATATATTGCATGCTCTAGAAGATATAAAAATGTCTTTTGATAGAGTGACTAGCAAAGTTCAACAGTAGGAATATATCACCAGAAAATAATTGTTTCCTTTGGAACTTTACATGAATTTTTCTGTGGGAAAAATATTTAATAGAAATTGACATTGCACAGAAAATGCATCTGATACAATTTTTACCCTTATATTTAATATTTGCCTCTTATTTCTCTTCTTTTTAAAGCATCATCCATTTTGTAAAATATAAAAAATGATATTGGCATCAACATTTAAATAACTGGTATTATCAATTTTTATTTAGAGTTTTATTTTTGTGGCATAGTACTTTATTTAAGAGTCTATTAAAATTTTTGCTGTATCTTAGTTCTCTTTATGAATTAAGAAAAAGCAGCTTTACTAAATAGACATAGTTTGTTTTCTTATTTTTTCCTTTTTAAAAGTGTTACTTGGATCTTCATTCTCACAGCCAATACTTCAGATTTCCTGGTACTGATGATCATACATCTAGATAATCCTACTAAAATAGAATTAATAGAGCCATGTAAGTAAATGGGAGATTAGAATTTGGGGAATGAGTCATATCTTTCTTTTCATCAAAGGAAGAAGAAATATTTTGGACATACAACACATCAACTCACAGCAAATGGGTGAAAGTAGATGTATTAATACCAGATGGTCTGAAGATATTTCAGGTAAAAAACATTTTTTTAAATCATAAGTTTATTTTATCTTTCAATAGTGAATTTATCTTCCACTGCTAAATTTAGATTATCATTTTTTAGTAGTGTAGAGTATATAAATTTGAGGAAAGCAATTGTTTACGTCTTTTTACTTGGCCCATCTCAAGCCCAATTTGCCCTGAGTGGAGAACCCATTGTGTGTCACTGATAGCGCTTATTCTTTCTCCATGACCTCTGTCCCTAGCATCCTCTAGCATCATGCATTGCACCTAGGAAGCACAATGTATTATGAAGCAGATAATATTTGTATTTAAAATCACTTGGTTATTTGCAAATGTTTTGAGTGCAGTGATTTATACTTTTATAACATGCAGATAACTCTATGAATCTTAAGATATATTTGAGGGGCCGGTGCTGTGGCTCACTTGGTTGGTTAATCCTTGGCCTGTGGTGCTGGCATCCCATGTGTGCATCAGGTTCCAGTCCCGGTTGCTCCTCTTCCAGTCCAGCTCTCTGCTGTGGCCCGGGAGGGCAGTGGAGGATGGCCCAAGTCCTTGGGCCCTGCACCCCATGGGAGACCAGGAGAAGCACCTGGCTCCTGGCTTCGGATCGGCGCAGCGCTGGCCGTAGCGGCCATTTGGGGAATGAACCAATGGAAGGAAGACTTTTCTCTCTGGGTCTTTTAAAAAACTCACAATAGTGGCTGGTGCCGCAGCTCACTGGGCTAATCCTCCACGTGCAGTGTTGGCACACCGGGTTCTAGTCCTGGTTGGGGCACCAGATTCTGTCCCGGTTGCTCCTCTTCCAGTCCAGCTCTCTGCTGTGGCCCGGGGGAGTACAGTAGAGGATGGCCCAGGTCCTTGGGCCTTGCACCTGTATGGGAGACCAGGAGAAGCGCCTGGCTCCTGGCTTCAGATCTGCGTGGTTCACCGGCTACAGCGGCCATTAGGCGGTGAACCAACAGAAAAAGGAAGACCTTTCTCTCTGTCTCTCTCTCTCACTGTCTACTCTGTCAAAAATAAAAATAAAAATAAAAATAAAAAAAACTCACAATAGCTAAGATATAGAATCAACCTAGATGTCCATCAACTGATGACTGGATAAAGAAATTGTGGTAAATACACACAATAGAATACTACATAGCCATAAAAAAGAATAAAATCCTGTATTTTGCTACAAAATGGTTGCAGTTGGAGACAATTTTGTTTAGTGAAATAAGCCAGACCCAAACAGACAAATATGTTTTCCCTGATTTGTAGTCACTAATATACAGAGTACAAAAACGTATATGAGCAAAATTGACATTTTGAGTTTTGATTATTATTGATAACCTTTGCCTATACTCTTGAGGAAAAGTGGTTTTCCACTTACTATTTGTTGGATTATTTATTTAGTGGATGGCTAAGCTTGTGATTATAAAGTAACTTGAAAGTATGTCATTGTAAAAATTAAAGAAAAATAAGAAAAGAAGAGGAAGGGTGGGAGTGAGTGAACAAGGGAGGATAGGGTGGAAAGTATCATTATACTCTTAAAACTGTATGATGAAACATGAAATTTGTTCTTTTTGTATAAATAAAAATAATTTTAAAAACCTTAAGATTTCGTGTTGTATGTAGAGTTGTATATGTGGTTTGAGTATAATAATGAGACTGGTGGATGAAAGGACTTCAAAAAGTTCACATTATTTTTTTTTTTGAAATTGTTATTTATTTTATTTATTTGAAAGAGAGAAACAGAAAGCACTTCCACCTGCTGTTTTCACTCCTTAACTCCCAAGGAACCTGGAACTCAATCCAAGCCTCCTATGTGGGTAGCACTGACCCAGATACTTGAACCCTCACCATTGCCTTCCAGGATGTACATTAGTAGGTAGCTGGAATCAGGAGCACAGCCAAATGCAATGTAGGCCCTCCAGGATGGAATGTGGGCATCCCGAGTGGCATCTTAACTACTACACCAAACAACCATCACATAACATCTATTTTGGTTTGTTTCAGAGGCATTTTATTTAAACAACTAAAAATAATTAGATGTTCTTAAGTACGTACAATAAAAAAGAAATCAAACCAGTTACTTAATTGTGTATTTCTTCTTTGCAATCAAAGAGAAGAAGAAAAAACAGTATTTGTCCTTAAGCGAAAAGTCAGAAAACTAGGCCAAGATATTTTTTTCTTTATAATAATATAAACAACTACAAGAAATCTCATTGTAATAAGAGAAGTTGGATGTTAGCTTACAAATTATAAAGAAAACAAGTTGTTATATTACAGGAGCATAATTCCATCTGCCTTCATCTGATACTCTGAGTTTTCATTATAGGTAAAACAAAGTTAGTTGTCCTAAATCTCTATTTATGAAATATATGAAACTTGTATATCTTAAATAAAATTAAACAAAACAAACAGAAAAGCACCAAGTTAGTTGTTCCAGCACTAGAACAAATTCATAATCCCCATTTCTTACCTCTATTTTTGCCTTAAGCAGAGAGTAACTCTGGAAGGCTGAGTGTTACTGGTCACAGATGGGAGAGTGGTTGCAGGAGTGAGTTTTGTGGGCTCTTTTACTCAGCTCAGTATAGAAATAAAAAGCCAGGGAAGCAATTTGCAAAGAAGCAGAAACTTTTCTTTGATTGGCAAGTGATAGGAAAGTGAATGGTCTGAATGGAAACCAAGCGGAGTGCCCAAATGGGACAATGGCTTTCAGGAAGCTATAATGGTAGCCACTGGCCACATGGGGATATTGAACACTTGAAATAAGGCAAGTATAACTGAAGTACTGGATTTTAAGTTAATTTTAATTAATTTCTATTAAAGTAGTCTTGTGTAGCTGCTGGCTACCATGTTGGATGGTAGAGAATAAATTATTTGCTTTCCACTCAGCTATTTACACACCTGCACTCTTGGTGTTAACTATCCTTTGCTCTTCATAGCTCCTCAAAAAATTCCAGTACTTTGACATAATCTTACATTTGTAGAGAAATGTGTGATTGTTTCCCTTGCTAATCTTGTGAACCTCCAGAAAAGTTAGCAATTCATTTGGAGAAAAATATATTTATTTTCTTTGGCACTTCTTTTCTTGTTAGAGCGATTATTGTTTTTTTTTTTTTTTTAAACACAAGTTTAATAGTTTTTATGTGTAATCTTTTAATTTTTGTTTATTCTTGTATCATGTCCTTTTATTTGCCTATTATATCCCCTCAGGCACTCAAATACAAATTTGAGCTGTTAAAAAAGCAAGACCCGGTTAGAGCTTTTGGATAAGTAATTGACAATATTTTCCTTTAAAATGAAAGAAGGACAGCTGTAAATATGTTGAGCAAGTAACAAGTGTGTCATCAAGAACATTTGGGTGTTAAGTGGGGTGATGTAGGTGTGTGTTGTCTGATCCTGAGTGGATTTTCAGAGGCCTTGGTGGAGCCAATGTGTCCATACATCTTCTGAATGTGGGTCAGGCTTACCAGACAGGAACTTCGCTATCATTTGTACTTGGTTGCTCTTTCAACAAACAGATGTTTTTCTTAATAACTATTTATTCTCTAATATCCTTTTTTAGTTTTTTTTCTCATCTTAAAGAGACGAAAAACTCACTCAAATTTGATTTTTTTATTTTCCTGAAGATTATTTTTGAAGGGGTCATTTTGAGCCAGAGAAGTTTTATTGGGCTTGATCAACTCTGGGTCTACGCCTGTGGACAGACGCACACCCAAAAGCTTTGCTCTTCTGATGAATTCACTTGTGCCAGTGGACAGTGCATTGCCCAGGATTCAGTGCGTGACTCTCAACAGAACTGCTCTGATGCAAGTGAAGATCTAGCAACTTGCTGTAAGTCAATCAGTGGTTTACTTGTTGACCTTCTCTATTTCATAGCTATTAATTGTGTTTCAGATAGGCTTTGCTTTTCTTAGGCTAAAGTTAATATCTAGGAAATAAGGCAAATGTACGATTTTAGTCTGAAGCTATTAGCACTGTTCCTTCCAGGGACTCTGTCAATTTTTTTAAAGATTTATTTATTTATTTGAAAGTCAGAGTTACATAGAGAGAGGAGAGGCAGAGAGAGACAGAGGTCTTCCATCCGATAGTTCACTTCCCAGTTGGCTGCAATGGCTGGAGCTACGTGGATCCAAAGCCAGGAGCCAGGAGCTTCTTCCGGGTCTCCCACATGGTGCGGGGGCCCAGGAATTTGGGCCATCCTCTACTGCTTCCCAGGCCATAGCAGAGAGCTAGATCAGAAGTGGAGCAGCCAGGTCTCAAACCTGCGTTCATATGGGATGCTGGCACTTCAGGCCAGGGCGTTAACCCACTGCACCACAGCACTGTCCCCTCTATGTCAATTTAATGTTTTAGCACTTGTTGCTAAGATGGCAAAATTTCTCTATTTGTTTAACACATGAATAACTGCATCAGTGTTGTATTTATCTGTGTGTGCCTTTGTGTATGTGTGTGTGTTTTTGTTATAGAGAAAAGTGGGTGGTCTTTGGACCTCCTCTTGAAGGCAGATCTATGGGATGTTAACCTGTATTAAATGTATGTTTTTTCCCCTGTTAAAATGGTTATATTGGGAGCCGTGAGGAGCCAGTAAGGAGGGGAAGAACTTCCTTTGCCTCCAGGACTGTGGAAATCATTTCAGCCACCTTTAGCATCCATGAGGGGAAAAAAGGTTCAATGCCTTACCTTTAGGCCTTTGCTGAAGGGTCTTTGATAGGCCTGATGACAACAGGCCCTATTGCAATTCAAGCCTAGTCCTATGTCAAATAAATAATTTGACAGCCTACATGATGGTTCTCATATGAGGAAACTTAGCAACTAAGGTACTTGTGCCTGTTTAGAAACCATGAATTCCATTTAAATGAATTTTCTACCTAACAAACAAGTGGATGTTTAGAAATATATTTAAATTTGACATTTATTCTGCTGCATATTTTATTCTAATGAGATATTTTGCTGGGCAGGGGAAATATTAAAACAAGGTAAATATCACTTTTTAATGTATTGGAGTCTATCTTTCCTTGAAGATCTAATATTTACTTTATACATTGGGTACTCCAGGGGTGGATGCATATATATTCACAAATGTTATTTCCTCTTGTCAAAATGATCTCTTAATATATAGTGACCTTTATTTGTATAGTTTTTGAATGAAAGTGTGTTATCTGATATAAGTGTGGCTTTTTATGCTTTCTTTGTTTTTCCATTGCATGGGATTTCTTTATCCCTTAACTTTTAGTCCGCGAATGTCTTCACCAGTGAAATGAATTTATTAAAGGCAGCGTATCTTTGGATTTTCTTTTATTATCCACTCATCCAGTCTAAATATTTTAGTTTAAGAAGTTAATGCATTTGTATTTGTGATTAATTTATATGGAATGATTTATTCCTATTATTTTGATAATTTTTTTTCCTTCTCTGTTTTTAACTTTGTGGTTTGCTGGTTTTCTATTTTGACAAAGTTTGATTCTTTTTATCTTTAATGTGTCTACCCTACTGATGGGTTTTGTACTTTCATGCATTTTCATGATGGTAGCTTTTGCTTGTAGAAGTAGGTTTCCTTTTTAAGTTTCTTGTAAGGCCATTCTGGTAGAGCTGAGTTCCCAGTTTTTGCTTACTTTGGAAAGACTCCTCCTTTGTGTCTGAAGGATGGCTTTGCTTAACATAATATCCTGGATTGCCTTTTGTTGTTGTTGTTTGCTTGTTTTCCTTCTGAATGTTCTATATTAAATTGCATTCTCTTCTGGTCTTTAAAGTCTGCTGAAAAATCTGCTGTTAGGTTAATGGTGGTTCTCTTAAATGTGATTTGCTGGATTTGCTGTTTTTTTCCTTTCTCTCTCCTTTTAGAATTCTTTCTTTGCTTTGGAGTTTTGAGAGTTTGACTCTAATAAGATCCAGAGAGAACCTTTCTTGTGCAAATCTATTTAAGGTCTTTTGATCCTCTTGGATCTGATTGTTCACATGGTTCCCCAGATTTGGGAAATTTTCAGCTGCTGTTGCATCAAATATGATTTTTTTAAACTATTATTTTTGAATATAAATTTCCAAAGTACAGCTTATGGATTAAAGTGGCTTCCTCCCGCCCCCATAACTTCCCTCCCACCTGCAACCCTCCCCTTTCCCACTCCCTCTCCCCTTCCATTCACATCAAGATTCATTTTCAATTCTCTTTATATACAGAAGATCAGTTTAGTATATATTAGGTAAAGATTTCAACAGTTTGCCCCCACATAGCAACACAAAGAGAAAAATACTGTTTGAGTACTAGTTATAGCATTAAATCACAATGTACAGCACATTAAGGACAGAGATTCTACATGATATTTTTAAAAAATTGATTAATTTTCTATGCAATGTCTAATTTAAAACCAAGTTTTTTTTTTTCATTTTCAATTATCTTTATATACCAAAGATCGATTCAGTATATACTAAGTAAAGATTTCATCAGTTTGTACCCACACAGAAACACAAAGTGTAAAAATACTGTTTCAGTACTAGCTATATCATTACTTCACATTGGACAACACATTAAGGACAGATCCCACATGAGGAGTAAGTACACAGTGACTCCTGTTGTTGACTTAACAATTTGACACTCTTGTTTATGGCGTCAGTAATCTCCCTAGGCTCTAGTCATGAGTTGCCAGGGCTATGGAAGCCTTTAGAGTTTGCCGACTTTGATCTTATTCCAATAGGGTCATAGTCAAAGTGGAAGTTCTCTCCTCCCTTTGGAGAAAGGTACCTCCTTCTTTGATGGCCCTGTTCTTTCCACTGGGATCTCACTTGCAGAGATCTTTCATTTAGGTCTTCTTCTTCTTTTTTTTTTTTTTTCTTTTCCATGGTATCTTGGCTTTCCATGCCTACAATACTCTCATGGGCTCTTCAGCCAGATCCGAATGCCTTAAGGGCTGATTCTGAGGCCAGAGTGTTGTTTAGGACATCTGCCATTCTATGAGTCTGCTGTGTATCCCGCTTCCCATGTTGGATCCTTCTCTCCCTTTTTGATTCTATCAGTTAGTATTAGCAGACACTTGTCTTGTTTGTGTGATCCCTTTGACTCTTAGACCTATCAGAGCCATCAATTATGAACTGAAATTGATCACTTGGACCAGTGAGATGGCATTGGTACATGCTACCTTGATGGGAGACATTCTTCTCAGATCTGGAAAAAAATGATACTGAAATTCATATGGAGACACAGAAGACCTCGAATAGCCAAAGCAATCTTGTACAACAAAAACAAAGCCGGAGGCATCACAATACCAGATTTCAGGACATACTACAGGGCAGTTGTTATCAAAACAGCATGGTACTGGTACAGAAACAGATGGATAGACCAATGGAACAGAATAGAAACACCAGAAATCAATCCAAACATCTACAGCCAACTTATATTCGACCAAAGATCCAAAACTAATCCCTGGAATAAGGACAGTCTATTCAATAAATGGTGCTGGGAAAATTGGATTTCCACGTGCAGAAGCTTGAAGCAAGACCCTTACCTTTCACCTTACACAAAAATTCACTCAACATGGATTAAAGTCTTAAATCTACGACCCGAAACCATCAAATTATTAGAGAGCATTGGAGAAACCCTGCAAGATATAGGTACAGGCAAAGACTTCTTGGAAAATACCCCAGGAGCACAGGCAGTCAAAACCAAAATTAACATTTGGGATTGCATCAAATTGAGAAGTTTCTGTACTTCATAGAAACAGTCAGGAAAGTGAATAGAAAACCCACAGAATGGGAAAAAATATTTGCAAACTACGCAACAGATAAAGGGTTGATAACCAGAATCTACAAAGAAATCAAGAAAATCCACAACAACAAAACAAACAACCCACTTAAGAGATGGGCCAAAGACCTCAACAGACATCTTTCCAAAGAGGAAATCCAAATGGCCAACAGACACATGAAAAAATGTTCAAGATCACTAGCAATCAGGGAAATGCAACTCAAAACCACAATGAGGTTTCACCTCACCCTGGTGAGAATGGCTCACATTCAGAAATCTACCAACAACAGATGCTGGAGAGGATGTGGGGAAAAAGGGACACTAACCCACTGTTGGTGGGAATGCAAACTGGTGAAGCCACTATGGAAGTCTGTCTGGAGATTCCTCAGAAACGTGAACATAACCCTACCATACAACCCAGCCATCCCACTCCTTGGAATTTACCCAAAGGAAATTAATTTGGCTAATAAAAAAGCCATCTGCACATTAATGTTTATTGCAGCTCAATTCACAATAGCTAAGACCGGGAACTTTTCTCTTAAGAATTTCTAAATCTGAGTGAGGCCCAAAGTATCAGCTCAGACTTCCATTTTGTATAATTTGTGTTTATTCCTTACAAATAAACCTCAGTGGGGTGAGAGAATGCCAATGGAGAAGTTCTACAACAGTGGATCTGCTATGAGATGAAATCTGGTTCTATACTCTTTTTCTCTTACAAGGCTCCTTGGCTGCTGCACAAAACCATCTTTTTCCTCAGTGAAAGGCCCTAAAAATGACAATGAAGGACTTATTATTCAGTCCACCAAATATCCTCTAAAGCCTTTTCCTCAGAGACAACTACTATATTCATGTAATATTATAATAGAGATCATTCTAGTAATTTTTCCCAAAATAATTAAAAGCTACTGTAGAATCATTAGCTTTTCTACCAATAGGCATAGAGGACTTGGACCATCTTCCACTGCATTCTCAGGCCATAGCAGAGAGCTGGATTGGAAGTGGAGTAGCAGAGACTCAAACTGACACTCATTTGGGATGTTGGCACTGCAGGCGGCTTTCCCGCTAAGCTACAATGCTAGCCCCATGTTTTGTCTTCAATTTTACTACCACTTGATAGTAGATATGGATAGTAGATAATAAGGTATATTTTCTAGCTAACTACATGGAATAAGTTTGTGTTGACAACAATTTTTTTCATATTTGCATAACAATAACTTCTGGGTCCTGTTCTACTCACTGTTTTAAATACTTACCAAAGCATTTGCTTCTCAGGGATTGAAATGTTTACATACATCGAAGCCTCCGTAATATATGTATAATTATGTCATATTTGTATATTATGTATTAGAAGTAGAGATAGCATTTAAAATATAACAGATATTCTTCATGTTGTATCCCTAACTTGTGATATTTATGATTTTTCACTTTTTATTTAGCATTTGATTTTACTTTGTTTACAACAGATTTCTAAACTTTGTTGAGAAATCTTTGGTTTAAATATAGCAATCTTTTTTTTTGCTAATTTCTTATTATCTCTTTATATTGAAATATGCTACTATATATCTTACTAATCAAAAGAAATACAGCATTTTAAATGTTTTAATTTTTAAAAATATTCATAAATTCCCACCAGCATTGGATAAGATTTGGAATATTCTCCTGACCAAATATCAGGCCAGGAAATTGGATAGAAAGCAAATATATTATTAAAATTAGACATTTCATAGGAACTATATGAAATTAGAAAGTACTGTGGCCGGCGCCATGGCTCACTTGGTTAATCCTCTGCTTGTGGTGCCAGCAACCCATGTGTGCGCCGGGTTCTAGTCTCGGTTGCTCCTCTTCCAGTTCAGCTCTCTGCTGTGGCCCGGGAGGGCAGTGGAGGATGCCCCAAGTGCTTGGGCTCCTGCACCCACATGGGAGACCAGGAAGAAGGACCTGGATCCTGGCTTCAGATCAGAGCAGCACCAGCCATAGCAGCCATTTCGGGGGTGCACCAATGGAAGGAAGACCTTTCTCTCTGTCTCTCTCACTGTCTGTAACTCTATCTGTCCAAAAAAAAAAGTACTTTATAATATAAATGTCATATTCATCTCTGTTTTAAAAATTAAAAATGATTTATCATTATGTTAAAATGTAGTTAAAATTTTAAAATCTCATTAGTGGTTTTAAAACACATTTATCCCCTAGACTTATTGTTTACTTTGTAATTCATTTTACAAGGGAATATGTAGTATAGATGCTGGTTAGATATTGGTTAAAAACAGACAATGGCCCAGGATCCCTAGTACTATAAACATCAGTAAAATGAACTTCATTTGGCACTGATATTTGTAATGATGATGAACATTCACAGTATCTAAGCAAATTCTGATGATTCTTTTCAGTTTATCCTGTTTCCAGTCTAATGTTAATTAGCAGTTATTATCAGCAGTTAAAGAAAGAATAGTAGATTGGGAGTAACAATATTTGGATTACAACTATAATGTACACATTATTTAAATTAATAACTTCTCTAAATTTTCCTTTGTAAAGCAATAACACTAATACCTACCCCATACACTTGTTGAGAAAGATCTATGTTACAGAATTCATCACAAAGGCTATCACATAAGGTGTCCAATAACTATTAGCTGTCCTGCTGCATGCCTACTATTATAATTTTCCTTTCATTCCTTTTTTTCTGCTTCTTTTCTTTTCCTCTTCCTCCAGAATGTCTATGTGGATGTTAACTGATTTCTCTGCATATATGCCCAAAAATGGGTCAAATTATTATTTTTTGCACAAATTAAATGATGCCCACAATACTTTGTAAGATATGAAGCTCTATGAAAATCAAAGGTAAATTTTATATAAAATGTAGAGGAACTTGAATTTTAAAAAGTAGCTGTTTTCATGGTTTAGTGTAAAATACTCAGCAGGATCAATTAAGCTTTCCAGAGGATGTAGTAATAGTGGCTGGGAACTAACATGGATGTCAGAAAGAATTAGGCAGACCTTGGCAGTTCTATGAACAATGCGGCCAAATGGCAATATTTCCAAGACAGAATATGATTGGTTTGAAAAAAATTGAATTTCATAAATTGAGGATTCTGCCTTCGCAGTTTTCAGTATAAAACACACAACCTCATTTTTTCCCACCATCAGTAAGGATCATTTTTCCCTCCTCAAATGTGTCCCGTAATGTACTTATAAGGTGATAAATACATAATGAGAGGATTTCCATTTGAACTCTACTGTTTCAAAGTGTGGGAACACTGTGGAGGGCCAGTGTAAGAATCAGAGCTTTGTTCTTCAGTTTCCAGATGTGATTTTGAAACAAACAGTTGTGGCTGGTTTGAAGCAGTTGGTGGTGACCACTTTGACTGGATCTGGAGCTCCCAAACTGATCTTTCTGCTACCTTTGAGCAACAGGCCCCACCTCGGGATCATACTTACAACACAACTGAAGGTAAGGAGCAAGCGAAGTTCTAACTTCGTCTATTTACTTCTCAGTTAAGGCTAAGATGCAACAGAGAAGCAATTAGGGTTCTATGTTAGGCTAAGACAGTTGAATACGTCAATTTCAGCTATGCCATCTACATGTATTTGATTCTGTTGTGGGTAGTGTTTATGGAGAATAGATTTATTTTTTGCTGAATTAACTGAAGCAATCAATTGTCTGGGCATCATTTAGAAGTGGATGTAAGAATAAATTTTACTTTCAATCAGTTTTTTTTTTTTTTTTTTTTTTTATTTGAGAGGTAGTTACAGAGAGAGAGAAGAAGAGACAGAGTGAAGGGCCTTCCATCTGCTGACTCACTCCCCATATGGCTGCAACTGTCAGGGCTAGGCTGATCTGAAGCCAGGAGTCAGGAGCTTCTCCTGGGTCTTCCACGTGGGTGAAGGGGCCTAAGCACGTGGGCCATCTTCTACTGCTTTCCCAGGCTATAAGCAGAGAGCTGGATCAGAAGAGAAGCACCTGGGACAGGAACCAGTGCCCATATGGTTTGCCAATGCCCCAGGCAGAGGCTTAGTATATTATGCCACAGTGCCAGCCCCTAAATCAGTTTTATTGATTTTTTTTTATTGTTACATTGTCTTATTTTTGGATCTGAAAGTGACTTAACATATGCTGAAGAATGGGATGCTTTATCTTAGAATCTAGTATGTTAGCTAATCACTTGTTTTATATCTCAATAGGACATTTTATATTCATTCTGAAGAAAAACAACAGTTTGTCACAAGTTGCTAAACTCCAGAGCCCAACTTTCAGCCAGACTGGACCTGGATGTACACTTTCCTTCTGGTAAATGTGAAAAGCAATTGTCAATTACCCTAGATGCCTGGTGGTTGCAGGCTTATTCCTGTACTTATTAGCCATTTTGGCTAATCTCTGTTTTGTTTTCCAAATAGTTATTGCATTAAAATCACACCATTTGCATTTTATTTAGGAGCATATTTTATGTTTTCTTTCTTAAGAGAAAGAGGAATTATCCCTCCATTGATGGCTTATGATTTTATTAAAACTGCTTCTACTATTTTTTTCTGAACTTCTAGAGAAAGTCTCTCAGGGTTGTGAGAGCCACAGAGTGTGCACCTCAGCAGATAAGCTCTTGCACTATGGGCAGCCACAATTACTTCAGGAAGGAAAGGCCTCCATTTATGATAACCAATTGTTACTTGATTATTGACAAGGTGGAAGAGTCTGCAGGTTAAATATTTAGTCTCCTTATGAATTGTTTCCATTTCTTGTGTTTGCTTTTTTTTTTTTTTTCAGGTTTTATAACTATGGGCTCTCAGTGGGAGCTGCTGAACTGCAACTTCATATAGAAAAATCCAATGATTCAACACCTGTCTGGAGAGTATTATATAACCAGGGCAACCAGTGGTCAAAAGCAACCATTCAGCTAGGGCGCCTTACTCAGCCCTTCCATCTGTCACTAGAAAAAGTCAGTCTTGGTATTTATGATGGGGTCTCAGCTATTGATGACATCAGATTTGAAAACTGTACTCTTCCTCTTCCAGCTGAAAGCTGTGAAGAGCCCGATCATTTCTGGTGTCTGCACACCAAGGCTTGCATAGAAAAGCTTCACTTATGTGATCTGGTGGATGATTGTGGTGATCGCACTGATGAGATTGACTGTGGTAAGTTGCTTTTGGCCTCTCACTCATTTTGGGAGTGGTGGCCTTGATTAATTATTATTTTTTGGCTAATGAAGCCAATAACACAGCATAATTCAAAAGTTGGTGAATATTAAGTGTGGCTAATTAATTACTTTGTCAGGCTATTAGTTTTTTTTTTTTTTTTATTTTTTGACAGGCAGAGTGGACAGTGAGAGAGAGAGACAGAGAGAAAGGTCTTCCTTTGCCGTTGGTTCACCCTCCAATGGCCACCGTGGCTGGCGCGCTGCGGCCGGCGCACTGCGCTGATCCAATGGCAGGAGCCAGGTGCTTCTCCTGGTCTCCCATGGGGTGCAGGGCCCAAGCACTTGGGCCATTCTCCACTGCCTTCCCGGGTCACAGCAGAGAGCTGGCCTGGAAGAGGGGCAACCGGGACAGAATCCAGCGCCCCGACCGGGACTAGAACCCGGTGTGCCGGCGCCGCAAGGCAGAGCATTAGCCTAGTAAGCCACGGTGCCGGCTGGCTATTAGTTTTTATTAAGCAGATTTATTAACTAGGTACTAGGAATATAATGATTACAGTTATAGAGCCTCTGCCCTCATGGAGTTTACAGTCTACTTAAAGAAATATATATTCTAATGATTAATGAGGAAATAGAATATAACAGCTTTGAGAGGAAATACAAACAGGAATGCTATATATAATCATGGTACTGGACTTTCTAGAGGTAGTGACAGCTGAGACATGAAAAACAGGGCAAAGCATGTGTCCAAAAACCCTGATGTGTGACTGGAAGACACATGGAAGATAGTGTGGTTGGAGCAAGGAGGAAAGAAGGAGAAAGAAGGTGCAACCTAGGAATGGTGATGTGGGGGAGGCCAGATTCACAGGTCCTTGTAGTACAAAAAGTTTTCTTCATTTGAAAGATTTCAAGGATGGAAATACAGGAAAATACACACATTTTAAAAGGTCTCTGTTGATATAGTATAACAAATGGTTAGAGGAAAGTAGATTCAGGAGATCCACTGGAAAGTTATTGTAGGAGTCCACAGGGATGTGGTTGGCAGTGGGTCTCAGTGACAGTGAGGGAGATGAAGGATGAAGCTTGGCAATGCTTGGGAGAAATCTTTGATGAGATCTTGGCTCTAGGGAGTTAGAGAGTAGTAGAGAGTGAGAAATACATGTCAAAGATTAGTCCTGCGTTTCTGGCTTAAATTCATAAAACATTTGTGATACTCAATGATTGTGTGGATCTGACAATTTAATTCACCTAGCTGCAGTTATGCCTAATGTACTTATTCATGAAGATGAATCAGAAACCAATAATTTTTTATTACAAAAATACGTCAAAGTAGTTTGCACCTTTCTTTGGACTCATATTCTTCATCCAAAAATAGCAACAGAGTTTTATTTAAAAGAAATTCAAGCTTTGTGTTACTGTATTTTAGAGAGTTTTCCATATTTGTTATCCTTGACCCACATCATTTTCAAAGATATTTTAAAATTGGGCATATTAAAGTCAGAATTTAGGCATCTCATGAAATTTAGAAAATAAATTTGAATGGATTTAGTTAAAACTGATAATTTTAACAGTGACCATCATAAGAAGTATAACTTGTCCTAAAGCTGATTAATTTTTACATACCTAAGACTTCTTTTCACCTTTTTTTCAAGTTTTCTAAATACTACTTGTTAAAGAATGTCAATCTGCTGCAAAAAGCAAGGAAATTATCCACCCAGCTTCCCAATGTTAACATAGTAGAATGAAATATGGGGAGAATAGCTGTAATATCAAGGTATAGCAATGATTGTATATTTTTTTAAAGATTTATTTATTTATTTGGAAGTCAGAGCTACACAGAGAGAGGAGAGGCAGAGAGAGAGAGAGAGGTCTTCCATCCGATGGTTCACTCCCCAGTTGGCCACAACTGCCAGAGATGCAATGATCCAAAGCCAGAAGCTAGGAGCTTCTTCCAGGTCTTCCACGTGGGTGCAGGGGCCCTAGGACTTGAGCCATCTTCTACTGCTCTCCCAGGCCATAGCAGAGAGCAGGATCAGAAGTAGAACAGCCAGGACTAGAACCGGTGCTTTTATGGGATGCTGGCACTTCAGGCCAGGGCGTTAACCCACTGCACCACAGCGCCGGCCCCTGATTGTGTATTTGTGAAATGAAACAGTGCATTGGAATATCAGTTTCTCTCACAGCTTCCCATGGAAGCACATTCATTTGTTGCTCAGTGTGCACTAGACACTCAGAAACCCATGTTGTGTTTCCTGAAATATGTTTAGAGATGTGTTCTTTTATTGAAGGTTAGAGCTACACAAATTCTCCTTTAAAGTGAAGGCTTAGTGTGCAGTCAGCAGGAAGACAATGTAACATCTGTTGGCTTCTGAATCAGTTTTATGTCAAAAACACTACAACTGGACATTCTCCTTCTGTTTCATAGTCAAAAACTGACACCTGGAGAACGCATAGTGCATCCCAGTTCATGTCACAGCTGGGCTTGATTATTCACAAGTGGAGAAATACTCCCTGGAAGTTCCTCTTGCATTTGGCATTTACCCACTTGGTTTCCTTCATTAGGTCTAAGCTCCTGTCCTGTCGTTTTCACAGAGATAGATGATTTGTTCTCGTCTGGCTATGCTTATTTACAAAACCTTTTATTTTTTTTTTTAAGATTTATTTATTTATTTGAAAGTCAGAGTTACACAGAGAGAGGAGAGGCAGGCAGAGAGAGAGGTCTTCCATCTGCTGGTTCACTCACTAATTGGCTGCAATGGCTGGAGCTGTGCGGATCTGAAGCCAGGAGCCAGGAGCTTCCTCCACGTGTTCCACGCGGGTGCAGGGGCCAAGGACTTGAGCCATCTTCTACTGCTTTCCCAGGCTACAGCAGAGAGCTGGATCAGATGTGGAGCAGCCAGGATTTGAACCTTTGCCCATATGGAATGCTGGCATTGCACGCTGTGGCTTTACCCACTATGCCACTGTGCCGGCCTTTACCCTTTTATTTATCCTTGCAGAATGTTTGTTCATCTTGGGCACCAGTGCCATTGCTAAGACAAATAGTTCAAAGACAGCTGACATTTACTTTCTTTAAAGTACTACACAAATGAAGCTTAGATTCAGAACTACCTGCTAATTTTAAATCTAGTCATCTCTGCCCAAATACTGTCAAGCATATATTTCATCCCATTTGTTCTAAGAAAATACTTGGTTACAACAAAATCTTCACATCTTGCAAAATGAATATGTCCTATATTTCCTTAGCAATTTGGATATTCAATTGATAAGAAACTGGTCACTTCTGTATAAGTGTTTCGCTTGTTTTAGTGACTAAAAAGAGAAGCTTAAACGCTCCAGTTCATAGACACTAAAATTTAGTGAGAAGAAAGGACTCCCATTCCTCAAACAGTAAAGAATTGCCAAAGCACATGACATAACATTAGCACAATAGAGCTGGAGGGACATTGAGATGTTCAGAAGGCATGGGGAAGATTGGGCTTGTGAAGGGTGGAAGAAATGATGGAGAGCCAGCGCCGCGGCTCACTAGGCTAATCCTCCGCCTTGCGGCGCCGGCACACCGGGTTCTAGTCCCGGTCGGGGCACCAATCCTGTCCCGGTTGCCCCTCTTCCAGGCCAGCTCTCTGCTGTGGCCAGGGAGTACAGTGGAGGATGGCCCAAGTCCTTGGGCCCTGCACCCCATGAGAGACCAGGATAAGCCCCTGGCTCCTGCCATCGGATCAGCGCGGTGCGCCAGCTGCAGCGCACCGGCTGCAGCGGCCATTGGAGGGTGAACCAACGGCAAAGGAAGACCTTTCTCTCTGTCTCTCTCTCACTGTCCACTCTGCCTGTCAAAAATAAAAATAAAAAAAAAATTAAAAATAAAAAAAAAGAAAGAAATGATGGAGCAAACAGGAAGTCACTTAAATCTGGAAAAGGTGGTGTTTGGAAGATACAAGAGTTTAGATTAAATCAAGATGCATTGAAGGATTTTGAATAGAGAAGGAAAGCTACCACTGCCATTGAAAGATTATATTAATCTGGCACTGATGTGTAGGAACACTTGGTACTGGAACAGAATAGAACCTAAGAGAAGCTTTTTTTTTCAGGGTAAGGTCTGGAAGGAAAACACCTACACCAGCATCATCTCAATCTCTGTTTAAAAAATATTGATTTCTTGCTTTCATCCCATACCTAATATGTGAGCCCAGGTGATTCTTAAATATTGAGACCCATTGTAATATGATTGTTCTTAGCTTTGCCTATCAGAATCACTGAGGGAGCTTGTAAAAAATCCTGATTGTGGCATTACCACTTGAAATCAACATCCTTCAGGATAAAATCAGGACTTTGGTGTTTTATTTATTTTTTAAGTGCTGCCTGGTAATTGGAATATTCAGCTGAGTTTGCAGTTCACTGAGCCAGAAGTTTGAAGGGAGAGGCATTAAAAATTTTTGAATATAATGGTCAAAGCAATTCCTTCTTCAATCTATAAAATAGTATTGCTTTATGGATTATCTAAGATTTACTCACTTTTTAAAAAACATGATATATTTATTTATTTTGAAAGGGGGAGAGGGAGAGAGAGAGAGATCGATCTTCCATTTGCTTGTTGACTCCTCAATGGCCACAATGGCTGAGGGTGGATTAGGCTGAAGTCAGGGGCTTAGAACTCTCACATGGGTGCAGGAATCCAAGCTCTTAGGCCAATTCTGCTGCTTTCCCAGGTACATTAGCAGGGAACTAGATCAGAAGTGGAGCAGCTGGGATTTGAACTGCTGTTCATTTGGGCCCTTGGTGTTGCAGGTGGTGGCCTAACTCACTGTGCTATAATGCTGGCCCCAGGATTGACTCTTTTTAAAAGTTTAGTGTTACATTTTAACACTAAAATGGCTTACCTTAGAATTAACAAAGTATAAGCTATCATTTAAAATTCTGTTTTATATTTAATATTGTTCTTAGTTATCTTTGGCTGTTATTTAATGCCATTTCAGTGCCTGAACTGCAGTGTAACTTTGAAAATGGACTTTGTAACTGGGAGCAAGATACAGAAGATGACTTTGATTGGACCAGGAACCAAGGTTCAACTTCAACACTTAATACAGGACCAATGAAGGATAACACTCTGGGCACAGCCAGAGGACACTACCTCTACATAGAATCTTCAGAGCCACAGGTTTTTGAAAACAATGCAATTTTACTCAGCCCCATCCTGAATGCCACTGGTACAGAGGGCTGCACTTTCCGCTTCCACTACCACATGTTTGGAAAGCACATATATAGGCTGGCCATCTACCAGAGGATCTGGAGTAATGCAAGAGGACAGCTGCTCTGGCAGATATTTGGGAATCAAGGCAACAGATGGATCAGAAATCACCTCTCCGTTTCCAGCAGGCAGCCTTTTCAGGTATGGCTAATGGCTTTCGAAATGTGTATTTGAAACCCTCAGAATGTCTAAGAAATATGAAAAATCACTAAATTCTTGAATTAAATCAAGTGGAATTTAATCAGAGTTACTCTGATGCACATTTATCAATTAAGGGTGTCCCCAGGCTTTTAAAATTGTTTTCCTCCTTGAATACCCCCATGTAATATGTAATTAGACTCTCTAAAAATGATTGTATGGCATTGGGAACAGTTGCATATCCCTTTGATTTTAATTACTTGGGCCAACAAAATAAAAAATCTTAGGGAAGAAAAAATTTTGGTATAATCTCTAATATTCTGCAGAAAGTATAGACTCTCAAATCTGTGATTTTGAATATTTCATTTGATCTCTAACAGTTTATAGTTAAGCCACTGAAATCTAGGCAGAGTACATGCTTTATTCGAAAATAACACAGCTGCTCTGGGAAGAGCTGGAGTTTGTGTCCTGGTGTCTGCCCTCCTAAGGTTAATATTCTTAACCATAAACCTCATCTGTTTTCTCCTAAAAGTCAGCTTTGCAGTGCATATTCAAATATGTTTGCAGCTCTTAGAATTTTATAAAGAATTTTTTTATATATGTTTTCTATTTGATTCAGTAATTTCCTGAGGTGGGTGCCAGAGGGTTTTTTTTTTTTTTTTAAGCAGTTTTGCATATATGGAGAAAAAAGATTAGAGAGACTGTTGTTTATCCACAGGCAAAGAACTTGTGAATCCAGAGCTAGGATTTGGGCTGAGACTCGGAGCTTTTAAGTGATTCGCTTTCATCTCCTTTCCAATATATTCTTTAGACCATAAATGTATGGGTCTTGAGTATTTGTTTTTTTCCTCATAGTCAAATAGATTTACAAATATATATGCTGGAAGAAACTTCTTCCCTATCGCTGGCTAAACTTTTTTTCTCTTTACATGTACTAAACTTCTTTTAGTTAGCAAAACACTGTCTCTATCTAAACATCTCCATCTACTCAACACTTTTATGGTCAAGAACTTAGTTCCAGAGCACCATTTGAGTGCTTCTAACATCATGGATGTGCATTATACATGCCTCATTATTGAACACAGTGGGATTGGGATTGGTGATTTGTTCAGATGGACATAAACTAAAAGTGTGAGAACTAATCTGCCATACGTGATATGAAATCTTTCTGTTCACAATAGTAAATATATTCAAGCATAGGAAATGTAATTGAAGGGAAATTTTTAAAAAATTTTTATTTAGTAATGGCTCCTCCTTCAAATTAATTATTTTTGTAAAAAAAAAAAAGTTTATGTATTTGAAAGAGTTACAGAGAGAGGGGGAGAAGAGAGGTTGTCCATCTTCTGGTTCACTCACCAAGTGGCCACAATGACCAGGGCTGAGCCAAGCTAGAGCCAGGAACAAAGGGCTTCATTGAGTCTTCCACGTGGATGGCAGCAGTTCAAGTACTTGGGCCATCGTCGTTTCCTCCTCAGGCCGTTAGCTGTGAGCTGGATTGGAAGTGGAGCAGCTTGGACACATATTTATACCCGTATAGTATGCCAGTGTCACAGGCAATGGCTTTACCAATTGTGCCACAGTGCCAGTCCCTTAAATGAATTCTTAATTTCTAATCAGGACAGTTGTAATTTGGGTCAAACTACAATGCAGTGGGTTAGTTCTTCTTGTGATATTCAGTCAAAAATTGTTTTCCAGAAGATCAACTTTGCAGGGAAGCAGTTTTATGGTCAGATAATCATGCAAATTACCAAGGAAGTCTTTGGTAATGAATCTATACATAAAAGTGAGGTTTGAAACCCACCTTACATTAACATGGAGTACTCTGTTTTTAGCTTCCTTTAAGACACAAAATTAAGATATGAAAAAAATGAAATCAGAGATTCTGTACTCTGTATGAATTAATTGTTCAAGATAGTAAAAATGGGGTCCAATTTAAGCAACTGTGTATTTCTGTCTTTTGAATAATGAATATACAGAATTTTTTTCTATTGAGAAAGAGCCACAGTAACAACCAAAATTTTAATTAATTTTTCAAATTTTCAATGAAATGGCCTATCATTATGCCTGGCCAATAATATACACTCATTAGATTTTTTTTTTATTAAAAGAAAAATTCAAAGATTTTTCAGGAAAACTCACTTAAAATGGAAAGAATTTAATAGGACTAGATTGTAAATAAAGTATACAGGAATTGTTTTGCTTCTTGATTTCAGTTGAAATATCAAACTCTATGTGTGGCATATTCAGTTAAGATAGCAAACCATGTTATAAAAATGTCAGTTAAACTCTCTACTTTTTATTACAAGCTTTATTAAGATATAATTGACAGACAATAAAATGCAGATGTTGGAAGTTTTAGAACCATCACCACAATCAAGATAATGAAAATATTCTTCAACTTCAAAAGTTTCCTCATTATGCTTTATAATACACCCCTCTGGCCGTGCCATTCCTATCCTTTAACATCTACTCACCAACTTTCTGCCATTATAATTGATTTATGCTTTCTAAAATTTTATATACATAAAATTGTACAAAATGTATTGTTTTCAGTCAGCACAATCATTAGTCCCCTAGATTCCTTTTATTAAGGTATATGAACTTCATGAATTTCATAAATACAACTTTAGGAATATAGTGCTTCTTCTCACTGTACCTACCCTCCCACCTACACTTCCACCCTTCTTCCTCCCACCTCTCCTATTCCCACTCTTAACATTTTACTAAGATCTATTTTCAATTAACTTTATACCCAGAAGATTAACTCTATACTAAGTAGAGAGTTCAACAAATGGTATGAAAAAAAACCCTGTTCTTCAACAGTTTGTTGATTTCTCTTTTGATTTATTCTGTGATCCAGTGTTCATTCAGGAACATATTGTTCAGTCTCCATGTGTTTGCATATGTTCTAGAGATTCTTTAGTTGTTGATTTCCAACTTCATTCCATTGTGATCAGAGAAGATGCATGATATGATTTTGATTTTTTTTTTAATTTGCTGAGACTTGCTTTATGGCCTAGCATGTGGTCCACCCTAGAGAAAGTTCCAAACACTAGTGAGAAGAATGAGTATTCTGCAACTGTAGGATGAAAAGTTCTGAAGATAGCCGTTAGGTTCATTTGGTCTATAGTGTCAACTAACTGTGGTTTTCTTGCCATTTTCTATCTGGTTGATCCGTCCATTGCTGAAAGTGGGGTATTGGAATCTCCCATTATTATTGTACTGGAGCCTATGTTTCCATTTAGATCCATTAACATTTCCTGTAAATAGACAGGAGCCCTATGATTGGTGCATATACATTTATTAGATTCACATCTTCCTGTTGAATTGATCCCTTAATCATTGCATAGTTCCCTTATTTGTCTCTTTTTAAAATTTTTTGAGTTGAAGTCAATTTTGTCTGATATTAGGATGGTGACAGCAGCTCTTTTTTGGTTTCTGTTAACATGGAATATCTTTTTCCATCTTTCACTTTCAGTCTGCATGTATCTTTGTGAGTGAGATGTGTTTCTTGTAGGCAGCAAATAGATGGGCTTTGTTTTTTAATCCATTCAACCAGTCTGTATCTTTTAACTGGAGTATTGAGGCAATTTAAATTCAAGGTGACTATTGATAAGTAACAACTTTGCCTTGCCATTTTCCTATAAATATTCCTATTTTTTATTTTGGATTTCCTTTGTACTTTTACTGGGAGAGTTTCTGCTTTCACCTTCTTTCATAGTGATGACCATGTTTCTTCGTGTGTAGCACATCTTTAAAGATCTTTTGTAAGGCTGGATGAGTGGTGACAAATTCTTTCAATTTCTGTTTTTTATGGAACGTCTTTATTTCACCTTCATTCATAAAGGAGGGTTTTGTAGGGTATAGTATTCTGGATTGACAGTTTTTTTTCTCTTAAGACTTAGAATATATCTTGCCATTCTCTCCCAGCCTGTAGGATTTCTGATGAGAAATCTGCTGTGAGTCTAATTGGAGATCCTTGGAAAGCAATCTGGCATTTCTCTCGTGCATATTTTAGAATCTTTTTTTAAAATTAATTAATTAATTTATTTATTTTGACAGGCAGAGTGGACAGTGAGAGAGAGAGACAGAGAGAAACATATTTTAGAAACTTTATGTTTTACTGTGCAGGGTTTGACTAATATGTGTCATGGTGAGGATCTTTTCTGTCTATGTCTATTAGGAGTTGTATGTGCTTCCTGTACTTGGATGTCCCTTTCTCCAAATTAGGGAAGTTTTCTGTGATCGTTTCACTAAAAAGGCCTTTTAATCCATTCTATCTTTCCGTACTTTCAGGAACTCATGAGACCCATATGTTGGTTAGTTTTATAGTATCCTATAACATTGCTTTTTAGTTTTCTAATTTTCTTTTCTTTTTTTTGGTTTGACTGTAAAATTTCCAGAGATTTGTCTTCTAACTTGGATATTCTGTCTATTGTTTCACTGAGTTTGTTGTTAATGCTTTCCACATAAATTTTTATTTGATCCATTGAATTCTTCATTTCCAATATTTCATTTTGATTTCTCTTTAAAGTCTCAATTTCATGGGAGAAATTTTCATTCATGTGATGTATGGATTTCTTTAATTCGTGGATTTGCTTCTGATTACTCTCAGTAATCGTATGATCAATTTTTGAATTCTGATTCCAGCATTTCTTCAGTCTCTTCATTTTCACTTTCAAGTATTGAAGTTCTGTTGTGTTCCTTTGAAGGCATCATGGTGTCTTCCTCATTCTTGTTACTTGAATTGCTGCATTTATATTTCAGGAGCTCTGTACAGTGCTCCAGTGTGAGGGGAATGTCCAAAGTGACACCCAAATTGGGTGTGGTAAAGCTCCTCTCTTTTCTTTTCTTTTTTTAAAAGATTTTTTATTTATTTATTATTTATTTGAAAGTCAGAGTTACACACACAGAGAGAAGGAGAGGCAGAAAGAGAGAGAGAGAGAGAGAGAGAGAGAGAGAGAGAGAGAGTTCTTCCATCTGCTGGTTCACTCCCCAGATGGCCGCAATGGCCAGAACTGCACCAATCCAAAGCCAAGAGCCGGGAGCTTCTTCCTGGTCTCCCATGCGGGTGCAGGGGCCCAAGGACTTGGGTCATCTTCTAATGCTTTCCCATGCCATAGCAAAGAGCTGGATCAGAAGTGGAGCAGCTGGGACTCGAACTGGAACCCATATGGGATGCCGCCCTGTAGGCAGCAGCTTTATCCCGCTATGCCACAACGCCAGCCCCTTGAAATTCTATTACGTTACAGTATGGATCTATAATTCATTTGAGTTAAAGCACAACTTCTTCAGTGATTTATTTATTGATATTTATGATATTTCTAGTTTGGGCTATTATTAGTAAATCTGTGAACATTTGTGTGTGTATATATATATATTTGGGTGTGTATGTATGTGTGTAAATATATATGTATATATATATATAATTTATTTTGGGTAAATTGCAAGAGTGGACTTGCTGGAACATGTGGAAAAGTTTTTAAGACACAGACTAAAGTGTTTTGAAGTTCATGGTTTTCCTTTGCTGTCTGCTATTGCAGGCAGCTGTTTAACTCCCTATGCCACATTGTCTTTGATAATTTTGAGATCTATACCATTTTTGGATCAGTTTCAATTAAATGGTTTTACTTCTCATTGTGGGTCATATTTACCTGCCTTTTTCTCCCTCTATTTTTTCCCATATTTGCTAATTTGTGACTGGAAGTCAGATATGGTATATTTTACCTGTATAACATCAATAAATGGCCTTTGCAGTATCAGATGGACTATATTTTTACCAGTTAGGCAGTTGCATGGACCTTTCTCAAGTTGATTAATTTCCTCAGTGACAAGTCAGGAAGAAAACCCTGGTAGACCTCAAGAAAGACTGGAAAGTTTGGGGGAAGATGACAAGGAGTTAGAGGTCAACTATTGACCTTTGAAAGTCTCTTCTTATACTATGACTTCAGTAAATATGAGGATACTTCAAAAGGCCCATGAAGAAATAGAAACTAAATTGATTTTAGTAGAACAAAGTTTTGAAATCCATTCATAATTTTCAAGACCCATTATATGCATGGACTTCAAGTTTTCTAATTCTATTTTCCATTAACTTTTTGAAATCTCTGTATATTGTATATGGTAATATAATTTGCACATCAAAATAAAAATTTGAACTTGCACATATGGAATTTATAGGGAAAATGAAATGGAAATATATATTCTTTGAAAGAGTTGGAAGAAAGGAATGTGATTTTTAATGCTTGAAGTCCTTTATTATTTAATTATGGCCAGATTCCTAATAAGTATGCAACATATTTGCGTGAGTATTAAAGTAACTCATCATGATTAATTTTATTATAGTAAACCTCTACCCTAATCACAATACATCATATACTATTGTCGTTTGTCAATGTTTTTTATCTTACTTGGGTTTTGGTGGAGTCACAGCCCCTGTAATAGCACAAATGTCATGTGAGTTAACTGTGATTAACGTGGCTCCAAAAGAGATCTAGTCAGAATTAGCCATTTTCCTAAAGTCTTACAGAGTGAGGTGTGTGTGAGAAGTTTTAGGAATGTACATCTGGGATGGATGTTTGGTACATTTCTTAAGACACGGCTTAAGATGCCTACATCCTTGTGGGAATGCCTGTTTTCAAATCCTGGATCCACTACCCACTCCAGCTTCCCATAATGTGCACCCTGTGAGGCAGCAGCTCTCGACACACACATGAGACTTGGACTGAGTTTCTGAGTTGTTGCATGGTCCAGCCCCAATTGCCGTGGGCATTTGGGAGAGTGAACCAGCAGTTGGTGGTGGTGGGGGGGTGTTTCTGTCTCTCTCTCTCTTTTTGTCCTTCAAACAAATTTGCAAAAATAAAAATTTAAATGTACATCTTAGCAAGTAATGCTGGTGTCAAACTGGATTTCTAGAAGAATGAGATGTTTAATAGCATGGGAAACAGCAACTTCAGCAAAGGCAAAAGTGGGAACAGAGGATAATACTTTGCCTTGGAGGATCAGAGAAAAACAAAGCAAATCTAGAACTAATTATTGAGCATTATGGGGAATACGTATCAATCTGATATATTAAAATTTCAGAAAACTTAAAGTTATCAGAAACAGATTGAGTTCATGAGTCTAATGGACTCCTTAAGGCTCAGAGTTTCCTGTTACTGGACATTTTCAAGAGAGACCAGATGAACACTTCTGGAGACTTTTGCAAAGTGTTTTGTTAATGGCTCAGGAGAGGTTTATGTTTTTTTAAAGACTTATTTATTTATTTGAAAGTCAGAGTTACACAGAGAGGAGAGGCAGAGAGAGAGAAAGAGAGAGGGAGGGAGAGAGAGGTTTTCCATCTGCTGGTTCATTCACCAACTGGCCAGAATGGCCAGAGCTATGGTGATCCGAAGCCAAGAGCCAGGAGCTTCTTCCGTGGGTGCAAGGGCCCAAGGACCTAGGCCATCCTCCTCTGCTTTCCCAGGCACATTAGCAGAGAGCTGGGTCAGAAGTGGAGCAGCTAGGTCTCAAACTGGAACCCATATGGGATGCCAGCACTGCACGCAGTGGCTTTACCCATTATGCCACAGCACCGGCCCTGAAGATTATCTTTAAGTATCTTCTGAATGCATTTCTAAGTACCAGATTAATTCTCTTACAGTTTCTGAAATTTTCTTTATATTCCTTTTAGATTTTGGTGGAGGCTTCAGTGGGAGATGGCTTCACTGGAGATATTGCAATTGATGATTTGTCATTCATGGACTGTACTCTGTATCCCGGTAAGAGAAAAATTTCAGTGTATGAGTATTTTTAAATGTGTTTACTTGAAAAATATGCAGAAGAAATCAAAAGTTTATTTTCACGAGTGTCCCAAGATACCCTCTTTTATTCTGTTTTTCAAATCTATTATTGATGGAGACATTTTGTGTAAATCTTTCGTATTAAATAGTATTCACATTTTTGCAAACATAAAAAAAAAAGGTTGAATCAGCTAGGTTTCTAACTCTTATATGAAAAGTGCTGTGAACTCATGCCTGAAGTTCTGCTGCAATTCTGTTATATTTGAGCAGTTATAATAACCGAAGGGTTACCATTCTGTGACACCATGTTGGAGACTTTACTGAACTCTCAGTACTCTTCAGTGGTGTTTCACTCTTGCACTACACTGTACAGGTTCTTATTTTTTTAAATTTTTTTTTCATTTATTAAACTTTTATTTAGTGAATATAAATTTCCAGTGTACAGCTTATGGATTACAATGGCTTCCCCCTCCCATAACTTCCTTCCCACCCGCAACCCTCCCCTTTCCCGCTCCCTCTCCCCTTCCATTCACATCAAGATTCATTTTCAATTCTCTTTATATACAGAAGATCAGTTTAGTATATATTAGGTAAAGATTTCAACAGTTTGCCCCCATATAGCAACGCAAAATGAAAAAATACTGTTGGAGTACTAGTTATAGCATTAAATAAGAGTGTACAGCACATTAAAGACAGAGATCCTACATAATATTTTTTTTAAAAATTAATTAATTTTCTATGCCATTTCTAATTTAACACCAGATTTTTTTTTCATTTCCAATTATCTTTATATACAGAAGATCGATTCTGTATATAATTAGTAAAGATTTCACCAGTTTGCACCCACACAGAAACACAAAGTGTAAAAATACTGTTTCAGTACTAGTTATAGCATCATTGCACATTAGACAACACATTAAGGACAGATCCCACATGAGATGTAAGTACACAGTGACTCCTGTTGCTGACTTAACAATTTGACACTCCTGTTCATGGCGTCAGTAATCTCCCTAGGCTCTAGTCATGAGTTGCCAGGGCTATGGAAGCCTTTAGAGTTCACCAACCTTGATCTTATTCCGATAGGGTCATAGTCAAAGTGGAAGTTCTCTCCTCCCTTCAGAGAAAGGGATGGCCCCGTTCTTTCCACTGGGATCTCACTCGCAGAGATCTTTCATTTAGGTCTTCTTCTTTTTTTTTTCTTTTCCATGGTATTTTGGCTTTCCATGCCTACAATACTTTCATGGGCTCTTCAGCCAGATTGAATGCCTTAAGGGCTGATTCTGAGGCCAGAGTGTTGTTTAGGACATCTGCCATTCTATGAGTCTGCTGTGTATCCCGTTTCCCATGTTGGATTGTTCTCTCCCTTTTTGATTCTATCAGTTAGTATTAGCAGACACTTGTCTTGTTTGTGTGATCCCTTTGACTCTTAGACCTATCAGAGCCATCAATTGTGAACTGAAATTGATCACTTGGACTAGTGAGGTGGCATTGGTACATGCCACCTTGATGGGATTGTATTGGAATCCCCTGGCACATTTCTAACTCCACCATTTGCGGCAAGTCCGATTGAGCATGTCCCAAATTGTACATCTCCTCCCTCTCTTTTTCCACTCTGAAATTTAACAGGGATCACTTTTCAGTTAAAATTTAAACACCTAAGAATAATTGTGTGTTAATTACAGAGTTCAACCACTAGTACTAGAACAACAACAACAACAAATACTAAAAAGGATAAAGTATTACATTGTACATCTAGAGTTAGGACAAGAGCTGATCAGGTCATTGTTTCTTATAGTGTCCATTTCATTTCAATAGGTTTCCCCTTTGGTGCTCAGTTGTCACCGATCAGGGAAAACAAATGATATTTTTCTCTTTGGGACTGGCTTAATTCACTCAGCATGATGTTTTCCAGATTCCTCCATCTTGTTGCAAATGACCGGATTTCATTGTTTCTTACTGCTGTATAGTATTCTATGGAGTACATGTCCCATAGTTTCTTTATCCAGTCTACTGTTGATGGGCATTTGGGTTGGTTCCAGGTCTTAGCTATTGTGAATTGAGCTGCAATAAACATTAATGTGCAGATGGCTTTTTTATTTGCCAAATTAATTTCCTTTGGGTAAATTCCAAGGAGTGGGATGGCTGGGTTGTATGGTAGGGTTATATTCAGGTTTCTGAGGAATCTCCAGACTGACTTCCATAGTAAACCTAATCAATTTTAACCTGTATGCCTGCCTACTTCAGTTTTATTCCTATTTCCTTTGGATAGACACTCAGAAGTGGGATTGCCAAATAACAGGGTCTATTTAATTTATTATTTCACTTTAAATATTTTGAGAATCCTCAGTACTGCTTCCCTTAGTGCTTGTACTAACTTATACTCCCACCAGCAGTACATAAGGGTCCCTTTTCCCCACACCCTCACCATCACTTATTCTTTGATTTTTTTCTAATAGCCTTCCTAACAAATGTGAGGTAGTATCTCATTATGGTTTTGATTTGCGTTTTTCTAATCATTAGTGAAGATGTATATATTTGACCATTTGTTTATCTTTTTTAGAAAAATGTGTATTCAAGTCCTTTTTCTATTTATTTGCATTTTTGTGTTCTGTGGGCACTCTATTACTGATCGGAATGTAGTTAGACACAGGGGTGTGCAGATGCACAGTCCTGGAAATGGGAGCCCCAGGCTGGGAATTCTCCCTTTCCCAGGGTCTTGGGACTGTACTGATGAGCCAAGATAAGAGATCAAGGGAGTTTGTGGTGGAGGGGGTGGAGGGAGGTATTCAAGATACACCCACTTAAATAATTCTTTTTTCTTTCTTCTTCTTTTTTTTTTTGAGAGACAGAGAGAGAAATAGAGAAAAAGACAGATATGAGAGCTCCAATCCACTGGCACCTGAAAATGCCTTTAATTGCTACAATTAATTGCTACAATTTAATTGCTACAATGGGCTAAATTCAGGAGGCAGGAACTAAATCCAAGTCTCCCATGTAAGTGGCTGGGAGCCAGCATTTGAGCTATCTTCTGCTACCTCTGGAGTTATCCTTATCAGGTACTTAAATTGGTAGTTGAAGCCAGGGCATATTAGCCAAATTAGTGTCTTAACCAAATGCCTGACCCCAGTACCCATTTCTGAGTTGAGGTTTTTTTTTTTTTTTTCTTATAAGCTGCTTGAATTATATATAGTATATACTATATATAATTCATATATTAATATATATTAATACTATATATATACTATATATATATATATACACACTATATATATAGTATATATATATAGTATTAATTCATCTGTAGATAGCATGCTTTGAAAATATTTTCCCCCTTTCAGTAGGTTGGCTTTACATTCTATAATTGTTCTATTTGCTGCACAGAAACTTTTTAATTAGGTATATTCACACTTTTTCTTTTTTGCTTTGGTTGCCTATCCTTTTGATATCATATTTAAAAAGTCATTGCCAAGACTCTTGTGTTTTCTTTTAGGAGTTTTATGGTTTAGGTATTATGATTAAGTCTATTTTGTTTTGAGTTGATTTTTGTAAATTTTGTAAATGATTTAAGGTAAGTATCCAATTTCATTTTTTTGCGTATAGATATCTTGTTTTTCTAACACTATTTATTTCTCTATTGTGTATATCCAGCTCCTTTGTCAAGTAGCATCTGTGTTTGGGTTTATTTATGGCTTTTTAATTCAGTCCCATTGGCCTGTGCGTCTGATTTTATATGAGAAGCATACTGTTTTTATTAATATAGCTTTGTCATATAATTTGAAAATCAGGAAGTGTGACACCAGCAACTCTATTCTTGATCAAAGTCACTTTTATTTAGGATTTTTGTTGTTCCATGTGAATTTTAGGATGGTTTTTCCCTATAACTGTGAAAAGGTCAGAATTCTTATAAGGATTGCACTGAAATAAAATATTGCTGTGGGTTTTTTTTTTAACTTTTATTTAATGAATATAAATTTCCAGTGTACAGCTTATGGATTACAATGGCTTCCCCCTCCCATAACTTCCCTCCCACCCGCAACCCTCCCCTCTCCCACTCCCTCTCGCCTTCCATTCACATCAAGATTCATTTTCAATTCTCTTTATATACAGAAGATCAGTTTAGTATAAAGATTTCGACAGTTTGCACCCACATAGAAACACAAAGTGAAACATACTGTTTGAGTACTAGTTATAGCATTAAATCACAATGTACAGCACATTAAGGACAGAGATCCTACATGATATTTTTAAAAAATTGATTAATTTTCAGAGAATTAGCCTAGTGAGCCACGGTGCCTGCCGAGTATTTTCCTTTTTCCCCTAAGTGACTTCATTGTGGGTATATCTAACTGCAGGGGTTTGGACTCTCTAACCAGCTTACGGTCTGTTTTTTGAACTGTTGTCATTGACTCTTTATCCTAGGATAAAAAATATTTCTTTCCTTGGGCTGACGCCGTGGCTCACTTTGTAATCCTCCGCCTGTGGCTCTGGCATCCCATATAGGCACCGGGTTCTAGTCCTGGCTGCTCCTCTTCCAGTTCAGCTCTCTGCTGTGGCCCGGGAAGGCAGTGGAGGATGGCCCAGGACCTTGGGCCCTGCACCCGCATGGGAGACCAGGAGGAAGTACCTGGCTCCTGGCTTCGGATAGGCGTAGTGCCGGCTACAGCATCCATTTGTGGAGTGAACCAACGGAAGGAAGACCTTTCTCTCTCTCTGTCTCTCTCTGTCTGTAACTCTACCTGTCAAATAAAATTAAAAAAAATAAAAAAAATTCTTTCCTTACAAACTAACTCCTCCTCTTTTACTTGCATACACATAATATATATGCTATCTCAGAGAGTAGCATAATCATCTACTGGTTAATCCATTCATCATCTTGAACTCACTTCTGTTGGTACAGCACACATTTTCCTGGATCTTAGTCCCTGCTTTCCTGTAGATTGAACTCTTAGGTAGCCTCATATTCCTGGTTTCTCTTTATCATACTAATTTCTTCCCAGAGTAAGGAAGTATCACACTGAATTGGTGAATTTGCAAACAAAACCAGAGCATCCATACCTAGTTCCTCATTTCTTCTTTAGTTAATGGAGCTAACCAGCTACAAGAAGCATGAGATCTGGTCTGCATCTCATTGCTGTGATTCTGCACATAGGCCTGAAATAAGATTATAATTTAGAGAATTTATGTTCTGCTTTTATACTTTAAAAGATCATTTGTATATGGATACAAAAGGACCATTTTCCTCAGACCATTTTCCTCCAGTCCTGTAGCTATTGGATGTTTAATATTGTTCAAGTCTGCTTTCCCCTCAAAAGCATCTCAGCTTTGGTTTATTTGCTTGGATTAAAGAAAGAACTTAACTCTTTCGTCTTCCCTTGTCAGAGCCACTGCCAATTCATCCTCCACACTAATGCCAGCAAAAATATTTCTTGAAATAGAAATTCTGTATCTTAGCATTTCTTTACAGCTTTTAAAATTTAGTTCAATATCCTGAGTTGGTCTTAACCTGGTTCTTTATGACCTAGTAACTGTTTACTCTTTGGTTCTCTATATGTTGACTCAACCACATGTATTTTATCATATCACAAATATTCTCTTGCCAAACTCTCATAATATGAAAAAATTCTATATATTTTTATGCTCCACACAAGCTTTTTCTTTTAAAAAATTTTTATTCATTTTATTTGTTTCAAAGAGAGAGATAGAAAAAGAGAGAGAGAGAATTTCTCCCTTCTGTTGGTCTACTCCCCAAATGACTGTAATGGCTGGGGCTGAACCATGCTGATACTGGGAACCAGTAACTCATTCTGGGTCTCCCACGTGGACAGCAGGGACCCAACTTCTTAAACCATCATCAGTTGCCTCCCAAGATGAGCATTGCCAGCAAGCTCAAATCAGGAGACAGAGATAAGAACACAAACACAGGGCACTTCAAAGTCTCTTCTTATTTCCCATAAATATCTTGTATCCTTCTTCACATAGCAGATGAACTTATCATCCTTTCAAAGTTCGTTTTAGGCATCACTTGGCCAAGAAGTCTTCCTTGACTCCCCTATAATATATGCTTTATTCCCTCTGTGTTCTTTTAATGAACTCAGACATAGTCCATTTGCTCATTTATTTACTCTGTTATTCAGCCATCTGTCCATCCATTCACTTGCCAGTGATATATTTACCTACCATATACCATGTTTTATGAATGGTGTTGTTGTTACAGGGGTAAAAGGACTGATACCACTCATGCTTCCATGGAATTATAATCCTGATCACAATCTTTTTTATTTTTATTTTTCCTCTGAAATTTTATTTGGCAAAGCAGCACTGCATAAACTGGGCAGTAACAAAAACACAGTTTACACAGCATGTTAGATTTATATACATTATTAGCAGCAAATTAAACACACACACACACACACACAAAACAATGCTAAGCTACAAGTCCCCTATCACTTTTAGAGAAAAAGAATGAACTATGTCAGTTATGTCCTATCTGAACAACAGAGTGCTTACACCTGCCATCTTAAGTTTCAATATTTACAGATGTCTAGTTTGAAGGTAACAAAGCAACTGACTGTGTCTCCAACATGCTATTCTATGACACCACATCAAAAGCTTATAAAAGAAGCTCATCTCTATTTTCTTAGTAGCATCTAACAGATATCCAAATACCAAGAATCTTAACTTGTGAATGGTGGTGTTATGTGATACACAGAAGAAATTTGATAAATTAACATCAGAACAAAATTAAGTATCCAAGAAAAGGAAAACCACTCCTCAAAATCAGTCATAAACTAAAATTTTTCCATTTTGCAGAACCCCTTCTTTTCCTATTTTGAAGTAAACTGTGGGCATGTGAAAGAAGTAACACACACACTCCTATTCTGCAGCCTTCTTCTGCCAGTCAGGCTCTGTGCCTCTTTGAAGAATTAGAAAACCCTACAAAACCACACATTTTCATGCTGCAAATAACAGTGTGACAAAGCCCAAAACAAGCTGTGATGCTGTTGGTTTCCAAAAAGCTTTGAGGACTGAGATGAGCAATCCACTGAAATATCATAGGCTCGTCAAACTGATGTTCTTAGAGTTCATCCCTTGCATGTGTGGAAGAAGAAAAGAGCAGAAGATAAAATCACTTCTACCGAGACCATTGCTTTTTTTTTTTTATCTGTTAAAGGCACATATATCACCCCCATCAAAGGCTTCATTTTGACGCTGCCATCTTGTAGCTTATTGTAGTGCTCCAACATTTGGTTTCCACCTGCAGGACCAACTGGCAATATTAATCTTCCACCAGGCTTTAACTGGTCTATTAGTGCCTGGGGCTCGACTGGGGCTATGGCTCCAACATGAATAGCATCCTATGGGGATTCTTCAGCATAGTCCATTCGCCCATCCCCCACAACCAGGTGTACTCTCCCTGAAGACAAAACTGTTGGGTCATCCTTTCTGACGTTGTTTATTGAGTTGTCTACTAGCTCTTTAATGTGATCAATTCCTATGACTTTTCCAGTACATCCCACCGTACGTGCAATACATGCAGTAAGAATTCCACTTTCAGATCCTACATCAAGCGCTTTAGCTCTTTCATGTAATTGATCAAATAGAAGTTATAGTGCATATGCATGCATGTATGTGTGGAGCACTGACTGTTGCTTGGAAACCTATTGATTGTGCAGAATCCATATAACGGTTACATTTGGCATAGTGGGAATGATCCGTAGCCAGCATAACTTCAAATACTTTATCTGTCTTTATGATAACATTTTCTGAGGTGAGCAGCAGGGCTGCTCCTACAGCGGTCCAGATTGTTAGACAGTAGACTCCCTCTGTCCTGCCTCACCCAACCCCGTCCACTAATATTTGGGTTAATTAGAATCAAGGCTGGAGTGACGGAGCTGAAATGATCATCTTAATAGAACCCCAAGGGCAATGACCGTCTCCGACCCGAGTATACCAGCCTCCAGCCGATCATAATCTTTTTCAGATTTATTTTTTATTTGAAAGTCAGAGTTACAGAGAGAGAAGGAGAGAGAGAGAGAGAGAGAGAGAGAGAGAGAGAGAGAGAGAGAGAGAGAGAAAGAAAATCTTTACTGGTTCACTCCCTAGATGGCCCCAACGTTTACCCCATGTTGGTATAAGGTCCCAGCCACTTGGACCATCTTCCACTGTTTTCCTACTCCATTAGCAGGGAGCTGGATTAGAAGTGGAGCAGCTGGGACTAGAATCAGTGCCCAAATGGCATGTCTGTATTGGAGGTAGTGGCTTTACCTGATACACCAGAATGTCAGCCTCTTGTACACAGTCTTATCTTGGGAATCATGGAGAGATATATACGTGATATATATACGTACTTGTCTATATATGATCTTGTGGTAGAAATGGCATATTTGACACATGACATTATATGTTTATTGAGTAATTTAATATGTAAATTAATTCTATCAAATTATCTGCAAATCTTCTAATTTTTGTAATTTTGGAAGTTAAAAACTCGTTGTACAAAACTTTCATATGAAGACTCCTGGTTTGCTGTAACTTTGAGTCTTAAATGTGTATGCATATGGGCAACAAATTCATTGTAGCAGTGGAAAAATAAAGTTTATTTACCAGGTGAGCTAGCTTTATTCAGACCTTGATTTGTTTTTTAAAGTGCTTTTATTTCATTTATTTGAAAAGCAGAGTAACAGAAAGAGAAAAAGAGACAGAGAAAGAAATCTTTCATCCCCAGTTTCACTCCTCAAATGGCTGAGCCTGGCTGAGCCAGGAGCCAAGAATTCCATTTGGGTCTTCCATATAGGTGGCAGGGGCCCAAGCCCCTGGAGTATCTTCTGCTGCCTTTCTGGACACATTAGGAAGAAACTGAATCAAAAGTGGAGCAGAGGGGCCAGCACTGTGGCTTGGTGGATAAAGCTGCTGACTGCAGTGCCGGCATCCTGTATGGGTGATGGTTTGAGTCTCCACACCTCCACTTCTGATCTAGCTTTCTGCTATGGCCTAGGAAAGCAGTAGAAGATGGCCCAAGTCCTAGGGCCCCTACACCCACATGGGAGACCCAGAAGAAGCTCCTGGCTCCTGGCTTCGGATTGGCCCAGCTCTGGGCAGATGATAGTTTAAGAAGTTGGATCCCTGCCATCCATGTGGGAGACCCAGAATGAGTTACTGGCTTCCAGTTTCAGCTTGGTCTTGCCCCACCTATTGCAGTCATTTGGAGAGTGGACCAGCAGATGGGAGATCTATCTTTCCCATTACAGCTATTTGGGGAGTGACCCAGTGGATGGAAGGCCTCTCTCTTTCCCTCTGCCTCTCTATAACTCTCCTTTTCAGGTAAATAAATCAATCTTTTTTTTTTTTTAAGAAATGGAGCAGAATGGTGCTCTGGCATTGCCCAGCAGTTCCACAACCTAGCCCAGTGACTTTTTTTTTTTTAAGGATTTATTTATTTATATGAAAGTCAGAGTTACACAGAGAGAAGGAGAGGCACACACACACACACACAGAGAGAGAGAGAGAGAGAGAGGTCTTCCATCTGCTGGTTCACTCCCCAACTGGTCGCAACAGCCAGAGCTGAGCCGATCTGAAGCCAGGAGCCAGGAGCTTTTTCCAGGTCTCCCATGTGGATTCAGGAGCCCAAGGACTTGGGCCATCTTCCGTTGCTTTCCCAGGCCATAGCAGAGAGCTGGATTGGAAGTGGAGCAGCTGGCACTCAAACCAGCACTCATTTGGGATGCCAGCACCGCAGGCTGCAGCCTTACCTGCCTTGCCTCAGTGCCAGCCCTTAGGGCACTGACTTTCATGCTTCTTTTTCCTTCTCTGTCTCCTCCCTCTCCTCCTCCTCCTTCTTCTTATTCTCTTCTTTTTTCTTTTTCCCTCTTCTTCCACCTTCCTCCTCCTCCTCCTTCTTCATCATTTGAAAGGCAGTGTTAGATAGAAGGAGAGAGGAAGAAGGGGGGGGTAGGGAGAGGGGGTGAGAGAGAGAGAGGGAAGAGGGAGAGAGGGAAAAGGGAGAGAGGCAGAGAGGTATCTTCCATCTTCTGGTCACTCCCTAAATGGCCATAATGGCCAAGTAGAAGCCAAGAGTACTTGGGCCATCTTCCCCTGCTTTTCCTAGGTGCATTAGTAGGGAAAGCAGGGAACTGGATCTGAAATGAACAGACTGGACTTGAACTGGCACTCATATGGGATGCTGGCTTTGTAAGTGGTGGCTTAACCCACTGTGCCACAATGTCGGCCGCAACTTTGATTCTTAGTGTCTATATCTAACTTCCATGGTTCCTGCTGATCTCCCAAGCGTTGTTCTTGGGCTTCCTGTTTATTTAATGAGCGTTGACTAGCCTTTCTATGACTTTCTAATGCACATTAACCTATTTTTATACTTTTGAAGACTATTTTCTATTTTAGTATTTTTAACATACTAAGAATTAGAATATATATATATATATGCATACTACACAAAGGAGTTTAGCAGATTAGCCAATACTATCGATTATTCTTTATAGTATTTAATACAAAGCATATACAGAAGGTTTCATTGTATATAATCTTTAAAGCAATGGAAAACCTACTGAATGGCCTCTCTGTTTTATTTCTCATCAAGGTACTTTGCCAGTGGACCTTCCAGCTCCTCCAGAAACTTCAGTTCCAGTAACGTTACCTCCACATAACTGCACAGACAATGAATTTGTCTGCAGGTCTGATGGCCTCTGTGTTGATAAGATTCAGAGATGTGATTTTAGATATGACTGCCCTGACCAATCCGATGAATCATCCTGTGGTAGGTGAATTCCTAAAATAGATAAGAAAATACTAGTATAATCTCTGAGTAGCACGCCTAGGACCTTAGTTATTTATTTTCAACACGGTTATTTGTACAGAAAAACATACATCTTTTCTGATAAGGCCAACCCACATATAAGTGTCTTTATATTAATGTTCTGGATTCAGAATCATTGTTTTCTTGAACTTGACTTGACTCTGGGAATATTATTTACTAGGTCTTCTCTATCTATCTCCCTTTTTGCTTCTTCAAACTGTCTAGAAGGTGCTGCTTAGGAAGCAAACTTTATAATTCTCTCAAATTAATAAAGTCATTCAAATTCTGCCTTTACCAAAATGTACACTTATGATTAACTTGAATATTATATAAAATATGCAGAGTTCATACCAAAAAAAACCCGTTTTAAGCCAGATAAGACCTTCAATTTGTGTTCTGGTGAAAGATGGTTTTCATTTATTGGTAGCTGCTGCTACATGGCTTTTCCTAGATTAATTGAAGGCATATTATTTAATTTAAAATTGAACTTCTCAGCAAAGGATGTGGTCTGAGAAGGGAAAGATTAATCTGGGTCTGAACAGGTGAAGCAGCAGATCAGAAGGAAGGCTCACTCGGCGCTATGTCCCCTTTCCTCAATCTTTGTTAAGTAGGATATAAATTCACGCTGTGTCTCAAGTCTGTTGATAATGTTAAAGATTCAGAACAAACATGATACAGAATATAGCGAAACTCTTTTGTGTCATATCAACTTTGTCAAGATATTCTAGAACTTACGAGATATATTAAGGTTCATATTTATTATTTTAACCTAAATATTGTTTCTTAATATACAAGTGTACCAAACATTAAATAACTAGACCCCCCTCCACACACACCCAAATCATAAAGTCAAAGCTTTCTCACTCTGTGAGTGAGATGAGGCAGTAATTAAGTCATGTTAGGTGGGGATACCTTGCATCACAGATGTAAGGTGACACCATGGGAGATGCTATGGTTTTCAGACTTTCTCGTGGAATAACTGAAATCTAATAATCACATATATGTGTAGTGTGTGTAAAAGTTCATAATACTGACTATCTTCATTGTTCTACTTTGTAATTTTAGTTATTTGGATTATGACTAGAAGGAAAGTTTTGCTAAATTCTTTAAATGTCCTATATTAATATCATCTGTATATTTTTAATGAAAATTATTTTGAATAAATATTAATTGAATTATTACTATTTCATTTATAAACAAGCTATGTAGTCTTACCATCTATCCATTTTTTCTAAGATCAACTAATATAAATCTGCTTGACCCCTACAGTCTTATATTTTCTATTTTTAAAAAAATGGTAGTAAGAACATAAAATATGAGATAAACCTTCTGAATAAATTGCTAATTGCACAACATGAGGTATAATATTGTACAGCAGATCTCAAGGGCCCATTCATCTTGCTTGACTGATGTTTTGGCCATCTGTTTTTTGAAAGATTTGAAATTTTATCTGTTTAATTATATAAAAAACCAGATTAGATTGAATCTTAAATCCTCCTCATGGGATAAATATGATTGTATCATCTAGAATCATATTATCAGAGATTGAATAATCATTATTTTGATTGATAATCATTAAGATTAATAATCATTATTATCAGAAATTGAATCACACACTTGCATGTCATGACTGGACAGCACTTTTCTTCAATGGAGTGTTTCCTTTTCAGAATATATGTGAACTCATATTCTAATTGTGTACTTGGTGGTAGTGGTATGCCATGACTCTAAACTATCATTCAAAAACAGATGCTCATACCAGGTTTTTAGCAATGTACCTAAGAGCTCATTGAATTGAATGTGTTTCTTTTATTTATTCAAGTAGTGGGATGTATGATAGGTATATGCTCATATTGAGAGAGCAAGATAAATAGAAAGTTCAGAAAGCACTTTCATGTAAAAACTATATATTTAAAAATCATTAAACTTGCAATTTGTATAGTAGAATAATCACTGTTAGAGTCTGAAAATATGTCAAGGAGTCAGGTTCAAAGTAAATGTTACTGTAAGTCTCCTTTGAACTTGAGTAGCTTGGAAGTTGCAATAATCCCTTTAGAGACTGAGCTAAAAATCCAGCTAGGTGCTATTAGTGTCGATAAAGGAGAATAGACTTGCTAGGACTTGGAGTTCATGCAGGCAAGTGTATGTCATAGTGGATGAGACTGGCAATGATCAAATTGCTGCTCTAGCCTCCTCATGAGAGCAGATTCTTAGTGTATTCACTTATTCTCATATTTCAGTCACTATACATATTTAAACAGAATAAACCTAGATTTTTTTGGAAACTTTCAATGATTTCACAAACATTGGTATAGTTTTTTTTTTTTTAAAGATTCATTTGTTTCTTAAAGGCAGAATTACAGAGACAGAGACACACAGAGAGAGAAAGAGAGAGAGAGAGAGAGAGATCTTGCATTCATTGGTTTACTCCCCAAGTGGCCACAATGGCCAGTGTTGGGACAGGCAGAAGCCAGGAGCCAGGAATTCCATCTGGGTCTCGTGTGTGAGTGGTAGAGGCCCAAGTACTTGGGCCATCTTCAGCTGGCTTCCCAGGCACATTATCAGGAAGCTGGAGAAGACTTGAACTGATGCCCATATGGGTACCAACGTTGCAGGTGGCAGCTTAACTCCTTGTGACACAGTGACAGCCTCTGGTATAATTGTTTTAATAATACATAGAAGTTAGGTTATAATAAGAATAAACAAAGGATAGGAAAGGGCTGGTGCTGATAGAAATTGCTGTTTATTGACATTTTCTTTTTCCCACCTTAACCAAGTTTCAGAAGTTTGCAGCTTTGAAAACAGAAGCTTGTGTAAATGGTATCAGCCGATTCCAGTGAATATACTTCAGGATTCAAACATATTCAGATGGGGGCTTGGCAATGGGATCAGCATTCATCAAGGAGAAGAAAACCACAGGCCGTGGGTGGATCATACCAAGTAAGTGGCCCTAGGTTTTGAACACATCTCCTAAGAAAGGCTTATCAAGTGGCTGACAAATCCCTGCCTACCTCACACACCTTAATATAGGCCAGTGCTGTTGTAAAGATGAATATTTAAAGAACAAAAGGGCTAAGTAGATTCTTTCATTCAAAATTCTGTTTGAAAACAATGCTTGACACTCTTGAATATTATTCATAAAACTGGAGAAAATCATACACAAAATTTATTTGTAATATATTGCTCTTTATAAATCACTGTTAATATTTTGTTTTTAAAATTATCAGTGCTCTGCACCCATCCTGAAGTCCCCTCCTCTAGTCTTCTTTTCATTCTTCCTCTAGGTAATTATCTCTCCCTCATCTTCAGTCTCTCTTCTTCCTGTTAACTACTTCCCCTTTCCCTTTCACTCTCTCCTCTTTTTCACTCTTTTGTGTGCTTGTTATTCTCATATGAACACAAGTAATGTGCAAATTATCTACACAGGTATATGGACAGATTTTTTATTCTGTGGTAAACCATACTATTAATTTTCATTACAATATGATTTGCTATTCACTGTAAGGGCATTAGGAAATTTATCTTTTACAAGTTGGTGGACTTTGCAGTTAATTTTGGTTTATCCCAGTTTTATGAAGTTGGCGCAAAAAAAAAAAATGTGATGTCTACCATGTGAGAAACACCATTCTAGGCACTGGAGATGAGCTTACAACTAAAACAGATGATACTTGCTGTCCTTAGGGAGATGGGCAATAACCCCATAACTATAAAGCATGGACAGACTAACAGGTGCTGTAAAGAAAATGGAAACAAGGAAAGGATTAGTGAGTGATGGATTCTTGCTGAATGGGACCCAGATGTAAAGGCCTGGGGCTGGGATCATGCAAGAAGTACAGTGTAGTCATTTGATATACAGACATCAAGTGTTATTTTTTTCTTATTGTATTGACCATTAGTTTTTTTTTTTTACAAGCAGAGTGGACAGTGAGAGAGAGAGACAGAGAGAAAGGTCTTCCTTTGCCGTTGGTTCACCCTCCAATGGCTGCTGCAGCTGGCGCACCGTGCTGATCCTATGGCAGGAGCCAGGTGCTTCTCCTGGTCTCCCATGGGGTGCAGGGCCCAAGCACTTGGGCCATCCTCCACTGCACTCCCGGGCCATAGCGGAGAGCTGGCCTGGAAGAGGGGCAACCGGGACAGAATTCGGCGCCCCGACCGGGACTAGAACCTGGTGTGCCGGCGCCGCAAGGCGGAGGATTAGTCTGTTGAGCCGCGGTGCGGGCTGACCATTAAATCTTAATTTAATTTTTTACTTTTGTGAATGTGTGAATATTTAATAACTTTAGTATATTTGATGTATTTTATATTGATTTTTCCAATTGTTTATTGTTTTTATTTTATATCATGTTTTGCCAATTAATATTTGTCACAGTGATTACATGCTCACAGTCTAAAATGTTTGACAGTCTTATAATGGTAAACGGCTGTCATTATTTCAACAATCCAATTCTGAAGATATTGTATTACATCCTAAAATCTTATAATTATTAATCTATATTTTGCTAACTTATTTTTTAGGACTGGTTATGGTTGGCTATTAATATTTGTAAGACAATATATTAATATAGTCACTTCTTGACTTAAACAGTTTAGGCTTTATTTTCTGTCTTCCTATTACTAGAAAGGAACCTCTGTTACCTCCCTAATTTCCTATGTTCACGCATTCTTTTTGATGTATTTATGCATAATTTTGTTTAATTTTTTGACCTAGCAGCGTTCTGATTATTTTCTTCATTTCTGGATTAGATGATGGTTGCTCACTTTATTTGTCATATTTTTGTTCCCATTGAAAATAATTGCCTCAACTCTTATTTTATTTATTTTTTGGATGCTTTACACACTTAATGCTTTTTCTTCCTAATGTCCATGCTGCTTTTCAAGTGTTCAAGTGTATAACTCATCTCTCCACCCTCTTTTTCTGTGGAGACCGCTCCCCCCACCCTTGATCACTTGACCCTGTGGTCCCTTGCTAATCTACTGCACAGTTGTTTTCCTGGTACATCCCTCAGCCACTATATGGTCTTGAGTCCCTGGATTCCTCAACATGGTGACTTCCTATTCCTTGATTTACATTTTTACTCCTTGCATTATTTGTTTCTTTATACTCTTCTCTGTTTGTTGAACGTTTTTTGAGTGTGTATTAGAGATATTTCTCATTTGTCTGATTATTCCAGGTCTCCACTAATGTTTAAGAGTGAGACTCTTAAGAGTTAATTTGAAGATCTATCTATGTCATAGTCCCCATATGTGGTAACCTTGACTGTCATGATAATTTCATGATGTTTTAATAGATGTTTCCATGGTGTTTTTTGAAGTATGAATGTCTTCCAATTTTAACTTAGATAATTTATCTTTCCCTTAGAATCTTTTCATATGCTATTTGTATAAAAACATTCTCACCTTAAAGCTATATATACAACATATATATGTGTATATATATATGTATATATATACATATATATATATAGTTACCCAATGTAGTTTTTTAAAAAAGATTTATTTTATTTGTTTGAAAGACAGAGTTACAGTTACAGTGAGAAGTGGAGACAGAGAGAGAGGTCTTACATCCACTGGTTCACTCCCCAAATGGCTGCAACGGTTGGAGCTGAGCTGATCTGGAGACAGGAGCCAGGAACTTCTTCTGGGTCTCTCACAGGAGCACAGGGGCCCAAGGACTTGCACCATCCTCTACTGCTTTCCCAGGCACATTAGCAGAGAGCTGGATCAGAAGTGGAGCAGCCAGGACTCAAACTGGCACCCATATGGGATGTTGGCACTACAGCTGGGGCTTTAACCTGCTGCGCCACAGTGTTGGCCCCTCCAGTGTACTTTTTGTTTGTTTGTTTTTAAAGATTTATTTATTTATTTGAAAGGCAAAGTTAAAGATCTTCTATCTGGTGGTGCACTCCCCATGGGCTTGGGTTGGTCTAGTCCAAAGCCAGGAGCTCCATCCATGTCTCCCACATGGGTGGCAGGGGCCCAAGTACTTGGACCATCTTCTATTGCTTTCCCAGGTACTTTAGCAGGGAGCTGAATTGGAAGTAGAGCAGCTGATACTTGAAGTGTGGCCTATATGGCATGCCAGCATTTCAGGCAATGACTTAACCTGCTGTGTCACAATGCTGGCCCCATCCAATATAGGTTTTATTAGGACCTGTCTACAGGGGTCAGAATCTAATGGTCTTTCAGGTCTTTTGATTATCATTTTGGTTAACTGACTACAGTGAACCATGATCTTTTTTTTTTTTAAATCAAGGGTGTTGAGCCTTTGATTTTCTTTTTACAGATTTATTTATTTGAAAGGCAGGGTTATAGAGAGAGGGAGAGACAAACAGGTCTTCTGTCTGCTGGTTCATTGCCCAAATGGCCACAATAGCTGGAGCTGGGACAGGCCAGAGCCAGGAGCCCTGAGCTTCTTCTGGGTCTTCCACTTGCATGCAGAGGTCCAAGCACTTGGTCCATCTTCCACTGCTTTCCCAGGTGCGTTAGCAGGGAGCTGGGTTGGAATTGGAACAGCTGGGACTCAAACCAGCACCCATATTGGATGCCAGTGCTGCAGGTGGTTGCTTAACCCATTGTGCCACAATGCCAGCTCTGAGCCTTTGATATTTAACAATCTTCCAAAAGTCAAATTTCTGATTAGATCTTTTGACTTAAAATTTCCTTTGGAACATTCCAGAATGGTCATTGGACCCTAAAAGATAAATTGAATTAGGATGGATATGTTAAAATGCATGGAGAGTCTGATCCAATAAGCAATAACATAGCTTGAAATTTTATTTCCTTTAAGATTTATTTATTTGAAATGCAAAATGACAGGGATAAAGGATGAGGGGAGGAGAGATGGGGATAGGACAGGGGAAGGAGAGAAAGAGAAAAGACTTTATCTGTTGAATCATTCTCCAAGGGATTATTACCACACCTGGGGTTAGGCTGGGCTAAAGCCAAGAGCCAGGAACTCCATCCACGTCTCACACATAGGTGACATGAGCTCAAGTACTTGGGGCATCATATGTTGCTTCTCAGGCACATTGGCAGGGAACTACATCAGAAGCAGAGAAATTGGGGACTCCAGTGGACACCCTGATAAGGAATATAGATTTCTTTTTCTTTAAGATTTTATTTATTTATTTGAGAGGTAGAGTTAGACAGAGGAAGGGACAGAGGAAAAGGATTGCCATCCTCCTGGTGCACTCCCCAGATGGCCACAACGGCTAGAGCCAGGAGCTTCTTCAGTTCTCCCACACACATGTAGGGACCCAAGCATTTTGGCCATCTTCTGCTTTTCCAGGCCATAGCAGAGATCTGGATCAGAAGAGGAGCAGCTGGGACACAAACCAAAGCTGCTGCAGGTGGAGGTTTTGCCCACTATACCACTGCACTGGCCCAGTAATGGAGGTTTTTAAAGCTGCAGGTAAACCCACTGTGCCACAGTGCCTTCTCTTTTGAGATATATTTCTGTGAATGTCTTATTAATATTGCATGAAGTTCCTATAAATCTGATCGTTCTGGGGTTAGGGTTTGGTTCAGAAGTTAAGATGTTGCTTGGGATGTCCCACATCCCATTTTGCCATGCCTGGATTCAAGTCCTGGTTCCATTTCAGATTCCAACTTTCTGCTAATATGCTCCCTGGGAAGCAGCAAGTGATGGCTGAGGGGCTTGATGCTTGCCACTCCCTTGGTGTGAGGTTTTTAGTAATTTTGAGAGCATATTTGATGGGCTATACTAGATTACTAAGATTTACAGTGTAAATGAACTGCTTAAAGTTGATCCAAATCATTCTGCATGTGATGACCTGTCTAATGGACAGTAGTATGCACTTGAGTTGAAGAAACAAAAATGATATTTGAAAGGAAATGAATTGAATGTTCAGCATGGACTGATGAAGGGCATTTATGGCCACCAGGTTTTTTCTGAGTCTTGACAGCTTCCATTGCTAAGGGATCTGCACTGCCACTCATCATGGAGTTAATAGGATAATACCGAGTGTGGAAAAGTGTTGATGGAGTGACTGTTCCAATATGTCACCATGCACACTACACTAAAGCTCAGGTCCTGAAACCTTGGTTTTGTATCTCATGACTTATCAGAGTACCTCTGACCTGCTGGAAGTGTACAACTCTTGGAAGCTTGAGATGAAGCTTGTTAGAGAACATCTTCCCCAGAAGCAGACAACTTACAATGTGGACAACCTTTCCCAGCATGATGGAGCTGAACTATCATAATGAGACTTTTTTTTTTTTTTAATTAAACTTTTATTTAATGAATATAAATTTCCAAAGTATAGCTTGTGGGTTACAATGGCTTCCCCCCTCCCATAACCTCCCTCCCGCCCGCAACCCTCCCCCCTCCCGCTCCCTTTCCCCCTCCATTCGTGTAAAGATTCATTTTCAATTCTTTTTGTATACAGAAGATCAGTTTAGTATATATTAGGTAAAGATTTCAACATTTTGCCCATATAGCAACATCAAGTGAAAAAACTACCATTGGATTACTAATTATAGCATAAAATAGCAATGTACAGCACATTAAAGACAGAGATCCTACATAATTTTTTTTCAAAATAATTAATTTTCTATGCCATTTCCATTTTAACACCAGGTTGTTTTTTTTTTTTTTCATTTCCAATTCTCTTTATATACAGAAGATCACTTCAGTATATAATTAGCAAAGACCTCATCAGTCTGCGCCCACACAGAAACGCAAAGTATAAAAATACTGTTTCAGTACCAGTCGTAGCATCACTTGGCTTTAGACGACACATTGGGGACAGATCCCGCATGGGGTGTAAGTACACAGTGACTCCTGTTGCTGACTTAACAATTTGACACTCCTGTTCATGGCGTCAGTAATCTCCCTGGGCTCTAGTCATGAGTTGCAAGGGCTATGGAAGCCTTTAGGGTTCGCTGACTTTGATCTTATTCCGATAGGGTCATAGTCAAAGTGGATGTTCTCTCCTCCCTTCGGAGAAGGGTACCTCCTTCTTTGATGGCCCCGTTCTTTCCACTGGGATCTCACTCACAGAGATCATTCACTTAGGTCTTTTTTTTTTTTTCCCATGGTATCTTGGCTTTCCATGCCTGCTATACTCTCATGGGCTCTTCAGCCAGATCTGAATGCCTTGAGGGCTGATTCTGAGGCCGGAGTGTTGTTTAGGACATCTGCCATCCTATGAGTCTGCTGTGTATCCCACTTCCCATGTTGGATCTTTCTCTCCCTTTTTGATTCTATCAGTATTAGCAGATACTTATCTTGTTTGTGTGATCTCTTTGACTCTTAGACCTATCAGAGCTATCAATTGTGAGCTGAAATTGATCACTTGGACTAGTGCGATGGCATTGGTACATGCCATCTTGATGGAATTGTGTTGGAATCCCCTGCACATTTCTAACTCCCCCATTTGCAGCCAGTCCGATTGAGCATGTTCCTAATTGTTTACCTCCTCCCTCTCTTTTTCCACTCTTAGATTTAACAGGGATCACTTTTCAGTTAAAATTTAAACACCTGAGAATAATTGTGTGTTAATTACTGAGTTCAACCAATAGTACTAGAACAACAACAACAACAACGAATACTAAAAAGGATAGAGTATTACATTGTACATCTAAAGTCAGGACAGGAGCTGATCAGTTCATTGTTGCTTATAGTGTCCATTTCACTTAACAGGTTTTCTCTTTGGCGCTCAGTTGTCACCGATCAGGGAAAACAAATGAAATTTGTCTCTTTGGGACTGGCTTAATTCACTCAGCATGATGTTTTCCAGATTGCTCCATCTTGTTGCAAATGACTGGGTTTCATTGTTTCTTACTGCTGTATAGTATTCTATGGGGTACATGTCCCATAATTTCTTTATCCAGTCTACTGTTGATGGGCATTTGGGTTGGTTCCAGGTCTTAGCTATTGTGAATTGAGCTGCAATAAACATTAATGTGCAGATGGCTTTTTTATTTGCCAAATTAAATTCCTTTGGGTAAATTCCAAGGAGTGGGATGGCTGGGTTGTATGGTAGGGTTATATTCAGGTTTCTGAGGAATCTCCAGACAGACTTCCATAGTGGCTTAACCAGTTTGCATTCCTACCAACAGTGGGTTAGTGTCCCTTTTTCCCCACATCCTCTCCAGCATCTGTTGTTGGTAGATTTCTGAATGTGAGCTATTCTCACCGGGGTGAGATGGAACCTCATTGTGGTTTTGATTTGCATTTCTCTGATTGCTAGTGATCTTGAACATTTTTTCATGTGTCTGTTGGCCATTTGGATTTCCTCTTTCGAAAAATGTCTATTGAGTTCCTTGGCCCATCTCTTAAGTGGGTTGTTTGTTTTGTTGTTGTGGTTTTTCTTGATTTCTTTGTAGATTCTGGTTATCAATCCTTTATCTGTAGTATAATTTGCGAATATTTTTTCCCATTCTGTTGGTTGCCTCTTCACTTTCCTGACTGTTTCTTTCGAGGTACAGAAGCTTCTCAATTTGATGCAATCCCAAATGTTAATTTTGGTTTTGACTGCCTGTGCTTTTGGAGTATTTTCCAGGAAGTCTTTGCCTGTGCCTATATCTTGCAGGGTTTCTCCAATGCTCTCTAATAATTTGATGGTTTCGGGTCGTAGATTTAAGTCTTTAATCCATGTTGAGTGAATTTTTGTGTAAGGTGATAGGTATGGGTCTTGCTTCAAGCTTCTGCACGTGGAAATCCAATTTTCCCAGCACCATTTATTGAATAGACTGTCCTTATTCCAGGGATTAGATTTGGATCTTTGGTCAAATATAAGTTGGCTGTAGATGTTTGGATTGATTTCTGGTGTTTCTATTCTGTTCCATTGGTCTATCCATCTGTTTCTGTACCAGTACCATGCTGTTTTGATAACAACTGCCCTGTAGTATGTCCTAAAATCAGGTATTGTGATGCCTCCGGCTTTGTTTTTGTTGTACAGGATTGCTTTGGCTATTCGAGGTCTTCTGTGTCTCCATATGAATTTCAGCATCATTTTTTCTAGATCTGTGAAGAAGGTCTTCGGGATCTTGATGGGTATTGCATTGAATGTATAAATTGCTTTTGGGAGGATAGACATTTTGATGATGTTGATTCTTCCAATCCATGAGCATGGAAGATTTCTCCATTTTTTGGTATCCTCTTCTATTTCTTTCTGTAAGGTTTTGTAGTTTTCATCGTAGAGATCTTTAACGTCTTTGGTTAAGTTTATTCCAAGGTATTTGATTGTTTTTGTAGCTATTGTGAATGGGATTGATTTTAGAAGTTCTTCCTCAGCCGTGGCATTGCCTGTGTATACAAAGGCTGTTGATTTTTGTGCATTGATTTTATATCCTGCTACTTTGCCAAACTCTTCGATGAGTTCCAATAGTCTCTTAGTAGAGTTCTTTGGGTCCCCTAAATAAAGAATCATATCATCTGCAAAGAGGGATAGTTTGAGTTCGTCCTTCCCGATTTGTATCCCTTTAATTTCTTTTTCTTGCCTAATAGCTCTGGCCAAAACTTCCAGAACTATATTGAATAGCAGTGGTGAGAGAGGGCATCCCTGTCTGGTACCAGATTTCAGTGGAAATGCTTCCAACCTTTCCCCATTCAATAGGATGTTGGCCGTGGGTTTTTCATATATTGCTTTGATTGTATTAAGGAATGTTCCTTCCATACCCAGTTTGCTTAGAGTTTTCATCATGAAAGGGTGTTGTATTTTATCAAATGCTTTCTCTGCGTCTATTGAGAGAATCATATGGTTTTTCTTCTGCAGTCTGTTAATGTAGTGTATTACGTTGATTGTTTTGCGAATGTTGAACCATCCCTGCATACCGGGGATGAATCCCACTTGGTCTGGGTGGATGATCTTTCTGATGTGTTGTTGCATTCTATTGGCCAGAATTTTATTGAGAATTTTTGCATCTATGTTCATCAGGGATATTGGTCTGTAATTCTCTTTCAGTGTTGCGTCTCTTTCTGGCTTAGGAATTAAGGTGATGGTGGCTTCATAGAAGGAATTTGGGAGGATTCCCTCTTTTTCGATTGCTCTGAATAGTTTGAGAAGAATTGGAGTTAGTTCTTCTCTAAATGTCTGGTAGAACTCAGCAGTGAATCCATCTGGCCCTGGGCTTTTCTTTGTTGGGAGGGCCTTTATTACTGTTTCAATTTCTGTGTCAGTTATTGGTCTGTTTAGGTTTTCTATGTCTTCCTGGCTCAATTTAGGGAGGTTGTATGTGTCCAAGAATCTGTCCATTTCTGATAGATTTTCTTGTTTGCTGGCATACAAGTCCTTGTAGTAATTTCTGATGATTCTTTTTATTTCTGTGGCGTCTGTTGTTACGTTTCCCATTTCATCTCTGATCCTATTGATTTGGGTCTTTTCTCTTCTTTTTTTAGTTAGTTGGGCCAATGGGGTGTCAATTTTGTTTATTTTTTCAAAAAACCAGCTCCTCGTTTGGCTGATTTTTTGTAATGTTTTTTTGGATTCAATCTTGTTGATTTCTTCTCGGATTTTAATTATTTCTCTTCTCCTACTGGGTTTGGGTTTGGTTTGCTGCTGATTTTCTAGATCCTTGAGGTGACTTGAAAGCTCATCTATTTGGTGCCTTTCCAATTTCTTGATGTAGGCACCTATTGATATAAACTTTCCTCTTAACACTGCTTTTGTTGTATCCCATAGGTTTTGGTATGTTGTGCTGTTATCCTCATTTACTTCCAGAAAATTTTTGATTTCTCTTTTAATTTCTTCTATGACCCATTGTTCATTCAGGAGCATGTTGTTCAATCTCCATGTGTTTGCACGTGCTCTAGGGATTCCTGAGTTGCCAATTTCCAATTTCATTCCTTTGTGGTCTGAGAAGCTGCATGGTATGATTCTAATTCTTTTGAATTTGCTGAGACTTGCTTTATGGCCTAGTATGTGGTCAATCCTAGAGAGGGTTCCATGTACTGCTGAGAAGAATGTAAAGTCCTTAGATGTAGGATGAAATGTTCTGTAGATGTCTGTTAGATCCATTTGGGCTATAGTGTCATTTAAATCTACTGTCTCCTTGTTGATCTTCTGTCCTGTTGATCTGTCTATCTCTGAGAGTGGAGTATTGAAGTCCCCCAGTACTATTGTATTAGGGTCTAAGTCTCCCTTTAAGTCCCTTAACAAGTCTTTTAAATAGGCTGGTGCCCTGTAATTAGGTGCATATACGTTGATAATCGTTATATCTTCCTGTTGAATGGATCCCTTAATCATTATATAGTGCCCCTCTTTGTCTCTCCTAACAGTTTTTGTGGTAAAGTTTATGTTGTCCGATATTAAGATGGCTACGCCCGCTCTCTTTTCATTTCTGTTGGCGTGGTATATCTTTTTCCAGCCTTTCACTCTCAGCTTGTATGGATCATTGTTGGATAGATGGGTTTCTTGTAAGCAGCAAAAGGATGGGTTTTGGTCCTTAACCCAATCGGCCAATCGGTGTCTTTTAACTGGACAGTTCAAGCCATTAATATTCAATGTGACTATTGAGAAGGAGTAACTTTGCCCTGCCATTTGCCAAAGATATTTTCTAATATCTGGTTTGAGCTTCTTGTGATCTTTTGCTCTGAGGTTTCCTTCCTTTACCTTCTTTCATGTTGGTGACCGTGTTTCTGTGTTTCTGTATGTAACACATCTTTAAGCATCTTTTGCAGGGCTGGACGAGTGGCGACAAATTCTTTCAATTTCTGTTTGCTGTGAAAGGTCTTAATTTCACCTTCATTCACAAATGAGAGCTTTGCAGGATATAATATTCTGGGCTGGCAGTTTTTCTCTCTTAGTACCTGGGCTATATCTCGCCATTCTCTCCTGGCTTGTAGGGTTTCTGATGAGAAATCAGCTGTAAGTCTAATTGGAGATCCTCTGAGAGTAATCTGGCGTTTCTCTCTTGCACATTTTAGGATCTTTTCTTTGTGTTTCACTGTGGTGAGTTTGATTACGACGTGTCTTGGTGAGGATCTCTTTTGATCATGTTTATTAGGGGTTCTCTGAGCTTCCTGTACTAGGATGTCTCTGTCCTTCTCCAAACCTGGGAAATTTTCTGCTAGTATCTCACTAAAAAGGCCTTCTAATCCTTTCTCCCTTTCCATGCCTTCAGGAACTCCTAGAACCCGAATGTTGGGTTTTTTAATAGTATCCTGTAGATTCCTAACAGTATTTTTTAGATTACTGATTTCTTCTTCTTTTTTTTGATTTGACTGTTTCCTTTCCTGTTCTCTGTCTTCTAATTCCGATATTCTCTCTTCTGCTTCATCCATTCTGTTTTTAAGGCTCTCTAATGTGTTTGCCATTTGATCTATTGAGTTCTTCATTTCATTGAGATTTTTTGCCAGTACTGCAGTTTCCTGTTCCACTAATTTTTTCATTTCATTTTGATTCCTCCTTAATATTTCATTTTCACGGGAGAGATTTTCTATCTTGTCCATTAAGGATTTCTGTAGTTCAAGAATTTGTTTTTGAGAACTTCTTAATGTTCTTATGAAATTTTTGCCATCTGCTTCGTGCATTTGCTCTAACTGTTCCTCTTCATAATCTTGCATTGGCGTGTCTTGTTCACTTGGGGGCGTCATAGTGCTATCCTTATCTTTGGTACCTCCGCTTCTATGTTTCTTGCTTGGCATGTTAGAGATAGTTTGTGGTGTTTTTGTTTTTGTTTTGGTTTTGGTTTTTGTTTTTGTTTTTTTCTCTCGTTATTCTGTGCCTCTGAGTGAGCTGTCTGTTTTGTTGGAGCCTTAGGGGCTGTGATGGGTGTGGCTAGAGAGCTATGCTTGTTTCTTGAGGTTTAAGGCTGTGTAAAGAGCGACTCTCCCGGATTACTTGCTCCTTGCTGGGACGCTCTCTCTCTCTCTCTCTCTCTCTCTCTCTCTCTTTTTTTTTTTTTTTTTTTTTTTCTTTTGACTCAGTTGGGAGTGGAGTTGAGGGTAGTTGAAATCTAGCCTCTGTGGGTATTCGTTTGATTTATGCCTGGGAACATACACAGGGTTTATGCAGCCCTCAATGTGTTCTCCAGTTTCGCTAATGATACTGAGTTTGGCTGAGCTTTACATATGTAAAATCGCGGTGCTCTTTGTTTTGCTTGGTGAGTGAAGGGAGAGGCCTCTGTTCCCCCTCCCCCCAGTGTCTCGGACTTCTCAGGTCTTTGTCTTACCGACCTCCGTTCCCGCGCTGGCGAGATTCTGTGGCTCTGGCTCCTCTCCCGCTCGGCTCGTCTCGGTTGGTTTTCCACGCGGTGGGTTCCCTGTAAGTCCTCCGTGTCTCATCCACAAGGTCCGGAAGCGTCTCCTCTGCAGTTTTTTTTTTTTTGAGTCTTTTCCTGAGGCTACAGTAATTCCACTTTTATGAGAGTTTATTTTCCCAAACTAAGGCACACGTCCTCACTATCCGCCATCTTGGCTCCGCCCCCTCATAATGAGACTTTTAACTCCTCTTAGTCTTCCTTGCTTCTCCTTGTTTGATGTAAGCTGACTACACTAGTAATCAGACATCTAAACATTTGTTCTCACTTCACATTTTAGTTTAACTTGGTTATGTAGCAATAATTGACTTAATAGCTAAATTGGGAGGAATCTGCAACTGGTAATAGTTTTTGTTGCTTATAGATAAATACCTAGGGTATTATAGAGTCTCAATTAGAAGAAATTAATGAATAGGCTATTTGTTAATGTGGATAGAATCCTCATTTGGTTCAGTCCTTGATCTCTTGACGTCAGCTTGGTTCATAGTGACCCTGACTAAGGGCATACATCAAGCTCTTTGCAGTCTTTTAATGGCATAGAAGGGAGACTATTACTATGACTATAGTATCTCAAAATCTTAAATGTCCATGTCCAGCATTAAGTCTTTGAATATATTGCAAATTTTAAAAATGTTATCTCAAAAATTAAAAAGAAATGGGGAGAGGGATCTGTTACAGTCTTGGAATTGTCTCTAGGAACTACATTGAATCTGTTCTCTTTGTATTAATATCACATAAACATGAATGCATATCACACAAACATGAGAATTAATGAAAATTGTGTAACAGTAATTATGCATTTGCTGTGACCTTGAGAATCCCATATATTAATAAATTCCTTTTTAAAAAAGTCTGCATGCAGCTGTTTGCCAAATCCTAAATGGTCTGTTGTCTTCTGGAATAAGCATTCAAAAGCATGGATTTTTGAGTTCACCATAATCTCTGGATGATGTACTAAAAACCCAGGGTGATGGCAACCAAGGGTACCATATATGCCCTAAGTTTTAGGTAAACTGTTATGGGGGAGAGTGTTATAAAAAAGAGGAAAGTGTCAAAATATGTGGGAAGTGGTAGATTTGTATTGTGCACAGTTATTGGGCTCATCAGATCTATCTAATAGAAACAGAGTAACTCAGCTCTGGATGGTTGCACAAGGACCTGTAGCCTGTCAGCTAATCAGGCTGGAAACCATCACCTGGTTAAGCTGTAGCTAATTAACTGGTTGCTTGAGTAGCCTATAGCCAATTAAGTTGTTTTCAATGCCTTGCTTCTGTTTTCCTCTAAATGCTTGCAGATCACCATTGTCACTTGGCATTTTAGAACTTCCTCTGGTTTGGGGAGCTGTTATTTGACAGTCTTGGGGATCTGCCTTTTGTTTTTGCTGAAGTAAGTTAGTTGACCTAAGATTTCTTCCTTTTTAAATACATGTGGGTTTTCAAAAAGTTCATGGGTAATTTGCATCTTCATGTTTACATGAACTTTTTGAATCCTTTGTCAAAGCGCCTGCAAAATAGTATTAAAGTACCTTTTTTAGAATGGCAAATGTCCTAAACAGCACTCTGGCCTCAGAATCAGCCCTTAAGGCATTCAGATCCAGCTGAAAAGCCCAGGAGAGTATTTCAGGCATGGAAAGCCAAGAAACTCTGTCAAAAAAAAAAAAAAAAAAAAAAAAAAAAAAGAATGGCCTAAATGAAAGATCTCTGTGAGTGAGATCCCAGCAGAAAGAACAGGCCATCAAAGAAAAGGAGGTACCTTTCTCTGAAGGGAGGAGAGAACTTCCACTTTGACTATGACCTTGTCTAAATAAGATCAGAGTTGGTGAACTCAAGAGGCTTCCATAGCCTTGGCAACCCATGACAAGAGCCTCGGGTGATTACTGATGCCGTAAATAAGAGTGCCAATTGTTAAATCAACAACAGAGCTCACTGTGCATTTACTCCCCATGTAGGATCTCTGTCCTTAATTTGTTATACTATGTGAATTAACCGTATAAATAGTACTCAAGCAGTACTGTATACTTAGTGTTTCTGTGTGGGTGCAAACTGTTGAAATCTTTACTTAGTATATATTAAATTGATCTTCTTCTGTGTATAAAGATAATTGAAAATGAATCTTGGCCGGCGCATTGGCTCAATAGGCTAATCCTCTGCCTGTGGCGCTGGCACACCAGGTTCTAGTCCCGGTCGGGGTGCCAGATTCTGTCCCGGTTGTTCCTCTTCCAGTCCAGCTCTCTGCTGTGGCCTGGGAGTGCGGTGGAGTATGGCCCAGGTCCTTGGGCCCTGCACCCTCATGGGAGACCAGGAGGAAGCACCTGGCTCCTGGCTTTGGATCAGCGCGATTGGCCTGCCACAGCGCGCCAACCGCAGCGGCCATTGGGGGGTGAACCAACAGAAAAGGAAGACCTTTTTCTCTGTCTTTCTCTCTGTCCACTCTGCCTGTCCAAAAAAAAAAAAAAAAAAAGAAAAGAAAAGAAAAAAAGAAAATGAATCTTGATGTGAATGGGATGGGAGAGGGAGCAGGAGATGGGATGGTTGCGGGTGGAAGGTAGGTTATGGGGGTAAAAAGCCACTATAATCCGAAAGTCGTACTTTGGAAATTTATATTTATTAAATAAAAGTTTAAAAAGTATATTTTTTAGTGCAAGATTTTTGGAATCATGGTTTGCACATCATACATATTCTTTTAACTTATAGGACTTTCATATATAATTGTGTGTGTCTTTTAATTTATAATACTGTACTATATTGAATGTTTTTATTCAGTTAATTTCTGAGCAGTGTAAGATTTAAATCATGAAAATAAAGTACAAGAACTATTTGATCTCATTAGAAATCTACTAGATCTATATACTTGTTTTAATTGGAATAACTTATCCCATACTGCTTTAATTTTCATGTATTCAGTCTAGTTTCTTAGCATAAAATGGAGTTCTTAAAATTATAGAATCCTAAATTTAAAAGAGAGAGTATATATTTAGGAAACTAAAAATATCTGTGGCATGACAATACAGTTAATGCATCTCCTGAGATAAAGCTTGATATCAGATTCTAGATCTTAATAACCCTATCTTTGCCATTCAGAATTTTTTCTACATGTCTAGTCACATTTTCATAATACAGTGACTACATACAGCAACTTAAGTGTATCTGTTGTAGCACTATTCTACAGGGAATGCTACTTTTGATGCATGTTAAAATTTAACTTAATAGCTTTTTTTCATATTAGTTATTAGAAGTACTTTAGAAGTAACAAGAGAGCTGGTGGCATAGTGGTTAAAGCCACTGCCTCACCAACAGTATCCTATATGGGGTATGAACTAGTAGATGGAGGATCTCTCTCTCTCATATCTCTGTAACTCTGACCTTCAAATAAGTAAGTAACTCTTAGGGAGGTAACCAAAAGAGATACCAAGATCTTAAAATTTAGATAAGGTAAATAAGAGTCACTTAAAATAGAACACAAGGTCTAATATTTAAGTGCAGAAGAGGGAAGCTTGGTGATTCACAAAGTGGGGAGAAGGCAGGAGAAATGATTTTCTTTGAGTTGGCTTTAAAGAGTTGCACAGAATTTCATCAAGCAAAAATAAGGGAAGCTTACATCCAGTTTGGAGGAATGATAAATAATTTTATTTTATGAAAATTTTGTAACTAAGACAAAGTGCTTGAAAGGGAAATAAATGATTCTGAGATTCAAGGCCTTGGTGCCCAGAGCAGATAGGAATATTAGAAAAACTCATCAGGACATGATTGGCAAGACAGCTGATAAAAAAGAAAAGGAAATATAAGGAATGCATTCTATTGTATTGGAAAATGCAACCAGGCTGGAGTGTGGATGTGCCTAAGTATGTCTATTTGTGTGTCTATGTACATGCACAACTATAGGGAATCCTTGACATCAAAGGGGTAATGAACTAGCTTTTAGAGAAGCGTTACTATGGAAACTTGTTGCCTATCTTTTTTAGTGTCAGCAGGACTAAAAGAAATGTAAACTGTGTTGTTAGAGATTCTAATCAGAGCAGCTGAGAGGTTAAGCGGTACAATTGGACACACAGGCACGGGGGACCCTGAAGCTCAACTTTAGTGAGTTATTTTATATTTAAGATGGCTTTATGCAAGAGGTAAACACCCAGCTTCTTGTGAGGAAGGAGAACATCATCCAAACCTTCGCATACTTCACCTTTTGCCAGACACACAATGTATTGGGATCAAGGGAGAGCAAGAAATCTATACTTGTCTTTATTTTTGCAGAATATTCTTTTTTTTTTTATTAAACTTTTATTTAATGAATATAAATTTCCAAAGTATAGCTTATGGGTTACAATGGCTTCCCCCCTCCCATAACTTCCCTCCCGCCCGCAACCCTCCCCTTTCCCGCTCCCTTTCCCCTTCCATTCATGTAAAGATTCATTTTCAATTCTCTTTGTATACAGAAGATCAGTTTAGTATATATTAGGTAAAGATTTCAACATTTTGCCCATATAGCAACATAAAGTGAAAAAACTACCATTGGATTACTAATTATAGCATTAAATAGCAATGTACAGCACATTAAAGACAGAGATCCCACATAATTTTTTTTTTCAAATTAATTAATTTTCTATGCCATTTCCATTTTAACACCAGGTTGTTTTTTTTTTTTTTTTCGTTTCCAATTCTCTTTATATACAGAAGATCACTTCAGTATATAATTAGTAGAGACCTCATCAGTTTGTGCCCACACAGAAACGCAAAGTATAAAAATACTGTTTCAGTACTAGTTATAGCATCACTTGGCTTTAGACGACACATTAGGGACAGATCCCACATGGGGTGTAAGTACACAGTGACTCCTGTTGCTGATTTAACAATTTGACACTCCTATTCATGGCGTCAGTAATCTCCCTAGGCTCTAGTCATGAGTTGCCAGGGCTATGGAAGCCTTTAGAGTTCGCTGACTTTGATCTTATTCCGATAGGGTCATAGTCAAAGTGGAAGTTCTCTCCTCCCTTCGGAGAAGGGTACCTCCTTCTTTGATGGCCCAGAATATTCTTAACAAAGACGTTTTCATAGAGATTAAATTAAGATAACTTGTCATCAGCGGACTCCCATTGTGGGAAATTATTTACTCGATAGGGAAATAATCTTAGCTCAAAACAAGAAATAATGAAAATCTGAAAGACAATGCATAAATTATTCTACTCTGAAATCATCTGTATTAATATTTATTCAGAATGCATGAATGATTAAAATACACAGAATCAGAGTAGATGCACAAGCAGACAGTGATCAAACCAGGAACTCCTTCCTATATGAGTTGCTGGCATCCCAAGTGGCAGCTTAATCCATTGCTCCACAATGCCCATCCCTAATTGATTATCCTTTGTGTCATGTTTCTGTATTTACTCTATTTAAAGTAATACCTGCTTCTAGTAGATGAAATAATTATACCCTGGAATTCTGTCCTGAGCACACTGCTGAGCAGCCAATGTTCAACTTGTTCTTGTTGATGTGTACCTAACATTTATGGGGGCAGATGAGTGAATAGAGGGTATATAAGTAGAGTTCACAGAACACAGAAGTGTGAGGACACCATGTTTTGATTATTGTTGCATGGAGTCTGTGTTGAAGAGAGAAGTGATGTTATTTCTTGAATTGCTTTCTTGTAACATAATGTCTAGTCATAGTATAAGAAAGTATATCTGTCACATTAGTCTCTCCACTGTGATTCTGCTCTCTGGTGATCTCAATTTCCCATGGTGTACTGCAACCTGGAAATACTGCATAAAATTACTCTAGAAATAATTTATATTATGTACTGTCCTTAGTAGTGTGGGTGGCAGGAACCCAAGTGCTTGGGCTGTCATTGACTGCCCCCCGGATTCAATGGGACTCTATCCAAGGCACTCAGATATGGGATGTTAGCATCTCAACTGGTAGCTTAACCTACAGCACCACAGTTTCTGCCTTTATTTTTTTACTTTTTTATTTACAGTAATACTTCTTTGAAATTTTCTGTGTTTGATATAAAGATTATAATAAATAGGATAAATGTATCAAAATAGATCTAGTTCTAATGTTAATATTGAATTTCAGAACGTGAAAAGTATTGTTTATTTCCATTTATGTTATTAGTACTTTGTTATTTATATTACACCAATGTACTTTATATGTTACACTTTTTGTGCTTAGTTTTATCTTTTAGCAGGATTAAGAAAAAATGTACAAATATATATTAAGTTAAAAAAATCTATGCAAACATAATATTAAATATGTACATATACAATACACATTCACTAATTACCCTTTATTTAGATCTGATTTACTAGCTTTTATAATTTGTTAATTTCTTTTATTCATGAAGAACTTCCTTTAGAACTTCTGAATACTTGGGCCATCTTCCACTGCTTTCCCAGACCATTGGAGGTGGAGTAGCCAGGACACTATCCAATGCCCATATGGGATGCCAGTGCTGCAGGCAGTGGCTTTTCCCACTATACCACAACATCCAGCCCCTTAACATTTTTATTTATATACAATTTTAAACCTATAATGATACTTTCCACCTTCCATCCCTCCCTCTTTTAAAAATTTTTTCCTTTTAATTTTTGCACTAACATATTTTAAATTTACCTTATAGTCACAGGTTTAATCCTCCACTAAATGAATGCCAGAATTGGAACATAGAAAGAGACCTCTGTTCCACAGGAGTATAGGCAAGGGCTATCACACAATAATCAAATCTCAAGGTGTCAATTTCAGTCATATATTACATTTTTTGCACACTATATATTAGCTACAAGTAAAACACCTGTTTTTTGGGTCTGGCTTATTTCGCTAAGCATAGTGATCTTCGGTTGTATCCAATTTTTTGCAAAAATTTCTTTTTATTAGGTGCTATAAATCTTTATATGATTTGCCTAACATAATGGCCCATTGTAATGAATTTCTGTAGGCTGCTGATATTTTACCAAGGTTTCTTTTTTTTTTTTTTTATTTTTGACAGGCAGAGTGGACAGTGAGAGAGAGACAGAGAGAAAGAAAGGTCTTCCTTTTGCCGTTGGTTCACCCTCCAATGGCCGCCGCGGTAGCGCGCTGCGGCCGGCGCACCGCGCTGATCCGATGGCAGGAGCCAGGTGCTTCTCCTGGTCTCCCATGGGGTGTAGGGCCCAAGGACTTGGGCCATCCTCCACTGCACTCCCTGGCCACAGCAGAGAGCTGGCCTGAAAGAGGGGCAACCGGGACAGGATCGGTGCCCCGACTGGGACTAGAACCCGGTGTGCCGGCGCTGCAAGGCGGAGGATTAGCCTAGTGAGCCGCGGCGCCAGCGGCTGCTGATATTTTAGCCCACTCTGGTCTCTTGGTAAGTTTTCTGTTTTGATTAAAAAATGAATACTGTTGATAATAGGTTATAGTAATGGGTGGTGTTGTGTTCATCCAAGTATGTTACTGTTCTAATAAGGAGTTAACTTGCCAGATTCAAAGTATAAGCTTTACTATGTAGCATGTAGCTGCAAATAACTCCAGTGTTCAGTGAACCTTTTTGTGCTTTTTGGTCCTTGGCCAGATTTTTTGGCAAAGTTGTAGCTCATCTGCTTTGTGGTTCCCATTTTTCCATGTTTCTTTACTCTGTAAGTTTCAGACTATTCTATGAATCATGAGGAATATTAAATCCTCTTTTAAATAGACATTACATGGTTATATATGATTATCACATTGATTGTTGGTATAATAGAGCTGCAATCAGCAAACTGGCCTGCAGGCCCAAATCTACCCCACTGCAATTTTAGGAAGTAAAATTTTTTTGAAACACAACACTTACAAGTCCATTCATTTATTTAATGTCTATGGTTAATTTTGTACTATGAAAGCATAGTACAGTAGTTGTGACAAAAATGTGATGGCCTGCAGAGTATAAATTACCTACTATGGCACTGTCAGCACATTTTCCTACCTCTTAGAGAGTTACTGACTTAATTTCTTTATGTAATTTTTCCTCTATAGACATAAATTTATAATCCCCTAGAAGCTAATTACAGATGCCTTATTTTGCCTCACCAGTAACCACTGTAACATTAAGACAAAGTATGCATTTAAGAATAAAAGATGATGTGCTTTTTTGTATTTAATTTAAATAAGCAATTATACAATAATTAGAATAAATATAAAGAAGATAGCTCATTGGAGTTTTTAATCTATTCTTTTTTTTTTTTTTTTTTTGACAGGCAGAGTTAGACAGTGAGAGAGAGACAGAGAGAAAGGTCTTCCTTCCATTGGTTCAATCCCCAAATGGCTGCTACGGCTGGCATGGTGTGGCTGGCGCGCCGTGCTGATCTGAAACCAGGAGCCAGGTGCTTCCTCCTGGTCTCCCATGCGGGTGCAGGGCCTAAGCACTTGGGCCATCCTCCACTGCACTCCCGGGCCACAGCAGAGAGCTGGCTTGGAAGAGGAGCAACCGGGACAGAATCCGGCACCCCAACTGGGACTAGAACCTGGGGTGCCGGTGCTGCAGGCGGAGGATTAGCCTAGTGAGCTGCGGCACCTACCTTAATCTATTCTTGATAACTATTTTCACGGTTATTTTGAAACATCGGGCGATACTATTTTTATTAATAAAATTTAGTACTATTGTTTCTGGTGTCCTCAGCACATGTTGATATTGCCTATTGAATAATGGAACCCTGATTGCATGCCTTGGTGTTGAAATTCCTAGTGGCTGACAGCTGAAAAGTGATCCTCACTATTGGACACCATATTTTACCTGTGAGACTGAACTTCCTGCTTGGTGTTCTCTGAGATTCTTTTTTTTTTTTTTGACAGGCAGAGTGGACAGTGAGAGAGAGAGAGAGAGAAAGGTCTTCTTTTTTTTCTGTTGGTTCACCCTCCAATGGCCGCTGCAGCCAGCGCACCACGCTGAGCCGAAGCCAGGAGCCAGGTGCTTTTCCTGGTCTCCCATGTGGGTGCAGGGTCCAAGGACTTGAGCCATCCTCCACTGCACTCCCGGGCCACAGTAGAGAGCTGTACAGAAAGAGGAGTGACTGAGACAGAATCCGGCACCCTAACTGGGACTAGAACTCAGTGTGCCAGCGCCGCAGGCGGAGGATTAGCCTATTGAGCCGTGGTGCCAGCCTCTCTGAGATTCTTGAACTATGCCTTCTATGTTACATTTGGGACAATTATAGTCCACTTCTCTATTTCTCTGTTTCTCTCTCTCTGTTTAAAAAATGTATTTATTTATAAAGTCAGGGTTACAGACAGAGAGGCCACAATGACCAGTGCTGGGCCAGGCCAAAACCAAGAGCTTCGTCCAGGTCTCCTGCATGGGTAGTGGAGCTCAAACACTTGCATCATCTTCTGCTGCTTTCTCCAGGCCATTAACAGGGATCCAGAATGGAAGTGGAGCAGCTGGGATATGAACAAGCCCCTTTATGGCATGCTATCCTTGCAGGCTTTTACCTTAGCTTTCACTTGCCAAACCACAACCCTAACTCCCTTCCCCCATTACCTTTTAAAATATTTCTGTTCCTTTTCTAAAATTCTTCACTTACAGATTAAACCACTTGATATTTTCCCATAGTTCTTGAACACTCTGTTCTGTTTATTCATTTTATTCTTTGTTTTACTAAAAGGTAAACAGATATTCTACAAAAATATGTTGACCTATCTTCCAGTTCAAATAGGCATGCTTTGACTGTTAGGTACATCAGAGAAATTGCTGGAAATATTCATCATCCCCCTCTTTGCTCTGCCTTTCCACATTTCCATTTGATTCTTAGAGTTTCCATCCCAGTACAAATTATCTGATAGTGAATCTCTACCTTTTGTATTGGGTACTTTATATATTAATGAACTATTCTGAGTTCTGTTTGACTTGGGTTGGAACATATGAGGTGTATTTGCTTCTGGATCTGTTAATTGCTACTGAATTTTATTCTAATTTGACCTTGGAGTCTTTTTGGATCATCACTATAAAATATAGCCCTACTCTGATGGGGCTGCCCATGGGATTTGGTCCTGGATATTTGTGTGTTTCATTGGGCTTCTTTATCCTGTAGGATGGCTCCATACCTAAGTATTCAACCTGTGACTAGCATCCCTTTTACTGGAATATTGTTAATACAATTGTTAATACAAGAAATAGAAGTTTACTACTTAGATGTTAAGAGGGAAGCATGTTGTGGGATTGGTGGGAAAGAGGGAACTCTAAGTCCTGCACCTACAGTGAATATATGGGAGCAAGTAAGAGACAGAGGATGGGAGGAAGACGTGTGAGACTATTTATTGGTGTACTTGGTGGTACTTCAGCAGATTTCCCTTGGGGAGTTCTAATTGCTACTTAGGGTCAGGAGGAGTTCTACAAAGCTAAGGGTTGTACACTAAGATGTTAACATTGTGCTTGGGAAGTACTAGGAGACTACTGCTATTGAAACACTCTTAGTCCATTTGGACTACTGGGACAACATACTATAAATTAAATAAGCTTGTTATACTAAACATTTGTTTCTTTGGGTTCTGGAGGTTTCAAGTCCAATATCAAGACATGGGCAGATTCACTCTGTTGACTGCATTTGTTTTATAGGTAGTGCCTCATAGCACTGTTGTCATATGGTAGAAGAACTCATCTATTTCTTTGGAGTCTTTTTTCAAAGAGCACTGACGCAGTCATGAGAATCCTGCACTCATGAACTAACTGTTTCTCAAAGTCCCATCTCTTAATATTACCATCTTAGGGACCACGGTTTTTTCTTTTTAAAAAATTTTTCTTATTTATTCAGAGGTAGAACTACAGACAGAGTTAGAGGGAGACAGAGAAAGGTCTTCTATCCACTGGTTCACTCCCCAGATGGCTGCAACAGCCAGAGCTGGGCTGAGCCAAAGTCAATAGCCTCTTCCAGGTCTCCCATGTGGGTGCAGGGGCCCAAGCACTTGGGCCATCTTCTACTGCCTTCCCAAGCCATTCGTAGAGAGCGAGATCTGAAGAGGAGCAGCTGGGACATAAACCGGCACCCATATGTAATGTTGGCACCACAGGTGGAGGCCTGGTCCGCTATGCCATAGTACTGGCCCCAGGACTACAGTTTTAATGTATAAATACTGTGAGGCATGAACATTCAGGCCATACCCAATGTTTGTTATTTCTTGATGCTGGAGGACCAAATTAACTTTATGACAACTTTGGGTAGATCATATATCATTGGGTGTGTTGAAAGAGCTTACAGTCTTAGAATGAATCTGAGCATAAATCTCATCCCAGACAATGACCCTGGAGACCATATCTATCATAATGAATATATTCAGACCCAATGGTTGTTGGAACTTGCTCAAAAACAATGTGATTTGACCTTGTAAGTTTCACCCTGACCCCTAATTTAATCATGGTGAGGATTCAGGTGATTAGCAACTAAAACTATTTTAATGATTTAATTGGTGTAATTGAAGGACCTAAACTGATTATTCTATGCATACCTACACAGCTTTTTTATTAAATCATGAAATTCAAATCAGATCTTTTTAATGGACTTCTTCATTGCCTAGGACTTGAATTTTGCAACACCTGAAAAAATGTAACACAACTTTTTTTTCAAACATTCGCTACTTTGTGGTTTATATGTTTCATTAGAAAAATACATGTTTCTATTAAAAAAAGAAACCATGCTTCTTCTCTGTATGAGTGAAGGTAACTTGAAGGTTGATAGAGAGATGCTGGTATTTTATGGGTTACAACACTATTAACTACAGTCATTACAAATGTATACATCCTTAGACAGGCGTTGATTTCCTTTGCAAGTACATGCTTGAGTAATCTCATTCAGATACAGGCAAGTATTGATGCAATTCTTCATTTTTCCATTAGTAATCATACATTCATCATGAGCTCCAATTAATGTCTGTAAGACTGTTGACAAAGTCGTCTGCTACATTGGTACTGTGTTCACAGTTTGATAGACAGCACAAATGGAGTTTGGGTGCTTGCATTTTTCAAATTGATCTCCTGACATATTTTGCTTTATCTTTTCCTTATTAGATGAAGTGGATATTTCAAAGATATACAATTTTAGACAATGATCTTCATAATTCACTTTAGATTTGTCCTTCAAGATGAATTTTCTAATATTGGATTGGGGGAAATGTGATTTTTTTCTTTGCATTCATGTACTTTCATGAAAATTAATAAAAAAAACCTTCTGTTTGAAGAACCACTGAAAAGATAATCTATGATTGCCCCATTTGTGACCTTTAGGTTTGATAGCTATATTCTGTCATTTCCTATGGTAGTGTTTTGTTTCTCCTTTGTTGGTACTGTTTTTTTTTTCTTCTTGCCATAGCATATAGCAGTGACCCTCTGTATCCAAGAGTTCCATAACAGCAGTTTCAACCAGCTATAACTCAAATTATTTCAAATAAAAGTAGTCTTTAATAAATATATAGCCTTATTTCTAATTTTCTACTGGATAATCTGTATAGTCATTAAATATTAGGAATTGGTAACCTAGAGATTTAAAGTATATGGGATGATGAAGGATTAGAGCTTTCATGGACTTTGGTATCTTCAGGGAGTCCTAGATGACATGTGCTTTATAGATTTTAAATGTGTATATTTTATTAACAAGTATAACCTGATGGCCTTCTTGTGTAGGAAGCAAACAGGCATGTCTGCCAAACATAGATTAATAACATTTTTGGAGATTTTATCTGATTCAAATATGTATTTAGTTGCATAATGTGTACATATAGCCACATAAACGTATATGCTGTTGACTGTGGCATAATGCATGATATATAGTAGGCAATTTATAAATGTTGAGTTCATTATAATTGATTCAATGTGTTCTCCCATTTACTGACTGGTCTTTTGATCATCTTATTGGTATCAATGATAAAAATACTTAATTAAAATACAACCTTGTTCAGTATTTCCCTTCCTGGAGAGGGATTATTCTGTACTACTGAATAAATGTTCTTACCTCACATCATGAAGATAATGTTCTATTACATAAGCTTTATTGTTTTACCATCCATATTCTAGGTAAAATCCACTTACGCTTATTTTTAGATGTAAAAGATGGGTGAAGGGTAACTTTTTCACTGTGACTACCTAATTTATTTGGTTGATTTACTGAAAATATTGATGTTTCAGAGCAATGAGTGGAAGGACAAACTATTATGTCCAAATGGGTATCTGTTTCAGGAGTATTTCCTACAGTTTTCTAGGCTGCTGGTTCTTTCTCTAGTACTGCTTTGTCTTGATGTCTGAGTCCTCTCAAATACTTGTAACAAATACCATAATCTGCATGGCTCGTAATACACAGTGATTTATGACTGTTGTGGTTGCCGGGAAGTGCAAGTTTAAGGTGCTGGCACACACAGTGTCTGATGAGGGCTGGTTTCCTGGGTCTTAGTGGATCCTCACATTGTGTAAGGGGCTAGCTAGCTCTCTGGGGTCTCTATTTAAGGAGTGCTAACCCCATTAAGGTATGCCCTACTTCTTAATACCATCAACATGGACTTTAGGATTATTCCATAAGATTTTGGACCATAGCATTTTGCTGCTATACCTTTAACAGGAGTTTTGATACCTGATTAAGTCCTCTAATTTAATTGACTATTCCTGACTCCGTGTACATCAACATAAAATTTAGGACTAATTTACTAATTTCTGAAAAAATCTGTTGGAAGTGTATTGGGATTTAATTATACTTTCAAATCAATTTAAGAAGTGATACCTTTAAAACATTGAGTGCTGATGTCGGCACTGTGGTGCAGCAGGTAAAGCCGCTGCCTCCAGTGCCGGCATCCCATATGAGCATTGGTTCCAGTCCTGGCTGCTCCACTTCCTATCCAGCCCTCTGCCATGGCCTAGGAAAGCAGTGGAAGATGGCCCGAGTCCTAGGGCCCCTGCACCCACATGGGAGACCCGGAAGAGGCTCCTGGCTCCTGGCTTCGGGTCAGCGCAGCTAAGGCCATTGTGGCCAATTGGGGAGTGAACCAGCGAATGGAACCTCCTTCTCTCTCTGCCTCTCCTTCTTTCTCTGTAACTCTTAAAAATAAATTTTTTAAAAAATCAGTGCTATAATTCACATATTATATTGTATATATATTGTATAATATTATATTGTATAATATATTGTATATATTATACAAATATACATATTATATTGTATAATATTATATTATGTTGTGATGGGGTCATATTGTCCTAGCTCAAGAGAGCTGATTAGACAAACCTTTCCCAAGTCCCATTCCCAGTGGGAGGCAGAGTTGAAGTTCGGGAGAGATTTATGTGGAACATCGAATATTATTGTATCCTGGGTCTGGTACTGTGGTGTAGCAGGCAAAGCCACTGCCTGCAGTGCTGGCATTCCTTATGGGAGCCAGTTCGAATTTCATCTGCTCCACTTTTGAAGCCAAGGATGGCCCAAGTGCCTGAGCTCCTGCACCCTCTTGGGAGACCTGGATGAAGCTCCTAGCTTAGAATACTATTTCTCTAAGTGATGTGTGAAGAATACATAGTAAACAGATGTGGGAATTTCAGTTAGGAGACTGAATATGCAAGAAGTGACAAAAGTTTGACTTAAAGTGGTGAGTAGCATTAAAATTGGGAGGGATGGACCGTTCCAATCTATAGTTGAGAACTAAAATCAAAGTTCATTGAAGCCATATGGAGATAATTTTTATAAAATAAAAAATTATAATCATGACCAATGCTGAGTCACAGATTAAACAAATTATAGAAATACAGAAATGTACATATTCTTTCTTTCTGATTGTTGTAACTTCTAATTCTATGTTCCCGAATATGTAAGTTTTGTTTTTGGCATCCTTAGAATGCTAGATATTAAGCATAAAGTAACAAAATTGGAAGGGCTTGTTTATTGAGTCATAAGTAGGACAAATTCATATAATAATCTTGCCTCTTAATAAGTATATTAACTCATATCCTTGGTAGTATGCAATGCAGTGAAGATCTTTTCATTAGCAATATCTAATGAAATGGACCAGGTAAGTTAGAAAGGTGCAACCAATTAATAAGAGTGCTCAAATTGTCAGTTCTTTATTGATTACTTCAAAAACCAGTGTATGGCTTAGCATGACTCCAGTGTTTTATAATCTCAGAGTTGCCAAATTAAAGCATGGAGTTTTCCATTTATGGCAAGAGTACACTGTTGTATATTTCTGTCATTACTTTTCCATTTCAATTTGTACATACATTTCAAAGTTATCTACAAATTTGTTAATTTATGTTGAAGTGGAGCTGAAATAAATTAATACAGGGGAATAAATTTGAACTTTAGCATTTCATGCTTCTCAGTTGGATTCGGAATTGGTTTTGTTTTTCATCACATGCCTATAAAATCCAATGGTCTGAGGCCTCATTTTATGCACATTAAAATAGTCTCTCAGAGCTGACCAGAGTACTTGAAATATCATTGTATAAAAAAGTTATTATAGATTTGGTTAGTATAGTTGTGACCATTATTTATACATATGGTACCAGTTGATATAAGGACTGAATTAAAATTGAGTTATTGCTAATGAAGGTTATGGGCCATAATTATGCCTTAAGATATGCTTTCAGGAAAATTCATAGAGCCATAAGATTTGGTCAGTCATAAACTGTTTGATTATTTTTTAATTCGATAAACAATTTCCCCAGAAATAGCACCAGTGGATGGTACCTATTTGCTGACAGCTCAAATGGGAAATTTGGTGATGTGGCTGACATCCTCACTCCTGTTATTTCACTCACGGGACCAACATGTACCTTGGTGTTCTGGACTCACATGAATGGTGCCACAGTTGGTTCTCTACAGGTATGGCTTAGACAATAGAATTTTTTGATTTCTCTGAGAATTCATCATCTAGTATTTGTTTGTTAATAAATTAAAATGGGTAATTACTTCACTGATACCACAATGGTATTGCTGAAGGAAAGGTTTAGTAAAAATGCAGGTGAATGGCTATTAGTTCTCAAGTTTTCCTGTTTACAACTAAAGCCTTTATTATGAGTTTATAGTTTATGTGCAATTATATTGTATATTAATGACTTAGATTTCATTATCAGTGTTCTATGTATAAAATAATCCAGTATATATACACTTATATTTGGATGTGTGTTCTTTTGTCTTTGGTTGTAGCATGGTATTCTCTACCCTTTTCAAATACCTTCTTTGATTAAAAAACAAAAACGAATGAAACTGTTTGAAACTCATAAACCATTGCTGTAATGGTACAAAGAACTCCAGCATCCCCTCATTCAGAGATGATAATTTCTTGTCAGTGATCCCAGTAATGAGGCTTGTAACCAAAGCAGCAAATGCAGGATCAGATATTATTCTTTGTAGTAGAATAAAAGTAGAATAATTAGAATTTGGCACTGTAAGCATTTATGGGAAAATGCTTTTTTAGACTGTCCCCCAAGCTGAATTTGTTCCGCATTCAAAAATGTTTTTTGCTATAATATCATCAATGTAGAATTCTTTTTATTCTATCAGTCCCATTATTTTCTTCCCTTCATTATCAATAAAAACATCATGAAGATAAATTTTCAGGTATGTGAATCCTATCTCAACTCAATTTTACTAGCAATCATTTGTCTCCCAGCATTTGAATTAATTTTACTATCATGATTGCCTTATTGTGATTTTCTAACTCCATTATTCTATTTGTGGAATGAAATAATGAATAATACATAGAATATATAATACTAGAATAACTATATAATAGGGTATATAATAGAATAAGAGTAACTCCATTATTGTATCCTGCTGTAAAGCAAGACATCCTCATTTGTCTACCTACTGTTTTGTCAGTGTATATTTATAAGTTAATACTTTATTCAATGTACTATGATCTATTACTATTTTTGATCCTCAACTTGTCTCGTATTTGGTCATAATTATCCTTTTAAAATGACCTATATTTATTTAACAGTCCCTACTGTTCTTTGAGTCATTTCTTCCTTTCTGGCTAAGATGTTCCAAACATTATTTGTCACGTCTCTGGAATTAACCAGAAATAATGATTCCAGTCTTCTCCTGGAAGACCAATTTCTGAAATAATAATGTAAGTTCTTGAATCTTTTCTTCCATATCAGGCCCTGGTTCAAAATAACACATTTTTAAAAATCTAATTATTTGAGAGGCAGAGTTACATAGAGTAAGAGTGGGAGAGGAAGAAAGATCTTCCATCTGTTGGGTCACTCCCCAGATGGCTGCCATGGCCAGTACTGGACCAGGCTGAAGCGAGGGCTTTATCCAGTTTTCCCACATGTGTGGAAGGGGCTCAACTAGATAGGCCATCTTCTGCTGTTTTCCCAGACACATATACAGGGAACCAGATCAGAAGTGGAGCAACCAGGAGAAGAACCTGTGCCCATATGAGATGCCAACATTGCAGGTGGTGGCTTAACCTGCTATGCCACATTTCTGGCCCCATGCACAGAAGATTCTTAAATAATACATGAAAACACATTACTGAGAAACTGAATCTAACTTCATTTGGAGCATCTCCATTTAGATTTGGTTTCAAAGCTTTTGTGTTATTTCTAAGAAGTTGTATCTAAAAAAATCCCTGAATTCCAAGGTATTTGATTGTTTTTGTGGCTATTGTGAATGGGATTCATCTTAGAAGTTCTTTCTCAGCCATGGCATTGCCCGTGTATTCAAAGGCTGTTGATTTTTGTGCATATCCTGCTACTTTGCCAAACTCTTCGATGAGTTCCAATAGTCTCTTAGTAGAGTTCTTTGGATCCCCTAAATAAAGAATCATATCGTCTGCGAAGAGAGATAGTTTGACTTCTTCCTTCCCACTTTGCATCCCTTTAATTTCTTTTTCTTTCATAATGGCTCTGGCTAAGACTTCCAGAACTATATTGAATAGCAGTGGTGAGAGTGGACATCCCTGTCTGGTACCAGATCGCAGCGGAAATGCTTCCAACTTTTCCCCATTGAATAGGATGTTGGCAGTGGGTTTTTCATATATTGCTTTGATTGTATTGAGGAATGTTCCTTCCATACCCAGTTTGCTTAGAGTTTTCATCATGAAATGCTTTCTCTGTGTCTATTGAGAGAATCATGTGGTTTTTCTTCTGCAGTTTGTTAATGTGGTGTATCACATTGACTGATTTGCAAACACTGAAGCATCCCTGCACACCAGGGATAAATCCCACTTGGTCTGGTTGGGTGATCTTTCTGATGTGTTGTTGCATTCTATTGGCCAGAATTTTATTGAGGATTTTTGCATCTATGTTCATCAGGTATATTGGTCTGTAATTTTCTTTCAATGCTGCATCATTTTCCGGCTTAGGGATTAAGGTGATGCTGGCTTCATAGAAAGAATGTGGAAGGATTCCCTCTTTTTGGATTGTTCTGAGTAGTTTGAGAAGAATTGGAGTTAGTTCTTCTTTAAATGTCTGGTAGAATTCAGCAGTGAATCCATCTGGTCCTGAACTTTTCTTTGTTGGGAAGATCTTTATTATTGTTTCAATTTCTGTCTCAGTTATGGATCTGTTTAGGTTTTCTATGCCTTTCTATGTGTCCAGGAATCTATTCATTTGTAATAAATTTCCCTGTTTGCTGCATACAAGTCCTTGTAGTAATTTCTGATGATTCTTTTTATTTCTGTGGTGTCTGCTGTTACATTTCCTTTTTCATCTCTGATTTTATTGATTTGAGTCTTTTCTTTTTTTAGTTAGTTGGGCCAATGGGGTGTCAACTTTGTTTATTTTTTCAAAAAAACAGCTCCTTGTTTGGCTGATTTTTTTTGTAATTTTTTTTATTCAATCCTGTTGATTTCTTCTCTGATTTTAATTATTTCTCTTCTCCTACTGGGTTTGGGTTTGGTTTGCTGCAGATTTTCTAGATCCTTGAGATGACTTGAAAGCTCATTTATTTGGTGCCTTTTCAATTTCTTGATGTAGGCACCTACTGCTATAAACTTTCCTCTTAACACTGCTTTTGCTGTATCCCATAATTTTTGATATGTTCTTCTGTTGTCCTCATTTACTTCCAGAAAGTTTTTGATTTCTCTTTTGATTTCTTCTATGACCCAGTGTTCATTCAGGAGCATGTTGTTCAGTCTCCGTGCGTTTGCATACACTCTAGGCATTCCTGAGTTGTTAATTTCCAACTTCAGTCCACTGTGGTCTGAGAAGCTGCATGGTATGATTCTAATTCTTTTGAATTGGCTGAGATTTGCTTTATGGCCTAGTATGTGGTCAGTCCTAGAGAAGGTTCCATGCACTGCTGAGAAGAATGTAAGTTATTTTAAAATATGGAATGCTTCATGAAAGATCTCTATGATGAGAATTACAAAATCTTAAAGAAAGAAAATGAAGAGGATACCAAAAAATGGAAAAATCTTCCAGGCTCATGGATTGGAAGAATCAATATATGTCCATTCTCCCAAAAGCAATTTATAGATTCAAAGTGATACCAATCAAAATACCAAGGACATTCCTCTCAGATCTGGAAAAAATGATGTTGAAATTCATATGGAGGCACAGGAGACCTCGAATAGCTAAAGCAATCTTGTACAACAAAAACAAAGCCAGAGGCATCACAATACCAGATTTTAGCACATACTACAGGGCAGTTGTAATCAAAACAGCATGGTTATGGTAAAGATACAGTTGGATAGACCAATGGAACAGAATAGAAACACCAGAAATCAATCCGATCATCTACAGCCAACTTATATTTCATCATGGATCTAAACCAATCCCTGGAGCAAGGACAGTCTATTCAACAAATGGTGCTAGGAAAACTGGATTTCCATGTGCAGAAGCTTAAGCAAGACCCTTACATTTCACCTTCACAAAAATCCACTCAAAATGGATTAACGACCTAAATTTACGACCTGACACCATCAAATTATTAGAGAACATTGGAGAAACCCTGCAAGATATTGGCACCGGCAAAGACTTCTTGGAAAAGACCCAGAAGCACAGGCAGTCAAAGCCAAAATTAACAATTGGGATTGTATCAGATGAGAAGTTTCTGTACGGCAAAAGAAAAAGCCAGGAAAGTGAAGAGGCAACTGACAGAATGGGGAAAAAAATTGCAAATTGTGCAACAGATCAATGGTTGATAACCAGAATCTACAGAGATCAAGCAACTCCACAACATCAAAACAAACAACCCACTCAAGAGATGGGCCAAGGACCTAAATAGACATTTTTCAAAAGAGACAATCCAAAGGGCCAACAGACACATGAAAAAATGTTCAGGGTCACTAGCAATCAGGGAAATGCAAATCAAAACCACAATGAGGTTTCACCTCACCCCAATTAGAAAGGCTCACATACAGAAATCTACCAACAACAGATGCTGGCGAAGATGGGGTGTAGGGGAAAGGGACACTAACCCACTGTTGGTGGGAATGCAAACTGGTAAAGCCACTATGGAAGTCAATCTGGAGATTCCTCAGAAACCTGAATTTAACCCTACCATTCAACCCAGCCACCCCACTCCTTGGAATTTACCCAAAGGAAATTAAATTGGCAAACAAAAAAGCTGTCTGCACCTTAATGTTTATTGCAACTCAATTCACAATAGCTAAGACCTGGAATCAACCTAAATGCCATCCACAGAAGATTGTATAAAGAAATTATGGGACATGTTCTCTAGAGAATACTATAAATCAGTAAAAAAAAAAAAAACAAAAAAACAAAAAAACAAACAAACAATGAAATCCGGTCATTTGCAACACAGTGGAGGAATTTGGAAAAGATCATGCTGTCATGCTGAGTGAAATAAGCCAGTCCCAAAGGGACAAATATCATATGTTCTCCCTGATCAGTGACAACTAACCGAGCACCAAAATGGGACACTATGAGAAACAATGACTTGATTAGCCCTTGTCCTGACTGTTGATGTACAATTTAGTACTTTATCCCTTTTAGTATTTTTTTTTTTGTTCTACTTAATACTATTGGTTGAAATCTGTAATTAACACACAGTTATTCTTAGGTGTTTAAAATTAACTTTAAAGTAATCCCTGTTAAATATAAGAGTGGGGATAAGAGAGGGGGAGATGTACAATTTGGGACAAGCTCAAGCTGACTTGCCCCAAATGATAGTCCAAGTGATCAATTTCAGTTCACAATTGATCATAATGATAGGTCTAAGAGTCAAAGAGATCACATAAACAAGACTAGTGTCTGCTAATGCTAACTGATAGAATTAAAAAGGGAGAGAAGGATCCAACATGGGAAGCGGGATACACAGCAGACTCATAGAATGGCAGATGCCCTAAACAGCACTCTGGCCTCAGAATCAGCCCTTAAGGCATTTGGATCTGGCTGAAGAGCCCATGAGAGTATTATAGGCATGGAAAGCCAAGACACTCTGGCAAAAAAACAAAAACAAAAACAAAAACAAAAAACAAAAAACAAAACCTAAATGAAAGATCTCTGCGAGTGAGATCCCAGTGGAAAGAATGGGCCATCAAAGAAGGAGATACCTTTCTCTGAAGGGAGGAGAGAACTTCCACTTTGACTATGACCTTGTCTAAATATGATAAGAGTTGGTGAACTCAAAAGGCTTCCATAGCTTTGGCAACTCATGACAAGAGCCTAGGGTGATTTCTGATGTCGTAAACAAGACTGTCAATTTGTTAAGTCAACAACAGGAGTCAGTGTGCACTTACTCCCCATGTAGGATCTCTGTCCTTAATGTTTGTCCAATGTGCTGTGATGCTATAACTAGTACTAAAACAGTATTTTTCACTTTGTGTTTCTGTGTGGGTGCAAACTGTTGAAATCTTTACTTAATATATACGAAACTGATCTTCTGTATATAAAGAAAATTGAAAATGAATCTTGATGTGAATGGAAGGGGAGAGGGAGCAGGAAAGGGGAGTGTTGCGGGTGGGGGGGAAGTTTGTGGGGGGAAGCCATTGTAATCCATAAGCTGTACTTTGGAAATTTATATTCATTAAATAAAAGTTAAAAAAAAAAAAAGAATGCACTGGATTGGGTCTGATACAGTTCTGCTATGGCCTGGGAAGGCAGTAGAAGATGGCCCAAGTCCTTGGCTCCTGTACTAATGTGGGAGACCTGAAAGAAGCTCCTGGCTCCTGACTTTGGAGTGGCATAGCTCCAGCCATTGCAGCCACCTGTGAGTGAACCAGGGGATGGAAGGCTCTGTGTCTACCACTGCCTCTCTGTAAATCTGTGTTGAATATAAATTTTAAAAAAAGATACCTTCATGCACTTTTGATAGAAATGTAAACTAGTACAGCCATCATGGAAGAAATTATAAAGATTGTTTCAAAATCTAAAAATAGAAATACCATATGCCTCAGCCATCCCACTCCTGGAAACTTACCCAAATGAAATGAAATCATCATATGAAAGATTTATCTGTACCTCTGTGTTTATTGTAACTCAATATATAATAGCTAAAATATGGAATCAACTCACATGTCCATAAACTGATGACTAGATAAATTGTATATGTATGTAAATATATACACATATGTGTGTATACATATAGTATAGAATACTACCCAGCCATAAAAAAGAATGAAATCCTGTCTTTGTCAACAGAATGAATGCAATTGGAGATTACTATACTTAGTGAAATAAGACAGTCCTAGAAAGAGAAATATCATGTTTTCTCTGATATAGAAAGTATAAAATGTATGGTGTGTATGAGCAAAATTGACTTTTCGAGATTTTATTATTGTTATAGTCCTTCCAATACTCTGGAGCATCTGTGGTTTTTCTACCTACTACTTTATTAATCCCTTTCTTAGGAGAGGGTGAAACTTGTGATTATAAAGTAAATTGAAATATGTCACTAGAAAATTAAAAGAAAATGAGAAAAGGAGGAGGAGGGAGGGTGGGAGTGAGGTGGGAAGTATCATTATTCTCTTACAACTGTATATATAAAATTAATGAAATTTGTTCCCTTTTTATAAATAAAAAGTAAAGCAATGCTGTGAAATAATGAGCCACCATTTTACATTGTGAGATTTTTCTGTTTATTATTTCAATTGTGCTCTTGATGGCTTTTTTCAGTCTTAAAGAAGACCTGTGATAATTTGGCTGATAAGACAGATCTGAATTCCTCTTGCTGGTACTGATGTGGTTATGTTGGCTCCAAGGCTCTTGGACAGGGGGGCTCCTAGAGGCCCAGCACCGATGGATGCCCACTAATATCACCCATCTGTGCTGTTAAAGTTTAATTGGCCTACACTGTAATATTAAAGCCCATTGAAACATATAGGATAATGAAAGTCATTCTCAAAAGAGCATTTTAGTATGAAACTCCATACTTCATCATCTAATCATACAAATAATATCTCATAAAATATCAGTTGCTACTACTGTAAGCTTTTTAAAAATGTAATATAGTTGAGTTCTTAATTAGCTTGGACTAGCTAACATATATATCTTGGGACTAGCAACACTGTATGCTCTTATTATATAAGGCTTGTAAGATTCTCTGGGAGCACAAATGCTGTACCTAATTTATGGTAGAAAACAAAAGTGCTTGGCTGGCGCCGCGTCTCAATAGGCTAATCCTCCGCCTGCGGTGCCGGCACACCGGGTTCTAGTCCCAGTTGGGGCGCCGGATTCTGTCCTGGTTGCCCCTCTTCCAGGCCAGCTCTCTGCTGTGGCCCAGGAATGCAGTGGAGGATGGCCCAAGTGCTTGGGCCCTGCACCCCATGGGAGACCAGGAGAAGCATCTGGCTCCTGCCTTCGGATCAGCGCGGTGTGCCGGCCACAGCGCGCCAGCCACGGCGGCCATTGGAGGGTGAACCAACGGCAAAGGAAGACCTTTCTCTCTGTCTCTGTCTCTCTCTCTCTCACTGTCCACTCTGCCTGTCAAAAAGAAAAGTGCTTAATGAAGAGTCTCAGCTCTTATCTTAGCAACATCACGTGGATATTAAAGTTCTTAAAAATCACTTAGAAAACTATTGAAAATATTTTAACTTCTTTTACCTCATTTGTCTCCATAGGTTCTCATTAAGAAAGGCAACGTTACTTCTAAACTTTGGGCTCAGACTGGCCAGCAGGGTGCACAGTGGAAGAAAGTGGAAGTGTTTTTAGGCACTCATTTGTACACACAGGTTTGTAATTTTAATTGGTTATGTGAGGAGGAAGATTCTCCACCCCTCTTAATCTTGATTTATTTCCTTCACTCCACTCCTGTCCTGCCATTCTCTTTCTATTGTGATATATGAATGCATAGACTTAAGACAACATTACAGGTGGGGTTTTCCCTCAGGAACTTAGAATTCTAGAATGATCTAATTTGTTAGAATTAGATAATAATACTTGTTGGAATATTTAAATGAGCAGCAATCGTCTTCCCTCTGCATTAGCTTTCTATGCTTTGCTCTATTTGGCAAGTATATTCTGAGACTGTAGAGTAATTAAATTATTTCAAACCTGATTTAAAAGGCAGTGTGTGAAAACAGTGTGTGATTGAACTTCATTATAGGTAATTTACCTAATTCAGAATATTGAGAAATATAATAATATATGATGCTATATTTGTCTCCATGTATTATATTATTGGTAGGATGAGAACTATTCACATAAAATAAAGTTCAAGCAGTATAGTAATTAAAATATTTAAAATCAAAATAATAATGTGCCAAGGTATTTGGTATGGGTTCTATTTTTTATGGATTATGAAAAAAGGAAGGGATATATGGGCCGTGGTTTTGTTGGGAATTTTCTTTAACGATAAGACTTAAAATTAAAATTTGAATAAGCAAAGTAAGAGCCTTTTAAATAGGAAAATATTTTATTTTTTAATTTTTAGGCTTAATTTCATGAATTTAGAAATAATCATCTCTAGATAGAATGGATAAGATGCTTGTTAAAAACTGCATTTCCACTTTTCTGCGTGTGTAACAGGAATAGCAAGTTGATTTTGAAGGTTTAGTAATTGCATGAACAACTGTGAACATTCTCTGACATGTCAGCCCCTTTCAACTGCCATGGGCACATAGGTTGCATAGAACTGTTTAAAGGCATTGACCCAGCATTATGGCCAGGTTCTTGGAGTGACAGGTAGATGAAATCCCATTCACATGTGTGTGTGTGTGTGTATTGCCTTTCACTGCAATCTAGTTTACCTGTGAATCATTTGCAGACAATTGAAGTAGATAAAAAATGAGTTGAATTTGAAGAAATTATACATTAATTTAATGGCCTTACACAGTATGAATTTTACAATTAGAAGGATTACAACTCTTCAGTCTCTAAGAGCTTTAAATTTAGACAGGAAGAATCCTCAGCAAGAACATGTGGAGATCTCTGCTGCTGTCAGGGGTAGGGTTGCACAATGGGTAGTGACCTCTGTAATTAGTTCTGTGCACATAGAATACAGTCCTGTGCTGCATAGTGATGTTTAGGTCAATGATGGGACATGTTAATGATGGTGGCCTTTGGAATTATATTGCCTATCAATGTCATGACTTAGTTTGTGTAAGCACTCTCTCTGATGTTCCCACGACAATGAAATTGCTTAGTGATGCATTTCTCAGAATGTAACCCCAGTGTTAAGTGGTGCATGCCTGAATGTTTATAGTGAAATCATGTTCAAAATAACATTAAGGGGAGCTTCAATAAGTGGAATATATTACTTAACATTTCCGCAATTTTAGCTTTTCACATGTTGAAATTGAATGAAAAAGTATATCCACATTGCTAGAAAGTTAAAACTAAATGTTAATAGCTAGTGGACATTCACTGTTTGATGTGGGTCACTCATTTCTATAGTAAAAAATGGAGACCTTGCTATGTGCCAAGTACATTACCTTGCCCAATAGATACAGAGATGAGTCCCCACACTGCTAATGATCCTTTCTCCATTCTTAAAACAGTGTTACCTTTAGCCTCGGAGAATGTTTCCAACCGTTAAGAAAAAGCATAATTTATTTTTAGACATTGCATGCCAAAGCATCACTAGGAAACTTGAATTGTTTTATTTGGGAAAACTCAAATTTAAATATTTAATTGATTTTTTTTTTATAATTGGTGCAATCACATCTAAAGCAATCACTACAACTGAGTGCTACGTATTGCTTGAAATTTTAAATGTCTTGTTTTCAGAATAATCCTTTGAGGCACATACTGTTATCTCTATGGAGAACTATGTTGAAGTTATGTAAGTTGCCCTAGTTTATGTAACTACAAAATGGCAGAGAGACTTTAAACACAGGCAGCCATCCAGAGTCTATATAGTCTACAGTCCAACTGTTATGCATATTACTGCCAAATCTTATGTAAAATATGTATCTGATTTTATTCTACCTGAAAAAGATACATCATCATTTTTCTTCTTAAAAAATACTTCACAATAATCAGTATTAATTGTGGAATTCCAGCCAACATCACTTGGACATGGCAGACAGCTAAATTTTGACTATTGGATAGAAATACTTCATAGTGAAAAGCTGATGAGTTAAATGTTCAGATTATCCAAATAGTAGAGTATCTTTCTCGTTGTGGAACAGTGTTACCTGCTCGCCTGGCCCAAATTCTCTTGTAAGACAGGGTGTAGTCCTTTTTATTTCTTCCTAGTTTCACATCTTACTTATTCCCAAATACTTCAACTGCCTTAAAATTTATTTTTCTTTTCTAGCTCATCTTCTGTGAAGAATAATTTATTCTTTTTTATGTAAATTCACTGTGCAAAAACCTGTATTTTTATTTAGCTGGTATGGAAGGCACAATTTTAATTATACTGCCCTCTCACTTTAAAAGGGAAATAATACTAACTTGCACAGTAGTATAAATTATACATCATTTTCAAATTCTTTCAAGAAAAAGTTACTTAGGATTGATCAAGAGGGGTTTAGGAGATTGGTATCAGTAAATATTTTGTATGAAATAGCTAAGGTATGCTTGATCCAAGTTTACTTTGAAATCTATGAATATGTCATATGTTAATGTTTTAACTTGTAATGGAATGTCGTGGAGACAATGAAGTAATTCCATTTAGATCTCATAAACCTAATAATGAGACTCCAGTTCCATGAACAGTGTCCACTGTTGATCCAAGCAGTGGTATTGTTACAAAATAAAGATAGGATTGCTGAAAGCTTCAGTGATTCATTATTTTTCATTACTTCTGCCAAGTCACGTATGTGGGAAATTGAGGCCAGGTAACATGACATATGAGGATTATGCCTATCATATACATTAATCAAAAACTAACCAAAATCATTTAAATTCAAAAGGTGTGGCCAATTTACAAAAAAAAAATCTCATGGTATTGAGTTTTGTCATCTTTGAGCTTTCAAACTATTCAGGTGGGCGTGGCCCTCAAGAATGGGAAGAATTGAGTGAAATAAAAGATGTGCTTGTATGTTTTTTCTTCTAATTCATTTCAACTGATTGAGCTGCTTCCTTGCGTGATGAAGCTCTAAGGAATGAGCAGGTCCTGTTTTGGATCTAGAGATAGCAGGAGCATCAGTGTGGGTTGTTGACTGGTGCCAATTTTATTGACCCTGTATCCTAAAAATGCTAAATGTAAGACAATTGTATTGCCACATTCCCATTTTTAGGGGTTGAGAATGGTAAACTTTGACCTCTAACTTCTCGTGGCTCACATTCAGTATGGGAACATTTTTGGTGGTTGTCAGGTTGAATTTTGATTTTAATATTAAGTTCTTGCTCCAAGTTTTGAACATCTTGTTTGACAGCTTCACCTCTAATTGACATTTTCTTTTTGTTCTTAGATCGTCTTCAGGGCAAAACGTGGTGTCAGTTACATGGGTGATGTAGCAGTGGATGATGTTTCCTTTCAAAATTGTTCACCCTTACCCAGCCCAGACAGAAAATGCACTGCTCAAGAATTCACATGTGCTAATAAGCACTGCATTGCAAAGGACAGGCTGTGTGATTTTGTGAATGACTGTGCTGACAATTCAGATGAGACTTCTTTTATTTGTGGTAAGTGGGAGTGTTCTGCTTCCTCAACCTTGCCTTTATTTCCAGCAATCTTATTCAGTATGTTTCTGTGTTGAAATGTACAGGGTACATATATTTCAGTAGCAGGGGTAGGAAAGATGATTGGACTATTGAAATGCATTCCTTTCTTAATACTTAGGATTTAGAATTCATTTAAAACTACTTGATGAATTTTAGTATTTATGAAGTAGCTAGAGATAAGTCCACAAAAAATTATCTTCAAAGACAAAATGGAAACCTTTTTTTTTTTTTGAAAAAAGCAAAATATTGATCAGAGTCCATTTGAGCAGATCTGGCAAGCTGTCATTCTTCAGTCCATTTCATATGGTGTTGACTCTAGTGAATAATCATGTGACAATTAAAAAGCTTTAATATTTTATATAAAGTGATTTCCCAAAGGAAATGGAGGTCAGTGTTTGAAAATTTCTGATGGATATGAAGTCACACTTGAAAGCACCTACTAAAACACCCTTAACTAATTGAACATATATGCTATTGAGATCGGCCTGAAAAATTACACAAAACAGTGTATTTGTTGCTTTATATCACCACACATGAGCAAAACATAAATTGTCAATATGCAGTTTGACAAATTTTTCGCCTTAGCATAATTTTGTACTACAGTTTGATATTATTTCCTTCTTGACACTGAAAATGGAATATAAAGAACAGTTTCCATATAATAAGAGCTCATGGGGCCGGCGCTATGGCACAGCGGGTTAACGCCCTGGCCTAAAGTGCTGGCATCCATATGGGTGCTAGTTCAAGACCCAACTGCTCTTCTTCTGATCCTGCTCTCTGCTATGGCCTGGGAAAGCAGTACAAGATGGCCTGAGTCCTTGGGCCGCTGCAACTGCATGGGAGACCCGGAATAAGCTCCTGGCTTCAGATCGACACAGCTCTGGTCGTTGCGGCCAGTAGGGGAGTGAACCAGTGGTTGGAAAACCTCTCTCTCTCTCTCTCTCTCTCTCTAACTCTCCTTATTTCTCTGTGTAACTCTGACTTTCAAATAAATAAATACATCTTAAAAAAAAAAAAAAGCTCACATTTCAGAACTTCTAACTTTCAAAGCCATTTTTGTTTACTAATTTCTGCTTGGTTTCACTGAAGCCCTGTGAGGTAAGTGTGCTGGAACAGAGCCTAGAAATGCTTTCTGTGGTTGAAGTTGTCACAAGCGTGGTGAAGGTTTTGCGATGTTCACGAAACTAGTACTGACAAAGTTGGTCCCAGAACGCAAGTGTTTTGATTCACGATCCATTGTTTTGTCCAGACATTTAACATTTCTGTGTAAAATTGATTTTAAATGTCTTAGAGCAGTCTTCGTACTACTACATGCTAATTAGTTCCTTTATTTGTGGGTTATTAGAGTATCCACTTTCATCATACAAACCAAACAAAAATAATTACATACAGTTCTGTCTTAATCATTATTTTATGCATAGTTTATGCTATATTTTTAGTGTATTTTGCACCAAATGCTTTCAAATTTTCTTCATTGACATTTTCATTTGAATATCAAACAAATCTATTAGGTTATCAGTTAAGACCAGCGTTATGGTTTTAAATTGTATTTGTAATATTAAATATCTCTTTCCCAGAGAAGTTACTGAGTGAAAGTTTTTTAGAATGTAAACGTCTAAGTAAATCTTTCATATAAATCTTTGTATCCAGGCTCTAAGTTAATGAATATTTGTAGGACTTTCTATCTGTAGTTAGAAAAGGAAACTGATATACTAAGGGGTTCAGAAATACATTGGAAACTTACTCTTGATATTTCTTTAATAGGGAACATAAGATGAAAGTAATCACAAGCTTTTAGAGTCTTAGTTGTATCAAAGGGTACATTTTGGTGAACAGATTACCAGATCCCTCTCAGCTAAAAAATTGAATTAGTTCCACAAATTCTGTTTGGAAAGGAAAACCTTTTCTGCTCCTTTGAGCAAATAAACAAAACATCTTGATTAAACCCTTTAAGTAACCTGAATTTTTACATTGATTCTACTAGAAAGATTTCTTTATACATTACATTGCTTGCTTTTATTGCACATGTTAAGAAATTAACCTGTATTCCCAGTCTGCTGATTTTAAATGTTAGGTCTTAATTAAAGAGTGCTAGGATCTGCTCCATGACTTATGAGTAATGTTATTATCCAGCTTGTGCTATAAACTTGCATGTTTAAATTACTCTCAGAGGAATAGGAACTGATTTCAAAAGATTGGCCAGTAACCAACCAAATCTTTGGACATAAAGTCTACAGTGGGTTTTTTTTTTTTTTTTTGAGAATTCTAATAAATTTGAATGTGTATCACAACTATAGAAAACTTTTGAAATATTAGAAACATACCTTCTAGGAATAGCAGAAAGGATAAAAATCTCTTAAAAGACATACACATCTCTAATGGAGGGAAAGAAAACAATCTATTATAACAAATACCTAATGCTTTAATATTCTGCACATCAATGTGAAATCTAAAAACCTAATCTATCAGAAAAATTTAAAATGTATTTGTTTTATAATTTGAATGATATTACTAAAAGAGGACACAGTTCAAAGAGTGATTAGTGTATTTAAGAACTTAAAATCTTACTCTGATTTACAGGGTCCTTTTGGAAAATATTTTTATTTTCCAATACATTCTAATTAGTGTTTTTATGAGTATTATTGATATACAGTTGAGAATATCTGATGCCTTCCCCAATGATTCAATTCTACACTCTTATAATACATAATATTTGAGCAACATAATTAGATAAGATGCTGAACATAATGAATATGTCTTATGCTATTTACCAACTGCAGGTTGGGGAAAATATTTGCAAGCCACCAATCTGACAAAGGCTTAATATCCTGAATATATCAGAAACTTAAACTCAACAATAAAACACCAACCATTCCAGTTAAGAAACTCATTAGACAGTTCTCAAAAGTACAAATGGCCAGTGAAGATATGAGAAAATGCTCAACACCACTTGTCATCAGGGAAATACAATTCAAAACTACCCCTGTCAGAATGGCTAAAATATGAAACACAGAGAAACAAATAAGCAAACAACCAAAAGACAGGAACATATTCTATCAAAGATACCTGCACCACCATGTTTATAACAGCACTGTTCACAATAGCCGAAATTTGGAATTAACCAAGGTGTCCATCATCAGATGAATGGATAAAGAAAATGTGGTATATACACAATGGAATAGTATTCAGCTATAAAAAATGAAACTTTATCATTTGTAGCAAAGTGGATGCAACTGGAAGATATCATATTGACTGAAAAAAGCCATACACAAATATTGCAGGTTCGCTTTTAAATGTGGGAGCTAAAATTGTTTTATTTTTTTAAACTTTTATTTAGTAAATATAAATTTCCAAAGTACAGTTTATGGATTACAATGGCTTTTTCCCCCCGATAACTTCCCTCCCACCTGCAACCCATCTATCTCCCGCTCCCTCTCCCATTCCATTCACATCAGGATTCATTTTCAATATCTTAATATGTACTAAATTGATCTTCTGTATATAAAGTAAAGATTTCAACCGTTTTCACCCACACAGAACATAAAGTGAAAAATACTGTTTGAGTACTAGTTATAGTATTAATTCACATTGAACAACACAATAAGAACAGAGATCCTACATGAGAAGTAACTACACAGTGACTCCTGTTGTTGACGATGATGAGATAGAAGAAATGCAAGATACGGATTTCAACAAGTTTATAAGAACATTTAGAAGTTTTCAAAAACAAATTCTTGAACTACAGAAATCCTTACTGGACAGGATAAAATTGTTTTAAAAAGGAGAGAGGTGCCTGTGTGGATCAGTATTGCTACAAATATAGTATTGTGAAGCTTTGTTTTATATTTTTGTCCAACTAATGATGAAGAATGTGATATTATAGTTTTAATGATCTGTGATGACTTTGAAATTCACGGTATAGGGGTCGGCACTGTGGCTCACTTGGTTAATCCTCCGCCTGCGGCACCGGCATTGCTTATGGGTGCCAGTTCTAGTCCCGGTCGCTCCTCTTCCAGTCTAGCTCTCTGCTGTGGCCCGGGATAGCAGTGGAGGATGGCCCAAGTGCTTGGGCCCCTGCACCTGCATGGGAGACTAGGAGGAAGCACCTGGCTCCTGGCTTTGGATTGGTGCAGCTCCAGCCATAGTGGCCATTTGGGGAGTGAACCAACAGAAGGAAGACCTTTCTCTCTGTCTTTCGCTCTCACTGTCTATAACTCTACCTGTCAAATTAAAAAAAAAATTGGAAAAAAAGAAAATATTTCTTTCCTTACAAACTGACTCCTTCTCTTTTACTTACGTACACATGATATATATGCTATCTCAGAGAGTAGCATAATCATCTACTGGTTAATCCATTCATCATCTTGAACTCACTTCTGTTGGTACATACCATTATGTTCTTAGAATTGTATCTATAAGCCATATTTAATCTGTTAAAAACTTATTAACATCAAAGTAATATTAAACTTTTGAGAATGCCATTTGGTTATGAAAAATGACAAACATACTTTTAATATTTTATGTCTTTGACCATAAGATACATGATAATGTTTTGAGGCAAAAAATGCATAATAAAAACTTGGATTTTCAGCCCTTAAGGCATTTGGATCTGGCTGAAAAGCCCATGAGAGTATTTCAGGCATGGAAAGCAAAGACACTCTGGCAAAAAAAATAAAATAAAATGACCTAAATGAAAGATCTCTGCGAGTGAGATCCCAGTGGAAAGAACAGGCCATCAAAGAAAAGGAGGTACCTTTCTCTGAAGGGAGGAGAGAACTTCCATTTTGACTATGAATCCTTGTCTAAATATGATCAGAGTCGGCGAACTCAAGAGGCTTTCATAGCCTTGGCAACTCATGACAAGAGCCTAGGGAGATTACTGATGCCATAAACAAGAGTGTCAATTTGTTAAATCAACAACAGGAGTCAGTGTGCACTTATTCCTCATGTAGGATCTCTGTCCTTAATGTGCTGTGATTTAATGCTATAACTAGTACTCAAACAGTATTTTTCACTTTGTGTTCTGTATGGGTGCAAACTGTTGAAATCTTTACTTAATATATACTAATCTTCTGTATATAAAGTGAATTGAAAATGAATCTTGATGTGAATGGAATGGGAGAGGGAGCGGGAAAGGGGAGGGTTGTGGGTGGGAGGGAAGTTATGGGGGGGGGGGAAGCCATTGTAATCCATAAGCTGTACTTTGGAAATTTATAAAAAAAAAAAAAGTTAAAAAAAAAACCTTGGATTTTGTCAAGCCTGCATATTATTTAGGGAACAATTTATAGCTTTAAATCTTCCTATTAGAAAATAAATAACTAATAGTGCAAATGAATAATACAACAAAAATCTTAGAGTAGTTTTGAGAAGATTGATGGACATTTCAAAATAAGAGAAATAGAGATGGCAAATACTTTCAGTGTGTTCACTGAGCAATTTAGTCAGGCAGTATTTGAGACATCTTGAATATATCATTAAATGAAACAAAAATTCTCTTTCTAATGAGCACATACAACATACTTCTATATTAAACAGAAAATAACCTTTCTAGCCATGAATACACACACACACACAGAGAAACATACAAATATACAATGGCAATTCAAGAAGTTCAAAGAAAATTGGAGCAAAAAGTTAATTGTGGTGCAAAAGACTTCTGAAATCTTGACCACGTCTGTTAAATTTATCCTAAGATACTTAATATTTTTTGTAGCTATTGTGAATGGGACTAATCTTGCAAGTTCTTTCTCAGCCATCGCATTGTCTATTTAAACAAAAGCTATTGCTTTTTGTGTTTTGATTTTATATCCTACTAAATGCTTACCTCATGTTTTAGTTTTTAAATCGTGCATTTCCATGGTGAGCTTTATTGATTTTAATGTTTGATTTCAAAATTTAATATGTATGTATGTGTTTGGTTAGGTGATATCATTCATGGTGCTTTTGGTATTTTTTTTAAATGATCATTAATTCATTCAGATATCTTTTAGGTATCTGTTATGTGTGAGCTTTGGTTCTAATTACTTAAGAGAATGCAGGAACCAACACAAGGGTATTTAAGAAAGTTTGTGGTAAGATTAAATTATAAATTTATTTTGATACAGGAATTTTTTCATAATCCAAGTAGGTTTCTCATTATACATGTTTTGTTTTGTTTTCTTTTTTAAGATTTATTATTTAAAAGAGTTACACAGAGAGAGGAAAGACAGAGAGAGGTCTTCCATGTGATGGGTCACTCCCCAATTGGCCACAATGCTTGGAGCTTTGCCAATCCGAAGCCAGTAGCCAGGGGGTTCTTCTGGGTCTCCTATATGGCAGGGGCCCAAAGACTTGGGCCATATTCTACTGCTTTTCCAGGCTATAGCAGAGAGCTGGATCGGAAGTGGAGCAGCCAAGTCTCGAACTGGCACCTGTATGGGATGCTGGAGCTTCAGGCATGGGCCATAGCACTGGCCTCTCATGATACATGTTTTCCATGAACTTTATGATGGACCCATGTGTGTACAGATTTCCTGCTCTCACAGAGTTTCCTTTCTGATTGTTGGTTGGGAAGTTGAGGAAGGAGGTCACAACAAAGCACAATATTTACATTTGTTCATTTTCTGGTTGTAAGTTCTCTGGCAAGAAGTTAGAAAGTAGTGAGAAAGAACATTAATAGAATGGTAGGCTATAGTTTTAGATAGGCTTTCATAGAAGTTTTCATTGAGAAATTGGTATTTGATTAATGAATAATGATTCAAACCATGTTGTGATCTATTTGAAGGGAAAACAATTTTAAAGTCACACATAATTAAAATACAATCCTCTTTCCATTACTCTGTTAATACTAATGTGTCAACTTCTCTAGATAATTAAAATAGTAATACCCAGGATGATTTTGTTTAGTTGTTTATTTATGTACCTTCATTGTACTCTCTCATTTGGTGTAGCAGAATTCTTATTTTCCAGTTAAAAGATGAATTTTGACAAATTCTCTGCATAGTCCTAAACTTCTGTAATCTAGTCTGCCGTACAGTTGGTAATTCAATTCTTAAACTTTGCCTTAAATACAGGTATTAAATACTCATACAACACTGCAGTACAGTAATCTAATTATAATTCTATTGTCTTGCTATTCAGTGCCTTTTTCTCTGTTACTATAGCAAATTAATATAACCAACGAATTTTAGTAGTTTAGATTTTATTTAGTCTTGTGCTAATCATTGCTAAGAAGCATGAAGTGTTGATTAAATAAAGTTCTAGATGGCAGGAATTATGGAGGTGATAGCCAAGGCCAGAGGGGAGAAAGGGGTCATAGTGATTATGTGGTTAGTCTGTTTAGAGCATTGGGTTTGTGAGCAGGGAGTGCTCGAAATTAGTCCAGAGAAAGACAGGAGTACTTGGCAGTTCTAGTTAAGAAATTGGTGTTTTATCTGAAGAATAACAGGGATCCATGGAAAACATATAAAGCAGAGAAGTAGCAGCAGCACAATGAAATCAGTATTTTAGAGAAATGGGTCTGACACCATTGTGGAGGGAACAGCTTAGAGGCAGAGGGATCACAAGGAGCCATCTCAGTCTTACCGTTAAGTGACAGTCATCTCAAGTCACTATCAATGAAGACAGAAAGAGAATACACATTTGGATGGAAATATTACAGATCTGATGATGGGTTAACTGTGGAGTACTTTTGGATTAAGCAAGTGAATAACTGGAAGTTTAATTCACTCTTAACAAAGCAAGAGGATTCCATGTTTTTGATTGATTGGGTGAGATGTATCCAATAAATGAAGTATCTAATAAACAGATTAAGCAGCAGGGAGAAATGTCTGCAATAGACATAAAATTAGGAACCATCAATATTTACTGATAGTTGAAAGCACTGAGTAGATTAGTCACATATGGAGAATATATACAATGTGAAGAAAAGAATTAGCATAGGGCAGAATCTTAAATAGCACCAATATTTAAGGGGAAGATGTTTGCAAAAGAAACAATAAGCAAAACAAAAATTCTTGGTGTCACAGAACACATCAAAAGTTGTATTTTTTTTTTTTTTTTGACAGGCAGAGTGGATAGTGAGAGAGAGAGAGAAAGAAAGGTCTTCCTTTTTGCCGTTGGTTCACCCTCCAATGGCCGCTGCGGCCGGTGCATCGCGCTGATCCGAAGCCAGGAGCCAGGTGCTTCTCCTGGTCTCCCATGCAGGTGCAGGGCCCAAGCACTTCGGCCATCCTCCACTGCACTCCCGGGTCATAGCAGAGAGCTGGCCTGGAAGAGGAGCAACCAGGACAGAATCCGGCACCCCGACCGGGACTAGTACCTGGTGTGCCGGCGGGCGCCGCAAGGCGGAGGAGTAGCCTGTTGAGCCATGGCGCCGGCCTAAAAGTTGTAATTCTAAAAAGAAAAGTCAACATCGAATATACAAATCATTAAGTAACATTAGCATTCTGAAATATCTGTTAGTTTTAATAGTAAGGATGAATTGGTAATCAATAAATGATGATTTTAGGAAGAGATAGAAACATTTGGAAATTAGTTCTCCTTGCCATCTTGCTAAAGCTATCTCACATTGTAGTTACCCTGGCCTGAAACTGAAAGGCATGATGTATCATTTATTCATACTACAATTCTATCATTATAGTCTACCAATCTGAGGCTATAAAAACTAATAAAATCAGTGTAAAGAGACAGTCTACTTGCACAGTAACTTACTTCACAATATCCTCCTTTAATTGAATATTCTTAAATGTGCTTTCTCTACCTACACAAAAGGGAAAATGGTACTTGTAGTAAAAAAGTACTTGTAGTATTTCTTAATTTCACTAGCAATTACAAGGATTCTATAAAAAGATAATTTATTTTATCAAATTTATCAGGGGCTGATTTTTTCCCTATAATTTTAGCAGAAGAAATGTTTACATTTTCCTTTGCCTCACATAATTGCTTCCCTGTAGTAAGAAAAAACATGAAGACAAGAGGCTGTATTTTGATTCATATAGGAATAGTGCGGATTGTCATCATCACTTCAAGAATAGAGAACTTGGTAGAGAGGAAGGGATAAGGAAGATACTAGGAATTGGTGCAAGATAAGTAAAAGTTTTCTGGGTTTTTAGTGTTGTGATTTTTTGTATGGCATGAATTTAAGAGGCAAGGGCCAGGAAGTACAGTGAGAATTAGCTCCATCCTATTATGAAAGATCACATTAATTATAATCTTCACTATTGCACTATGAACAGTATAACCTCCATGTGTATTTCAGTAATTTCAGTATAACCTCCATGTGTAATTCAGTAATACTGAATGAGCATAAAAGATCACATATTCTATTAGCAAAAGCTAGTTTAATAATGCCTGAACAGACTGGTTAAATAAAAATCAGGGACATTGGAAGAATATAATTCTTTTGAAATAGTTATTGGTTACTCAGATAAACTACATATAAAATCAGTTGGTGCTCAACATGTGAGAAACTATAGAATTTGCAAATTATGAATAGAAGCTATAGGAAGACTCATATGGAATTGGATATAGCATAAAAAAATAAAAATAAAACAATTACATTCTCAGTTTGAATTTTCATCAGAAGTGAATTGTTGTCAAAGAATATAAATCTTAGTACAAGAAAAATTCAATGAGATGAAAACCTGAGAGCAGATAATACTCATGTATTAATGACTGGATAAGAATTCTGTGTGTAATTTGTGATGATTAATGACAATAGGCCATATGTAATATGAATAATAGTCTATAAGAAAGATGGCTTTCATACAATTAAAAACAAGATGTTTAAATGGAGCTAATTAAAATCTTAGTAACTCGTAACACAAGAATATTAACAATCTTCTAAGACTATAGTGATAAAAGCAGGTTAACGAGGACATAGATTTTTTGCATTGAGAGAATTCATTAATTTCTGAATCAAAAATAGTACTTTAATATTAAAGTTGAATTTTGTAACCTTCTTCTTCAAATAAATTAAAAACATGTTTTAAAATTAGTATGAAATAAAAAAACATCTAAGAGCTATATTCCAGACTATCTCTAGCAGGTTCACTGATGAGTAAAAATGAACATGGAATATTAGAAAATTATTAGCAAGGTCAAGTTAATAAACATGTTGAATTTGTGCCTTAAGCATGTGAGTATTCCAGCTATATTTGGTACATTTACAAGTTTATCACAGATTTGGAAAAAATTTTATAAATTTAATATAGAAGTTATATAGGTCATATTACTTGACAAAATATGCTAAAACTAAAGCTGAGGTAAAATGCTGAGGCAATCACATGTGTAGCTTATATAAATATTGAATAAAAGTATACATAATTTAGCACAATAAAAGTACATTTAAAAGATAATTTGAAAAAAATAGGTGTAAGAAATTTAAATATCAGAAAATGTAATTTAGGCATTCTTTTACCCATAAGGAGGTATGAGTATATGTATATTTATATCTCAAAAATGCTCTTGTATATCACAGATGCTTTAACTTTTTTTCATTTAATGTGACAAAGATATTATCTGTTGATTCATTCCCCAAATACTCCAACAGCCTGGAGCTAAAGCCAGGAGCCCAGAACTTCATCCATATCTCCCACATGGTTGACAGGGACCCAGGTGCTGAGCCATCATCTGTCTCCTAGGATGTATCGGTAGGAAGCTGAAGAGCTAAAACTCAAACCTATGCTCTGTTACAGGATACATGTGTCTCAAGCAGTGACTTAACTGCTGTACCAAATGCCTACCCCACAGGTGCTATTTTTTTAACTGTATAAGCAGATTAATAACAAAAGAATCACAAATCTTAAGAAACTAGAGTCTTTTCATGCTACCCAGTGAGGGGTCCATATGGCGTTGTTCTTGATTCCTGGCATCACTTAAAAGGATGTTGTCATGATGTCTGGAGCCCCTGATGTCCTTCAGTGAAGGAGGAGGATGTCCTCAAACTCCTTGGAGTAGGAGACTACCTCGGTGACACCAATCTTGACTTCTAAATGGAACAGTACACCTACAAAAGGAAGAGTGATGGTAGCTCCATCATGAATCTGAAGAGGACCTGGGAGAAACTTCTGTTGGCAGCTCGTGCTATTGTGGCCTTTGAAAACCCTGCTGATATGATATCCTCCAGGAACACTGGCCAGAGGGCTGTGCTGAAGTTTGCTGCTGCCACTGTAGCTACTCTATTGCTGGCTGTATCAAACCTGAAACCTTCACTAACCAGATCCAGCAGTCTTCCGGGAGCCTCGGCTTCTGGTGGTTCCTGATCCTAGGGCTGACCACCAGCCTCTCACAGGGGCATCTTATGTGAACCTGCCTCCCAGTGCTCTGTGTAACACAGACTCTCCTCTGCGCTACATGGACATTGCCACTCAGTGGATTCTGAAGAGATTGAAGAACAGCAGGTTGATGCTGGAAAAGCTGTGACCAAGGAGGAGTTTCAGGGTGAATGGATGGCCCCAGCTCTGAGTTCATGGCTACTCAGCCTGAGGTTGCAGACTGGTCTGAAGGTGTGTGCGTGCCGTCTGCCTTTTCAGCACTTCCCCACTGAAGACTTGTCTGCAGCAAATACTGCCCAGGCCACCGAGTGCGTAGGAACAACCACTGAGTGGTCATAAGCTGCTTTTCACGGTCTCTGAAGCAAACATAGAAATGAGGCTGATGGAAAACAAACACCAGTTTCTACAGATTAAAAAAAAAAAAAAAAAAACTAGAGCATAGTATTAGAGAGAACTTCTTCCTTCCATTATAGAAAAGTTGTTAATGGTTTTTCTATTGTCAAAAACTATAGTATAGGACATAATATGAGGCATTACACAGGAAGCATAGGGTTATATATTGTGATTTATATTAAAAGGGAGGATGGTCTAAAATGAATGATTTTAACTGAGCATTTGGTATACTGGGTAAAATGCCACTTGGGATACCTGAATCCTGTATCAAAGTGTGTGAGTTTGAGTCCTGGCTCTGCTTCTTGCCCAGCTTCCTGCTAAGACACACCTGGGGAGAAGCGGATGGCAGCTCAGAGACTTTAAATGAGTTCCAGGCTCCTGGCTTTGGCCTTGCCCAGCCTTGGTTGTTGTAGGGATTTGGAAAAGTGAATAAGAAGAAGGTGGAAGTGCTTTCACCTGTGCTTTGCTGTCTCTTTCTCTTTCAAATAAATATAAAATAAAAACAATGATCCACATCCCTAGGGATATTTTTAGAAATGGAACATAAAGTACTAAGAAATAAAAAGCAAACAATGAGATAGTAAAATGAGACTACTAAAAAGGCCAAGATAATGCATAAGTTTAATAGCTTAGTCATTCCACAGTGTCCATGTATTTCAAAATACCATGCTTTATATAAAATACACAATTTTTGTCAATGAAAATAATAGAAATTAAGGTTGATATTCTACATTAGCAAGTTCTTTTTTTGTTTATATATTTTTCTTTTACTTTTTAAAAATTTTTATTTAATAAATGTAAATTTCCAAAGTACAACTTTTGGATTATAGCGGCTTTTTCCCCCCATAACCACCCTCCCACCCACAACCATCCATCTCCCACTCCCATTCCCATCCCATTCTTCATCAAGAACACATCAGAAAAATCATCCACCCAGACCAAGTGGGATTTATCCCTGGAATCAAGGGATGGTTCAATGTTTGCAAATCAATCAATGTGATACACCACATTAACAAACTGCAGAAGAAAAACCACATGATTCTCTCAATAGACACAGAGAAAGCATTCGATAAAATACAACACCCTTTCATGCTGAAAACTCTAAGCAAACTGGGTATAGAAGGAAAATTCCTCAATATAATCAAAGCAATTTATGAAAAACCCAAGGCCAGCATCCTATTGAATGCGGAAAAGTTGGAAGCATTTCCACTGAGATCTGGTACCAGACAGGGATGCCCACTCTCACCACTGCTATTCAATCTAGTTCTGGAAGTTTTAGCCAGAGCGATTAGGCAAGAAAAAGAAACTAAACGGATACAAATTGGGAAGGAAGAACTCAAACTATCCCTCTTTGAAGATGATATGATTCTTTATTTAGAGGGTCCAAAGAACTCTACTAAGAGACTATTGGAACTCATAGAAGAGTTTGGCAAAGTAGCAGGATATAAAATCGATGCACAAAAATCAACAGCCTTTGTACACACAGGCAACGCCACAACTGAGAAAGACCTTCTAAGATCAATCCCATTCACAATAGCTACAAAAACAATCAAATACCTTGGAATAAACTTAACCAAGGACGTTAAAGATCTCTACGATGAGAATTACAAACTCTTAAAGAAAGAAATAGAAGAGGATACCAAAAAATGGAAAAATCTTCCATGCTCATGGATTGGAAAAATCAACATCATCAAAATGTCCATTCTCCCAAAAGCAATTTACAGAATCAATGCGATTCCAATCAAGATACCAAAGGCATTCTTCTCAGATCTGGAAAAAATGATGCTGAAATTCATATGGAGACACAGGAGACCTTGAATAGCTAAAGCAATTTTGTACAACAAACACAAAGCCGGAGGCATCATAATACCAGATTTCAGGACATACTATAGGGCAGTTGTAATCAAAACAGCATGGTACTGGTACAGAAACAGATGGATAGACCAATGGAACAGAATAGAAACACCAGAAATCAACCCAAACATCTACAGCCAACTTATATTTGATCAAGGATCTAAAACCAATCCCTGGAATAAGGACAGTCTATTCAATAAATGGTGCTGGGAAAACTGGATTTCCACGTGCGGAAGCATGAAGCAAGACCCCTACCTTTCACAAAAATCCACTCAGCATGGATTAAAGACCTAAATCTACGACCCGAAACCATCAAATTATTAGAGAACATTGGAGAAACCCTGCAAGATATTGGCACCAGCAAAGACTTCCTAGAAAAGACCCTGGAGGCGCAGGCAGTCAAAGCCAAACTTAACAATTGGGATTGCATCAAATTGAGAAGTTTCTGTACTGCAAAAGAAACAGTCAGGAGAGTGATGAGGTAACTGACAGAATGGGAAAAAATATTTGCAAACTATGCAACCGATAAAGGGTTAATAACCAGAATCAAGAAACTCCACAACAACTGTGGTGACTCTTCCTGGTTACCTCAGGAGAATTAGGCAGGCCACCTGCAGCTTGCCTTGGCAGAGGAGGGGAAGTGCGCCACCCGCCACTCAGCCTTCCCTGAACCCTGGGGGACAATCCGACACGGTGGGGAGCCCAGTCGCAGCAGGGTCTCACTTTATTGTAAAAGTGAGGTGTGTATATAGCTGTGGTACAGAGCCAGTGGATGCGGGCAAGGGGTGGGGTAAAGTGATGTAAAAGGGTTTTAGCCACTCCTATTATACCACCTTAATGATCTTTAGGCAAAAGCACCCTGGGGTTGGGTCGTTTATCACCAGGGATTTGAAACTTTTTTTTTTTAAAGGAATATAAAACTATTTATTGACCACTATTTACCAGTATTTACAATAAAGTAAACAATATACAGTTGGATAACATTCTGATTACTACAAAATTATTTTTCCTGGCATCTGCTGAACCAGTAACCCAAATACCGCGAAGATTGATCCTACATGTAAGGAATGAGACGGGACAAAGACAAAACATGCAGGTCAATAATTTAGATTACAACCACTTGTTTACCCACTTATGCCAGCAGGTCCTAAACTGCCAGTGTCTCTAACAATCTGATCAGGTTTTCAGGAGCCAAGTCTTAGTCATTCCATGAATCATGGCCTTTTAGTTGATACAGCATAGGGATTTTGGCCTTTGTAAAGTAATGGCTCACTAGAACAAATATTCAAATGTCCATTTACCTTGCTTAGTTTATTACAGCACACCAGGGTGTCTATTTTCTGATCTTGGGATTTGAAACTTAAAGACAGGTTTTCAAATTCGAGGCAGGCTCAGGAAGTTTACTCTAGGCCTCTCTGGATTTAGCCTCCCCCAAAACAACAAAAAAAACAACCCACTTAAGAGATGGGCCAAGGACCTCAATAGACATTTTTCAAAAGAAGAAATCCAAATGGCCAACAGACACATGAAAAATTGTTCAAGACCACTAGCAATCAGGGAAATGCAAATCAAAACCACAATGAGGTTTCACCTCACCCCAGTTAGATTGGCTTACATACAGAAATCTACCAACAACAGATGCTGGTGAGGATGTGGGGAAAAAGGGGCACTAACCCATTGTTGGTGGGAATGCAAACTGGTAAAGCCAGTATGGAAGTCAGTTTGGAGATTCCACAGAAATCTGAATATAACTCTACCATACAACCCAGTCATCCCATTCCTTGGAATTTACCCAAAGCAAGTTCTTTTACAAAGATTTACAATTTAATTACAGGACTTTTATTTTAGTTTTATTGTATAAAATGCTGTTACAATTTTCAAATTTTTAAACAAAATTAAACATATTAAGATCAAATTCAAGAACATACATTGTTAACATTAGAAATACTCTTATATGGGTATATATTACATAAAGGGTAATAGTGCTATGGGGAATTTGTCAAGCCTTTTTCAGCCCATAGTTCTGCGACTTGCAGTGTGATCCCTAGCAAACTTTATTCTCAACTTCACTTTGTACATCATCCACTCAAACTATTGAATAGAGATGAGTCAAGATTTAAATAAGATGGCATATAGAGAATGCTCAGACATGACCCATTACATTCTACACACAGAAGCCCCCTTTCCAACTTGTTTCCTATTTTCCTAAATGTATTTTATTTATAGATTTTGATGATTAAATTTATATGGAACAAATAAAGGATTAGGAATAATGAGGTCTTATTTTTAGAATTTTGATGGCAATACCTTAAAAACAATTAGGATATGTTTATTCAAAATTATACCTTTGTAAAGGAAATATTATATCCTTATGCAGATATTAACTAATGTACCAGTTATAGCATGTAGAAAGGCAGATTGCTGCTTTGATTCCTGAAACACATGCAGACAAAAATGATAAATATCTTCCTTATTACACACCTGTCTGGCACTGGCATTTATTGCACATAAAACGCCAGCAGTTGACATGTTCCCAAGACTATTTGCATTGTTTCTCACCTGGAACTTATGAGAAATAGTGAAATGTGAAATTATAACTCCCTCTCTTACAGTAATATGGAATTCAACTTACTCTTGGTTATTCTATTTTTTTTTCCTACCGATTTGTTAGAATTATACTATTCCAAGGAAACATGTTTCTAAGACCATGGTAATGATGAAGAGAAAAATACAATTTACTTTGAGGAGACCTGTAGCAATGTTTATATGATTTTTTTTTTAAAATGAGGTTTTTTTGTAGCACATGCAGCTACTGGAAAGTACGGTAGTCTAGTCTTTATGGGCTGCTTGATTTTCCAACACAGACAACCGAATTACTGACTTTATAATTTTTTTTCTTTTACAGGCAGAGTGGACAGTGAGAGAGAGAAAGACAGAGAGAAAGGTCTTCCTTTGCCGTTGGTTCACCCTCCAATGGCCGCTGCGGCTGGCGTGCTGCGGCCGGCGCACCGTGCTGATCCGAAGGCAGGAGCCAGGTGCTATCCTGGGCTCCCATGGGGTGCAGGGCCCAAGCACTTGGGCCATTCTCCACTGCACTCCCAGGCCATAGCAGAGAGCTGGCCTGGAAGAGGGGCAACCAGGACAGAATCCGGCGCCCAGACCGGGACTAGAACCTGGTGTGCCGGCGCCGCTAGATGGAGGATTAGCCTATAGAGCCGCGGCGCTGGCCAATTTATAATTCTTAATGCAACATATTCTTTTTTTTTAAAAAAATATTTATTTATATATTTGAAAGTCAGAGTTACACAGAGAGAGAATGAGAGGCAGAGAGAGAGCAAGGTCTTCCATCCGCTGGTTCACTCCCCAGTTGGCTTCAAGGGCTGGAGCTCTGCTGATCTGAAGCCAGCAACCAGGAGCTTCTTCTGGGTCTCCCACGTGGGTTCAGGGGCCCAAGGACTTGGGTCATCTTCTACTGCTTTCCCAGGCCATAGCAGAGAACTGGATCAGAAGTGGAGCAGCCGGGTCTCGAACTGGTGCCTATAAGGAATACCGGCACTGCAGGCGGCCGCTTCACCCACTACGTCACAGCGTCAGTCCTAAGACAACAGATTTTAACCTAGTTGCTGAGTTGGGGTTCAGTATCATTTAGTGAGATCTACTCTGCAGTCCTCTGAAAGGACGCTGAGGAAAACTTTGAAGTTCTACACTGAAAGAGGCTTATAAGTCTTGCAGTCTATTTTAGGAAAGAATAAATTACAAAATGCTTTTCAAATGTTTTTTTTTGTTTTAAAGATTTTATTTATTCATTTGAGAGGTAGAGTTACAGGCAGTGAGAGACAGAGAGAAAGGCCTTCCTTTCATTGGTTCACTCCCCAGATGGCCACAATGGCCTGGAGCTGTGCCGGTTCGAAAACAGGAGCCAGAAGCTTCTTCTGGGTCTCTGACATGGGTGCAGTGGCCCAAGCACTTGGGCCATATTCTATTGCCTTCCCAGGACATAACAGAGCTGGATTGGAAGAGGAGCAGCCAGGACTAGAACTGGCGCCCATATGGGATGCTGGCACTGAAGGTGGAAGATTAACCTACTGTGCCACGGTGCCAGCCCTTCGAATGTAGTTTTAAAACTGAATTAGTAGGGCTGGCACTGTGGCTTAGTAGGTTAAGCCTCTACCTGCGACACCAGCAATTTCATATGGGCGCCAGTTCATGTTCCTCTTTTGATCCAGCTCTCTGTTTATGGCCTGGGAAAGCAGTGGAAGATGGCCCTAGTTTACTTGGGCCCCTGCACCCATGTGCAAGTCTTGAAAGAAGCTATTGGCTCCTGGATTCAGATTGGCCAGCTCTAGTCCTTGCAGCCATCTGGGGAGTGAACCAGGAGATGGAAGACCTCTCTTTGTCTATAACTTTGCCTCTCAAATAAATAAATCTAAAAAAAAAAAAAACCTGAATTAAAAATTGTATAGAAAATGACATTCTGTTGACTTGGTGCTAGCAAAAATTACTCTGTCCTTGAAAATATCACACATCAGTATTAGCCTGTTAAAACAATTAAAAAAGCATGTTAGTTCTGATGTTTTCTTAAATTTACCACCTTTTGTTGATCTTACAAAAGCTAAAAATAATTATCTTAATCTCATTTTCATTGTTGGCCACCTTTCTTGCTGTGAGATGTGATACAACCAATGTTAATTTTAGTAATATGAACCCACCAGGGGTATAGAAATAGTAATAAAACTCAACATTTGTTACTCTCCATTTTATTTACTGCAAAGAATATTATTTGAACAATTTTGTCTTACCTTTGGTAACTGTGAGAATATATCCAAAAAGAAAACAGTGTTTTGATGTCAAGCACTCAGATTTTGAAATTCTCAGAATACTATATAAATGGAGTAGATTTTTGTTGAGGACTATGGTTGATTCTGTGGGATGGATTAATAGACGTCTATGGCCAGTGTGCTGAACCACAGGTCCATAGTGTTTAGATGGGAGAATGATTTTTAATCTCATGTAGATAAAAATGATTTGATTCCTGAGCAGCTACTCAACTGAGTTTCTTTAAAAGAGAAATCTGAATATGTGTTGATATGTTACAACAGGGTATTCTTAAGAAATTATAGTTTTGGGGGCCAGTGTTCTGGTGTAGTAGGTTAAGCCTCTGCCTTTGGCACCAGCATCCCATATGAGTGCTGACTTTAGTCACAGCTCCTCCACTTCCAATCCAGCTCCCTTCTGATGGCCTGGCAAAGCAGTAGAAGATGGCCAAAGTCCTTGGGCTCCTGCACCTGTGTGTGAGACCCAGAAGAAGCTCCCGGCTCCTGGCTTCAGATAAGCCCAGCTGCAGCCATTGGAGTCATTTGGGCAGTGAACCAGTGGATAGAAGACCTCTCTCTGTGTCTCTCTGTAACTCTTCCTCTCAAATAAATAAACATTTTTATAGTTTTAGACACAATCTCAAATATACCTGTATTTTTTACATATTTTAAATTTGGTTGTAATAATCAAACAGAACTTAACAAAAAAGTATTGTTGTCAAATTCTAAATACATTTTATTACCAATAATGAAATTACATATTGGTATGCACCATGATGTGTATTTACTTACAGAATAACAATTGTGTCCCAAGCATATCATATTTAATTCTATAAAATATGAACCCTTCCTACAGTAATGCCCAGTTTTGCAACATCTTTGTTACCATTGTTAGCTTTATAATTTACCTACAGCATTGTAAAAAGATTTATGTGTAATACCTACATTCTAGAAATGGAAGAAAGCACAACTTGAGCAATATTAGTAATGTAATATTTGAAAACACTTGTTGATAGTTTCAGTGTAACTTTATTTGCATTTAATTAAAATTATTGTAAATTAATTCAAATCAATAAATCATTAGCATTTTATGTTTGACAATTTTCTCCTCTCTAATGTGAGGACCTGTTCTAACACAATAACAATAAATGGTAACTTTTGCCTTAGGACATGATTGCCAAGCTAAAGTGTATTCCAGAATAATAAACATCCTAAATTCTCAGCCAAGACCTAAAAAGAAAAGGTGACAAAATAGAATAAATTGACTCACTAGGTGTTTGGAGGAGGTAATGTATGTAATGCTGAATTGTTTTCTCAAAATTCTCAGTCTGGGATGAGATTTGTGGAGCAACCAATTTACATGAGTCATGGAAATAGCTGTGTATAACAGTCTTCTTAAATGGTGCTGTAAAGGTAGTATTGCAAGCTTTTGAATATTACATGACACAGCAAGATCACTGTTAAGTGTGGACCATATGCTTTCAAGTCAGCCAATATCCTCTAACATAAGATTGAAAATGTTTTCCAGGTACCTCCAGGGGACGTTGTGATTTTGAGTTTGACCTTTGTGCGTGGGAGCAGGAGCAGGATGAAGATTTTGACTGGAATCTGAAAGCTAGCAGCATCCTTGCTACAGGCACAGAGCCAGTGGCAGACCACACCTTGGGAAATTCATCTGGGCATTACATCTTCATAAAGAGCTTGTTCCCACAGCAGCCCATGAGAGCAGCTAGAATTTCAAGTCCAGTTATAAGTAAGAGAAGCAAAAATTGCAAGGTATGGAAAAACAATAGATTTTGTAATTGTTGGTGAAACCAAATACAGAACAAAGTGGTGCCAGAACAAAGAGGAGTTAAAATTTTCTCTAGTTGGGATATGTGAAAAATGGAAAAGAGAGAGTTAGAATGAAAGGGAAGATTTATTTGAAATCTTAAAAGAATTTCCAATAGATAATTTCATACATATCAGAATTTTGAAAACCATTGGGAATTTCATGGTTATAACTTGAAACCATGGATAATACAAAAAAGTGAAATACCAGTTGTTTTTCTTCAAAGTGTAGTGATTATTGGAACCATGGGAATTTCACCAACAGGAAAAAATTAAAAAGCAGTATAAAATATTATCAAGAATTACAGATTAGTTAGAGCTACATGAAATGGTTAAAGTATTCTTCATAGGAAAGACTGAATGTATCCATAAAAAAAGATACATTTCTGTAAACAAAAAGAAAATATGGTCCTTAGCCTTTGAAAATTAGAAGAAAAGGTGTGTGAAGTGGCATCCCATATGGGAGCCAGTTCAAGTCCTGGCTGCTCCACTTCCTATCCAGCTCTCTGTTATGGCCTGGGAAAGCAGTAGAAGATGGACCAAGTCCTTGGGCCCCTGTGCCCACATGGGAGACCTGAAAGAGGCTCCTGGCTTCAGATCAGCTCAGCTCTGCCTGTTGCTGCTATCTGGGGAGTGAACCACTGGATGGAAGACTGCTCTCTCTGGCTCTACTTCTCTCTGTAACTCTTTCAAATAAATAAAAATATCTTTAGAAAAAAAGTCGTAATAGCACTGGGTGGCTCTTGGTGCCAAAGGCCGCATATGACAAATACTTGCTGGGTTTTCCACTCAGTTTTTTCATGGTTTGTGTTCATTTTCCGTAACAGATTTGAGTCAACTGAGCTAGAAATTAAGTTTACTTAAGTTACAATATAAATTAAGCTCTCAGAGATGACTTCACAAGAACTTTACTTCTGAGAGAATGCTTCATAAATACCACATGGAATGTAATCTCTATAAATTATGCACACATAGATTCCCTCTAGGGGTTCCCTACTATATGAAGACTGAAAAGAGAGCAAAAATACATCTAGAAAGTTGTTAGCTGATCAAGTCAGATCTGGAAAGAGTTAAGTGATCTTTCTGTTTTTAAGTTGCACTCTTCTGCTAAACCTGTGTCCACAGTAGAAAGATCCCTCACTCTGGAAGGGAGACACATTGACCAGCCTTCAACACCCTACTACAGTCATTGTCTTCTTGTGTTTTTCCCTACAAAAAAACTGGTTTTTGTTTTTGTTTTAGCTTTGGGTTTTTATATCTGTCTTAATATATTTCATGTATTGAGGGAGTAAGGGAATAGGAAAGATGGAGAGAGATTGATGAAAGAAGTCAGACCTCTGAGTAACTGAATTTCCAGTGAAAATGGCTCTCTATAAGAGGTAATATTTACAGGATTTGTCTGTGTGTTATTGTGTGATACACATTACATTGTCATTGGTGTTCCCCTGGGAATAGAGGTGTTGACTGGTTTTTCATCTTAACCTTATATTATCAATCAAGAGATGACCTTAATAAGACAGAGAAGTATTTACTGAGACAGAAGCACATACCCTTCATCATTGTCACACAAAGATGGTGATGGTCATAAAACAGAACACTGAGTAGACCAGGCATGTGGCTGCTAGAGGTCCATGTAGAGGTGGGCCATGCACTTGTATCTTCTGGTGCTTATTGATGCTGACAGGCTCTCTCCATTTCACTAAAATGGGTCAGCACCACCCCACAAGTTTCATCATTCTCAGGACAATTTCCAGTGATCATAAAATTTCTCATGTTTGAAAACTTAAAAGTAATTTTGGATCATAGAATAATATTTGATTATTTCATCTGCTTGGAAATTTGGGTGTAGTCACTATGGTTCGTCTATTTTTAGTTGATATTTTTTGAAGCATTGCACAGTATACACTGTTTAATCAATTATTTATTTTTAAAAACAAGCTCATTTGCCTTGAATAACCTATATGTGACAGCTAGTATTTAAAAAATGTCTTTTTCCTGTGAAGGTCATCCACTAAAATTTTTTCTAATCCATATAAATCAGAAGACAAAAACTTAAAAAGCATTTTTCCTCCAAATGTTCTCAGATTTTGATGCTGTACATAAAAATGCCTGAAAATACAGTTAACTCTATCTTTAAAACATTAAATTGTTGATCTCTGAAAATCTCTTATTAGGAAGAACTCCCAAGGCTGCTTCTAACATTTCATGTAAAAGTTGGATAATTGATGTTCTGGTGGTTTTATTGTGTGTAGTGGAGTCTGAGAGTCTTGTAGAACTAAGATAAATTGTTTCCAGTACAAGAATGTAGTAGAATAAGCAAGTGAGTATTCTACTTCAGTGAGAATTATTTAAGTTTCATGAGGTGGAAATGATCTTCTTAGTGTCTGCTAACTATTTATTTGAAAAAGTTGCAGAGAGGGAGAGACAGAGAAAAATCTTGTATCCACTGGTTCACTTCCCAGGTGGCTGTGATGGCCGGACTGGGCCAGGCTGAAGCCAGGAGCTTTATCTGGGTCTCCCACATGGGTGGCAAGGGTCCAAGCACTTGGACTATCATCTGCTGCTTTCCCCAGGCCATTAGCAGAGAGCTGGATTGAAAGTGGAGCCGCTGGGACACGAACCAGCATCTGTATGGGATGCTGGCATTGCAGGTGGTGGCGGCTTTACTGGCTATGCCACAAAGCCAATTCCAGAAGTCTTTTTAATACACTGCTGTCGAGTGCTATTTTATTCCTTTAATGTGGGCTTTGAGAGTTTATCAAGTGTGATGGTTCATTTTGAGCCACTGTATCAGAGTACCTGAGACTGGTTAATTTATGAAGAACAGAGATTTGTTTCTTACAGTTCTGGAGGCTTAGAGTCCAAGTTTGAGGTGCCTGCATCTGGCGAGAGCCTTCTTGCCATGTGATATAATATCAGAGGAGGAATGCAAGAAAGACTACACAAAGAGAGGGTGCTGAATTTACTTCTGTAACAAACCTACTTTCTTCATAATGAACCCACTTTGCAACAGTAACATTAATACAGAGCCTTGTGACCTGTAATCACCTGTTAAAGATCCCACCTGTCAACACTTAGAGCAGTGGGGATTCAGTTCTTAGCATGCATTTTGGAGAGTGCATTAAAAATATTGCTTTGAGGAATCCTGCTTTTAGAAGGTACAGAAAGTAAACTCAGTTCATTTTTCCTCCTAAATTTCTGTCTCTTCATATATTCTTTCATATATCAAAATGTGTGATTCAAGGCCATCCTGTCTTTACTTGGTGGTAAAGTATACACAGAGCAATAGGACATGCACATGTCATTTTCCTTCTAGAATCTGTTAATAAAGTTGGAAGTAATGTGATATATCTACAAATAAAATGGAAGTAATTGTCTTAATCATACATAATCTATTCTTGGTTACAGATCATTTTTCATTATCACATGTATGGAAATGGCATTGGGGCTCTCAGCTTGATTCAGGTATCAGTCTCAAACCAAACCACGGTCCTCCTTAACCTCACTGCAGAACAAGGCAATTTCTGGAAGAGAGAAGAACTACCACTGTTTGGTGATGAGGACTTCCAACTCAAATTTGAAGGAAGAGTAGGGAAAGGCTACCATGGTGATATTGCACTTGATGACATTGTACTCACAGAGAATTGTCTGTCATCCCATCACCCTGTCAAAGAAGAACCAGCAGTGCCTCTCCCAACAGGTACATTTTAATTTGTGTTTGGTATATTTTTCAGGGTGGAGAGTGGAAAAGATGGGGTTATAAAAGATTTGACATAAACACCTAGGAATTTGTTGCTTTCATATGAAAAAAGAAAATATTTTTAAACTAAAAATGATCATTGAAGTTTTTACTTACAAAAATATCTTTAAGACTATGTTTTGATGGCAGTTTTGTTAATTTCTAAATGATAAAGGATAAGAATTATTGTTTAAGGAATTTTCATAAGAAGACAGTGATTATTCCTCTTCTAAATGTTTCAAATGCAAATTTGACCTTTGTCATATCCATACTTACTGACAGATGCTTAACTCACTCTTAAGTATATATAATGATAGCAGGGTCAAAGTGTGTGTGCATGTGTGTTGCTTTACCGCATCTGCTTCCAAGGATGAGCTATACAATAAGTTTGCTTCAGGGTATAACATGCTCATCAGCTTGTGCTTAAGGAAAAAAAAAATGCCTGTAAAGCAATGGGGCCTTAATGGAGTAGCTCCTCTTTCAGATAACTCCTTTTCCTGAAATATCTGGCAACAGTTGAAATGACTGCTGCTTATTGATGAGAATGTTTTCAGAGCAACTCAGTCAAAGTTCTGAATTAGGAAAATCTGGCTAGTTATATGTGGCTCAGTAATTTAGTGAGCTCAATACATGATGTTTTGTGCAAAATGTCTGTGAAAGATGTGAATTTGGGTGTTGGCATTACCTACTTGCTGTGTTATGTCATCTAATCTACTTAACCTCTCTAATTTTGACCTTTGTTTTCTTGAAAGATAGGGCTGTTGAAATCTAATTGAATGGTTTGAAAAATAATTGAGATAATAATACACATATGTCTTCAAGCTTGGCACATAATTATCTTTTTTTTTCCTGCCTCTCTCTTCCTGGTGGGGAGATTGTGAAGTTAAACTGTGCATAAGTTGAAATTTCATAAAAGCAAGTTGTATACTGCTATTCTACCTTCCTCATGTTCTTGTTACTCAAAACAGGGATTCAGATTTCTTATGCCCTTCCTGTTCCCTTCAAAGAAATTCATCTCACAAAAGTCCCATGTCTAATTGCTAAATGTGTTCATTTATTCAAAATAATAAAAGTTAGCAGTCACAATATAGATCCAAAGGTAATATTGAAATTATAGTCATGGACAGATGAAAAAGACAAAGATGAGATTAAAGTGGTTTGATGTTTTGGGCTTGCAAGCTCTTATAGAACTGAGGTTCATAGAAGTTTGATGACTTGTATGGGTATGATATGAGTTAGGGATAGAAAAGAAGTTGATTTTCATATATAAAGATATACTCCAAAATGCTTTCCTGATAGAAAATCTCTTGGTTTTGAATATCCAAATTTTATAGAATGCTTATATCTCATTTTACCCTGTTTTCCTGGTTGTGATTTTTTTGGCTAATATATATATTGGAAAAACATGTACATCACATAAAACAAAACTCACTGGAGTACTTTCTGTGTAATACATTGCACAAGAAAAAGCTCATGTTCCATTTCAGATTGAACAGGTAGATGAAGATTTGAAGATTGACAGCACAGAGGATTCCCTCCTGAATGTTGCTGTGGCTATGAGAATTGCATGGTGCACTTCTGCTGAATGTATTTATTCAAGATGATTTTTTTTTCTAGAAAGTTTTCTTCATGAATTTTAGCAGATATTAAGTACAAAAACAAACTTAAATTTTAAAATGAAAGGATAGTAAGCTATGGAATTAGCAGGAACATTTATAAGTAACTTTTTAATAAAAATTCTGATTATTCCTAATGTATTTTATTTGGAAGATAGAGTTTGCTGTAATTGTAGCATAGTGGGTTAAGCTGCTACTTACAATGCAGGCACACTGTACTGTGGTTCTGGTTCGAGTCTCAGCTGCTCTGCCTGTGACCCAGCTCCCTGCTAAAGCACCTGGAAAAGCAGCAGAAGATAGCCCATGTGCTTGGGTTCCTGCTATCCATGTGGTATAACCAGGTGGAGTTCTGGCTCCTGACTTTGGCGAGTATCAGTCCCAGCCATTATGATCATTGCCTTTCAAATAAACAAACACAATTTAAGAAGGAGTGCACACAAGTGAGCCGGGAATGGTCCAGGCCAAAACCAGGAGCCTGAGACTCATTCCAGGTTTACCATTTGTGTGGCTTGGGTTATTATTTGTTGCCTCCTAGAGCCTTCGTTAACAGGAAACTGGATCAGAAGCAGAGCCAGGACTTGAACCTATGGACTCTGATGTTACATGCAAACATCTTTTTGTTTTTGAAGGTTTATTTATTTGAAAGGCAGAGTTCCCCCCCCACACAGATTGATTGATTGATTGATTGATGTTCCATCCATTGATCTGTTCCCCAAATGGCTGCAACAGCAGGAGTTGGACCAGGTTGAAGCCAGGAGCCCAGAGCTGCCTCTAGGTCTCCCCTCTCACGTGAGTGCTGGGAGCCAAGCACTTGGGCCGTCATCAGCTGCTTTCCCAGGCACATTAACAGGGAGCTGGATTGGAAGTAGAACAGCCAGGCCTTGAACTGGTGCCCAAATGGGATGCCAGTGACGCAGGCAGCAGGTTTACCTACTATACAACACCGGCCACAACATGCAAACACCTTAGCCACTATGCCAAAAGCCTACCCCTCTATATAACTTTGGAAGGAAATCACTTGTCATTGTAATTCTTCCATGCATTCATGCCTATAAATGTTCCATTCCTCAATTTTGATTTCCCTTAGATCATAGACTGGATATTATTCATGATATTTTGTAAATATTATGAAGAAAATATTACCCAACAAGCATGGACAGTTTTTATACTGTTTTATGGCTTGGACCAAGACTTCAGAGTAAATATACAGGTCAGCCTGGAAATGGAAAAATTAGAATTTCCTGTTGGTTAGATTTGCACTTGACTGTATGAGAACACACATTTATCAATTCAAAACAATTTGTGACCAGCTTGTTTATCCCTCATCTTGCTTAGTGCAAAAGAAATTGAACTGAGTGAAATTCAGTTCTCTACTGCTCACTTAGCATAAAGTATTATTTGTGCTGGGAAATTGCTTGAGCACGTATTTGTGAAAGGACTTCAATTTCAGCATCCTTATTGCTTTTCCAAAGAATATTCATTTGAATATGTGCACGTGCTAGCTATTTTTCAAATGTTTTGGTGACTTTTACTGCACATATAAGCATACAATATTTTTGAATGTCTTAGTAATTTAAACTCCATGCATAGTATAGTACAATAAAGTACTAGTGTAGAAATCAATTTTCCTGTAATGGGAGGATTTTAATGTTCTAGAAATTGTATCATAGGATCTTGCCAGAATGTGCATCTCAGATTTCAATTTCTATTAATACTCGAGCCTATTCCACATAAATTTAAAATGTTGGTGTAATATTTTTATAATCAATGTTCATATTAAAGATTTGATGATTAGTACAAAGCCCCATCACACAATTAATATAGGCTGCTCTCTGCAAGCTGTGATATGCCATGTTAGTATATTTTCAGCGGTTCTGTGCAAACTTTTGAGGCAGTATATTCTTTTATGTATCATGGTTTATCAGTGATTTATAGTGCCTTTTAATACAATATAGTTAAAGCATATATGCACACATATACAAGGGTACTTCAAAATGTTTATGGAAAATAATATTAAATGATAAGTGTGTTTTAACACAAAAATCTTTGAAAACCATGCATATTAGGGATCTTCATGAAGTCCAAGGGCAATGTGTTAGAGATAAAATGCATGGATTTCAGTTTTTTTCACCAATGTAAAATTATTCTTAATTCCATTTTCCATGAACTCTTTAAGGTCCCCTCTACATACTCATATATATATATATTTACATATATTTATATTTATATATATATATATGTAAGATCTTTAGCTAGAAATGAAGATTCCCCCAACACAATGTCTTAAGCAGCTCTTCAAAGTAATGAAGAGAGAAAGAAAATAGTTAATAGATATGTTCTAATTTTTCTTTAAGGTATGCTTCTAGATGTTGCTAAAGCACACTGATACAACATTAACCAGAATTTAGTAGTACAACTAGATAAAAATCTCTCACAAATAATTTTACTGAAGTCATTTTACTGAGTGTTAAACTAAAGTTAGGAGAGGAAATATGAGCAAAACCACAACTGCCTATGAAGCATATTCATACACTAATCCTGCCTCCTTCATGATGGTAATGTCCATGTGGCTTCTGGATAGCAGGGTTCCTTTGTACCTAAGACATAGAAGGGGAATAGAGAGCTGCACAAATGAAGAAGAAAGAGTAAACTATCCGGGAAACTTTGATATTCGGCTGATGACAGAAGCATAAATGCACAGAGAAAACTAGTCTTCTGTTGGTTATTTGCTTAATGACAACTTGCAGAGCCAAAAGGACAGAAGCAAAGGTAGTCTACGTTTCTCAAAGGAGAGCCCCAGGTCTAAGCTGCAAACAGCACTCTACATAAAGCGAACGTATTGGAGTTTAATTACCAAAGACTAAAAAGTTGGTATCCAAATTTTGTGGCTTTCCTTTCTTCTCTCCTCTCTTCTCTCCTCATGAGCTGAGCCTTTCAATAAGGCTGTTGATTAAATATTTGGGGCCTGGGAAAGATTTTGGAGCATGACCACTAAAATATAGCCATGAGCTTAAATCTTATGATAGAAATGATCGATTTTATTAAAAAGTATTTACAAAGTATTTGTAATATTTATAGCTGAATGCAAACAAGGAACTGTAGACTAATCTTTGTTATAATTCTCAAGACATGAAAGAGTCAGGTTTATGCTGAAAGGCTCATGTGTTTTATTTTTTATTAAAAAATTATTTTAAGGTTTATTTACTAATGTTAAAGAGTTAAAGGAGAGAGAGAGAGAGAGAGAGAGAGAGACTGCTGTGGCCAGGGAGTGCAGTGGAGGATGGCCCAAGTCCTTGGGCCCTGCACCCCATGGGAGACCAAGATAAGCACCTGGCTCCTGCCATCGGATCAGCGCGGTGCGCCGGCCGCAGCGCGCCTACCGCGGCGGCCATTGGAGAGTGAACCAACGGCAGAAGGAAGACCTTTCTCTCTGTCTCTCTCTCTCACTGTCCACTCTGCCTGTCAAAAAATAAAACAAAAATAAAGAGAGAGAGAGAGAGAGAGAGAGAGAGAGTGTCTTCCATCTGCTGGTTACTGCCCCAGATGGCTGCAACAGCCAGTCCTGGACCAGGCTGAAACCAGGAGCCAAGAGCTTCATCAAGGTTTCCCATGTGGGTGACAGGGCCACAGACACTTGGGGCACCCTCCATTGCTTTTCTCAGGCCATTAGCAGGGAGGCAGATCAGAAGTATAGCAGTGGGGATGTGAACCAGTGCCCATATGTGATACCAGCATCACAGGCACTGGCTGTACATGTTATGCCACAATGCCAGCCCCTCTCATGTGTTTTTAATCTTTATCTTTAATATTGTTCTGGATAAATAGTAGGCCTTAATCAGTGTTTATCACAGGAATGATGGAATCAGTTTTGATTCACAAAATAGCTTTTAATGTCTGGCTTTTCTTACCAAGTTCAGTGAACATGGGAAGTACTGTCAAAATTTGAAGTTAAGAATTTTTTTATTAGAAAAAATGGGCATTAATACAGAAATAGTGTAACCCAAATGTGGAAAGCAAACATTCATAAAATATAAAGATTTAAAGATTAACCTTCTGCTTTAAGTGCAAACAAAAAATGAATTCATGCTGAAGCCTTTTAAAATTATTTATTTATTTGAAAGACAAATATACAGAAAGAGAAATACAGAGAGCTCCCATCCACTGGTTCACTCCCCAAATGACCGAATGGCCAGGGCATTATGGGCCATTCTGAAGCCAGGAGCTTGGAATTCCATCTGAATCTCTCATGTGTATGGAATAGGTCCAAGCATTTGAGTCATCTTCTGTTGCTTTCCCAGGCACATTAGCAGGGAGCTGGATTGGAAGTGGTACAGCCAGGACTTGAACTGGTGCCTACATGGGATGCTGGCATGCAGATGTTGGCTTACCCCACTGTGCCACAATGCCAGTCCCCATGCTGAAGTTTAAAGCTGGCCATATAGTTCCTGAGACATGGAAAAAGGCATGACTTATGATTTTGTCATTTTGCTCTGGTTAGTTGCTTTTTCTTTGGAGTCTTCATCTTGGGGATCATTATATTCAGTAGAAACAGTGATTTTTAATTATCCTGAATTAAACTTAGTGCAAAGTGGAAGGAAAAGCTAAGAAGTCCCGAGTACACTGTTGAATGTAGAGAAACTGCTGTGCATTTTAAAGACCAGACCTTCCAAAAGAATTATCTTCCAAAAGAATATTCAAGATTGTACTAATGATGATAGTATTGTAATACAGTGTGAAGACATGAATATGAAACATATTTTTCTTTACCAAGAAGGATTTTTATTTCTTAATTTTGTTTAAATGATCTTTAGTGATGACTGTGTTCATTGGTACATCTTTTAAATTATGCTATTTTATTTGCACAAAATATCCTGCTATAATGTTTAATATATGGTCAACGCATACTGCTTTAAGTATGTTTTGTATTACAATATAGCCTTACAGTTTACCTTAAAAATAGAAAGGGACAGGTGTTCAGCTTTGTGATTAAGGTGCCTGCATATCATATTTGATTGCCTGGCTTTGATATCAAGCTCTGACTCCTGACTCCGGCTTCCTGTTAATACAGACTTGGGTGGCAACAGTGATGGTCAAGTGATTGGATTCCTGCCACCCATGTATGTGGCCTGGATTGAGATCCTGGTTACTGGCTTTGCCTCTGGCCCCAGACCTGGCCATTTAGAGCATCTGGGAAGTGAACCAATGGATGGGAGCACTTTTTCTCCCTCTAACAAACAAATAAAAACTTAACATATACAGAAGTATAATTTTCAGCAAAACAGTGTAGCAAAGACTGCTACAACTAATATTATTGATGTAATAGTGCAAACCATCTTGAAAAAAGTTACTTTGTTTCAAAATGGTTTGGAATATGTTTGAAAGTAGTTTGACACATCTCCAAGATGTTGAAATCAGATGATAATGATATTCAATCTATTATTCATTTTAAGTAACAAAATAACAAGAAAATTTATATATTTTTGCTAGATCCATGCAAATTCCTGGTTTTCTTTAGTAAATGTAGGCTATAATCTAGGGAAAGTAGGGTTAATGGTAAAGATAGCACATGTTAATTTTATTTTCCAGAGGAACAGAGAGTATATGTCTCTTAGGTAGAATATCACTGACCGTTAATCTTTAATAAGAAAAAAGAAAATATAATCTTTGAAATATTCAATTAGCTCTTCCCTTTTTAGTGAAAATCATTTTGGAAGTTATGGTTTTGGTCTTGATGCTGCCATGGCTTCCTTTTTCTCAGAAACGAGCGTTTGTGAACATACAAATCTATATGACAGGCCACTTTTTTGGAGTTTCCTTTGTAACTTTGTATACAACTTAAAACAACATCTGGGGTGACAGGAATGAAATTAAATTGTCAGTTTTTTCTATTCACCAAAAATGCAAATTGCCCTTCCTTCTTTCCTTCCTTCCTTCCTTCCTTCCTTCCTTCCTTCCTTCCTTCCTTCCTTCCTTCCTTCCTTTGTTCTTTTCTTAAGTTCTATTTATTTATTTGAAAGGCAGAGTAACAGAAAGAGAAGGAGAGACAAAGAAATCGTCCATCTTCCAGAGATGGCCTCTATGGCTGGTACTGGGCCAGGCTGAAGCAGGGACCTTCTTCCAGGTCTCCCACGTGGGCAGCAGGGGCCCCAGTACTTGAGTTATCTTCTACTTTCCCAGGCTCATTAATAGGGAGCTGGTTCGAAAGTGGGTCAGCCAGGACATGCACCAGCACCTATATGGGATGCTGGTATTACAGGCGACACCGTAATCTGCTACATCACAACGCTGGCCTGCCCTTTTCTTTTTATCTTTAATTATGAAAGCTGATGATTTATAGGGCCATACTTTAGGTATACTCTGCACATTAAATATAGAGATGAAGCCTGTGGAGAAAATTAGACTTAGTTGGTGGACATCTGATACATCTTAAGAGCCATCTTGATTGTTTGCTGTAAGATGCATAGGTAGAGAGAGACATTTCAGAAGTTCATTTCTCCTCCAAGCTAAATGATTCCCAGTGCTCATACAATGTGAAAAATCGTTATTGTTCACTAGGTTATTCAGTAGGGTTCCCAGAAGTCAGGCTTGGTAGCAGAGATACACCTTTAAAGGACACTGTAGAAGTATCATAATAAAGTTTAAAAACAAGGCTCACAAAGAGCAATCATCTGCAAATATTAATTTATTTTTATTAACTGGTAATAATTATAGATATTTATAATTTATAGTGCAATATTTCAACAGGTATACAATGTGTGCTGATTAAAACATGGTAATTAGCATTTTCTTTTCCCTTATTATTTTATGTTTGGAGACTTGGAGTTTCTTTACTCCAGTTCTTCATAAGAGACATAATGTACTATTGTAAATCTTCAAGTAATTTCTTTGCTGCTAGTATGAAGGCAAACTTACTGTCTTATATTTTAATTAATATTGTGGTATGAGCACTCAACATGAAATCTACCCTCTAAAGTTTTTAACTGCATAGTACCACATCACAAACCATAGGTACAATTTTGTGCAGCTGATCCCTAGGCCTTACCTTCCATTACTGAAACTTTATGTCTGTTGTAACAATTTTCTGATTTCCTGTTTTCCCAATCCTCAACCTGTAGCAACCACTAATGTAATATGTTTCCTTAAATTTGACAGCTTGAAAGCCTTGTATGAGTGGAATCATGTAATGTTTGTCCTTCTGTGACTTGCTGATTTCATTTTGCAGAATGTCCTTCAGAGTCATTATTTTGCCACATAATGGCAAAATTTTCTTATTTTTTAAAAGATTTTATTTATTTAATTGAGAGGCAGAGTTACAGACAGTGAGAGGGAGAGAGAGAGAGAAAGGTCTTCTATCTGCTGGTTCACCCCAAGATTGTTGCGATGGCTGGAGCAGAGCCAATCTAAAGCCAGGAGCCAGGAACCTCCTCCAGGTCTCCAATGCCAGTGCAGGGGCCCAAGTGCTTGGGCCATCTTCTTACTGCTTTCCCAGGGCAGAGCAGAGAGCTGGATTGGAAGTGGAGCAGCCGGGACTAGAACCAGCACCCATATGGAATGCTGGCACTGCAGGCAGAGGATTAACCTACTGTGCCACAGCACCAGCCCCAAAATTTTCTTATTTTTAAAGGCAGAATAATATTCCATTGTGTGTGTATGTGTGTGTGTGTGTATCACCATATTGCTATTTATTATCCATTGGGGGATATTTGTGTTGTTTCTGTATTTTGGCTATCATGAATAATACTGAAATTATTATGAGAGTGCTAGTTTTTTTTATGGTGAAAGAGTATTCAATTTTGTCCAATGCCTTTTGTGTACCTATTGGAATTATCACAAGAATTTTATGTTAATCTGGTATATCCCATTAACTGACTTACAGTTGTTTAAATTTCTTCATGTACCATGTATAAATTCCATTTGATAATGGTATATGAATATTTTAAAGATTTATATGTATCTTTTTTTGTTATTACAGTGAAATATCTAACTTTATACAGATAAAATAATTATTTTGCTTACAGTTTTAGAAGTTTAAATTCAAGATCGGGCAGTGTCATTGCTTTGGCTTCTGATTAGAGTAAGGACAGAATCAGTGGAAAGAAAGAATCACATGGTGAACCAGGATGTAGACAGCATCTGCTTGACTCGAGCTTAACTTTTATAAACAACCGTCCTGTGAGAACTCTCTTCCACGGACATTCCTCCAATGACTTAAGGCTCCTCCACTAGACCCACCTCCCAAATGCCATCATTGGTTTGAGTTTCTACCCTCTTATTGCCATCATTTTATGACTTTGAGCCTTGAAGGTCTTAATTAGTTTACAAGCCATATCAAGTTCAAATCATAGGTATTTGATAGTATTTTTAAAATGCTTACTTATTTAAAAGGCTGAGTGACAGAGATCTTCCATCTGCTGGTTCACTCCCAAAATGCTCACAGTAGCCAGGGCTGGGTCAAGCAGAAACCAGAAGCCAGGAACTCCACCTGGCAGGAACCCAAGTACTTGGGCTATCATCTTATGCATTGTAGGCACATTGCAGGAAGTTGGATTAGAAGTTGATCTTCTGTATATGAAGGTAATTGAAAATGAAACTCGATGAAGGGCGGGATGGGAGAGGGAGTGGGAGAGGGGAGGGCCGCGGGAGGGAGGGAGGTTGTGGGGGGGGAAGCCACAACAATACAAAAGTTGCACTTTGTAAATTCACATTTATTAAATAATAAAAAGAATAAAAAAAAAAGAAGTAGAGAAGCCAGGACTCAATCAGAAACTCCAGTAAGATGCAGGCGTTCCAAGCAGCAGCGCAATCTCCTATACCAAACACCTGCTCCAGTTTACTAATATTTTGTTGAGGATTATTGCCTCCATGATTTTTTTAAATTCTATTCAAGGTATACAAATTTCATGTATTTCATATATACAGATTTAGGAACATAGTGATATTTTTCACCCCCCTACCCTTCTTCCTGCCCATACTCCCACCCTTCATTATTTTCCAGGATAATGGCTTTCGTTTTCTTCTGTTTTACAGTATCTTTGTCTCACTTTGGCATGAGGGTAGTTCTGGCTTCATAAAATGGGTTATTAAGAACAAATTACAGGCTGGCGCTGCGGCTCAATAGGCTAATCCTCCGCCTGCGGCGCCGGCACCCTAGGTTCTAGTCCCAGTCGGGACGCCGGATTCTGTCCCGGTTGCTCCTCTTCCAGTCCAGCTCTCTGCTGTGGCCCGGGAGTGCAGTGGAGGATGGCCCAAGTGCTTGGGCCCTGCACCCGCATGGGAGACCAGGAGAAGCACCTGGCTCCTGGCTTCGGATCAGCGCGGTGCACCGGCCGCAACGGCCATTGGAGGGTGAACCAACGGAAAAGGAAGACCTTTCTCCCTGTCTCTCTCTCTCACTGTCCACTCTGTAAAAAAAAAAAAAAAAAAAAAAAAGAACAAATTACAACTTGACATAAGTGTTCAGAGGGCCTACTATGTATACAAGACACTTGGGAATCATAATTTCTACCAAATTCTTGGTATATACTATTAGAAATAGAATGTTGGCTTTAAATGACTCATCAAAAGCATTTTTACTTTTTGGTAAAAGTATCATTAATTTTACTGATATTTGTGTACACGTATTTAATACACAGTGAGTGGCTTAAAGTAATAGCAAAAATGAGGGCTGTAATTGTATTATTGTCTTATAAAGGGAATGGAGAAACAGATGAAGGGAGTTCTTTTTTGTTTTTTGTTGTTGTTGTTTTCTGTTTGTTAGTAACAGGAAAAGTGTTGGGGTTGCACTTCATGTTAGCAGGGAATGAAATAAATATATCTCACATATACAGGGATTAGCTATTCCCTAAGGCAAAGGGGCAAATTCATATTTCTTGTTTGTATTAATTTGATATCCTCTATTAAAATATTGTCACTAAATCACTTTACTATTAACAAAAAACTAGGACTTTTATAGTTTACAGATACTCATATTACATAGTATATATACAATATAATAGTATATTACACTGACATCTCAATTATCAAAATCATTATAGTATAGTGTTAAATACAGAAAATGAAATTTATTGCATGTATCAAATGATACTAGTTGACTGCATTGTACTATTATTTTGCATGTAATTGAACCAATACTCTTAAGTTTTAATTTAGCCTATCTGAAGGGACCATTAGTTCTATTTGACATCCTTGCTGAGTGTGTCAAACTATCCCTTAATATTCCATAGTGTCCTTACCTAGACATATGGGTAATTAAGTATATCAAGGTGACCAGAGAATGGCTGTCTTGTGACTGATTCCTCCCTGGTGGAGAGGGATTGGCTTCTTTGCTGCTTGTTACTAAACAAATAGAGTTATAAATCCTGTATTCTGTAGATATGGCACCTCTAGAACCATATCAGGATGTTAACATGCCTCTGTACTACTGAGCTGCTGGTTATAATGTTTGGAAGATAAAGGAAATTATAACCACTTTATAAACAATACATTGCAAAGTTATTAGAATCTTGGGTAGTGTCTCTGAGCAGAGCGAGTAGAAAGGTTATGAATGGCTCACCTGGGTCATCTCACACATGACTTTATGCTTTAAGCTCCTGTGATTCAGTTTGCTATAGAATCTGTTCCACAACAAAGTTTTCTACTTGGAATTTCTTTTTGTCTGACTAAAGTTTTAACTACTGGGAAGACTTCTACCCAGTTCTATAAAGGATGCTTGTAAGAGCTGCTGCTTAATGTCTGCAACATGTGACAGGAAGCCCTGATGACAAGTCTCTCATGCAGAGAACTGTTCATAACTTTTTTTTTTTTTTTTTTGACAGGCAGAGTGGACAGTGAGAGAGAGACAGAGAGAAAGGTCTTCCTTTTGCTGTTGGTTCACCCTCCAATGGCCGCCGCGGTAGGCGCACTGCGGCCGGCGCACAGTGCTGATCCGATGGCAGGAGCCAGGTGCTTCTCCTGGTCTCCCATGGGGTGCAGGGCCCAAGCACTTGGGCCATCCTCCACTGCACTCCCTGGCCACAGCAGAGAGCTGGCCTGGAAGAGGGGCAACCGGGACAGGATCGGTGCCCCAACCGGGACTAGAACCCGGTGTGCCGGCGCCGCAAGGCGGAGGATTAGCCTAGTGAGCCGCGGCGCCGGCCTGTTCATAACTTTTGACATCTGCTCCACGCACCCCGACCTCAAACGTGGAGAACAACGTGACTACGTTGTTAGTACCCAGAGGCCCTTTGTAGGAGACTGTGATGATTTTCAGCCAAAAGACGCCCAAGATAAACAATAGCTCATTTTCTGTTGCTTTAAGAAAATATCTGAAGCTGAATAAGAAGGTAGCTCAAAAAATTCAGGCAAAAGTGGATTGAAAATGTTAGTTTTTGTGCAGATTTTCTGAAGTCCATACACATTCTTCCCATAAAGCATATTTTACATGAACTATTTGAAGATTCCTTATGTGTAAAGAAAGCAGGTTTATTTAACTCACAGTTTTAAAGGTCCAAGAGCATGACATCAGCATGTGCTCAGCTCATGTGAGAGCCCTTTTGGCCACATCGTCACACCATGGCCGATAGTATCATGGTGGGGACATGTGCAGAAGAGATAATGTGATGAGAAAGGATACTAGAGACCAAGAAGGGGCTACTCTTTCTCTTTTATAACAATTTTCTCTCTCAAGTACTAATGGGGGGGGGGGGTCCCATGAGAATAGCATTAGTTTCCTCACATGGTAGCATCTTCAATGACTTAATTTGCTCCCACTGGATCCCATTTCTTAAAGGTTCCACCACCTTAATAGTGTCACATTGGGAACCAAGTTTCCAACACATGAACCTTGGAGGAAAAACCGCATCCAAATCATAGTATAGACTGTCTCCTAAGCCAGGTGACTTCTAAAACTCACACCAAAAAGGAATACATTCACCTGATTGGATCAAACATGGAGATCTATGTTTCTCTGCAGAGGTAAGAAGTCCAATATGGCTCTTTAAGCAAATACTTTTGCAGCTCTTTTATTATCTGACTCCCACCTTCAGTCTTAAAGAGAGACCAGGTGTGGACCTGAGGTTTTCCCCTATTTAATGGGATAAAAGGCTTTATATACCTGTGAAGTTACAGCAGAGTAAGAAGTTGGGTAGGGGTGAGCCACAGGGAAGCAAGGTTGGAGGGGAAGCAGTAGATAAAGGTCTTTTGAATGACAAGCTATCTTGAGGGGTGATAGCCGTTAATTCAATTGGCTCAATCTGGGAGTGAAGTGATATAAGGAAGGGAAATAACTGATGATATGAATTAGATCTGCTTTTACTAAAGAGATGATGTAATGCTGATGACCCCCAGTAGAGAACAGATGATGATGGGTTTGGAGCAAGTATTAACTCACATCAGATCTGGGAAATGACTCATTAGTCCTAGTAAGAAATAAGCACCACTCACCCAATACTGGGAGATAATTTTCCAATGTATTTCCACATATTTTACAAAGTAGTACTGCCTGCTGTTTGTTTTGGCTTATCTTTTAATTGATATTTATATAAATACAGCTTTCCAAAATACAAACTTATCTGTACAGGCTTGCTAACAGATTTAGAATACGGTGATAATTTCTCCTGGGGGTTCCTCCCCTGCAGTGCAATTCAGGGCATATTCTTGCACCATTTGTGTCCATTCACATCACCCATAGAAATTGGAACTTGGGCCTGTGTGTACTGATGGTCCTCTTCCCCACTTAATGCTGTATAATTGTTCAAACCTGGTAAATGCCACTCTTAGGATCATTGGTTACTATCCTCACCCTGTCTTTTATGACCTTGTCTAAATATGATCAGAGTCAGCAAACTTGGAAGGCTTCCATAGCCTTGGCAACTCATGACGACAGCCTAGGGTGGTTACTGGCGCCATAAACTAGAGTGTCAATTTGTTGGGTCAACAACAGGAGCCACTGTGCACTTGCTCCTCATGTGGGATCTCTGTCCTTAATGTGCTGTACATTTTGATTTGATGCTATAACTAGTACTCAAACAGTATGTTTCACTTTGTGTGTCTATGTGGGTGCAAACTGTTGAAACCTTTATACTAAATTGATCTTCTGTATATAAAGAGAATTGAAAATGAATCTTGATGTGAACGGGAGGGGAGAGGGAGTGGGAGAGGGGAGGGTTGCGGGTGGGAGGGAAGTTATGGGAGGGGGAAGCCATTGTAATCCATAAGCTGTACACTGGAAATTTATATTCATTAAATAAAAGTTTTAAAAAAAGTTAAAAAAAAAAGAAATTGGAACTTGGGGACTAAGCAGACTAAGCAAACTAAGATAAAGGGTGATATTGTGGCTACTACTATTACTATGAATAATAAGCTGTCCCTCATCACAAACCCAGAAAACTTGTGTCTTGTACCAGCATCCTACAGGTAGATTTCTCAGACCTTTCATTGACACCCAAGTCGAATTCTATGGAACAATGTAGGCTGTCTCAAAAATTGATCCCTGAGACAGAAAAACTGAATTTCCTATGGCCCCTACTACCAAAATGGAAGTTCGAGTTTAAAATATTTTCCTCATCTAGAGTTTTTACTATAAATTAATAAGAAAACTTGCCCAAAATTAAATGGGCTCCTACACAGCATACAGTGTTAGCAGCAGTGGAGATAGTTGTCTCAGAAGCTTTTCTCTTGGATAGAATTTGTCCAAGGCCTCTCTGAACTATAGGTTTCTATCACTGATGAAACCTCTGGCAAAGAAAAGATCCTATTAGATTCTGAATTTCTCCTGCCAAATGAGGTCTACCAAATGCATTGCCTTTGAGAAAAAAATATTGTCCTTCTGTTGGGAACCTCTGTTGGGTTGGAGCCACTCAGGTGCTAACCACAGAGTTGAAATGTCCAACTGTCTTCCCTTTAGATGAAGATGGCATATTGAAGAGAAATGCTAATGTCCCACGGATGTGTCCTCCTCATGCAAAAATTGCCACAGACATAGGGGCCCTTGACTCCCTCTCTAAACAATTAGAGGAACTCTTCGACTGCATTGGGATCTTGCTTACAGGAACTTCTCAGCTTGGTTCAGGGATGGCTTGGCCAAACTAAGGGCTCATGGTGTCCACTGGGTGGCAGCAGAACCTAGACCCAAGAATTACTCTGGAAAGCTATTAATCTTGCCTTTTAGACCAAAAATCAGCAAGCTAGTCTTTATTATTTATCTTGTGCTTCATGTATGAATACCTTATTTTAATAGTATGATTATAAGCTCAAAGAAGGTTCAGATAATATATTCTGCACATTTCTATAACAGGACTAAAAGGAATTGTCCCTGGTTCAGGAGATGCATTATTACATACATGTATATATATATATATATATATATATATATATATATATATATTTTTTTTTTTTGACAGGCAGAGTGGACAGTGAGAGAGAGAGACAGAGAGAAAGGTCTTCCTTTTTTGCCGTTGGTTCACCCTCCAATGGCTGCTGCGGCCGGCGCATCTCGCTGATCCGAAGGCAGGAGCCAGGTCCTTCTCCTGGTCTCCCATGCGGGTGCAGGGCCCAAGCACTTGGGCCATCCTCCACTGCACTCCCGGGCCACAGCAGAGAGCTGGCCTGGAAGAGGGGCAACCGGGATAGAATCCGGCGCCCCAACCGGGACTAGAACCCAGTGTGCCAGTGCCGCAAGGTAGAGGATTAGCCTGTTAAGCCACGGCGCCAGCCCTTACATAATTTTTAATTAATCTAGTTGTAAATAAATTGAGTCTTGAATTTTTAAAAAATGTTTTTACCTTGTTCTATTTGAAATATATAATCTTGTTTATTTCTATCCTAGTTTGATTCTCTAAAAATGACGTTATGTCCACACAAAAGATCACCTTACTGTAATAAGGACATTTAGATTACTTATTGACTAAAGTTTAGCCATAGATGACAAGTGTCAAATTCTCCTTTTTATATCCTGGTACAGATCCTTATGAGCTTGCTATCCTACTTAGATATGCTGAGAGAGTAGACCAGATGTTCACTCCTGAGACATGTGACTCCTTGGTTCAGAAATTCCTATTAGGCTGAATGAGTCTTAATTCATAACTGTTTCCTCCAATCATTATTCTTATGGTTAGTTCTTTATAATTCTTAAAATTAATGACTCATGAAACCTAATGTAGGGACCAGCATAGAGGTACAGCAGGTTAAGCTCTTGCTTAAAATTCTGGCATCTCATATGGGCACCAGTTCAAGTCTTGGCTGCTCAACTTCCAATCCAGCTCCCTGCTAATGTGCCTGGAAAAGCAGCAAATGATCCAAATACTTGGGTCCTTGCCAGCCATGTGGAAGACCGTGATGGAGTTCTGGGCTTGTGACTCCTCCATTGCGGCCATTTGAGGAGTAAACCAGCAGATGGAAGGTCTGTCCTTCTCTTTTTTTCTGTTTGTCTCTCCCTCTCTCTCTGTGACTGTCTTTCAAATAAATAAATAAACATTTTAAAAGATGTTTGTAACCAGAAAGTACTGTAGGCAAAGACTCACAGGAATAGTTTCACATGATTTTATGCCCAGATTTATTCCTCCAAATCAGTGCATTCTTGTGTATTGAGCTGCACCAGTTGAGATCATACCTGGTTAATTTCCTACTACAGTTTGCAAAATAGATATTGCTTGGCAGGTAATACTGCCTTTTATGATTTTTATATTCGCTGCTGGATTCAGAACCACAAGTAGAAATGCTCTGTAGAAAAAATATTGGATTTGAATTAGTTTTTTATTTTTTTTAGGTTTTTGTCTTCTCAGAATTAAAAACACAGCATTGAATTAGGCCACTTCTCTGTCAATATTGTAATAAATCAGATTTGAAATAAGATTGATTGAGAACTAACTAGTCTTGCTACTTCTGGTCACTCCCAATTTCGATTGATTTCACAGTCACAGAAGGTTAAAGTTCCTAGAACAATACTGTGATCATATTACTCCTCCACTGAGAATTATTGATGAGTCTCCCTATGCATCATGGATGAAGTATAGACATCTTTGGTCTTTCACTTCAACTCTACATGTTTATTGATTGGACACATGATAATGTTCTAGTCCCTAATGATGTAAACACAAGTGCCATAAATCTCGTACTATTTTATAAGAAGTTTAAGTTAGTAGGAGAGACATCCTTGTAAATAAATGTGTCATAATAAAAATCTGTGATATTATGATGGACCTGTCATGAATATCTCAATGACAATAATGACAGCCTTAATATATTGAAAATATGTATTGTATGGTATATCAGGGCATTGTTTGGCATTTTAGATTATTTTTTATAGGATCAATTAAAACAATCTACTGTAGATAAGATTATCTTCCTGTTACAAATGATGTAACTCGGGCCGGCACCGTGGCTCACTTGGTTGATCCTCCTCCTGCGGCGCTGGCATCCCATATGGGTGCCGGGTTCTAGTCCTGGTTGCTCCTCTTCCAGGCCAGCTCTCTGCTGTGGCCCGGGAGGGCAGCGGAGGATGGGACAAGTGCTTGGGCCCCTGCACCCACATGGCAGACCAGGAGGAGGCACCTGGCTCCTGGCTTCGGATCATCGTAGCTCCAGCCGTAGCGGCCAATTAGGGGGTGAACCAACCAAAGGAATACCTTTCTCTCTGTCTCTCTGTCTCTCACACTAACTCTATGTGTAAAAAACAAAAACAAAAACAAATGATTTAACTCTAGTATGACTTACTCCAAAATCCCATAGAAAGGAATCAGTCAAAAACAATTTTCTAATTATAACATTAATGTCCCAGTTAATAAGTTTTCTATGAATGCCACAACAACTTACCACAAGCTTATTGTCTTAAAAAACACACAAAGTTATTATCTCACAGTTTTGTATTTCACAAATCTGATGAGTATCATTGAGCCAAGTAGTATGGGTAGTGATGTGTTTATGGGAAGCTCTAGAGAGAATCCATTTTCTGTGTGTGTGTACATGTGTGCATGTGATTGGCAGTCCCTTTGTGGAAGAAGTCACATCCCTGTGCATGTAAAACATAGTCGCTATTTCCATATTGGATTTTAGCTGAGGGTCACACTCAATTTTTAGAGACCAGCATGTTCCTTGGCCAGAGGCTTCCTTGCTCCATCTTCAAAGTTAGTAACAGTGGGTCAAATAATTTTCATAATTTAAAAATTTTCTGCCTCTTTTCTGAATTTTGTCCTTATTATACTTTCTTCTTTTTTCACTTTGAAGGATTTTTTAAATAGTTTAAACTTACACTGTTAGTCCAGGATATTATCCCCAAACAACACCCTCAAATTTAATCATATTCTCCAAATCTCATCTTTTTGGCCCTTCTGTAACATGGTCACAGGTTACCCAGAATGAGGAGCTTTGGTGCTTCATTATTCAACCTATCAAACACAAGTTCTTTATCTTTCCCCAAAGCCTACCAAACCCTGTTGTGGATGGAGCACGAGGAACTGTGTTAACTGTATAGCAGACAGCTTAGCATACTATTTGATCACATCTCCCCTAATTCTCTACTTGAAGTTTGAAGTGACAAGGTGTGGATTTTGAGCTCTTCTTGTAATGCTGATTTGCTTGGTCTGTACATGGTTCTCTGAAAGTTAAGTACAGAACACATATGCTTATGCACACATATATGAATAATCATATTTATAAGTGTGTATTTCTATACAAGTACACACATATGAAATTGCATAAATTATAAAGTACTATAAAATATGAGTTTGAATGTTAAACAAAGCTGAATTATATCCACAAGAATACTGTGAGAATTATGCTTCTTATTATTATTTAAGCAACTATTTAATTGATGGAAAGGTGTTTTCTGTTCTTTGTATTTGATGACTTCCATTCTCCTTTCAAAGTAAGCTTAGTACCCAGGTATTCGGTAGCATTACCACTGGTGATTCCCATGTTGTGTCACTTGGTGCCATAGATCCCTCTTACCACGTACTTATATCATTCCGTTTTCCCAGCATATATAGAATATTATTAGTAAATTTTTAATATAAATGTATACATTGTTTTTATTTATGGACTCCAATAGGATAAAGATGTATTCTTTCTCTTCTTGTTATTTCTTACTTTCGCTATTAGAGTTTTATGCAATGAGCTGGAATGGAAAGGAGCACTAAGTATGTTGTTAGGTCCACCTGGGTCTAAATTCAAATTCTGCCCTCTATCAGCAATATGAATTACTTAAGAATTTAAATAATATAGGTATAGAGTAAAGATAATTATGTTTCAGTGTTTTAAAAATTAAAGACAATATATATAAAAGGTCTGGTTCAACAGTTGACATTGCATTGATTTTTGCTATGATAATGAAATGAAATTATTAATGAAAAAATTAGCAATGATAATATCTAATTTTATTTTTTAATCAAAACATAAGCTCACTTAAATTTTACTTCATATAATTTGTGATCCATTCTCTTCTGAAATGTCTTAAAATCATTTACTTGTATTTCAAAACAGCCTTACAAGTGAGTTGTTAATAGTGCTAATAACAATTTTAGTCATGGAAAACATTTTTAGACCAAAAGGTTAAAGGAACTGATTAAATCCTGCCTTTAATAAGTCCCTGAAGTTCTGTGGATTGATTTTAATGGCTTTAGGTTCCAGGCTTAGTTAATGAGACAGTTTTACATCTTGTCTTCAAACAAATGGAATTCATGGTGTTAAAATTATTTGATGTGTTCGTATATTCATCGTATTTTTGGCCTCTTAATTATGCAGCAATCTGAAGACAGTATAGAGGGATTAGTTTACACTAATTCTTCATTTGTTCATTGAATTTTACTTTGTATTTTAAAAAAAATTCTTCAGGAGGAAACAACTTGTTTTAAGCTTTCAGTATCTTACCACAATTCCTTTAACCTTTGATCCACTTTCAACCTATTCTAAGTAATTTTGGGTCCTCTTCCCTTTTTTATACAAACATCATACATATTGTGGTCACTCATCAGTGAATTTCCAAGAAAATTCAACAATATTTTCCCCAGAGATAATAGATCAGTACAGCAGAAGAATCAATATTTACCAATGTATCATATGCTGTGCTAAAATGTCTTGACTAATTTATAGAATTTGATACATTTAGGCACCTCTTAAGTTCAACTTTCCTTTTTTTAAAGATTTTATTTATTTGAGAGGTAGAGTTACAGACAGTGAGACGGCAAGGCAGAGAGAAAGCTCTTTTGTCTGCTGGTTCAATCCCCAAATGGCTACAACAGCTGGAGCTGAGCTGATCCGAACCCAGGATCCAGGATCTTCTTCCTGGTCTCCCACGTGGTTGCAGGGGCTAAAGCTCTTGAGCCATCTTCTACTACTCTCCTAGGCCATAGCAGAGAGCTGTATTGGAAGACTAGCAGCCAGGGATAGACCTGGCCCCCATATGAGATGCCGGCACTGTAGGTGGAGGATTAACTTACTGCACCATAGTGCCAGCCCCTTAAGTTCAACTTTCTTCATCCATACAACAGTATCTTGTCCTCTGCCTCTCAAGGAATTATGATGATAGTAGTATAAAATAATACATATTAATATTCTAAAAACAAGGCATTAATAATAGAATATGATACTAATTTGTCTTTTTTGCAAATAAAAAGAATGGAACTTATTCTGCCTCAAATTCCCCATCCCTCATTTAGGAAACAAATCACTTAAACCAGTATCATGCCAAAAACCTAGATGCAGTCCTGGATCTTTTTCGCTCCCTGATTGTCTACCTTGAGTCTACCAAAATTTCTCTGGGCTCTATACTAAAAATATATTTCCAGTTTCAACTACTTGTCAATATCAACATTGCTAATACTCTTAAAATAGCTCACATTTGCTGGGTACTTAGTTTGTTCCAGGCAGTAGGTTTTCCAAATTATTTGAAAGAATTGATGGACAGGGAAAGAGAGGGGGAGAGGGAGGAGGAGACAGAGGATAAAGGAGAGAGGGAGATAGAAGCATCTTCTACCTGCTGGTTCACTCCCAATGTGGGTGAAAGAGCCAGATTGAAGCCAGGAGCTTGGACCCCCAACCTGATCTCCAATGTGTGTGACAGGAATCCAAGTAATTGGGCCATTATCCACTGCCTTCCCAGACACATTGGCAGGAAGCCAGATCTGAAGCAGTGTAGCTGGGACTCAAACCTACACTCTGATCTGAGAAGACGTGATCTCAAGCCATGACTTAACTCACTGTACTACAGTACCCACCCACCCACCCAACCCCAGCACTACTTGTTTAATATCTTTAATAACTTGAGTCTGAAACTACCTCATTGCCCTGCTGGCTACTCCAACAGCCCCTTGCTGGTGTTTTGTTTTTGTTTTTGTCTTTTCCTATTTCAAAAAATAGAAAAAAGACTTAGTTTTTGAAATGTAGACAGAGAGAGGTCCTCCATCTACAAGTTCACTACCCAAATGCCTGTAGCAGATAAGGCTACACTGGGCTGAAACCCGGACTCAACCTTGTCTCCTCCACGGCTGGCCTTGACCCACATGCTTGAATAATCACTTGCTGCTTGCAGAGGTAGTTGGAGCAAAGATGGGACTTGAACTCAGGGACTCTGATGTGGAATACATGCATCCCATGCAGCATCTTAACCACTGTGCCAGATGCCTACTCCCTCACTGGTCTCTCCATACAGGCTGCCCTTTTCAGTCTACTTCCCATATGTCAGTCAAGTGTTTTTATATAATATTAGTTTTATATGATGCTGGGCTGAAGCTGGAAATGGCTTCCTGTTCAGAGTAAATCCATGAAGTAACTGCAAAGCCAGTCTCCCAGACACCCTCTTACGCTGCAGCACATTGCTCCCAGGGATCTAGCCACTTACTTCTTGATCACCTTCCAAAATTCCATCTTTTCCTTCCTAGTGCCCTGTACTCACAGCTAACTCAGCTGCTTTGCATGGCTTTCTCCTTCACAAACTGTTTTACTGATGCATATACTTACCCCCTCTTCCACTCACACTCATTCTTTCTATATTTAGGTCATTGTCTTTAGCCTCCACTGAAGAACAAATACCATGAAGACAAATACTTTCTAATCATTCTTTCCCTGTGCCAGAGCCATGAATCTGTAACCAAAGCAGTGGTTTAATTAATTTTTATTATATGAAGGAATCAATGAAATAACGACCTGAAAACTTTCTTTGTACCTTTGATTGATTGGAAGTTTGTTGTAAAGTTTAGTTCCCATAGGTTTAGCTTACTTATTCTTAAGAAGACATGTACTTTACATTATTGAATATCCATGGGAGGAATTTCTTGTCAGGTTACTGTGTTTTCACAAAGGCAATGATATGGCTATTCTTGCAGGCATTAAATTTTATAATGCTTTATCCCCTTATCAAGCTGTCAGTGATTTTGCGGCCCAATTATTTTAACTCTTCAGGAACATCTGTGCTTTCTCAGTTTATATCATTTATTGAACAGGTTGCTCTTTATCCACTTATTCTATGATTTTGTCAGTTTGCCTACTTCAGTTCTTACTGAAAAGAGATAAAACATAAAAATAGTGTGAAACTTTCCTATGCCAATCTCTCTGAATCCTGTTTATCTAGTCTTTGACACATAGGTGAGAGTTTTATGCTTTAAACGAGAACACAAAACCACTTACACTTAATCAAAGGGCCGAACCTGACCAAATGAAATTCTTAGTGGTTTTCACCAAGTTGACTCCTGGGTCTCTTTATCTTCACACTTTGTTGGATGGATCTTCATAATGTGGTGTTCCCAGGGTCCTACGTTATAAAGGATGCTGTCAGGGTTAATGGGAGGTTTCAAGTTATTCTCACTTTTAGTTATTCTATAGAGGAAGGAGGCCATTATATTTTTCTCATCACTGTCGCGAGTGTCATCAGTGGCCCAGGAACAAAGACATGGTACCCTAAATTTCTCAGCCCAGATGGATTTTAGCCTTACCTAGAGTACATTGAATTGAACTGGATTTACCATGTTACCTATTTCTCAATATGAGAGAAATCGCTCATTTCTAGCACAACGTAGTAAATATTTGGTATGGCAGCAGAGGGCAATTTTGATGATTACATGACACAATGCACTGCAGAAACTGCCCAGAATAACCATTCAGTAGACTTTTGCTATATTGTTGTTATTTTGTCATATAGCTATTTGATAATATTAATAAAACCTTTGCAATCAGATGCATGTTAAATCTTATAACCTTGGAAATTTTTCATTTTCTAATCCTTAACTTCTGCATTTGAAAAGAGACAATAATGAATATCACTGTATTCTCAGAACTGTATCTATGAACTCTCCTGAACCTTTTAAAAACTAAAAATAATAAAAAATTTTAAAAGCCAAAGAGAGGGGAAATCTACATTAGTAATGCTTGACATGTGAAGCACTAAGAGCAGGTTATTTGAATAAGTTTTCTTCTCTTCACAGTGACTGCTGTGGGATCAACATGGTTTATTTAAATAATGGAGTGAATGATTTTCTGCCTCGTAAGAGAAATAGTACACCTCTCCATTTATTTAGATCTTTTTTGACTCCTTTTTTCAGAATTTTTAATTTTTCTCATATAGATCTTGTACATACTGTGTTAGATTTAAACCTCACCTCCTTTGGATAATGTAAATATTATTATGTTTTAAGTTACAAATTCCAATTGTTCACACACCTTGTATCCTGTGACTTTGATAGAATCATTCCAAGAGATGCCAAAATGAAGTATTTTTTAAAAAAGAGTTAATATTTATTTCGATGACTATGAGGATCAGAGAGAAAGTGCCTACCACAATGCATAATACATAGGAAGTGATTAATTTGTAGTTACAATTGAGACTAATTTTACACCTACTTAAAACTTACATTTTTTAAAGATTTATTTATTCATTTGAAAGAGTTACAGAGAGAGACGGAAAGACAGAGAGATCTTCCATCTGCTGGTTTATTCCCCAGGTGGCCAAATGGCCAAGACAAAACCATGATCCAGGAGCTACTTCCAGATCTCCCACATGGGTGGAATGGTCCCAAACACTTGGGCTATCTTCCACTGCTTTTCTCAGGCCATTGGCAAGGAGCTGAATAGGAAGTGAAGCAGCCAGGACTCGAACCAGTGCCCATATGGGATCCCAACATCACAAGTGGTAGCCAAACTCACTATGCCACAACACTTTTAAATTATTTTAACCATATTTTACATATACACTTATCATGTATGTAATAATTTCACATATATATTCATGGCATACCTTGTAATAAGTTTGCTTTATATGGTATGCACATACAAATATGTAATGTGCTTATATATATATATATATAACATTGAAAAAATAAATTTATCTAGTTGGATACATATTTTAAATAAAAAGAGTTTGTGTGCTAATCCTGCTGAAAATATTTTGTACTACTTATGAATGATATATGCACACAAATACATGAACATGAATAAATTCAAATATTGCTTATTCCAACTAATTTTAAAATATACCACACAAATGAGAATGGTATTTACACATATAAATAATGTTGATTAGTTTTGCTTCCTGCTAATAGATTTTAATTTAAGTAATTTTTTTCTTTCTTTTCTTTTCTTTTTTTTTTTTTTAACTTTTATTTAATGAATATAAATTTCCAGTATACAGCTTATGGATTACATTGGCTTCCCCTTCCCATAACTTCCCTCCCACCCGCAACCCTCCCCTCTCCCGATCCCTCTCCCCTTCCACTCACATCAAGATTCATTTTCAATTCTATTTATATACAGAAGATCAATTTAGTATAAATACTTCAACAGTTTGCACCCACATAGAAACACAAAGTGAAACATACTGTTTGAGTACTAGTTATAGCATTAAATCAAAATGTACAGTACATCAAGGACAGAGATCCCACATCAGGAGCAAGCGCACAGTGGCTCCTGTTGTTGACCCAACAAATTGACACTCTAGTTTATGGCGCCAGTAACCACCCTAGGCTGTCGTCATGAGTTGCCAAGGCTATGGAAGCCTTCCAAGTTTGCCGACTCTGCTCATATTTAGACAAGGTCATAAAAGACAGGGTGAGGATAGTAACCAATGATCCTAAGAGTGGCCTTAACCAGGTTTGAACAATTATACAGCATTAAGTGGGGAAGAGGACCATCAGTACACACAGGTTGGGAGTAGAGCCATTGGTGGTAGAGTAGAGGTTATGATTACAAAGGAATGAGGCCCAAGTGTGCTAGACAGGGTCTAGAACAAAGGACAGAGTCATTATTAGAGGAGCTAAGAAAGGTGCTGTCTAAGCTACAAGTAATTTTTCTGATTGAGAGGCAAATAGAACCTGATAGAAGGGGCTTGATAATAATCTGTTGGGTTTTAGGCCTTGTAAGTTAAGAGGCCCAGACCTATCTATCTCTTCACATGGGGTATATCCTAAGGGAGGTGTGAACCTCCTAGGGGAAGGCACTCTGTTGACTTTCATTGCCTGCTTATCATTGCCTAGAATTAATTTAACCATGTCAGCAAGTCTTAATAATGGAAATTGCCTTATTATAGTAGAATCAAGTTATATAAAGGCATTAAATTGGAATTGTGATTATGACATAATAGGGAAATATTTGTTTAAACTGTTGGAAATTCATGTTTTGAATAAGCAATGGTTTCTATCACTATTTAAAACAAAAGAAAGAAGGCCAAACTGTTTGTCAATTTTACTACTGTGTGTCATAGGTGATTGCCTATGTGTCTAGACCTCAGTGTGGGTATTTCAAGCCTCATTCTTTACACACAGCCCTGTATCTGTCATTCTTGTCCACCAACCAAACTACTTACTCATCTTCTAGTCAACTATTATCTAAAATGCCCATATCCGCTCCCTGGTATGTGCTGATCTCTTTGTTCATTCAAGCATGTTTTGATTTTTATATCCAGAAAGCATATAGTGAGCACTTAGCACAGTCACGCATTACACAGGTGTTTTAGTCAATAACACGTGATGGTTGTCCTGGAAGATTATAATGTTGCTGAGAAACTCTTACCATCTAGTGACATTTCAACTGTCCTAATGCCATAGTGCAATGCATTACACGTAGTGCTGGTGTAAGCCAATCTACTGCATTGCTGTTGTATTATTCTACTGTGCTTTTGATTGTTATTTTATGGTATACTCTTAATACAAAAAATTTTAAACTGTAAAATAGCATCAGGCTGATCCTCAGGAGGTATTCAGAAGTCAGTGTTATTGTGGGAGAGCACAGCTCCATGAATGTTCTTGCCACTGAAGACCTTCTAGAGAGATAAGACACATGGGTAGAAGACAGTGATATTGATTCTAACCTTGTGTTGGCCTAGGTTAATATGTGTATTTCTGTCTTAATTCTTAACAAAAAAGTTTAAAAAGTACCAAAAATGTTTAAAAAATAGGGTGTACTATAGGCTAATCTTCTATCTCAGTTTAGTAGGCTGACCCATTTTAGTTTGTACAAGTACTCTCTATAATGTTTGCACAATGAAAAAAAATCACCTAATGTTGCATTTCTCACAATGTATCCATAACATATCTAATGTATCTACCCTCAAACTGTTCACAAACTGTTGATGGAAAGAACCATGCAAAGAAAAATAGAGTACTAATATTTATTTTTTTAAATTGCATGGTGTTACTAGAAGGATAATAGAGAGATTAAACCAATCAAGACTTTTTAAGGAGGTACAAATTGAGTTGAAATCTTGAAAAGCTTTCGAGAGGGAGATGTGTAGGCAGGTGACATAGCATGTGTAAAATAGTTATAGGGGTGAAAGAAAAACAAGGTGCTTTTTGGGGAGGCAGAAAAAGAGATAAGGCTGGAAAAGTGAGTAGCCCAGAAACTGAATTTGATTCTATGTCATATTAATTGATCTGTTTTTTACGCTAACTCTGATGGGAAGCCATCAAAGGCTTTGAAGCAGGGTGATAATCTAATTTTTCATTTTTTCAAAAAGATCTTATTTATTTATTTGAAAGAGTTACACAGAGGAGAAGCAGAGAGAGAGAGAGAGAGAGAGAGAGAGAGGGAGAGAGATCTTCCATCCGCTGGTTCACTCCCCAGTTGATCACAACGCCTGGAGCTGCACTGATCCAAAGCCAAGAGCCAGGAGCTTTTTCCAGGTCTCCCATGTGGGTGAGTGGCCCAAGGACTTGGGCCATCTTCATCTGCTTTCCCAGCCCATAGTAGAGAGCTGGATTGGAGGTGGAGCAGCCAGGTCTCAAACTGGCTCCCATATGGGATGCTGGCGCTGAAGGCCAGGGCATTAACCCATTGCACCACAGTGCTGGTTTCATTTTGAAACCATCACCATTTTACAATGTAGAACATGAATAGTAGGATGAGAATGGATGTTGAAGAACCTGTTGGGAAGTTATTGCATTAGTTGAGGAGGAAGATGGATGTGCTTTGAAAAGAGAAATATATAATATTAAAGAGGCAAACTGGGATGGTGTGGAAATGAGCGAGAAACAGAACAAGAATAACTACTAAGGTTCTCTTCAGTTTTCTCTTACCTCTATTCACCTTCCTTTTACTCTACCTTTTCGTACTTCTAGTATATACATTTAGTATAGGTCTTAGATTATTTCACAGAATATGCCATTCTTTGCCTCTTTTTTTTATAAACTAAAGATAGTTCTTTAATTTCTATTTTCTTCTGCTGCCATTTGGAGTGGAAGGTGTTCAGTTGTTCACTTCCCCCAAACCACAGTGTTGACCTATTCCAGACTGACACTCATCACAGGAGCTCTAGCACCACCTGTGTTCCTCTACCAGTAGCATAGCTTTTCTACTTCCTTTAGCTAGAATGAGCCCCTGGCCAAGTACAGATCTTTGTTCTAACCTAGAACCCAGTGTTATTACTTTTTCGTTCGAGTAGATATTTATATGAATACACACATGATATTTCTAAAAGGAAATGTACATTTAAAAATTAATATTCTGGAGGTAGCATTGTGGTGGTGTTAAACCACCAGCCACTCCACTTCTAATCCATCTCCTTGCTATTGTGCCTGGAAAGGTAGCAACGATGGCCTAAGTGCTTGGGCCCCTGCCACCCAAGTGGGATATCCAGATGGACTTCCACGTTCCTGGCCCTAGCCTGGCTGTTGTGGCCATTTGGGGAGTAAACCGGTGGATGAAATCTCTCTCTCTCACTATCTTCCTCTTTCTCTCTCTCTCTCTCTCTCTTTCCTTTTTACCTTCCCCTCTCCCCTTCTCTGTCTGTGTAACTGCTTATCAAATAAATAAATAAATCTTTTATTTTTAAAAAAGTTAATTTTCTTCAGATATCTTTCATTATGGCAGTCATCCTCAAAGTCTCCCATATCTCAGAATCTCATCAAGGATTAACTTCAGTTGTTATGTGTCTTTAGTCTTCCTTAGTTGACATTGGTTTATTTTCTTTCTTGACATTGAAGTCTTTGAAAAGTCTAGGCTTTCTCTATTGCAGAGTAACCTTCAATTTGTCTTTGATTCTGCTTATAATTAGATTCAATTTAGTTTTGTGGAAACGTAACAGGCTACTGTGTTACCTATGTTGGAAATTAGTTGATCATGTTTGTGAGGCTATTTCTGAACTATGTATGCTGATCTGTTTAGTCTGTGTGTTCATCTGTCAGTACTGCACTGTAGCTTAGAGTATGTCTTGACATCAGGTACTGTAAGTCAGCCAACTTTTTATCCAGTCTAGTAGCTTTGCATTTCCATGTTCTTTTTAGAAGAATTTTGCTAATTTCTCCAAATGTGATAAATTTTAATTGGAATTATGTTGAAATTATTAATAAATTTGTGGAGAGTTAGCTGCTTAGTATTGAGTTTGATGGTTCATAAACCTGTTATACCTCTGTGCATTTATTTGCAGTCTTTTTTTTTTCTTAAAAGTAGTTTTAGTGTAAAGGCCTAGTATGTATTTTGTTAAACTTTCCATAGAATTTCATGTTATGAGATGCTATTTTAAAAGATCTTTTTAAAATCAATTTCAGATTTCAGTTTATTACTAGCAAGTAAAAATAATTGGCTTTTACATATTGATATGCAGTCATGTTAAATTTATTAACACTGATAACTTTTCTAAATTTTGTAGAATTGTAGTGGAGCACATTGTATGTATTTGTAATAGATAGTCTAATTTCCTGTCTGATAACTTCATCATCTCTATCATTTCTTTATTTGTTTCTATTGATTAATGTTTTGCCTGGTTATAGAAAACAGTTTCCTGATGGTGATTCAATTTAATGCTGAACTTTGTGAATTCTATATTATTAAATGCTGAATTTTGGAGTATTCCTGAAAAATGTAACACCATGTTCTTGAAGGCATTAAATTGCTTACTGTTCTCTTTGGTGTTTTTGAAGCTTGTTTTTAAGCCTTTATGGGGTAAGTTTAGAAGAGAAGTTGGAAAAAAATTTTGCATTGTTCCAGAATATGAATACTTTTGGCTTTGTGGGGCATGTAATCTCTGATGTAGTTTCTCAACTCTCCCATTGTACTGTCTAAATGGCCACATGTCAATGGGTGGACATAGCTAAAGTCCAATAAAACTTTATTTATGTTAAACAGATACTAGGCTAGCTTTGGCCCTGGGATTCTACTTAGTCAATTCGTGATCCAGAGCTTGCTTCTCCAGTGACTTTGACTACTGAGGTGCACCCTTTCTGGAGTTGCTCCTGACTTTCCTATGTTTATCCAAAGACTGTTGACTCAGAGATGCCTGGCCTCTGTGAACTCTGTACCTTTTTCAGTTTGTGACTCCTAGTCACTGTTGCTTTGGAAGCTGTTTCTCTCTCCCTTTGTGGATTATATCCTTCATATACGCAAATTAGAACTCAAAGGCTTCATGATGTCTGCATCCTTTTATACCTGATCTCATCTCCTTCCGTCAAAGCTTTAGCTGACCCAACTGCTGCCTCCTGGAGACCTCTGTTTTCTGTTAAGAGCTGCAGTCCGGTAAGTTCCTCTATGCAGAAATCTGGGGTTATAGTAGGGTGCCTTTTTTCCTTTCTGTAATGGATCACATCACAGTCCAGTGCTTCCTGCTTATCAGTGTCTGAAAGCAGTTATTTCATTAATTTACCCCAGGTTTCTGGTTGTGTATGTATGGAGGGTAATTTCTCACCTTCTTATTCCTGAATAGCTGGATGAAGAAGTACTCCAATTACTTACACTCACGTTGAAATTGTCTCTTATTTGCCAGAAATTTTCCCTGAAAGCTAGCCCTTTAAACCTTTCATCATAATACCATCGTTTTTTGAATACTTACGGAATTTACGGACAAAAGTAAACAAAAAAAATAAATAAACTTTATTTTTTATTGGTCCCAAATAGGCCATTTTCTCAAAGTGTACGGAATCCTTGTAATTGGGAATAGTATTTAAATATTGTAGAGTTTGAGGCAGAGGTATGACATTCAACTTGTATTGAGAGGTTATTTATCATCCAGGCTCTTTATTTCTTAGTGGACCATGGGAAGAAAAGACAGGAGCACAATGATCTGGTGGGAAATCACTGCAGTAGAATCACAGCAAGCAATAGTGGCTTGACTAAAATAATGGCAGTAGACATGATGAATTATATTCTAAGGGTATATAATGGATAATTGATGGAATTAGCTAAAAGTTTGTATGTGAATGGAGAGATGGAAGTTATATATATGATGACTACAACTCCCAGAGCTTTGTGACCATCCGCAGATGTGAGATGTATCCTCTCTTCCAAATTTGGTTTGGATAATAGGGTTGGTGACACCACATATATACCAAGAAGGCTTGAAAGTTTTTCTTAACCAAAGAAGTTAGACTTTCTGGGAGACCAAGGTGACTATTAACTATGTTCAAAAGTAACTTGAGAGAGCGAGTTAAGGGACTGACTTGGTGTTTTATGGTTGTTATGGGGGTGCGCCCAAGGTGATGGTTCCTGAACATGGATAGTGACTGGCATGGTTTGATCTCCCCTACTAAAATCCATACACCTGGACCTTCTTATCAGCTTTCCTAGATTGGGAGCCTGAAGAAGAAAGGGAGGGGTGAAACTTAAAACCAGTCAGTAGTCAAGTCCAACACAAAAATGTTTAATGTCTAGACAGAAAAATCTTACAAGATCTTTCCCCTGAATAACTTGAAGCAGGGCCACTATTAATAGAGATGGAGAAGACTGTGCAATGTTGGAGGAGAAGATTCAGAGTTTAGGTTTAGGTATTGTAAGTTTCATGAGTCTCTCATGAATTGGAGAGTCTCAACTTTTTATGATTTGTTTTTATTTGTCTCACTAAACTTCCCACCAAGAGAGTAGCTGCCTAGTCTGTGTAATTACTTTTTTTTTTTTATAAAAGTTAAACAATTTGTAAGAGCTTTAACATTGGAACCACCTAAAGATATGCCTTACTCTTAAGTGGCTGAGTTTATTTTGGACTACACCACAGACTGGCATGGAAAATAACTTGGAAATAGTTAAATAACACTAGTTGATAATATGCCTTGATCTTTATCAGAAATGTCATAATCCTGTGTTATTCTATGGATGAGATGAAAGATATCAGAAATGTTTTCATTTAGGGCCTTTCTGCTCAAAATTAGCCTTATGCATTATTTACATTATTTTCTTTTCCTTTTGCATTTTTAAAAAAATTTTGAAAGTCAGTTACAGCAAGAGAGAGAGAGAGAGAGAGAGAGAGAGAGGGAGAGACAGAAAGAGATCTTACATCATTGGTTCACTCCCCACGTGGCTGCAACGACTTGCAGAGGGCCAGGCTTATGCCAGGATGCAAGAGCTTCATCCGGGTCTCTCCCGGGTGGCAGAGGGCCCAAACACATAGTCCATCTTCCATTGATTTTCCTAGGCCATGAGCAGGGAGCAGGATCAGAAGTGGAGCAGCCGGAACTTGAACTGGCACACATATGGGATGCCAGCATCACAGACAGCAGCTTTACCCACTAGCCCACAACTCTAGCCCCACATTATTTTATTTTCTGCTGATGTAATAATTTTTGTTCTTAAAATATAAAACTTAATCATTATTTTCCAAAATATTAGCTATGTCAATTAAGCATGAATAGTGATACAACCCCTTTTCTGGTCCCCAGTAGTGTTGTGTTTTGAGATAGTTGACATGATATCATTGTTTTTCTTTTTAAGTCAATTTTTAAAATAATTCTAAAGATGAGAGAACTGGGTCCAAATTGCATTTCTGGTTTTTGAAAAATATACATCATTGAGCATTTCTAATCTTCAGTTTTCTTATCTTTAAACATAAGAGTTAAAGTCAGTATTCTGTGTGTATCTCAAAAATGCTTTAGTGTTATGATTTTTAGTCAAGCTCTGTAATTGAAATCTTGGTCTTTTGTATTACCCCCCATCTATTAATATTTAACTGGACACTTAACTAAAGGTAGTTCGATCCCACACTCAGAGAAAGGTTAGTAATTAATCCAGATAACGGAGTTCCCTTAGAGGCAGAATGTGTGCCTAAAACTTACTTCCAAAGGCTTTACAAAGGAAGATATCAGTTAATTACACAAATGCAAATCACTAGTCCAGGAATAGCACATGCACAAAATAGCTAGGAGGTCTCAGAATACCCATTCCCTCCCCACTGGTTTCTTTGTGGCATTCCACTCATCTTCTAATTCTTCCCACCTCACTATGTCTTCTAAAATGTGAAATGATTCAGAACATAAGAGCCTCTGTATAGTTTTATCACCAGGAAGTTTCCAGCTTCCAGAACACCGTACAGTAAACACCTGAAACATCCACACCAGCCTTCACCATGAAGTAATCTGTCTTTAGCTTGAGAACTGCCTCCTCTGAAACTAAGCAGGGAGTGATGCTAGCTTTTCTACCTTTCAGATGGGGATCTAGGAAGGAGAAAATTTCTGTTCCTATAGTATCAGAGAGCAAATGTGAAGCTGATGTCTCTAGTTGGACTTTTTATTGACTTTTCTTTCTCAAGTAGTATTGCCCACCCTGACTATGCTCTATTATAACGTGGGAGCAGTACACTAAAAATACCTTGAATGTATACACTGAACACTTTATTATTTCTAAAAGCACTTTATTTCACTCTTTTTTGTATTTACTGTTCATCTACTTAAAGGCTACGCACTATTCAAAGTGCTAGTGATAGATACAATCATCTGTGTCATTAGTTTAATTTTATTTTTTTGGCTCTTTACCTCCTCCCCCTTTTTTTAGATAGCAAAAGCAAAGCTCATCAGGTACTAGTACAATCCAAGTCAGATATAATAAATATCAGGACTGAGTTAAAAATCAGGCCATTAAAAGCATTGCCTTTTCTCCTGTGTTTTGTGAACAAATTTCTGGTTGACATTGCTCTGTAGGGAAATTGCTTTTAACAGTTTTCCTACAATTGACAAATAATTCAATAATAAATAAATTTGATAAATAATATATTTGACAAATCAATAATGAATTCCCTACAAGTTGACAAATAAGCATTTCAGAGAAAAATCTACTGCAAAATTGCTTATTGGTTATGTATTTCTGATCCTATCTGAGGAAATATCTCTTATATGTTTGGCTTCTGGTAAATACCAGAACAAATGGATGCTAGCACAATGTACTCCAAATACTCCATAATACATGCACTTTTAGTTCCTTAAAGATTTTATCAGACTAAAATGGAAGTCTTCACCTTGTCTCTTAGATACAATTTATATTCATGAACACATCTTATAAGAAATGCAGCACTTGGGAGACTTGGAAAACTTTACTCGGTCACTAAAATGATAGTTTTTTTTTTTTTCATTTGTGAATTATCCATTTGAGAACTCTAGAATAGGAGAGATACCGATCAGATCCCTCAGATTACTAAGAATGCAATGCTCCTTTATATATTAAATGAATTTACTGACTTTGCACCTCATTGAAAGTTTTGGAGTCTATACCCATACCACCCTGAACACACCTGATCTCGTGTGAATGTTTTGGAAATTTTTCCTCATGTTTTTGTTTTATCTTTTTAGGTTACTGCCCATATGGATATCGAGAATGTCAGAATGGTAAATGTTATAGACAGGAGCAAAACTGTAATTTTGTAGATGACTGTGGAGATAATACTGATGAAAATGAATGCGGTGGTTCCTGTACTTTTGAGGAAGGCTGGTGTGGCTGGCAAAACTCCCTGGCTGAAAACTTTGATTGGATATTAGGGATCGGCTCTCATCAAAGCTTAAGACCTCCCAAAGACCACACACTTGGAAATGAAGATGGTAGGTTATTGGGTTGTTACAGTCGTTCTAATCATATTCACAGTGGATGTTACATTATTTTCCCTGTTATCAGCTACAGAACTCCTGAGAGACTCCCATGGCTACAGAGCAGGTCAATCAAATGTTCAGTGAGGATGTTGTTTCCCAGGGCAGCCGTAACAAAGGGCCATAGCCTAGGTGGCTTCAACAACAGCTGTTTATTGTCTCACAGCTCTGGAGGCTGGAAGTCCGAAAGCAAGGAGCCAATAGTGTTGGTTCCTTCTGAGGGCCATGAGAATCCGTGCTTCCATGCCTCTCCTAGGTGCTGGTGATCTCACATGCTTCATGGCTTGCAGGTTGCGGTTCTATGTCTTCACATTGTTTTCTCTCTGAATGTCTTTTTCTCTGTACAAATTTCTACTTTTTAATTAAGGCAGTGTCATATTGAGTGTCTTCACCCATTACCTCAACTAAACCGGTATTAATTATACTTTTTCCAAATAGCATCACATGCATAAGGACTAGCATTTTGTGAGGGTGACAATTCAGCCCATAACAGGAGAAAAAGATGGGAACATTTCAAATGTACAAATGTAACTGTAAGACTATATAAGTTAAGAGTGGTGGCTATGGATAATTTCTGTAGAGAGTAACTGAGGTCGAGTCTCAAACTCACTGGTCAAGGAACATAGGCCATTGGCAGGATGAAGGAGGAATTCTTGGATGCTACAAAATAAGGGAAAGGCATCTAAATATTGAAATTTCACATAATTAGGAAAAACCAAAAAGGTGAACAAGCCAGGCTGACCAAGCCAAAGAAAGAATGACCTACATCCTATTCAAACTTTGAAATCTACATACATGATAATATCTGGATATTTTGTCATCCAAGCATAAAATCCAATTACATTTCCTCTCATGGTAAATATTGAAAATCTCTAGTTTATTTGCATAGGTAATTGAATTTTTATATAATATGTATCTTTATGTATTGTATTTTTGTATAATGTATATCTTTATTTTGATTTCGTGGGGAAACTTTGCATTGTTTTGTTATCCCTGGATAGTTTAGGGATCTGTTAAATGGTTTCTGTCACTATTTTGTTGACTTGATGACATAAATGTCCTGTTGATCAGGCAATCTGTACTACATAGAGATTTGCTGAAAGTAGAGACTGTTGCAAATTATTCTATCAGTGAGCTAAAGAGATGGATATTAAATTTCTGTTTCAAATAGAAATACTTTGGGGAGTTCAAATTCAATAGACTATAATTAACAACACTAAGATTTAAAAGCTAAAAAAATGTCTCCTTGTGTTTTGGTCCTATCTGAATTCCGTTCTTGTTTCTAGGACACTTCCTGTATCTAGAGGCTACCCCAGTGGGCCTGCGGGGGGAGAAAGCACACCTCAAGAGTTCTGTGTGGCAAGAGTCTGGTGCAGCCTGCACCCTGAGTTTCTGGTACTTCATATCCACAAAAGCCACAGGATCCATTCATATTCTCATTAAGGTAGGATCTTGATCTGTGATGCCTCTGAGCTTGGTGAGGGCTCCCACAGGCAGCACAGCCCATAGGAGTTTGTTACAACTCTTCTGACTGACCAAGGGAAGCCTCTTTTCTGGGGAGGAGCAGCTCCAGTGGCCCAAATGCCCTGGGGGATTTGGTAAATTGGGGCATGGAAACCACTTGTGAGTTCAGTATCCCCTCCTGTGATTATTGCTGAATCCACCAGTTCCATTTGTCATAAGTTTGTCTAAGATGTGTGTCTTCCTTCTATGTAGTTGCTTCCTTTACTATCCTTTTCACTAATAAAGTAGATCATTGGTACATCTGACTGCAGAGTGACTATCCATTTTTCTCCACTGTGTGCCATCATTAGGGGTACTAATAATAGACCTTTCAGCTCCAAGCACACTGTACAAAGGACTGAACCACTCAGGAGAATGATCAAGGTGTGATTCCATTGAACTGCTTGTTAACTGACATAGTGATGTGTTTCTTTTGGCAGATTAATTGGATGTTTCTGTCAGAGCTTTAATTTAGTATAACAAAGTGACAGTTTTCAGGTACCAATACAGTAAAGCAAATATTAATATTAATGAACTTTGTTCAAATACCTTTACTAAAAGCAAGTTAAAACAGCAACAAAAGGAGATTATGTGTGTGTGTGTGTGTATGTGTATGTGTTCATTGTAAGAATCTAGATGGAATTCCAAGAAGTCTGGTTTTAAATATGCTTTCAAGGCCATTCCACTTTATCACTCAGAGCTTCTGTGTGAAGTGCCCCAGCCCTGATGGAAAATGCCTGACCCAAATACCAAAGAGCTCATAATGTCTAAATAGTTGTGACTGCATATCCCATGTTGATTGGAAACCTGAATTGACTTTATAACTTAGGACTCTTCTAGAATGATTCAGACATTTTCTACCTAATAAAATGCATGCAGCTGATAACCACAGTGATTTATTCTGATTTAGAAATGTGGAAGCTAACTGAAATAAGAAGCTTAAAGTTCTAACAGGAGTGTTTCTGCACTTCATTTTTGAGTGTGGTACTTGATTCTAGGAGACGCGTGTGACTCACTCCTGCTCTGTGAGGTTTGATGAATTGCTTCACTCATATTTCCATTTCAGCTATCTCATCGTAACAGACTTCATGTTACAATAACATGTTAAAATTAAACCATTTTGTGAGATTAGTCTTCCTACCAAGTCACATATAACACCTGTGGTTTCTTCAATAAATTACTGTGGAAATTTGACATAGATTTCAAAGATTTGTTTTCCACTAGTACCAAAAAACTCAGTTGTTTAAAAGGTGTATACCTTTTCTTTAGTCACACTTATTTTGTAGAAGAGAAACCTTAACATGCTGATTTTATATTCATGTGTTTTAGGGCAATTATTTCATTTTGTTGATTAACATAATGCATATTTCTGGTCATCATTATGAAGTCTTTCCCAGGCTACTCTCTGGGTTGAATCATGCTGGATTCTAACCTATTCTTTGTTCTGAAAGTAACCTACCCTGAAACCCAACCTAGCAGGAGCTGGGATTATGCATTTTTTTAAGGGAAAAAGTTTATTGTTGAGTGGGGGAAACTCGACAGGCTGCCTCCCTGTGCACAGAGAGAACAGCTGATTATGCATATTTTTATTCCTAATTTTACTCCTAATCTTTTTTTTAAAGAATTACTTCTTATTTATTTGAAAGACAGAGTTACAGAGAGAGGTAGAGCCAGAGAGAGGTCTTCCATCTGCTGGTTCACTACCTAAATGACCACAACAGCCAGAGCTGAGCTGATCTGAAGCCAGGAGCCAGGAGCTTCTTCTGGGTCTCCCATGTGGGTGCAGGGGCCCAAGGACTTGGGCCATCTTTTACTACTTTCCCAGGCCGTGGCAGAAAGCTGGATAAGAAGTGGAGCAGCTGGGACACAACCCAGCATCTATATGGGATGCCAGCCTGCAGGTCAGGGCTTTAAACCCACTGTACCACAGCGTTGGCCCCTACTCCTTATCTTTTAAAATGTTCCAGTGATAAGGCATCACTGTGTTCCTTCTGGCTGTCTCCACTCCTAACCCTCAGGAAGTATCCCTTCTATGTTTACCATCCTTTTCCACTATAGCAAGTCCAACATAGTTTGGAATATTCAGCCTTTTCTAAAGCTTTCCTTGATCACTTCCACCTAACAAGAATTTCTTTTTCTCTTGAGTACTCTTCAAGCTCTAGAAGTGATCTCACTTACTGAATGTTGATTATTACTATTTCAACACAAAGATGGCCAGATCTCAAGGGAAAGACACTGAAGTTTTTACTTTCAAATTATCCCTCTCGTGTATTCACAGGAGATCTGACAACGCAGGAAGGAAAGACAACCCTTGTGAAGGACAACCCTTTTGTAGGAATGGCTCCTATGCATTGCAATGCGTGGCACTCAAAAAGAACTGGAAGAATTTGTAATATAAATCTAAAATCTAAATCAGATATTAGAGTGTGGAACCACTGAGCAACAATCTAATGGTAATAGAGTTTGAGATAATATTGATTATCTCAATAACAATGCAGGGGGCAGGTGCCATGGCTCATTTGGTTAATCCTCTGCCTGTGGCACCGGCATCCCATGTGGGCGCCAGTTTCTAATCCCGGTTGCTCCTCTTCCAGTCTAGCTCTCTGCTGTGGCCCAGGAAGGCAGTGGAGGATGGCCCAAGTGCTTGGGCCATGCACCTGTGTGGGAGACCAGGAGGAAGCACCTGGCTCCTGGCTTCGGATCAGTGCAGTGCACCAGCTGTAGCAGCCATTTGGGGGGTGAACCAATGGAAGGAATACCTTTCTCTCTGTCTCTCTCTCTCACTGTCTAACTCTATCTGTCAAATAAATAAAAATAAAAAATAAAAAATAAAATAAAATATAACAATGCAAACTAGAATATACTACTTATTGACCATTAACTCTTGTATTGTTTTATGTAATTCTTAGACTAACATTATGAGTTAAATAGTGTTAGCCCTATTTTGCTCAAGAGATTAAGGATTCCCACAAAAATATCCTAACCCCTCTCCTATGTCTCAATACCCAGTCAAGTGACATAATGAGAATTTGAATCCAGCTATATCTGCACCCCAAACTCCTGTATTTTCCTACTCCCCCACCCCCCAGTGCTCCACATCAACTCTAATAATGAAATGGAGATTTTGTTGTACTAAGATTTATATACGTTTTAGGCAATTTTATTTTAGAAAAATGAATAATAGATTGATTCTTGGCCTTTTGGCTAAGATCAGGTGCAGAATCTGTTCTTATCAGAAAAATGAATAACAGTTCCTAGAATGGAGATAAAATTCTTCGGGTACTCCTAATAAAGGAAATTCAGGGAAACTTCAGGAAAACAAAGCTGTTGCTTTAGAGACATTTAGTAAAGAGCAGCATGATTTTACTTACCACATATTTTCTCCTTTTCCCCTGTGTTTCTTGTTTTCAGTCATGAGAACTACCTTTCATTAAAGAGATGGAATTGAAACAAATGTAATATTTATGTCTTAGATCAAGGTAATGCATGAATCACAAGATGAAAACTGAGAAATTGACATTAATTTTTTCTTTTGAAGTTTGCTTCAGCTATAAATAGGAAAACCCTTTAAATTATATAAACTTTATATGATAAATAACACATTTAAAATATAGTTTTTGCTTTATTAGATCAAATATCTTACCTGGTAGAAGTATGATTAGTGATCATTGAATCCAAGCCAAGCATTTTATGAGTGGGCTTCAGTCTCTGGCAACTGGTATGATCATTATTCACCTACCTTTTTTTATGGGTAAGTCAGTCAAGAATCAGATGGACTAAGTAATGAGTCCAAGGTCACATGAATGAATGAGGTAGGACTGGAACTTAGCTATTCTAAAATTAAGATTAGGATACTACAGAGTTTGCTTTCTCTTTCAATGGAGGATATTTATTTATTAACAATCTAAGTTAAAATGAACAGATCACGTGTTTTTCTGAATTTAATAATTCATTTTAGATAGTATCTTTATTCTTTTTAACATTTCTCATTTTAAACTGCTTTTTTTTTTTTTTTTTTTTTGACAGGCAGAGTTAGGCAGTGAGAGAGAGAAACAGAGAGAAAGGTCTTCCTTTTTCTGTTGGTTCATCCCCCCAAGTGGCCGCTATGGCAGGCGCATTGCAGCCATGGTGCTTCGCCAATCTGAAGCCAGGAGCCAGGTTCTTCTTCCTGGTCTCCCATGTGGGTGCAGGGGCCCAAGGACCTAGGCCATCGTCCACTGCCTTCCCGGGCCACAGCAGAGAGCTGGACTGGAAGAGGGGCAACCGGGACAGAATCCGGCACCCCGACCAGGACTAGAACCCGGGGTGCTGGCGCTGCAGGCAGAGGATTAGCCTAGTGAGCCGCGGCGCCGGCCTTAAACTACATTTTAACTGATTTATGTTCATTAGTAAATTTAAACTTGTTGCATTTCAGCCCACCTGCAAAAAATTAAAAATGAAAATTAGAAACAAAAATAAAGCAAATACTCCAGATTAGAATAAGGGCTCTGCAACATAGAAGTTAATAGTTTTTTACAAATATTTTAAGTCATAATCTTATAATTTCACTTATTTTTCTAGTTTTTTATTTTCTGGTCAGGTTAGTTAATTACAAATAATGCTTAGATGTAAATACACTAAAAAGAACTTGAGGAGATTTTTAAATGTGCTTTGTCTTTGAGAACTTGTTTTATAGTTAGAAGACTGTCTAGCCTAAAGAAACAAAACACCTGTACATCTTTTCAGCTAGCTATTTTTGAACAAGATGCAGAAATTCCTGCGACCTATAGATCTTGGAATCTTTTGGAACTATTGCATCTACAATAAAGTATTGATATTTTAATTCAGATCACTGCATAATTTAGAGATTTTAAATTATATTTAGTTGAGGCCGGTGCTGCAGCTCACTAGGCTAATCCTCCGCCTTGCAGCGCCGGCACACCGGGTTCTGGTCCCGGTCGGGGCGCCGGATTCTGTCCTGGTTGCTCCTCTTCCAGGTCAGCTTTCTGCTGTGGCCAGGGAGTGCAGTGGAGGATGGCCCAAGTGCTTGGGCCCTGCACCCCATGGGAGACCAGGAGGAAGCACCTGGCTCCTGCTATCGGATCAGCGTGGTGCGCCGGCCGCTGCGCGCCAGCCGCGGTGGCCATTGGAGGGTGAACCAACGGCAAAAGGAAGACCTTTCTCTCTGTCTCTCTCTCTCACTGTCCACTCTGCCTGTCAAAAAAATAAAAATAAAAAAATAAATATATTTAGTTGAAACCATTCAGAACTTCATGCAGTCGTGACAGAAAACATAGTATATTCCAGGGAGAAGTGGGAAAAAAGCACTCCTGATAGAGCAACCTCATTGTGCTCCACATCCATAATGAAACGAGTTCACTGTTTTATCTTGCTTAATGATTCAGAGAATCTTAAAGGTAGTGTGTTCTTTCAAGATAAATTTAATCTAAGCTATTCATTTTATAGATGACGGTGTAGGGGTTATGTTTCCTGCCTACACTCACAGGGTACTTCCGGAAGATGGACTCAGTTTGTCTGACTTGCAGTTAGGGCTCTTCTATTTCCTGGAAATTCTATCTAATGATTTCTGTATCTAATGTGGAAATATATTTGTTCTTCTTTACTGACAGATTCTATATCTTTGGAGCCAACCAATCACAGATCAATAATAGTAAAAAACTGTACTGAATACATATGGACTTCTTTCTTGTTATCATTCCCTAAACAACACAGCGTATCAACTACTTACATAGCATTCACATTCTGTTAGGCATTATAACTGATCTAGATATGGTTTAAAGTATATGCTTGGTTGTGTGTAGATTATACAAAAATGCTATACCATTTTAGATAAGGAAATTCAGTATCTCTAATTTTGATATTCGTGATGTTTGCTTGAGCCAGTCCTCCACGGATACCAAGGTTATGATGTACAGATTTTATTCAAGAGACCATGGACATGTCAAATGATCAATCTAAAGGGCAGCTGCATTTGCTTACTTAGAAAGCTGATCATTCCGGGCCTGTTTTTACCCTCAATGCAATGAAAAATTATCCTTCATTATGTGCAAGCATCTCATCAGGACTCTAACCTGAGATGATTTACAATTAATTGCTAATCCTACATGTGGCTATTAGCATAGGACCGATTGCCCAGTGTAGGCTTGTTTTGATTTCTTCAACTCACTGAATATTATTTCAGGCATGTTGTAGCATTTTATTAACTATTTCAGGAAAAGGGCGTAGAGAAGAAAAAGCAATGTGCCTTGCCTGAGTTGGATTTTTCTCACATGGGAAAGCAACGCCTTCTCTCAACAAGCAGAATACATAAAGTCACTTAAGATAACATTCTGTCTGAGCCATGTTCAGAGCAGATTAGGAGTAAATGGATTTAAGTCCTGCCCAGCAAACAGCTGTTTCAGCCCACTGGATGTGAATCTCCAGACAGGTGGTCAGTAACGTCTGGACTGGCTGCTTGTGGAAGAATACACAGAGATTTGTCACTCAGATTTAGAAGTACCTCTTCAAATGTCACAAGTAGTCAGGTTTTTATTTATTTATTTTTAATTTTTTTTTGTCTAAGAGATGAAAGAAGAAAAGACAAGAAAAGCAATATTATAGCTTACCTAGTTTAAGACACAATTGGCAGGGCCGGCGCTGCTACGTGACACAGTAGGTTAATCCTCCGCCTGCGGCACCAGCATCCCAGATGAGCCCTGCTTCTAGTCCCGGCAGCCCCTTTTCCAACCCAGCTCTCTGCTATGGCCTGGGATAGCAGAAGGCCCAAGTGCTTGGGCCCCTGCACCCGTGTGGGAGACCAGGAAAAAACACCTGGCTCCTGGCTTCCGATTGGCACAGCTCCAGCTCTTGCAACCATTTGGGGAGTGAACCAATGGAAGGAAGACTTTCTCTCTGTCTCCCTCTCACTGCCTATAACTCTACCTCTCAAATATATAAATAAATAATTTTTTAAAGTATTGTTATTTGTTTATTTTATTTTATTTTTTAAAGCTTTTATTTAATGAATATAAATTTCCAAAGTACAGCTTATGGATTACAATGGCCTCCCCTCCCCCCCATAACTTCCCTCTCACCCGCAACCCTCCCCTTTCCCACTTTCTCTCCCCTCCCATTCACATCAAGATTCATTTTCAATTCTTTTTATATACAGAAAATCATTTTAGTATATATAAAGTAAAGATTTCAACAGTTTGCTCCCACATAGCAGCACAAAGTGAAAAATACTGTTTGAGTACTAGTTATAGCATTAAATCACAATGCATAGCACATTAATGACAGAGATCCTACATGATATTTTTTTAAAAACTTGATTAATTTTCTATGTAATTTCCAATTTAACACCAAGATTTTTTTTCTTTTTCAATTATCTTTATATACAGGAGATCGATTCAGTATACGCTAAGTAAAGATTTCATCAGTTTGCACCCACACAGAAACACAAAGTGTAAAAATACTGTTTTAGTACTAGTTATAGCATTACTTCACATTGGACAACACATTAAGGACAGATCCCACATGGGATGTAAGTACACAGTGACTCTTGATGTTGATTTAACAATTTGACACTCTTGTTTATGGCATCAGTAAGCTCCCTAGGCACTAGTCATGAGTTGCCAGGGCTATGGAAGCCTTTAGGGTTCGCCCACTTCAATCTTATTCAGACAGGGTCATAGTCAAAGTGGAAGTTCTCTCCTCCCTTCAGAGAAAGGTGCCTCCTTCTTTGATGGCTCCTTTCTTTCCACTGGGATCTCACTCGCAGAGATCTTTCATTTACCCCCCCCCCCTTTTTTTTTTCCAGAGTGTCTTGGCTTTCCATGCCTAAAATACTCTCATAGGCTCTTCAGCCAGATCCGAATGCCTTAAGGGCTGATTCTGAGGCCAGAGTGCTATTTAGGACATCTGCCATTCTATGAGTCTGCTGTGTCTCCCGCTTCCCATGTTGGATTGTTCTCTCCCTTTATGATTCTATCAGTTAGTATTAGCAGACACTTGTCTTGTTTGTGTGATCACTTTGACTCTTAGACCTATTAGTGTGATCAATTGTGAACAGAAATTGATCACTTGGACTAGTGAGATGGCATTGGTACATGCCACCTAGATGGGATTGTATTGGAATCCCCTGGCACATTTCTAACTCCATCATTTGGGGCAAGTCCAATTGAGCATGTCCCCAATTGTACATCTCCTCCTTCTCTTTTTCTCATTCTTATATTTAACTGGGATCACTTTTCAGTTAAAATTTAAACACCTAAGAATAATTGTGTGTTAATTACAGAGTTCAACCACCAGTATTAGAACAAAAAAATACTAAAGTGGATAAATTATTACATTGTACAATAACAGTCACCACAAGAGCTGATCAAGTTACTGTTTCTCATAGTGTCCATTTCACATCCACAGGTTTCCCCTTTGGTGCTCAGTTAGTTGTCAGCGATCAGGGAAAACAAATGATATCTGTCTCTTTGGGACTGGCTTAATTCACTCAGCATGATGTTTTTCAGATTCCTCCATCTTGTTGTAAATGACCGGATTTCATTGTTTTTGACTGCTGTATAGTATTCTATAGAGTGCATGTCCCATAATTTCTTTATCCAGTCTACTGTTGATGGGCATTTGGGTTGGTTCCAGGTCTTAGCTATTGTGAATTGAGCTGCAATAAACATTAATGTGCAGACGGCTTTTTTGTTTGCCAAATTAATCTCCTTTGGGTAAATTCCAATGAGTGGGATGGCTGGGTTGAATGGTAGGGTTATATTCAGGTTTCTGAGGAATCTCCAGACTGACTTCCATAGTGGCTTCACCAGTTTGCATTCCCACCAACAGTGGGTTAGTGTCCCTTTTTCCCCACATCCTTTCCAGCATCTGTTGTTGGTAGATTTCTGAATGTGAGCCATTCTCACCAGGGTGAGGTGAAACCTCATTGTGGTTTTGAGTTGCATTTCCCTGATTGCTAGTGATCTTGAACATTTTTTCATGTGTCTGTTGGCCATTTGGATTTCCTCTTTGGAAAGATGTCTGTTGAGGTCTTTGGCCCATCTCTTAAGTGGGTTGTTTGTTTTGTTGTTGTGGATTTTCTTGATTTCTTTGTAGATTCTGGTTATCAACCCTTTATCTGTTGCGTAGTTTGCAAATATTTTTTCCCATTCTGTGGGTTTTCTATTCACTTTCCTGACTGTTTCTATGAAGTACAGAAACTTCTCAATTTGATGCAATCCCAAATGTTAATTTTGGCTTTGACTGCCTGTGCTCCTGGGGTATTTTCCAAGAAGTCTTTGCCTGTACCTATATCTTGCAGGGTTTCTCCAATGCTCTCTAATAATTTGATGGTTTTGGGTCGTAGATTTAAGACTTTAATCCATGTTGAGTGAATTTTTGTGTAAGGTGAAAGGTAAGGGTCTTGCTTCAAGCTTCTGCACGTGGAAATCCAATTTTCCCAGCACCATTTATTGAATAGACTGTCCTTATTCCAGGGATTAGTTTTGGATCTTTGGTCGAATATAAGTTGGCTGTAGATGTTTGGATTGATTTCTGGTGTTTCTATTCTGTTCCATTGGTCTATCCATCTGTTTCTGTACCAGTACCATGCTGTTTTGATAACAACTGCCCTGTAGTATGTCCTGAAATCTGGTATTATGATGCCTCCGGCTTTGTTTTTGTTGTACAAGATTGCTTTAGCTATTCGAGGTCTTTTGTGTCTCCATATGAATTTCAGCATCATTTTTTCCAGATCTGAGAAGAATGCCTTTGGTATTTTGATTGGTATTGCATTGAATCTGTAAATTGCTTTTGGGAGAATGGACATTTTGATGACATTGATTCTTCCAGTCCATGAGCATGGAAGATTTTTCCATTTTTTGGTATCCTCTTCTATTTCTTTCTTTAAGAGTTTGTAATTCTCATCGTAGAGATCTTTAGTGTCCTTTGTTAAGTTTATTCCAATGTATTTGATTGGTTTTGTAGCTATTGTGAATGGGATTGAACTTAGAAGTTCTTCCTCATCTGCGGCATTGCCTGTGTATACAAAGGCTGTTGATTTTTGTGCATTGATTTTATATCCTGCTACTTTGCCAAACTCTTCGATGAATTCCAATAGTCTCTTAGTAGAGTTCTTTGCATCCCCTAAATAAAGAATCATATCATCTGCAAAGAGGGATAGTTTGAGTTCTTCCTTCCCAATTTGTATCCCTTTAATTTCTTTTTCTTGCCTAATAGCTCTGGCTAAAACTTCCAGAACTATATTGAAGAGCAGTGGTGAGAGTGGGCATCCCTGTCTGGTACCAGATCTCAGTGGAAATGCTTCCAACTTTTCCCCATTCAATAGGATGCTGGCCGTGGGTTTTTCATAAATTGCTTTGATTGTATTGAGGAAAGTTCCTTCTATACCCAGGTTGCTTAGAGTTTTCATCATGAAAGGGTGTTGTATTTAATCAAATGCTTTCTCTGCATCTATTGAGAGAATCATGTGGTTTTTCTTCTGCAATCTGTTAATGTGGTGTATCACGTTGATTGTTTTGGGAACATTGAACCATCCCTGCATACCGGGGATAAATCCCACTTGGTCTGGGTGGATGATCTTTCTGATGTGTTGTTGCATTCTATTGGCCAGAATTTTATTGAGTATTTTTGCATCTATGTTCATCAGGGATATTGGTCTGTAATTCTCTTTCAATGCTGCATCTTTTTCTGGCTTTGGAATTAAGGTGATGCTGGCTTCATAGATATAATTTGGGAGGGTTCCCTCTTTTTCAATTGCTCTGAATAGTTTGAGGAGAATTGGAGTTAATTCTTCTTTAAATGTCTGGTAGAATTCAGCAGTGAATCCATCTGGTCCTGGGCTTTTCTTTGTTGGGAGGGCCTTTATTACTGTTTCAATTTCTGTCTCAGTTATGGGTCTGTTTAGATTTTCTGTGTCTTTCTGGTTCAATTTAGGTAGGTTGTATGTGTCCAGGAATCTATCCATTTCTGATAGATTTCCCTGTTTGCTGGCATACAAGTCCTTGTAGTAATTTCTGATGATTCTTTTTATTTCTGTGGTGTCTGTTGTTACGTTTCCTTTTTCATCTCTGATTTTATTGATTTGGGTCTTTTCTTTTTTTAGTTAGTTGGGCCAATGGGGTGTCAATGTTGTTTATTTTTTCAGAAAACCAGCTCCTCGTTTGGCTGATTTTTTGTAATGTTTTTTTGGATTCAATCTTGTTGATTTCTTCTCGGATTTTAATTATTTCTCTTCTCCTACTGGGTTTGGGTTTGGTTTGCTGCTGATTTTCTAGATCCTTGAGATGAACTGAAAGCTCATCTATTTGGTGCCTTTCCAATTTCTTGATGTAGGCACCTATTGATATAAACTTTCCTCTTAACACTGCTTTTGCTGTATCCCATATGTTTTGGTATGATGTGCTGTTATCCTCATTTACTTCCAGAAAATTTTTGATTTCTCTTTAATTTCTTCTATGACCTATTGTTCATTCAGGAGAATGTTATTCAGTCTCCATGTGTTTGCACGCGCTCTAGGGATTCCTGAGTTGCTAATTTCCAACTTCATTCCTTTGTGGTCTGAGAAGCTGCATGGTATGATTCTAATTCTTTTGAATTTGCTGAGACTTGCTTTATGGCCTAGCATGTGGTCAGTCCTAGAGAAGGTTCCATGTACTGCTGAGAAGAATGTAAATGCTTTCTGTGTAGGATGAAATGTTCTGTAGATATCTGTTAGATCCATTTGAGCTATAGTGTCATTTAAATCTACTGTCTCATTGTTGATCTTCTGTCCTGTTGCTCTGTCTAGCTCTGAGAGTAGAGTATTGAAGTCCCCCAGTACTATTGTATTTGCAATTTACTATGTTTAATTGGATGTTAGAGAGACTGGTTTTAATTTTACAATATGTAGTTAACATTTAGGTTAGTATGCGTTTATGCTTTTTGATTTTCAATCTATTCATTTAAGATATACAAATTTAAACAAAGAGCTCAATATTTGGAAAATGTTTCTATACTTTATAAAATGATTAAATGCAGACTCTTGAACTGAGCTCAAGATAATTTATATTTGGATAAAATATAGTACCTTCTGTTTGGTATTAGTAGGTTCTTTCTTCAAAATATATTTTTTTTATGAAAGACAGAGTTACAGACCTGGGCGGGCGGCAGGGGGAGGGGGAAGATAGATCTTCCATCTACTGGTTCACCCCCCAAGTGGCTGTAATAGCAAGGGCTGGGCTGATCCGAAGCAAGGATCCAGGAGCTTCTTCCAAGTCTCCCACGTGGGTGCAAGGGCCCAAGTGCTTGGGCCATCCTTGCTGCTTTCCCAGGCACAGGGAGCTGGATAAAAATGGAGCAACCATGACTTGAACCAGCGCCCATATGGGATGCCAGCACTGCAGTCCGGGGCTTTAATCCACTGCACAACAGCACCAGCCTCAATGGTTTCTAATATACGTCACTTTCTTGAAAATATCCTCTTTTTTCTATACACTTTCTAGCCATAAATACATGGATTTTTCTAAGTCACTTAAGTACTATAAATTTTTTTTTTAAAAAAAGTATTAATGCAACCATAGACAGTGAGGAGAACCAATAAATGTTGGTATGTTATTTAAGATGGCTGGCAGATCTATATCATTGAATCACTTTTGCCTTCTTTGATCTCCAGGGAAGTGATATCTCCATATTAAATTTTGTACAAACATAATACAAATACATTCTGTTTCTGGACTAATTTCTATTAAAGAACAGTTTTAGATAACTTCTGAATTTCTGTTAAACTTACTAACTTCATTATGAATATCTAGAATCAATCATTTTACAAGGCACAGAACTCAATATTTTCATTTGTCTTTTCTTGTAAAATTATAGGCACAGTAAAGAGAATAACATTACTAATTACTTTTTCACATAATTTCTTATGAATGCATACATTAAAGAGTTATCTTCATGAAGATAACTAGCATGTTTTATTCAGTAGATGGTTCATAATGACACACACACGATCCAATCCCACAAAAGCTAAGGTTTATAAAACTAGTTGAGATTTTAAATGAGGTTTTTTGGCATATTTGTCCATTACCTTAATTTTCTTAATATTTCTTAATTTCATAAGAACACACTAAACTCTCCCTGATTCTTTTCTTTTCTTTTTTTTTTTTTTAATTTTTGACAGGCAGAGTTAGACAGTGAGTGAGAGAGAGACAGAGAAAAAGGTCTTCCTTTTTCTGTTGGTTCACCCCCCCAAGTGGCCACTATGGCTGGTGCTTTGCGGCCGGCGCACTGCACCGTTCCGAAACCAGGAGCCAGGTACTTCCTCCTGGTCTCCCATGCGGGTGCAGAGTCCAAGGACCTGGGCTGATGCGGGCCAGCCGCACCTGTCGAACGGAACCTGAAGGAGGGAGTGGGAATGAAAAGAGGGACAAGGGCGCAGAGAATGGAGCCAAGACAAAAGTCTGATCAAGGCTCATTTATTCCAGTGTCTCAGCGATATTTTATACATAACCAGCTGCAGCTCAAGGCAACACAGAAGTGAACAACACAGGCAAGCAAGTTATCAGGCTTTCTACAACACAATCATAACATAGTTAATTTTGGCGGAGTGTTCTTGTTTGATCATTCTCCTGAAGCATGGGAATAGATGACTTCTTTTCCTCCCAGGAATTCCACAAGCCAAGACTGACCTTGACTTGTCTATGACTTGTTTATGGGCTGCCTACACTGGGCCATCCTCCACTGCACTCCAGGGCCACAGCAGAGAGCTGGCCTGGAAGAGGAGCAACCAGGACAGAATCCGGCACCCCGACTGGGACTAGAACCCGGGGTGCCGGCGCCGCAGGCAGAGGATTAGCCTAGTGAGCTGTGGTGCCAACCTCCATGATTATTTTTTTTCTTTTTTTTTGACAGGCAGAGTGGATAGTGAGAGAGAGAGACAGAGAGAAAGGTCTTCCTTTGCCGTTGGTTTACCCTCCAATGGCCGCCACGGCCGGCGCACCGCGCTGATCCGATGGCAGGAGCCAGGTGCTTATCTTGGTCTCCCATGGGGTGCAGGGCCCAAGGACTTGGGCCATCCTCCACTGCACTCCCTGGCCACAGCAGAGAGCTGGCCTGGAAGAGGGGCAACCGGGACAGAATCTGGTGCCCCGACCGGGACTAGAACCCGGTGTGCCGGCGCCGCAAGGCGGAGGATTAGCCTAGTGAGCCGCGGCGCCGGCCCTCCATGATTATTTTTGATGAAGGAAATGAGAACTACTAGTAGAACATTGAAACAGTTCAAGCAAAGTCATTACTTTTACATCCACCACTAAGAGCTGTTTCTCAGCAATTGTACTTTTACCTGGAGCTCCCAGTAGTCATTTTTTTCTGTTATGGTCACTGTCTGGAACTCTAAGACCCTTGAATTTGCTTCCATCCATTAATACAAAACAAAAATACCAAAACAAGGCTTGCGTACTTGTCATAGATTTTACAGAATGGCTGTATCTAATTAGAATTTTAGAACGTAGGACAGGAAACCAAATTGGAAACTAAATGTGACATCACCTAGAGTTCAAGAGGAAAATTAAATATCAAACTTTCACACCTGGATTCTCTACATACATGTAACCTGGGTCACAGCCTCACTCTTTTGCTGCAGTTTTGACCCTACTTTGAGTCTTTTCAAAGAATAAAATGTTCTGTCTTTCCAATACACAGATAGACTCCATGTTCAGATAACACAACCCCTAAGCATGAGGATAACCCTTACCTATGGTTACAGTTCTCTCATTTTTTCTGGAACAATCAAGATACTGTGACCTTTAAATTTAAATTTGCATTCCAGCTCTGCCACTTACTACTTATGATCTTGGGAAAATTACTTAGCATCTATAAACTTCTATATCTACATATATATACTGATGATCAAAAAATGATCTACAAATTGCTTTTAGATCATCAGATGGTATCAATGAGTGAAATTATGCTTTGAAACTATAAATCTTTTTTTTTTTTATTGACAGAGTGAACAGTGAGAGAGAGAGACAGAGAGAAAGGTCTTCCTTTTGCTGTTGGTTCACTCTTCAATGACTGCCGCAGCCAGCGCACTGCGGCCGGCGCACCACGCTGATCCGAAGCCAGGAGCCAGGTGCTTCTCCTGGTCTCCCATGCGAGTGCAGGACCCAAGCAATTGGGCCATCCTCCACTGCACTCCCAGGCCACAACAGAGAGCTGGCCTGGAAGAGGGGCAACCGGGACAGAATCCAGCACCCCAACCGGGATTAGAACCCGGTGTGCCGGCGCCACAGGAGGAGGATTAGCCTATTGAGCTGCGGCTCTGGGGAAACTATAAATCTTTTTAAAAATTGTAGATAAAAGTTTCCATTCCTATGAAAGATGAGCATAGATAATGAAAAATTAAATATAGAATACTTATTTTGCTTTTTGGTTAAAAATAAGACTATATTAGAATATGTACCATCCAAAAATGTGACATCACTTTTACATACAGAAATTTTCATTGTGTTCCACTTACATGCTCCTCCCTCATGCCAGTACTCTTCCTGTGTCTGTTCTCAAACACTGGATGAGTGGGTGTACAGAGAGCTTTGTGCCTGTGTTGGCTAATAGCAGAGCCACAATGAGATGCTGTTAATAATTAGAGCACAGCTGTTTGCTTCCTGTAACCTGTCACATGGTGACTGTCATTTAGGAAAAACTGTTAGAAAAGAATAATTTTGGCAGAGTATGAGTTATCCTTAACACATAATATCCAAGTAGAACTCAAATTTTTTAAAGCAAAGGAAGATCATTCAGATCTGTTGGCATATTCCATTAAAATATTATGTGCCTTCTCACAGGATTAGTGTTCAAATAATAACCACGTCTCAAAAACAGAAGAGTATTAATGTGACATAGTGCTACAAACAACTTACACAGTAGCCCTGTCCTGAGATAAAATACTGTTATCCTCTCTTTGTTATTAGAGTGTCAGTTCTCTACAAAGGCTCTAAATACAAGGATACACCAATGCATATAGTATATACTAAATGATGTAGAAGTGTAATATATATTAAAGTTTTCTCTATATAACTGTTTCATGTACCACTCACCTTCAAACTACGTTTCTTCCTTGAGAAAGGGATCTATTTTCCTGATAAAGTCTAGCCCCTCTACCTGGTCTTGATTCTTGCACCATTCTGCATTCTGTCTTTTCATTGATCAGAGCTAGGTCTCATAACCTATAAATGTAATCACCAAATATTATTGCCCCTGTAAACAAATTACTACAAATAACTAAATCACAGACAGCTGGTCAAATGATGTAACTAGCCATTACATTGAAAATACTAGTGGCCAATAAACAGATACAAACATTCTCTACTGCTATAGGGATCAAGATAGGGAAAATCAAGTCTCTAGTGAGATCTAATCCACAAATGTTAAGCAGAAATTAAAAGGATAATATTAAAGATTCCCAAGGATCCGAAAAAAGCAGTGAAAGATTTTGTATATTGGTAGTAGCATAAGTTGGTGTAACAATTTGGGGAAATAATTATGCTGTAGTAAAACTGAAGCTGTACGTATCCTGCTACATAGCTATGTCCTTTTGCATATTCTCTAGGGAAACACTTGTTTGTATAACTAGGGGATATCAACATAAATATTTAAAGCAGAGAATTGTAAAAGCCCTAAACTAGAACCAAACTGACATCCTTGGTTAAATTTATTTGAAGGCTTTTTTTTTTTTTTTGCAGCTAATGTAAATGGGATTCATCTTAGAAGTTCTTTTTTCTCTGTGGCATTGCCTGTGTATACAAAGGCTACTGATTTTTGTGTTTGGTTTTATATTCAGCAATGTTACCAAACTCTTCTCTGAGTTCCATTAGTCTCTTAGTAGAATCTTTTGGATCCCCTTTATGTAGAATCATGTGATCTGCAAGTAGGGATAGTTTGACTTCCTCTTTCCCAATTTGCATCCCTTTGATTTCTTTTTCTTGCCTCATGGCTGTGGCTAAAACTTCCAAGACTATATTGAATAGCAGTGGTGACAGTGGGCATTCACTGTTTCCGGATCTCAGTGGGAATGCTTCAAACTTTTCCCCATTCAATAGGACGCTGGCCATAGTTTTTTCATAAATTGCCTTGATTGTATTGAGGAATGTCCCTTCTGTACTGAATTTGCTTAAAGTTTTCATCATGAAAGTGTGCTGTATTTTAATCAAAAGCTTTTTTTTTAAGTTTGTTTTTTTTAAGTTTGTTAACGCAATACATCACAGCAATTTGCAAATGTTAACCACCCCTGCATACCTGGGATAAATACCACTTGGTCTGGGTGAATGATCTTTTGGATGTGTTCTTGGATTCGATTAGCCAGTATTTTGTTGAGGATTTTTGAGTCTATGTTCATCAGTGAAATTGGTCTGTAGTTCTCTTTGTTGTATGTTTTTCAGGTTTCGAAATTAAGGTGATGCTGGTTTCATAGAAGGAGTTTGGGAGGATTCTCTCCCTTTTAGTTGTTTTTTTTTGTTTTTGTTTTGTTTTTTTTTTTTTTTTTTTGACAGGCAGAGTGGATAGTGAGAGAGAGAGAGACAGAGAGAAAGGTCTTCCTTTTGCCGTTGGTTCACCCTCCAATGGCTGCCGCGGTAGGCGCGCTGCGACCTGCGCATCGCGCTGATCCGATGGCAGGAGCCAGGTGCTTCTCCTGGTCTCCCATGGGGTGCAGGGCCCAAGGACTTGGGCCATCCTCCACTGCACTCCCTGGCCACGCAGAGAGCTGGCCTGGAAGAGGGGCAACCGGGACAGGATCGGTGCCCCGACCGGGACTAGAACCCGGTGTGCCGGCGCCGCAAGGCGGAGGATTAGCCTAGTGAGCCGCGGCGCCGGCCCTTTTAGTTGTTTTGAATTGCTTCAGAAGAATTGGAGTTAGTTGTTTAAATGTCTGGTACAATTCAGCTATGTACCATCGGGTCCTGGGTTTTTCTCTGTTGCGTGGGTCTTTATTCCTGATTCAATTTTCATCTTGGTTATTGATCTGTTTAGGTTTTCTATGTCTCCATGGCTCCATATAGGTAGGTTGTATGTGTCCAGAAATCTATCCATTTTTTCTTGGTTTCCTGATTTGTTGGCATACAGCTCTTTGTAGTAATTTCTATGATTTTTTTTATGTTTGTAGTGTCTGTTGATACATTACCTTTTTAATCTCTAATCATCTCTAATTTTATTGATTTGGGTCTTTTCCCACTTTTTTTTTAGTTGGGCCAAATGTGTGTCAATTTTGTTTTTCAAAAAGCCAGGTTTTCTTTTCACTGACCTTTTGTAGTAATTTTTTGCTTTCGGTTTTGTTTATTCACTAATTTTAATTATTTATTTTCTCCTAGTTTTGGGTTTGGTTTGCTTTTGTTTTTCTAGGTCCTTGACATGCATTGGTAGCTCATTTATTTGTTGCCTTTCCAATTTCTTGATGTAGGCACCAATTGCTATAAACTTTCCTCTTAACACTGCTTTTGCTGTATCCCATAAGTTTTGACATGTGTTGCCCTCATTCATTTCCAGACTTTTTTTTTATTCTCTTTTGATTTCTTATGTGACTCACTGTTCATTCAGGAGCATGTTGTTCAGTCTCCATGTGTTCACATATGTTCTAGAGTTTGAGTTGTTGATTTCCAACTGCATTCCATTGTGATCCGAGAAGATGCATGGTATGATTTTGATTTATTTGAATTTGCTGAGACTTGCTTTATGGCCTAACATGTGGTCTATCCTAGAAGACGTTCCATGCACCAATGAGAAGAATGTGTAATCTGCATTTGTAGGGTGAAAAGTCCTGTCGATAACCATTAGTTCCATTTGGTATAGTGTTGATTACATCTGTTGTTTCCTTGATGATTTTCTGTCTGGTTGACCAGTCGATTGCTGAAAGTTGGATACAGAAAATCCCCCATTACTATTGTTTCCCTTTAGATCCATTAACATTTCTTTTAAATAGCCAGTAGCCCTGTAATTAGGTGCATATATGATTATAATAGTCACAGCTTCCTGTTGAATTGATCCCTTAATCATTAAATAGTTCCCTTCTGTGTTTCTTAACAATTTTTGTGTTAAAGTCTATTTGGTCTAATATTGGTTTCTGTTATAATTGAATATTTTTCCATCTTTCCCTTTCAGTCTGTATGTATCATTGTTAGTGAGATGTGTTTCTTGTAGACAGCAAGTAGATGGGTTTTGATTTTTAATCCATTCTGCCAATATGTATCTTCAAACTGGCGAGATGAAGCCATTTACATTCAAGGTGACTATTGATAAGTAAAAACTGGCCCTGCCCATTTTTCTTTGACTATTCCTGTTGTTTACTTTGGATTTCCATTGTACTTTTACTAGGAGATTATCTGCCTTCACCTTCTTTCATAGTGATGACTGTGTTTCTGTGTGTAGCACATTCTTTTTTTTTAAATTTATTTGACAGGTAGAGTTATAGACAGCGATAGAGAGAGACATAGAGAAAGGTCTTCCTTCTGTTGGTTCACTCCCCAAATGGCCACTACAGCTGGTGCTATGCTGATCTGAAGCCAGGAGCCAGGTGCTTCCTCCTGGTCTCCCATGTGGGTACAGGGGCCTGAGGACTAGGGCAATTCTCCACTGCCCTCCCAGGCCACAGCAGAGAGCTGGACTGGAAGAGGAGCAACCAGAACTAGAACCTGGTGCCCTTGTGAGCACATTCTTAACCATCTTTTGTAAGGCTGGATGAGTGGTAACAAATTCTTTCAATTTCTATTTGTTATGGAAAGTCTTTATTTCACCTTCATTCACAAATGAGAGCTTTGCAGGGTACAGTATTATGAGTTAACAGTTTTTTTTCTCTGAAGACTTAGAATATATCTTGCTATTCTCTCCCTATCTTTAGGGTTTCTGATGAGAAGTCCACTGTGAGTCTAATTGGAGATCCTCTGAAAGGAATCTGGCATTTCTCTTGTGCACATTTTAGAATCTTTTCTTTATGTTTTACTGTGAAGAGTTTGCTGCAATGTGTCATGGTGAAGATCTTTTCTGGTGTTGTCTATTAGGAGTTCTACATGCTTCCTGTACTTGGACGTCCCTTTCTTTCATGGCTTTAAAAATGTAGGTAAAATAATTTATATTTTGGAATGAACCTCTAGTCAGGCACTTCAAACCAAGAGACTTGAATAGTACAAGCCTAGTTCTCCACCTTTGAGAATATAAATTAGATTTTTAACTAGGTGTGAACACTGTGTAATTGATAAAATATCTGATAATAGGTGCCAGGAGAGTAGAACCAGGCAATAAATAAAGCACTGACTTCCTCTCTCCGTTTCCTTATGTTTAGTGAGGGCCTACTTTAAGCCTGGCAGAATTGGTAATAAATGCTGCATTGCTAGCAGAAAAGGGATGGTTAATTTAGTATTCTAAGAACTTCAATTATGTAGTAGTTTAGGTTACAAATTTAGACACTCGCTGTCAAAAATTGAAGATACATATATTCGATTTTCCTATATATATATATATATATATATATATATATATATATATAAACATTAAAAAAATCTTGTTGGGGCCAGAGCTGTGGCATAGGGGGTAAAGCCACCTCCAGCAGTGCTGGCATCCCATATCGGTGATGCTTAAAGTCCTGGCTGGTCTGCTTCCAATCCAGCTCCCTGCTAATATGCCTGGGGAAGCAAAGGAGGATGGCCTAAGCCCTTGCACCCCTGCACCCACATGGGGGGCTGGGAAGAAGCTTGTGGCTTCAGATGGGTGCAGCCCTGGATGTTGTGGCCAATTGGGTAGTGAATTAGCAGATGGAAGACCTGTCTCTCTCTCTCTCTCTCTCTCTCTCTCTCTCTCTCTCTATCTCTATCTCTATCTCTCTGCCTCTCCTTCTCTCTCTGTGTAACTCTAAACTATAAATAAATAAATCTTAAAAAAACAGTCTTTTTGACATAAAAGTTTCCTAGCAACATACTCCCTCTTGGTAAGATAAATAGCCATAAGGATTTTTCCAAAGTTTTACTCACCATCTTAATTGGGCATTTTGGCTAATATGCCATAATTTCATTTTATGAAAAGTGGCTTTTAAAAAGATTTATTATTTAATATGTACAGTTTAGCACACATTCCCTCAGACTTACCCCTAAGGGTAAAGCTGAAGACTTGCCATGGGACTAAATCCCATTAAGTTGGCAGGTACCAATGCCATCTTACTAGTTAAAGTGATCAGTTTAAGTTCATAACTGATCATAAAGATAGGATTAAGGGTCAAAGGGATCACATAAATAAGACCAAGTGTCTGTTAATAATAGTTAATAGATTTAAAAAGGAGAGAATGATCCAACATGGGAAGCAGGACTTACAGCAGACTCATAGAATGACAAATGCCTTAAACAGCTCTCTGGCATCAGATTCAGCCCTTAAGGCATTCAAATCTGGCTAAAAAGCCCATGAGAGCATTTCAAGCATGGAAAGCCAAGACATTGTGGCAAAAAATGCTCTACACAAAAGATCTCTGTGAGTGAGATCCTGGTGAAAAGAAGGGGCCATCAAAGGAGGTACCTTTCTCTGAATGGAGCAGAGAACTTGCACTTTGATTATGGCCTTGTCTAAATAAGGTCGGAGTTTGTGGACTCAAGAGGCTTCCATAGCATTGGAAACTCATGACAAGAGCCTTGGGTGATCACTGATGTCCCAAATAAGAGTGTCAATTATTAAATCAACAACAGGAGTCACTGTGCACTTGCTCCATGTAGGACCTCTGTATTTAATATGTTGTACTACGAGAATGAACCATAAAACCAGTCTTCAAACAGTACTTTATACTTTGTGTGTCTTAGTGGGTGCAAACTGTTGGAATCTTTACTTAGTATAGAGTTGAACTTCTGTATATAAAGATAATTAAGAATGAATCTTAATGAAGAATAGTATGGTGAGAGGGAGTAGAAAGTGGGATGGTTTGGGGGTGGGAGGATGGGTACAGGGGGAAGAACTGATATAATCCAAAAGTTGTACTTTTGAAATTTATATTTATTAAATAAAAGCTTTCTACAATAATAATAAAACATTTATTATTTTAATGACAGAATGATAGGGGGTAGGGAGACATATCTTTCATCTGCTGCTCCACTGTCCAATTTACTAACTTCGTGTTGGCATTAGTAATGTTTAGTAAAACTGGCCATGAAGTACTCGGGTAGAATGCTGCTAGGCAATATCTTTGCAATTTTATGATCAATAAGATGCCTGTATGCCAGGACACAGTAATCCAAGTATAAGAAGTGAATTTCAGACAAACCAGTAGCAAAGATTCTGGCAAGATAAAATGTCTTTCAGATGTTAACAGTGTCAAGTACAGAAAATAAATATAGCAATACACAGGCTTGAACCAGATGACCTTGACTTCCTTGGGGAAGTTAAGATTTGAAAACTTGAAGGCCTATTAGTCAAAATATTACAGAAGTTTGAAGAAAAGATAATTATTACCACATATTGTTTGTGTGCATGAATACTAATTGCTTTCTGGCTCCAAAGACAGAGATTTGCAATGAAATTCTACAACTGAGAATTGCATTTCTATACCTAATACCTAACAATGAGATGTAAAATACCCGAGAAAAACATAAAATAATTATTGTCCCAAATTCATTCCTGAAGTTTATTTTTGTTTGAATTTTAATTTTCTCTTCAACATGGTAAGTTTATGAACTAATTGGGCTGATATTTCAACAAGGACTGCAAGATGCAGAATAATGGTAGCATTTTCATCCTTTTCTCTTGAGCTTCAAGTATGTCATAAGAGAAGTATTTTGGATCTGACACTTTCTACCCCATTTTTTTGGCATTTCCATCAGTAATCAGGCTGAGCTCTCACTATAACGATCATACCCACTGCGTTCCTAAGCAGTGAAGTCCCACTATGCTTCCCAAGTCTGAACAGATTCACTGTGCACTCACGGCTGCCAGGGTTATACTCTCAGATTAGAAGATGCCTGTTAGAATCTGGAGGCTGAGATTACCAAAAAGCAGTCTTTAACTGAAGAAGTTTTTGGAGGCCTTGGAATTGTGTTTGAGGTCTAAGTAAGTCCTACTTGTAAGATTTTTTAGAGTTGCAATTGTTTCTTTTGTTTCAGCAAAGTGTAGACCTAATACTATTTGTGTTTACATTCCAACATAAAATGCAATTTTACATGTTAAATTTTATTTGAAGTTAGAGGGCATAAATTTACTATCTCTCCATAAGCAACTATTATAATTTCTACTATGCTCAAATAGTTTATTTAAACTCAAAGGACTACAATTTAGGAATTATAGGCAGGGCTGTGACATAGCAGGTAAGTCCACTGCCTGCACTGCCAGCATCCCATATGGGTGCTGGTTTGAGTCCCGGTTGCTCCACTTCCAATCCAGCTCTCTGCTATGGCCTGGGAAAGCAGTAGAAGATGGCCCAAGTCCTTGGGTCCCTGCACCTGTGTGGGAGACCTGGAGGAAGCTCCTGGCTCCTGGCTTTGGGTCAGCATAGCTCTAGCTGTTGTAGCCAATTGGGGAGTGAAGCAGCGAATGGAAGACCTCTCTCTCTCTCCTCTCTCTTCTCTCTCTCTGACTCTCCTTCTCTCTCTGTGTAACTCTGCCTTTCAAATAAATAAATAAATAAATGAATAAATATTTTAAGAAGAGAGAGAGAGATGAGACAAGCTGCCAGGAATGGACAGAGGAGAAATCAGGAGACTGAGTTCCTAAGAGGACACTTGTGTGTTACTTCCCCATCTGATACCCAGAGCCCTACTGTTAATAAAGTTGGAAAGAGATTGTATAGTTGGCAGCTTCATGCCACCCTAAAGCACTCCCTTCTGCTGTTCATGAAGACCAGGATGCAGGACAGAGTCTGATTTCTATCAGCCTAGGAATGACCATCCTAATGGTGAACATAATTCACAGATTGACATAGGAAGAGGCTGTCTCAAATATAAAAAGAACAAAATAAGATGATTATGTCAGAGGGATATTTTATGATAGCTATTAATCTTATAGGATGACATTTAAAATATAAATCAAACCAATTAAACAAGAGATTGATATAATGTGCAGTTGAAAACAAAGAAAAACAATTACTTTATGTTTGTTTAATTAAATGAATTAAACCAAGTGTTTGTTTCAATAACTCATGTGTCTGAAATTATGCCAATTGTTTCATAATATAATCATAACTAATTTCAATTCTAAATTAACACTGGAGATGAAATGTTACTGAATATCCTGTATGGGACCACATATGATTATCAGATCTTTCCCTTTACACAAGATATTTCAACAATCAGAGCAGTGATTTTCAGTGCTACAAAGAAAATATTATAGAATTGTGTTTGCTGCTTTTGTAAAGTGGTCAATTTTGTGTGACTTGCTTTGGTATTCAGAAACTCTTCCAGTTGGGTCTGTGTTGAATGTTAAAATTTTCTTTAAAATTCAAAGTAGCCTTTGCTGTCTAAGTTTTGAAAGTAGCCTATGTCCAAAAGCAATAAAATTCTAAACCGAATTTGTTTGGCAACAGATTCTAACAACTGCATCAACACTACGTACCCAAAAACTCTTGGACTGTAGCTTGCAAAAAGATGGCTTTTTAAAAGTACCTGTCAAGACAATCAGAGAAAAACAAAAGGGAAAAGAGGATGGGATGATTTTCCAAAGTTCTTATTTGTGACATGAATATTTTTGGATTCACCTTTTTTTAACTTTTATTTAGTAAATATAAATTTCCAAAGTACAGCTTATGGATTACAATGGCTCCCCCCCCCCATAACCTCCCTCCCACCCGCAACCCTCCCAACTCCCGCTCCCTCTCCCATTCCATTCACATCAAGATTCATTTGCAATTATCTTTATATACAGAAGATCAATTTAGTATATATTAAGTAAAGATTTCATCAGTTTGCACCCACACAGAACATCAAATGTAAAATAATGTTTCAGTACTAGTTATAGCATTACTTCACATTGGACAGCACATTAAGGACAGAGATCCCACATAAGGAGAAAGTACACAGTGACTCCTGTTGTTGACTTAACAATTTGACACTCTCGTTTATGGCGTCAGTAATCTCCCTAGGCTCTAGTCATGAGTTGCCAAGGCTATGGAAGCCTTTTCAGTTCGCTAACTTCAATCTTATTCAGACAGGGTCATAGCCAAAGTGGAAGTTCTCTCCTCCCTTCAGAGAAAGGTACCTCCTTCTTTGATGGCCTTGTTCTTTCCACTGGGATCTCACTCACAGAGATCTTTCATTTAGGTGTTTTTTTTTTTTTTTATTTTTTATTTTTTTATTTTTTTTTTTGCCAGAGTGTCTTGGCTTTCCATGCCTAAAATAGTCTCATGGGCTCTTCAGCCAGATTGGATTCACCTTTTAAAATATTTTAGCTATACATTTAATCACATCTTAAAAAGTGTTTCAGGATCACTTCTTTCCTGCCATCTCACATACCTGAGTGGGTTTCCAAGAGAGTGATGATCTGACCTTAAATAGCTAGTGAATAACAATATGAAAAGTAAACCCAATTGCTGTTTATTAGTCTTTAAAAATCAGTCTTTTCCTATGTGTCCATAAAAGTAGAGTTTTGGCTGTTTCTTCTGGTAATTTATCTCATTTTGATCTTAATGTGTTATTCATGATTTCCCCTTCTTTGTTTCCTTCATCATTAGCAAGTTACACCTTGGAAAAATAATGGCCTCAGGTGACACTCAAAATACAACAGTGAACAGATGATGGTACATATACATATCTATTTATGCACATGTTTGAGTATACAGGCACACATAGCTCTGGAGATAGTTACACTAAGGACTGGAAAATGTGACCTGGAAGAAGGATGTAACTGTTCTCAGTGGGCTGCAGTGACTTGAGAGGACAGAACCAAGGGAAACACTGTGGTTGTTCTCTGTTATGTGAAGACAACTCCATGCATTGTCCTGAAGTACTTAGAAATGGAGGTGGAGAAGGGGAATAAGAGATAAAAGACCTCTACCCAAAGTTGACTTCATTTTTTTGAAAGGAGAAATATTTGATGAGGAAACCTCTGTGGGGCAAGGCATGGCGATTAGGTGATTGCAAGGGAACAATGTGTTCTTAGACCTCCTTTAAATCACAAGCTACTAGCACATTCATTAGTCCTACTGCCTTTCCAAATGCCAAAGAAGTAATCTAATCCATGAGTAATTAAGATACACAAATAAATATTTTGTTATTTGTAATAAATATTTTATTAGTTTTCTTTTTATTCATCTCTTACAAAATATTTCACAGATGATCATATAAATAGCATCAAGTGCCTGATAATAATAATAGAAATAAAAAGAAGGGAATGTCCAACGTGGAAAGCAGTCTGCACAGCAGACTCATAGAATGACAATCATTTTAAATAACACTGTGACCTCAGAATCAGCCCTTAAGCTATTCGTGTGTGGCTGAAAAGCCCATGAGAGCATTTTGGGCATGGAAATCTAAGACACTATGGCAAAAACTATCCTACATGAAGGATCTCTGTGAGTGAGACCTTAATGAAAGAAGTGGCCATCAAAGAAGGATCTACTTTTCTCTGAAGGGAGGAAAGAACTACTTTTCTTATGACCTTGTCTAAATACTGATGCAGTTTGTGGTCACAAAAGGCTTCCATAGCCTTGGCAGCTCATGGCAAGAGAGTGATCACTGATATAATAAATAAGAGTGTTAATATAACAATTAACAACAGAAGTCACTGTGCACTTACTCCCCATGTAGGACCTCTGTCCTTAATGAGTTGTACCATGATAATTAACTGAAAAACTTGTACTCAAACAGTACTTTATATATATTGTGTGTATGGGGGGTACAAACTGTTGAAATATTTACTTAGTATAGTGTTAGTCTTCTGTATGTAAAGTTAATTAAAATGAATCTTAAGAATGGGATGGGAGAGGGAGTAGGAGGTGGGATGGGAGTGGGCGTGGGAGGGTTGGTATTCGGGGAAAAACTACTATGTTCCTAAAGTTGGACCTATGAAATTTTCATTCATTAAATAACATTTAAACAAAAGAAAAACAAAAGAAACAAAAGAAAATAAAAAAAATCTCACTGGAAATGAAACAGGATGAGGGGTGATATTTAAACAATTTAGATTTGTGTTGTTGAAGTTGCTTTATTGGATTTAATTGGCTTGTAGTCATGACTGATCATATGTGAATATACATTGATAAAATGCTAATGTGTTGTATATGAAAAATGAAGATCTGAATAGTTGAAAAATGTCAAATTAATGTAGAACCAGATTATTTCCATTATGCAATCTTGAATTAAGAGTAAGTTCAAATGAGTCAAGTTTTTAGGGAGAAATAATTGGTTCATTTGTTATGTGACAGGGAGTTTAAGGCAATGATAATAGCTGCAAACAGCATCACTGTTTCCCATCCAGCTCTTCTGAAAGGCATCACTAATTGGTTATGATGTTTTGCTACTAAGCAAATGTGCAGTTTTGGATTTTCAATCTTTGGTAGATAGTAATATCTCAAGTTTGTAGGTAGAATTTTATATTCTTTTTAAAAAGATTTATTTATTTGAAGGTCAGAGTTAGAGAGAGAAGGAGAGGCAGAGAGAGAGAAGTCTTCCATCTGTTGGTTCACTCCCCAATTGGCTACACTGGCTGGAGCTTCACTGATCCGAAGCCAGGAGCCTCCTCCAGGTCCGCCATGAGGGTGCAGCAGCCCAAGGACTTGGGCCATCTTCTACTGCTTTCCTAGGCCACAGCAGAGAGCTGGATTGGAAGTGGAGCATCTGGGACTCTAACTAGTGCCCATATGGGATGCCGGCACTGCAGATGTTGGCTTCACCCACTACACCACAGGGCCAGCCCCTATTATCTTTTTATTGTTTTTAATATGTTGTGACACTTTGCTAATTACCTTTGAAATTACACACACATTTTAAATTTTCAGCCTCTTGTCAGTCAGAATTATGAATATTAAAAAAATCTACAGCCAACAAGTAGGTCACTGTATTAGGATTTGCTTGATATTTCCTATATGAATTTCCTCTTAATCATTTTTGATGTTTTTTTATGAATTAGTTATTTTTTTAAAGACAGCGTCAATAGATCTTCCATCTACCAGTTCACTCACCAACTGGTGTCAATGCCTGGGGCTTGTCCAAGCTGGAGACAGGACCTGGAATTCCATCTGGGACTCCCACATAGATGTCAAGAGCCCAGATACCTGGGCCATCTTCTGATACCTTCCCAGGCACATTTGAAGGGAGCTGAATTGGAAGTGGAACAGCTGGGAGTTAAACTGGTGCTGTGGTATGGGATGCCAGTGTTGCATGTGGCACCTTAGCTCACTGTACTACAATACTGGCCCCTATTTACCAGTATCATTATTGAGTTTTATCTTGCTCTGTGCTGGTAGCTCCATTTTTAATCCTTGGAACGTGGATGCGAAAGAAAATGAAATAATTATCTATATAGTCATATGTAGTAGTCTTGCCTCCTAGTAAATGTCTTACTGTTTATTACTGAGCATGTAATCCACTGTCTATGGGCAGCTGGATCTTAGGGGTTTTGCCCAAGGCTTTAAGGGATACACACAGCTCTTTTATGATATTAAACCTTAACGAGCTTGGCTTTCATGCTTTTATATATGTAATAAATTGAAAGGTTAAACCAAATCAAAATTAGGCTTTTATTTCTTATGATGGCATTTCAGCAATTATAATGCCCAGCTAATAAATTATGGAGTGGGTGCCATTTCCTTTTTTTTTTTTATTAAACTTTTATTTAATGAATATAAATTTCCAAAGTATAGCTTATGGGTTACAATGGCTTCCCCCCTCCCATAACTTCCCTCCCGCCCGCAACCCTCCCCCTTCCCGCTCCCTTTCCCCTTCCATTCATGTAAAGATTCATTTTCAATTCTCTTTATATACAGAAGATCAGTTTAGTATATATTAGGTAAAGATTTCAACATTTTGCCCATATAGCAACATAAAGTGAAAAAACTACCATTGGATTACTAATTATAGCATTAAATAGCAATGTACAGCACATTAAAGACAGAGATCCTACATAATTTTTTTTTCAAATTAATTAATTTTCTATGCCATTTCCATTTCAACACCAGGTTGTTTTTTTTCATTTCCAATTATCCTTATATACAGAAGATCAATTCAGTATATAATTAGTAAAGACCTCATCAGTTTGTGCCCACACAGAAACGCAAAGTATAAAAATACTGTTTCAGTACTAGTTATAGCATCACTTCGCTTTAGACGACACATTAGGGACAGATCCCACATGGGGTGTAAGTACACAGTGACTCCTGTTGCTGATTTAACAATTTGACACTCCTGTTCATGGTGTCAGTAATCTCCCTAGGCTCTAGTCATGAGTTGCCAGGGCTATGGAAGCCTTTAGAGTTCGCTGACCTTGATCTTATTCCAATAGGGTCATAGTCAAAGTGGAAGTTCTCTCCTCCCTTCGGAGAAGGGTACCTCCTTCTTTGATGGCCCCGTTCCCTCCACTGGGATCTCACTCACAGAGATCATTCATTTAGGTCTTTTTTTTTTTTTCCATGATATCTTGGCTTTCCATGCCTGCTATACTCTCATGGGCTCTTCCGCCAGATCCGAATGCCTTCAGGGCTGACTCTGAGGCCAGAGCGCTGTTCAGGACATCTGCCATTCCATGAGTCTGCTGTGTATCCCGCCTCCCATGCTGGATCTTTCTCTCCCTTTTTGACTCTATCAGCATTAGCAGACACTTGTCTTGTTTGTGTGATCTCTTTGACTCTTAGACCTATCAGAGCTATCAATTGTGAGATGAAATTGATCACTTGGACTAGTGCGATGGCATTGGTACATGCCATCTAAGAGAAATACATATTGCAAGTGGCCTTCCTACGTCTGAAACTATGTCTTACACACAGTCTAGTGTTAGTGTAAGTGTCTACTTTCCAGATAACAAGGGTTATGTTCTGCCCTTATATTTGTTGAAAGTGTGTTCTCAGGCTCGAATTTCCTAAGTACTTTGGTCTCCTTGTTTGTAAAATGTATTAGTAAGAGATAATGATCAAGGTTGTTTTTAGAATTATTATATACTATATCTAGACCCTAGAGTACTTTACTTCAAAAGTGTACTTCAAAAAGTTGACAAAAGTGGAATTGAAACATATTTATTTTGATGCAAAACATTTTTGGAATCCATGCATAGTTTTGTGTTTGGCCATGATCTATTCATTTCTGAAAGCCAATTTCTAGTGTTATGTTCTTTATTATACCTTTCTAATTTCACACAGATCTTTCATTCATTTTCCTGAAATCCCACAAAAGTACTATCCCTTTTTTATATAAAATAATGGAATTTGGTTTTTCTGAGTAGTAAGGTTAAGCTGTTGCCTCCAACACTGACATATAGCGGCTTGGTTAAATCTTGGCTACTCCACTTCTGATCCAGCTCCCTGATAATGTACCTGGAAAAGCAAATACCTGAGCCCCAGCACCCATGTAGGAAACCAGGATGAAGCTCCTAGGTTCAGCCAAGCCTAACCATAGCCATTGTGGCCATTTTGGGACAGAGCCGGCAAATAGAAGACAAAGCTCTAACACTCCCTCTCTCTCTTTCTCTCTCGCTCTCTCTGTAACTCTGCTTTTCAAATCAATAAAATAGTTTATTAAAATAGTTTTACTTTTAATATTTTTGAGATATTTTTAGCCATGCCTTAGAAAGAATGTGTACAGTTTTTCCTTTGAGAGAGAAATTTATTCTTTTGCTCTTCATTTGTACACGCTTGTTTTTACATATATGTATCTGTCTCATTATCGCTCTGATTATTCCTTACCTCTCAAGGAAGGTAAGAGAGTTGCTATGACTAGTAATTGTGTCATAAAGTGGTGTTCTAGTTTGCCTTTAATGGTTGTCAGCTTTCATTAATGACAGTGTGCCAATGTACAGATGCCATCATTTGTAACTGGCACCTTGTTTTTGACCTTGCTGCCTTTTCTGATTATTCTGTCACATGCTTCCTAAAGACTTGTCATTTTTTATTGTTTCTCATTGTTCTTCTATGTTCAATCTGAATATTTTTTTCTTTCAGAGTTCAAACACAGTGTGAAAGACAGTGGAAATTAGCCATCAATCACTATATAAGAAACATCTTGAATGTCATAGATTAAGATTTTTTTCTTTTAGGATTCATGAGTCTTCTATACAGAGAGTGTAATAAAGACCTTGCAAGAGTCATTCTGGATGTTAACTTTGTCAGAAAAATAGCTCCATGGCCCAGGTCTAAGTAGAGACCATTCTTATTCTTATTGTGCTACCTAAGATTTAGTGCAACTGGTGGTATATTCCAGGAAAATTACCTTTATGAATGTAGTAACTCACATTTAAGGAAAATACCTTTAATAAGGGCTTTTTCTTTTCATTTGAGTGGCGAAGACATAAACACACAGAGGTAGGGAGACAGAAAGAAACAGAGAAAGAGAGTTCCCAAAATCTACTGTTTCACTTCCCAAATGTCTGCAGTGTCCAAGGCTGGTCTGGGACCAGAGCCAGTAGCTGGGAAACAATCCAGGTCTCCCACGTGGTCCATGTAGGACCATCCTCACTTCTTCCCAGGGTCTGTATCTGCATGAAGCTGAATCAGGAAGTGGAGCTGGGATTCAAATCCAGGCATTCTCACATAGGATACTAAAACCACTTTACTAACTACCTGTTCCCTTTAGTGAGTTTTTAAATGTATACTTAACATCCATACAATTTAAATCTGTTAAATTAGTTTTTATCTACATTAGGGAAAATATCTTAAATCCAGTAAATACAGAAAAGTTCTGAACCAACTTTCAGTCCACAGTGGCAGGTGCTCGGCCTGGCCAGGCTAGGCCAGAGCCATTATTATTTTGAGGAATGAGGTCCGCATCTCCCATAAAGGTGGCAGGAATCCAGTTATTTGAGTTATCATCTCTGCCTCCTAGAGATCTGCATTGGTAGAAAGCTGGAGTAAAGAGCCAGGGCTAGGAATTAAACACAGGTACTCTGATGTGAGACATTGGATTCTTTTTATTCCAGAAAAAAGTTTTATTTATTTATTTGAGAGGCAGAGTTACAGACAGAAAGAGGGAGTGATATAAAGGTCATCCATCTGCTGGTTTACTACCCAAATGGACAGATCAGAAGCAGAGACCCAAGCACTTGAGCCACCTTTCACTGCTTTCCCAGGCCATAAGCAGAGAGCTGGTTCAGAAGAGGAGCAGTCAGGACACAGACGGGCACTCATATGGGATGCTGGTGCCACAGGCAGAGGCTTAGCCGACTATGCCACAGTGCTGGCCCTGGGACATTGGCTTCTTAACTGCTACATTAAAATCCCGCTCCCAAGAACAGTTTTTTTCAAAGTGAGATTATTGTTGTTGATATTAACCTCCATCATTTGGCTTGAGACAGTATTTGTTAAGTCCCCCACCATTTCTTATTAGACTCTTTGAAAGAAAATCACCTATGCAGCCTACGCTGAAGCAATGAAAAGTTAGGTTCCACCTTTTTTTAAAAAAAAATTTATTTATTTATTTGAAAGTCAGAGTAATGCACAGAGAGAGAGAGAGAGAGAGAGAGAGAGAGAGACAAAGGTCTTCCATGTGCTGATTCACTCCCCAGTTGGCTGCAATGGCCTGAGCTGTGCTGATCCGAAGTCAAGACCAGGAGTTTCTTCCAGGTCTCCTACGCAAGTGCAGGGGCCCAAAGACTTGGGTTATCTTACACTGCTTTTCCAAGCCATAGCAGAGAGCTGGATTGGAAATGGGGCAGCTGGGACTTGAACTGGTGCCCGTATGGGATGTCGGCACTGCAGGCGGTGGCTTTACCCGCTACACTACAGCGCCAGCCTCAGGTTCCACCTTATTAAGGCTTGAATAGCTATATCAATTATTTGGAATTCTTTGTCACGGGAGCTTTGTGTATTCTTATCTATTCATTCAAGTTTTTATTTAGATCAGTATGTAGTCATTGACATTTATTATGTACGGTGGGGTATAATCTAATAATGCTTTATTTTATTGCTCAAGCTGTTCTATCTTTGGATACTGGAAACTCTGTTGGCTCCTGTATTTATTTGGCATACTCTCAGTTATGTGTGTTTAACTAAGCACTTTCTTGCTTTCTGACCTTAAAAAATGCCCAGGTTCAATGCTCTGCAAAAACAAGTATACAGGACAAGGGTCAATATGCCTGTTTATGGGAAATCAATGATAATAGAGTAAAATGTTAAATTGCAAGAAAAATATTTCTTCAGTTTCTGCAATTTAATATTTTGTATTAATTTTTTTTTTACTATGAGTGTGGTTAATCACTTTCAGATGTGTATTTCCTTGACATCTTGAGTTTAAAATCACTGGGATGCAAGAGTTAAATCTTTAGACAATGGCAAAGTCATGAATTAAAAGTGATAGGTTTTTCTCTTTATCTATTTAAAAAGAATTGAAACCAGGGTATTAAGTAAATAAGTAAGCCACAAAAATATATAGAAAAAAATGGGGAATGCTTGCATACCACTTATTTTGAAATTTCTGTTGAGAACATGTATATGTCTTATTTGTGTAAGTTTGTGTGTGTGTGTATGCATGGAAAGAGAGAGCACTAGTTCTTAACTTATTTTTATGACTTCTGTATCAGCTTATTACCTCCACAATGTACCTCCAAGTCTTTTCACCTCTTTATCCCTGGCATCTGACATCATATTTGGCACTATTGAATGTTTTCTGACTAAATGAATGAGTGGATGGATGAGGAAAGAAAGAAATCTCCAATGCACATTTGAGTGAATACTTTTTATAATTATAGGGATAAGATTCAATGTTAAATCCAGAGTGTAACAATAGCAGATATATTAAAATGATACTTTACCCTATTACCAGTTTGATTAATGTCTCATTTTTCCCCTAACATCATAGTGAACACATTATTCAAGTATATTTCTTGCTAGAATCCTCATTGTAAGATTTAAGAAATTGTTCACATTTTATTATTCACATAATCATAGGATCTTCTTGGATGTTTTTTGATTGAAAATCCTTTGAGGACATGGCATAACTAATGAGTGGTTCTATAAACTGCAGAGGAAAATTTGTAGGGAAAATTAGTAAAATGAGTTGAGTTTGTAAGTTAAGGTAGACTTGTATCAATGCTCATTTCTCTTACATTGCTAAGTGTCAGTCAGACCCCCCTCTACCATAATCTTTGATTCCAAGTTATGGGGACATCACTGAGAATCAGACTAATCTTGAAAAGGACATGTTCTCTTTAGTCCTCAGAATGGTATAAAACTCCATTACTTAAGTGTGAATTTTCCATCCTTTTCAATGAAGAAGTGACATGAATGTCCATAAAGATTTGTTGTAGTTTTGGAAAGGATGTCAAAAGATGTTATCCGTAAACTGTTGTTTTACATAATTAGTTTTAGGTTAACCAACATTTAGTTTTGCTTTCTCTCTAAAACCGTAAAACGAAGAACCACTTGGTTCCATATTTATTAGTCATCTATATTAATATTAGCCCCCTAAAAGCATGAGAATATCAGTGTGTAACTCCCTTGGGTCCTTTATTCAAACAATTCCTTTGTTCTCCTTAAGCTGTATTATTTAACATATCTGTAAATTGTATGCTTCATAACTGTGCTCTAAGTCGGCTGGGATATTTGCTGGGTTTTCTGGATGTTGTTCCACTAAATACTCTCCCACACATTCTACTGTTTCAATTATAGGTTCAGAGAGAAATTCTTACTATGAATTCATCATGAAAACACAGTGACTGGGGACCAAGTCACTATAACTATAAACATATATTTTATGCTTTTTCTTAGCTAAGCACCCATCACCATTATTTATAAATCATCTAGTTCTCAGGGCTAGACCTAGACCACCAAAGAAAAATATATGTAATCTATGCTCTGCTCTATGTCCACAGGCTTGTATACTTGTTTAATGTAGGGTATTTTAATTAGAGTTATAAACATAATATGGCATATTATGTTACACTGGGACTGTTCGTGTATTAGAATACTGTACTACTGACTGGCCAACTTTAGATATTCACAGGAAATATTTATATAAGTTTGTACGAAAATTTTTCCTTTTTGTTTGAAGAATTTTATAAAGAAACAGTTATAGTCCTTGTTCACATAACAGAATTTTTGAAAAGCAAATAATATAATTATGCAATAATAGAGTCTTTGAAATCTGATCATAGATTATAATGCCTTTATCCTATCCCACAAGTGTAAATGATTTCTTCCTCATACTTATTTTCATTTTCTCTTTCCCTGTGTCAGTTTACATTCTTTGCAACCTCAATAGTTAAGGAAAATAAATAAATAGAAGTTAGGCTAGGAGAATCTAGAAATATTAGTCCAGGGCCTCTGGTAAACTGTTCAGATTCCATCAAACATCAAGAATTTTGTGTATATGCAAAGACAGGTGTGTTGCTGTGGATTCGTTCTGAGAGGAGGAGTACGGTGGGGACAAGAGGTACAGAGTCACCACCCAGACCCTGGGAGTCGGATGAAAGCAGGCCAGAGGTGAGCAGCCTGCAGACTCATTTATTTCAGTTGGTACAGAAGCTTATATAGCTGAGGTAGCCAATCCGGTCAAGGGGCAGTTTATGCCCTAACCAATCACAGCCTGTTGCCAGGCGGGCTCCATTGCCAGGTGATTTCCCAGGTGGTTTCTGAAGCCATTCCTGAGTAACTGACACTGGCTTGCTAGTGGCCATCTTGGCATGGCTTTCTCATTCCACCACAAGAATTTTGTATATATCAAGGACAGGTGAATTTAACTGAATAGAACACATAATAATACTCTCTGTGGACATATCAAAACAAGTTTATTACTGTTGCTGCTAGTATTGCTTTGGGGAAAATATTAAAATACCTCTGTTTTTGGTGAGATAAATTCAATCATGGATATTATCTAGGTTCCTTTTTCAGTAGTCACTGGAAAAATGCTTCTGTGCTAAATAACTCTTTTACTTATTATTTCATGTTTAATTATTTCCCTAATGCAAGCTTCTTTACTTTCAGACAGAACAAGGACTCCGGAAAGTATGGGAAGAAAGTGAGAACCATGCTAATCATTGGCAACAGGCTGTCATCATGCTAGGAAAGTTAAGGAATTTTGAAGTTATATTCCAAGGGATTAGAACAAGGGATCTTGGAGGAGGAGCAGCAATTGATGATATTGAATTTAAAAACTGCACAACTGGTAAGTTTCTATAAAACATTTCCATTTAGAAACACATTTATAATCTAGCCACTTTTTCTTTGCTGTACCTTTATAAAATGTTCTGTTGTATATTATGTGCAGACACAATGAATTGGAATGTGAATTGTTGTGAACAACTACATGGTTTTGAAGAGCCAAAGTGACTCCATTTTAAAACAATTAAAAAAAGCAGCCTCCATTTCCTGTAGCAGACCCGAGTCCTTGTAAAAGCAGGCATTGCAGAGATATCCAAGCTTACCAGCGACAGCCAGCTCAGTAGACCAAGGACAGCAGAGTAGAGACTGCTAAACAAAGTAACTCCCTGTACCCAAAGCTTCCATGCTGTATGTAACTCTTTTTTTTTTTTCCTGCTGATGTAGCCCTCTTTTCCTTTAAAAACTCTCCCAAACAAGGACCGGAGCCTCTCTCATTCCTCCACTGGGCCAGTTGGTTGGATGGGGTTGGATGGGGTTGCAGCTTGTACTCCCGAATAAACCTTGCTTTTTGCAGTTCAGTGTGATCGACTCTCTGGGGGTCTCTGCAGGGATCTAACAATCTGGGCACAACAGTTTAAAGATGAAACCTATGATAGTCTGTTCAGGCTGCTTTCACAAACTGCCACAGGTGGGGTGCCTTATAAACAACACACATATTTTTCCTCAGTTCTGGAGGTTGGGAAATCCAGGATCAAGGCATTGGCAGAATCAGTATCTGGAAAGGAATCATCTGTTGGTTCCTTGACAGCACTTTCTTGCTGTGTGCTGGGAGGGTGGAAGGGTGAATGAGCTTCCTTGGGCCTATTTTAGAAGCATACTAATTCCATTTAAGAGGGTGTTGCCCCAATGAACTACTCCTCTCCCAGAGGCCCCTGAGATCACTTGAGGATTAGGATTTGAACACAGGAATTTAGAAGGGATGCAAAGATTCAGAGCCTAACAGTCCCTTCTCCATCTTCCAGCGGCACAATGAACTCCCCTCTCATGTATACCTCCTTCCTTCCTTCCTTCCTTCCTTCCTTCCTTCCTTCCTTCCTTCCTTCCTTTCTTTCTTTCTTTCTTTCTTTCTTTCTTTCTTTCTTTCTTTCTTTCTTTCTTTCTTTCTTTCTTTCTTTCTCCTTCCTTTCTTCCTTCCTTCCTTCCTTCCTTCCTTCCTTCCTTCCTTCCTTCCTTCCTTCCTTCCTTCCTTCCTTCCTTCTTGACAGGTAGAGTGGACAATGAGAGAGAGAGAGAGAAAGGTCTTCCTTTACTGATGGTTCACCCCGCAATGGCCGCTGTGGCCAGCGCACTGCACTGATCCGAAGCCAGGAGCCAGGTGCTTCTCCTGGTCTCCCATGCGGGTGCAGGGCCCAAGCATTTGGGCCATCCTCCACTGCACTCCTGGGCCATAGCAGAGATGGACTGGAAGAGGAGCAACTGGGACAGAATCCAGCGCCCCGACCGGGACTAGAACTTGGTGTGCTGGCATTGCAGGTGGAGGATTAGCCTATTAAGCCGCGGTGCCGGCCTATACCTCCTTTCTAACATGTAGACGTGTTCTCCTCTGGATTTATTTTTCACCATGATTTACAATGTTAAGCTGAATATTTATATGCATATTACTAATTTGCATTCATTAAAAACTGGCCAGTAAGAGTGGGTTAGAAACTTGGCAGTTAGTGCATATATGAGAAGGAAATTTAGCTGGATAAATTCAAGCAGACTTGGGTTAGAGCTGGGTTTAGGAGATTAAAAATGCTTCTCCATCATGTGAATTATAACTTGGAAAAAGCTTGCTATGGTTTATCATGCTTCTAAATGTGAAGTACTCCTACACGTATTTTCTTTATAAAACTACCCAGAAAATGTCAAAATAATTATAAATACATTTGTACAGTTTCACAGTGTGCCAAGTTCTTTTGATTTCCAAAACAGTTCTGTGTGATACATACTGCCAATGAGGTACATGTGTTCTGTGGCTTACTATACTGAGTCACTTAGTAGGTACTCTCTGGTACTGGAGTGAAACCTGACTGCTATTTAATTTTATTGTTGCTCTCATATTAAAATATCCTTCCACTGTGGCAATTAAAAAAATGTGACTTTGGGCCGGCGCCATGGCTCAACAGGTTAATCCTCCGCCTTGCGGCGCCGGCACACCAGGTTCTAGTCCCGGTTGGGGCTCCGGATTCTATCCTGGTTGCCCCTCTTCCAGGCCAGCTCTCTGCTATGGCCCGGGAAGGCAGTGGAGGATGGCCCAAGTCCTTGGGCCCTGCACCTGCATGGGAGACCAGGAGGAAGCACCTGGCTCCTGGCTTCAGATCAGCAAGATGCGCCGGCCGCAGCAGCCATTGGAGGGTGAACCAATGGCAAAAAGGAAGACCTTTCTCTCTGTCTCTCTCTCTCACTATCCACTCTGCCTGTCCAAAAAAAAAAAAAAAAAAAGAAAAAAAAATGTGACTTTGGATTTGGTGGTGTTACAGCATTTGGTCTTTCTATGAGTACTGGAGCTTCAAAGCATTCTGCTTAGAATAATCCTCTAAATTCTGATTCCCACACCTTCGATGTTTCCAGGAAAATTGCTGATCTTTTGGAAAAGCTACCTTACATGTGTTACATACACTTAACACTTGGGCTGCATTTGATTTCAGGTACACATAGCTCTGGGTATCTTGGCCTACAGGAAACAGGATTGGGCTTGGAGAGGTCTTGGAGGGTGCTTCAACCCAGGGAAGTGGCACTCTGCACATATGAAAAGGGAATGTAGGTGTGAGAATGTGCTGCTTAAGCCCTTTCCTAGTGATTTCATCTTGGATGTCAAGTTTTGAGTATGATCAATTATTTTATCTAAAAATGGTTTTTGCAATTTAAGGAAACATTCTTAAGTTTTTCTGATTTTTACAAAGAAATAAGCTCTTAATGCACAAAGAAATACCTTTCCTCACAAGGGAAGCAGAAGGATTCCTAGAAGGGCAGAGTCAAGTAGAAGATGAGATTATCATCCTGGCTTTGTCTAGTTTCATGAAGAACTTTGCAATGTTTCTTTCCTTCTTCACCTTAAAATCCTAAGACAATTTACATGATTATAATTAATTTTGTTCAACACAATCCATTACTCAGCATATCGAGTTATATTTTAGTATCTCCTATTTAGTGATAAATTACTTTTTTCTATAATTCTTTATTGTCAAATAAAAAGGTATGGTTCATTGTAGTTGAATATGATCAATTGCATATTAAATACATTTTAGGAAAAAGTAACTCTTCAATTTTAATAGCCCAGCCTGCTACAAATCATGAATACTAATAGATTATTTTTAGTTGATATGGAAAGAATTTTAAAAGCATAGTGAGAAAGTTTGAAAGACCATGAATGGTACTAAAAAATGAATTATAATAAAAACCTCCCTAGTGTTAAATTATATGCTAATGAAATATCAATGCTAGGTAACATGGGTGATGAGAAGGAGCTTAGAGGATAGTTACCCTAAGTTACTTTCTACTATTACTAGTTTAGAAGGAGAAAGCAGCATTTAACAAAAACAAAAACAAAAACAAAAACAAAAAAACCTAAAGGTCAGAGCACTTTAGTACAGTGACTGAAAAAAAATCACAATTATGTAAAAGAAGTGTCTTAGTACTTACTTCAATAAAAGCAAAAATTATAAATAAAATATGAATCTCAAGATGTCAAGTATCCTAGAAAACCTGTATTTAGGAATATACTGCTTGCTTAATTTTAGATTTTGTTCTCATAGGAATGTTACCCATAGTCCACTATAGAAAATGTGTTTGTCTAAAGAGATAGTTGTTTTCCATTTTCCTATTTTTCTTCTTCTCTTTGCCTTTATTAAAAATGTAAGCAAAAATAATGAAATGCATCCTTAACTGTGATTCTCAATCTTGTCTGCACATTAAAATCTCTTGAGGAGCTTAAAATATTATCTCTACTCTCTCTACCTAGGCCTTGATTTGGACTAATTAAATCATTCTGGTGTGAGGTCTAAACATCCATACAATTTAAAGCTTTAGGTAATTGTAATGCAAAGGCAATAATATGCGTCCTTATATTACATGTAAAAGAATATTTTTAATGTATATGTATATGGCATTTTTTAACACTGGGGTTTGATATAGTATTATTCCTCAAGTGTTTGAACTTTTACTTTTGCCAAAATTATGTTACAATCCAAAAATCATTTAATAATCAAAAATTTACTTTTTCTCCAAAAAACCACTATTGAGTTTTGACTGCCATGTAAGAATTGCACTTATTGTATGCAACCATATAAGTTGGATTATACAATGGTTGTGAAATAGTCATCACCATGAAAGCCATAAACCTACATATTTCATCTCAATGTGCCATCCCACTCCCTTTATATTTTTAAGGTTTAAACTTTATTATTATTTGACAGGCAGAGAAAGAAATACAAAGACAAATAGAGAAAGATCTTCCTTCTCCTGATGCACACTCTAAATACCCTTAACAGCTGGGTCTTGACCATGCTGAAGCCAGAAATCTAGAATTCAGTCTCAGTCTCTAACATGAGTTCTCAGGAACCCAACCACTTTGAGTTACTTGCTGCCTCCCAGCGTGTGCACGAGCAGGAAGCTAGAATTTTAAGTGGGAGCCCAAGCAGCTCTGATATGGATGTGAGGTCCGAAGCAGCATCTTCACCTCTCTACCAAATGCTTGCCCTGGTTTTACTTCTTAATTTTTTTTTAACAATAAAAGTATTGAATGTAAGCTCTATCCTAAAGAAATTTTAAATCTATAATACTTGTCACCGCTGTATAATGTGATAACCCCATAACTTTCCTTCCATAAATGAAATGTTATACTCTTTAACCATCACCTCCATATTTTCTTCTCCCTCCCAAACTTCAGAAACCACCAGTCTATTCTCTGCTTCTATGAATTCAACAATTTTAGATTCCATGAATAATGATATTTTTGTGGTAGCTTCAGGGATTTCCATATATAACATCATGTCATCTGCAAACAGAAATAATTTCACTTGTTGCTTATTTGAATGTCTTTTTTCCTTTTCTTGCCAATTTGGCCTGACGAGGACTTTCAGTACTGTGTTGAATATTAGTGTCAAGAATGGACATCCTTTTCTTGTTCCTTACCTTTGAGGAAAAACTTAGCATTTCACCATTAAATATGATGCTATCTGTTATATCTAAATTTGTCAAAGATTGTTATCATTAAAGGGTGTTGAATTTTGGCAAACTCTTTCCTTGCTTATATTCAGATGACCATAGGTTTTTATCCTTCATTCTCTTAGTGTAATGTTCCACATTTGTTGATCTATGTGGTCGAGCAATCTGCACTCCATGCATAAATCTCAGTTGATAATAGTGTATGTTCCTTTTAATGCTCTGTTTTCTTGTTTGCCACGTTTTGTTGAAGAATTTCATATGGTTATTGGATAGAATGTTCTGTTTAGATCTATTAGATCATTTTGGTCTTTAGCATCATTGGTTTTCTTAATTTTTTTTAAGATATATATATATATATATATATATATATATATATATATATATTTGAAAGGCAGAGAGACAGAGGCAGAGAAAGAGAGAGAGAGGTCTTCCATCCATTGGTTCATTCCCTCAAATGGCTGCAATGGCTGGATCTGCCCCAATTGAAAGCTAGGAGCCAGGAGCTTCCTCTGGGATTCCCCTGTGGGTGCAGGGGCCCACGGATTTGGGCCACCTTTCTACTATTTTCCAAGGCCATAGCAGAGAGCTGGATCAGAAGTGGAGCAGCTGGGACTTGAACCAGTGCTCATATGGAATGCTAGTACTGCAGACAGTGGCTTTACCAGCTACACCACAGCACCAGCCCCAGCACTGTTTAACTCTTGTTTCTTTTGTGATTTTTTCCACTGGACGATCTGTTCATTGCTATAATAGGGATGCCCACTAATACTGCATTGAAGCATTTTCCTCTCTATAACTCTGTGTTATAAAACAGTATGTCTGGCATTAGGCACAAAAATATTTAAAATTGTCATACCTTGTTTTGATACCTTGATAATTTTTTTTCTCTTTATATACAGAAGATCAATTTAGTATAAAGATTTCAACAGTTTGCACCCACATAGAAACACAAAGTGAAACATACTGTTTGAGTACTAGTTATAGCATTAAATCAAAATGTACAGTATATTAAGGACAGAAATCCCACATCAGGAGCAAGCGCACAGTGGCTCCTGTTGTTGACCCAACAAATTGACACTCTTGTTTGTGGCATCAGTAATCACCCTAGGCTCTTGTCATGAGTTTTCAAGGCTATGGAAGCCTTCCAAGTTTGCCGACTCTGCTCATATTTAGACAAGGTCATAAAAGACAGGGTGAGGATAGTAACCAATGATCCTAAGAGTGGCCTTAACCAGGTCTGAACAATTATACAGCATTAAGTGGGGAAGAGGACCATCAGTACACACAGGTTGGGAGTAGAGCCATTGGTGGTAGAGTAGAGGTTATGATTACAAAGGAATGAGGCCCAAGTGCACTAGACAGGGTCTAGAACAAAGGACAGGGTCATTATTAGAGGAGCTAAGAAAGGTGCTGTCTAAGCTATAATTAAGTTTTCTAATTGAGAGGCAAACAGAACCTGATAGAAGGGGCTTGATAATAATCTGGTGGGCTTTAGGCCTTGTAAGTTAAGAGGCCCAGACCTACCTATCTCTTCACATGGGGTACATCCTAAGGGAGGTGTGAACCTCCTAGGGGAAGGCACTCTGTTGACTTTCATTACTTGGCTGGCCTGGGAGGAGAGCTGGCCAGGTAAAGGCAGGGGGCATCTCTAACAAGAAATTTACAGTTCTGCCTGCAATGTTGCTGACCCTACTTGACCATACCCTCAGCTGCAGTGGTCACTTTGGAAGTTGGGCTGAGTGAAGGGCTTTTCAGCTTGGAGCCAATAAGATCTGTGGCTCTGACCTGGGCATACTTCGACTCCAGGGCAGGTCCATTTCCAGTGATCCAACTCTTGGCAGAGCGGCCAGGGCTCTTCACAAGCTGACTTCTGCTGAAGCCCAGGCTTACCACTTTGAAAGCCACTACAGTGGACTGGCCTGTTGGGTCTCCTTGAGGGCAGATCACCGTACAGATCAGCCATGAATAGGCCTGCCACCCATTGCTTCTGATGCCTAGCTTTCTTTTCCTCCTGGTTTGTGTTAAAGCAGACCAGAGGATGCAAGTCAAGGGAGTGCCCAAGTCCGATCTCTAATCTTCGGTGGCCTGAACTACAGGTGTATAGTCACAGGCATGTTCTGTAGTAGTTTTTCTAAGGTAGACAATGCCCATGAGGAAAATTATATTCTCACTTTAAAACTTTCTTTCCCTTTGGTCTGAAAGGGAGGTTTTTTTTTTCTACTTACTGTATACTTGGCTGATGGTGAAGTGAATCTAGCTATGAGATTATTATTTAAGTTCTTATTTTGGCTATGCTGTTACAGAAAAATGTTAGCCATCTCTTATAAGGTCTAAAGATTAAATTGTGCGTCCTACAGATTCCTTCATAATAGAATTAGTTCCCTAACTTGAAGAGAATAGAGAAATGAAAGAACAAGTTGGGCTTAGAATAGAGAAATGAGGGAGCAAGTCCTAGATCGCTTGCTGACAATAGCAATATTACATGAATACTTAGCAAACCGTTTCAACCATTAGATAACAACTTAAGAAAACATTTACCAGAAGGTCCAATGCCTTCTATAAATTTTAAGAATCATGTATTTGTAAACACCTCTTAAATATCTAACATGGTGTAGTTTGTTTAACCAGTAAACTTAAGCACAATCATATAAAATGTTTTTAGTTTCTTTCTACCAACAAGTTTAAAACATATGATACACAGATTCAGGTCACACGAATTAAAATGTATCTTTGATTGATTTTAGCAGCTTAAATTTATGGACAATCTTATCTATAAGCCATTTAAAATAAAACTCTTAATAAAATTTCCCCATGTGGACATACAATATGTACGCACATATGCTATGTTATAGCATAATAGACCAATATCAAAATCCAAAATATCTGGTTGAAATAAGATTCCTTAAAATCATGACATAACATAGACCAAATTTGATCATTGTTACAAGTTGATTATTCAAATCTTTGAAAATAAGCACATATTTAAATAACTCTTAATAAAAATTCAGCTGTTTTTGAACAATTAGAATTTAACAGACATCAAGAGAACATAATAGATTACTTTAACACATTCCTCTAACAGAGCATCAGAGTTTAATTCTATGTCAAAGAGAAATTGAGCTTCCTGTGATCTTTTGCTGTGAGGTTTCCTTCCTTTACCTTCTTTCATATTGGTGACCATGTTTCTGTGTTTTTGTGTGTAACACATCTTTAAGCATCTTTTGCAGGGCAGGATGAGTGGCAACAAATTCTTTCAGTTTCTGTTTGCTATGAAAAGTCTTAATTTCACCTTCATTCACAAATGAGAGCTTTGCAGGATATAATATTCTGGGCTGGCAGTTTTTCTCTCTTAGTACCTGGGCTATGTCTCGCCATTCCCTTCTAGCTTGTAGGGTTTCTGCTGAGAAGTCTGCTGTGAGTCTAATTGGAGATCCTCTGAGAGTAATCTGACGTTTCTCTCTTGCACCTTTTAGAATCTTTTCTTTATGTTTCACTGTGGTGAGTTTGATTACAATGTGTCGTGGTGAGGATCTCTTTTGGTCATGTTTATTAGGGGTTCTATAAGCTTCCTGTACTAGGATGTCTCTGTCCTTCTCCAAACCTGGGAAATTTTCTGCTAGTATCTCACTAAAAATGCCTCATAATCCTTTCTCCCTCTCCATGCCTTCAGGAACTCCTAGAACCCGAATGTTAGATTTTTTAATAGTATCCTGTAGATTCCCGACAATATTTTTTAGATTTCTAATTTCTTCTTCTTTTCTTTGGTTTGCCTGTTTCCTTTCCTGTTCTCTGTCTTCTAAGTCTGATATTCTCTCTTCTGCTTCGCCCATTCTGTTTTTAAGGCTCTCTAATGTGTTTGTCATTTGATCTATTGAATTCTTCATTTCATTATGATTTCTCGTCACTATCACCGTTTCTTGTTCCACTAATTGTTTCATTTCATTTTGATTCCTCCTTAATATTTCACTTTCACGAGATTTTCTATCTTGTCCATGAAGGATTTCTGTAGTTCAAGAATTTGTTTTTGAGAACTTCTTAATGTTCTTATCAATTTTTTGAGATCCGCTTCTTGCATTTCTTCTGTCTCATCATCTTCATAATCTTGCATTGGGGTGTCTTTTTCATTTGGGGGCGTCATAGTGTCTTCCTTGTTCTTGTTACCTCGGTTTTTGCGTTTGTTGTATGGCATGTTGGAGATATTTGGTTTCTTCACTGTGGTGTTTTTTTTTTTCTTGTTATACTATGACTCTAGATTAAGTGGACTGTCTGCTTTCAGTGGAGCCTTAGAGGCTTGAGATGGGTGTGGACTGAGAGCTGTGTTTGGTTCCTCAGGGTTGAGGGTGTGTCAAGATGACACTCCCAGGTTAGGCGTGGTAAATCTCTCTTTCTTTCTTTCTTTCTTTTTTTTTTTTTTTGATTCAAAAGGGATGTAAGTCCACACAGCTGAACATAATTGGAGGTAGTTAGCAGGCAAATGATATACCCACAGGAGCCAGAGATCAGAAGCTCTTTCTCAAGGACCACACAGGGAATCTCTGCTGCCCTCGGTGTGGGCTCCAATTCTCCTGCAGTCTCCCACTGGGTTGCCAAGTTAGATCCTAATCTCCTGTTATTTCACCCCCCCAGAGTCAGGTTTTTCTGCTCGGCTCAGGGCCGGTGCAGACCCGAGGTCGCCCTGCTTATGACGTATGTCCAAAATGGTGCCTGCTCTTTGTCTTGCTCGCCCTTGAGGGGTGAGCGGAGAGAGAGAAACTCATGTCCGTTTCGGTCACTTTTTTTTTTTTTCCTCTCTCTCTTCTAGTTAGCCTGGTGAACTTTTCCCCATGGAGTGTCAAGCCTCGTTCCCTCTAGTCTCCTCTTTCCGCTTGCCCGCTGGTGTCTCGGGCTACTGCGGTTCGGCTCACCTCGCGTTCCAGCGCTGGTGCGTTGAGTCTGCCACTGGTGTCCCGAACTTGGGCTCCCACGCTCTCCACGCAGGTCCACTGTGAATCACTAGTTCCGGAAGAGTTTCCTCTGCTGTTTCTTCCCCTACTCTTCCTTGACCATGCAGTATCTCCACTTTTATTAACCTGTGTCTTGCCGAAGAATATCAATGTGCTCCCTTCCTATTCCACCATCTTGCCACTCTCCTCGATACCTTGATAATTTAATATATATACATATACATATATATATCATGAATCTTTGTATAGCTTTGCAATAATAAATATGTTTTCTAAAATCAGAACTGCAAATTATAAAATATATCCTTCAAAGTGGTGACAATGCCAATAATGTTATAATATGCCACAAGTAACTGTAATGTAACTTTAAAGGAAACTGATTTGATTCAGTATATATTATAAATAGTTCTTCACAGAATCATACCATCTAAATGGCAATGTACTCTTATTTCATATGTTTAAAAAATGGAGAGGGAGAAATAGGACTTTTGGAGTACTAGTAATGCTTTGTTCTCTTGTATGTTGGTGTGATCAGATGACAAAACACTTGTTTATATGTTACAAAATATATAACACTTGGAACAAATTGAATAACTATCATCCGATCTTTTTTCATGTATTATATCATAATATAAGTGTGACATTATTAATGATTACCATAATTAGAACATTTAAGTTGAATTCCAAAAAAATGTAATATATTGACTGTGTAATTAAATTCAAAATGAAAATGATACTACAAAATTGTCATCAAAGAAATGATCAAAACCTTAGCAGATCCAAAATGTAGAATAACATATTCCAGAGGTGTCAAATAATTAAAATATCATATTTGGGGGATATTGGTTATATTTGAGGGGCAGGTCTTTTCCATAAATGTGTAATTTATGGTTTGTCTCATTCAGCATGAGCACTTTTTAGTGTAGAAATTAAAGGTAACTGGTTTGTGTCAGTGAGAAAGTGGCAATTACTGTTTTTACTATTGAGGTTTGGTACTAAAATTCATAACTAGTAGTAAAAATGAAATTTCAGTCAGTAGTGAAAATAAAGCTGTAATATCTTCATCTGTCCAGTTCACGGATACCTGACTTCTGTCCAGGAAATTCTGGACATAATCAAGACATCCTTGGAGAGGTTTAGACAAGAAGCAAGGCCTCAGTCAGGTATTCCACAGACTTGGGCACTATTTCTTTTCTTGTTATCTATGTAGAATTGTTGCAGAAACAACAATGGTGACATGGAGGGCTATGTGGGCAGAGTGTATTGCACTCAGAACTATCCTGTAGGTCTAGCAGGTAACTACATTTTGTCTCATAGGCACTCAAGTCCCCATAAGTCATGAAAGGCACAGTCATGCAGGTGGGACCATCCAGCTGGTTGCAATCATAAGAATGGCCCAGCAGGGACTTGTTTAGGACTCATGAACTCTTCAAAGGGGTCATAACCCTGACAGACAACAAAGGCCTTGATGCTGGAGTTCCAGCTGTCCTTGGGCTTGGCACAGAACACATTGAAGAAATCACACGGGTAATCGTAGAGCACCATCACATCCTGGCTCTGGGACATTTTGGCCATGAAGCAGCCTGAGAGCTTTAGGATGTGTGTGGCAATGTTCAGGGTGACTAGGAGATGGGCCTACATATACTCATCAGCATCATGAAGACCAGTTACATTAGGATCTCCATCACACACCACTGGGTAGGTGGGGCAGCCGGCAAAGTGCTGCATGATGTCTGTGGCAGTGGACAGCTGGGAAGTGTCTCCCTGGACCTGGACCCTACTTTGTAGTGGAACCACAGCCTGTAGCTCCACAACCACCACCTTGGCCCACAACTTTCTGACTCAGCATCTGGCTCCAGTGGCCCAAGACAGCAAACAGGCCAACTGTTTGTGTCAAACCTTGAAAAACTTGGAATTTCTTATCAAACTGTAACCATTTGAAGCACTACAGGTACACCTGAAACTCTCCTTGGCCAGGCAGTAGTAGACAGTCTGCTAGACTTCAAAGTCAGACCCATCTCACATGCTGTTTGCTCAGAAACCTGCAATGGTCAGCTGATGCCACCCTGTGTCAGTAAGCCTATGAGCAGGAGACCACTTAGCTTGGGTCTGAAGCCTTCTCTGTGCGAACCACAGGTACTAATACAGCCACAGAGACCGCTGGCAGACCACACTCCTTCCCTTGCTGGTGGGACAGCAAGTATGTGCCTCCATGGCCTCAGCCTGGATTCCTGTCCTCTGCACCCTAGAGCTTACTTTAGCTTTCTGACTGTGGAGAAGCAGGAGGAAGGAGACTGGTTTGTGTGGCCTGATTCTTGGTAAGAGTGAAAACCACGGAGAGATTGTATGGCTTCAGTTTGTGTTTGCAGTAGCCCCAAGTGCCTACTGCACATGCACAAGGGTATGGCAGCCAGGCTAATTTGGAACCCCGTGCTAATTAGGAAGCCCGTGCTGCTGTGAGTCTTTAACCCAACCTGAACACACCATATGAGTCCTGTCATCTTGGATCCTCCTATGTATGTTTTTGCAGTTTTTGTCTGAAAGTCTATTTTGTCTGATAAAAGTACAGCTACTCTTGGTAGCTTTGGTGTGTTTATTTTTTCCCCATGGAATATCATTTTTCAGCCTTTTATCTTCATTCTTTGTCTTTTCTGGCAGAGTGAGTTTCTTAGTCTCCTGTTGGGAGCATATCATTAGGTCCTTTCTTTTTTTAAATCCATTCATTATTGTTGAATAGGTTCTCCATAACTTTATTCCTCTCACCTCCCTCAAAAATTCTCATAATTCAACTATTCCCTTATTTAATGGTTTCCCAAAATCTCAGATTTTCTTCATTCTTTTTATATATTTTTTCCTGACCGGGATATTTCAAAAGATTTATCTTCAATGCAAATATTCTTTGCTTTGCTTGTTCTAATTTGTTATTGAGATTTTTCAACTGTAATTCATGTCTGACTTACTGAGATCATCTATAAAATTTCTGTTTGGTACTTTTTGGAGAATTTTTGTATCTTTGCTGAACTTTTCATTGATATTATGCATTCACTTCCTAATTTTCTTTATCGGTGTTCTTTATCTTTTGTGCTTTTTATGATCATTCTTTTGAGGTAATTTACAGACCTTCATAAATCTCTGTTCTGTGGAATCTGATATTATTTTCTATGGTAATTTCTTCTTTTGTAAATGTATACAAAAGGAACAAATTTCATATATTTCCTACACATGGTTTTAAGAGCATAATAATAATTCCCACTTTACCGTCTTTCCCTCCCTCAATTCTACCCTCCCTCCTCTTTCCTTTCTTATTTTTCTTTTAAATTTTACAATGACATACTTTCAATTTACTTTATAATCACAAGTTTAACCCTCTACTAAATATAGAATTCAACAAATAGTAAGCTGAAAAATCACTGTTCTTCAAGAGTATAAACAATCAAATCTCTAAATGTAAATTTCATTCATGTACATGACTTTTTTGTACTCTGTATATTTGTTGCCACAAATCAGGGAAAACATGACATTTGTCTGGGGTACTGGCAAATTTCAGTGAACACAATGGTCTCCAATTACATCCATTTTGATGTTAAAGATGATATTTAATTCTTTTTATGGCTGTGTAGTATTCTATCATGTATATATACCACAGTTTCTTTATCCAGTTATCAGTTGAGTGATGGACATCTGGGTTGAGTCTATATCTTAGTTATTGTGAATTGACCCACAATAAACATGGAGGTAACTGATAACTCTTTCAAATGCTGATTTCATTTCCTTTGGAAAATTCCCAGTAGTGCAATGGCTTGGTCATACGGTAGATCAATTTTTAGATTTCTGAGGAATCCCCATACTGGCTTTCATAATGTTTATGCTAGTTTACATTCCCACCAATAGTAAAATTAGAGTACCTTTTTCCCCACATCCTCACCAGCATTTGTTATTTTTTGATTTCTGGATAATAGCTGTTCTAACTGGGGTGAGGTGAAATTTCATCGTGTTTTTCATTTTCATTTCACCGACGGCTAGTGATCCTGAGGCATCTTTTCATGTGTCTATTGGTGATTTGTATTTCATCATTTGAAAAATACCTGTTTATGTCCTTAGCCCATCTCTTAACTGTATTGCTTGTTATTGTTGTTTTCTTTTTTTCCCAAAGAAACCTTTTATTTAAGAACTACAAACTGTATGCATTTCATAGGTACAACTTTAGGAATATAATGGATCTTCCCACCATACGTGCCCTCCCACTCACAATCCCACCTCTACTCCCTTTTTCATTCTCAGTCCCATTCTCCACTAAGATCCATTTTCAATTAACTTTATATATAGAAGACCAATTCTTTACTAAGAGTTCAACAATTTGCATTAAAAAAAAAAACCTTCCTCAATAGTCGAGACAAGGGCTGTTCAAAGTCACTGCATCTTTTTTTTTTTTTTTTGGACAGGCAGAGTGGACAGTGAGAGAGAGAGAGACAGAGTTTAGAAAGGTTTTCCTTTACTGTTGGTTCATCCTCCAATGGCTGCCGCAGCCGGCACACCACGCTGATCCGAAGCCAGGAGCCAGGTGCTTCCTCCTGGTCTCCCATGCAGGTGCAGGGCCCAAGCGCTTGGGCCATCCTCCACTGCGCTCCCGGGCCACAGCAGAGAGCTGGCCTGGAAGAGGGGCAACTGGGACAGAATCCGGCGCCCCGACGGGGACTAGAATCTGGTGTGCCGGCGCCACAGGCGGATGATTACCCTATTGAGCCACGGCACTGGCCAGTCACTGCATCTTGAAGTTAATTTCATTTCTCTTCTTCTTCTTTTTTTTTTTTTTTACAAACTTAATTAACTTTAAAGAAGCACCCAAGAATGATAACATTGTTTGTGATGACATAAATATATGTCATCCTTTCTCCTCCCTTGAGAGAAAAGTACATCCTTCTTTGATGACCACTTCTTTCCACTGGGGACTCACTTACAGAGGTCCTTCATGTAGGATAGTTTGTTTACCACAGTGTCTTGGCTTTCCTTGCCTGAAATGCTCTCATGGGCTTTTTAGCCAGATCAGAATGCCCTAAGGTGTGATTCTGAGGTCAGAGTGCTACTTAAAGCAAATGTCATTCTATGAGTCTGCTTCTCATGTTGGAACATTCACTCCTTTTTATTCTATTAATTATTGTTACCAGGCATGTAATCCTATCCATATGATCACTTTAATACTCAACATGGTGTTTTTTCCACTCAGCTTAAGAGGATTTGGGGTCCCAGGGCAAGTTTTTAAACTGTACCCTTAGAAGTAAGTCTGTAGAACTGTATGCAGACTATACAGCTATACAGTTAAAAACATCATACAATTAATTTTTACCACTTTAAGAACATGATTATTCTTCCCACCATGCCTGCCATCACACCCATACTCCCACCGCTTTTCCTCCTCCCTCCCTTATTCCCACTCTTATTTTTTCTGAGCTCTATTTTCAATTGACTTTATACACATATGTTTAACTATATGTTAAGTAAAGAGTTAGACAAATAATATGAAAAAAAAAAAGGAAAACTGTTCCTCACCAGTCAAGACAAAGGATAATTAATTCATTGCTTCTCAAGTCTCAATTTCACTTCTACAGATTTCCTTTTAGGTGCTCTATTAGTTATCACAGGTCAGGGAGAAAATACGGTATTTGTACCTTTGAAACTGGCCTATTTTACTAAGTATGATCTTTTCCAGAATCCTCTATTTTGTTGCAAATGACCATATTTTATTTATTTTTTATTTTTTTGACTTTTATTTAATAAATATAAATTTCCAAAGTACAACTTTTGGATTATAGCAGCTTTTCCCCACATAACCTCCCTCCCACCTGCAAACATCCCATCTCCCACTCCTTCTCCCATCCCATTCCTCATCAAGATCCATTTTCAATTATCTTTATTTACAGAAGATCAACTTAGTATATGCTAAGTAAAGATTTCAACAGTTTGTACCTGCACAAACACACAAAGTATAGAGTAGTAGTTTTACCACTAATTCGCATAATACAACACATTAAGGACAGGGATCCTACATGGGCAGTAAGTGCACAGTGACTCCCGTTGTTGATTTAACAATTGACACTCATGACTTCAGTAATCAGGTGAGGCTCTTGTCATGAGCTGCCAAGGCTATAGAAGCCTCTTGAGTTCACAAACTCTGATCTTATTTTAAAAAGGTCATAGTCAAAGTGGGAGTTCTCTCCTCCCTTCAGAGAAAGGTACCTCCTTCCTTGATGGCCCATTCTTTTTGCTGGGATCTCACTCACAGAGATCTTTCATTTAGGTCTTCTTTTTTTGCCACAGTGTCTTGGCTTTCCATGCCTAAACTACTCTCATGGTCTCTTCAGCCAGATCCGAATGCCTTAAGGGCTGATTCTGAGGCCAAAGTGTTGTTTAGGACATCTGCCATTCTATGAGTCTGCTTTTATCCCACTTCTCATGTTGGATTGTTCTCTCCTTTTAATTCTATCAGTTATTATTAACAGGCACCAGTCTTGTTTATGTGATCCCTTTCACACTTAATGCTATCATTATGATCAATTATGAACTTAACCTGATCACTTTGACTAGTAAGATGGCATTGAATTGGAATCCCCTGGCACATTTCTAGCTCTACCATTAGAGGTAAGTCTGAGTGAGCCTGTGCCAAACTGTACATCTCCTCCCTCTCTTATTCCTACTCATATTTAATAGGGATCACTTTTCAGTTACATTTAAATCCCTAAGAATAATTGTGAGTTAATTAAAGAGTTCAACCAATGGTATTAAGTAGAACAAAAAAAAATACTAAGTGTAATAAAATAGTAAGTTGTTGCTAGACAGTCATGACAAGGTCTGATCAAGTCATTGATTCTCATAGTGTCCATTTCACTTCAACAGGTTTCCTTTTAGGTGTTCAGTTAGTTGTCACTGATCAGGGAGAACTTATGATATTTCTCCATTTGGGACTGGCTTATTTCACCAAGCATGATGTTTTCCAGATTCTTCCATCTTGTTGCAAATGACCAGATTTTATTTTCTTAATGCTGTTTGGTATCCTATAGCATACATATCCCGTAATTTCTTTATCCAGTCTTCTGTTGATGGGCATTTAGGTTGATTCCATGACTTAGCTATTGTGAATTGAGCTGCAATAAACATGGAGATGCAGGCAGATCTTTTATTTGCCAGTTTAATTTCCTTTGGGTAAATTCCAAGTAGTGGGATGGCTGGGTCATGTGGTGGGGTTATATTCAGGTTTCTGAAGAAACTCCAAACTGACTTCCATAGTGGCTTTACCAGTTTGCATTCCTACCAATAGTGGGTTGGTGTCCTTTTTTCCCCAAATCCTTGCCAGCATCTGTTGTTGGTTGATTTCTGTATGTAAGGCATTCTAACCAGGGTGAGTGAAACCTCATTGTGGTTTTTTTTGTTTATTTGTTTGTTTGTTTGTTTCATTTCCTTGATGGCTATTGATGCTGAACATTTTTTCATTTGTCTGTTGGCCATTTGGATTTCCTCTTTTGAAAAATGTCTATTTAGGTCCTTGGCCCATTTCTTAAGTGGGTTGTTTGTTTTGTTGTTGTGGAGTTTCTTGATCTCTCTGTAGATTATGGTTTTAAACCTTTATTAGTTGGATAATTTGTGAATATTTTTCCCATTCTGTCGGTTGCCTATTCACTTTCCTGACTGTTTCTTTTGCATTACAGAAACGTCTCAATTTGATGTAATCCCAATTGTTAATTTTGGCATTGACTGCCTGTCCCTCTGGGGTCTTTTCCAGGAAGTCTTTGCCGGTGCCTCTATCTTGCAAGCATCCAATGTTCTGTAATAATTTGATGGTGTTGGGTCATAGATATAGATCTTTAATCTGTGTTGAGTGGATTTTTGTTTAAGGTGTAAGATAGAGGTCTTGCTTCAAGCTTCTGCATGTGGAAATCCAGTTTTCTCGACACAGTTTGTTGAATAGACTGTCCTTGCTCCAGGAATTGGTTTTAGATCCTCGATCAAATATGAGTTGGCTGTAGAAGTTTTGAATGATTTCTGGTGTTTTTATTCTGTTCCATTGGTCTATTCATCTGTTTCTGTACCAGTACCATGCTGTTTTGATAACAACTGCCCTGTAGTATGTCTTGAAATCTGGTGTTGCGATGCCTTTGGCATTGTATTTGTTGTACAAGATTGCTGTGGCTCTTTGAGGTCTCCTGTGCCTTCATATGAATTTCAGCATCATTTTTTAAAGATCTGAGAAGAATGTCTTTGGTATTTTGATTAGTATCACATTGAATCTATAAATTGCTTTTGGAGAATGTACATTTTGATGATGTTGATTCTTCCAATCCATGAGCATGGAAGATTTTTCCATTTTTTGGTATCCTCTTCTATTTCTTTCTTTCAGATTGTTTGTCTCATCATAGATTTCTTTGACATCCTTGGTTAAGTTTATTCCAAGGTATTTGATTGTTTTTGTAGTTATTGTGAATGTGATTGATCTTAGAAGCTCTTTCTCAGCTGTGACATTGCCTGTATATACAAATGCTGTTGATTTTTGTGCATTGATTTTATATCCTGCTACTTTGCCAAACTCTTCTATGAGTTCCAATAGTCTCTTAGTAGAGTTCTTTGCATCCCCTAAATACAGAATCATATTATCTGCAAAGAGGGATAGTTTGACTTCTTCCTTCCCAATTTGCATCCCTTTAATTTCTTTTTCTTTCCTAATGGCTCTGGCTAAAACTTCCAGAACCATGTTGAATAGCAGTGGTGAGAGTGGGCATCCCTGTCTGGTACCAGATCTCAGTGGAAATGCTTCTAACTTTTCCCCATTCAATAGGATGCTGGCCATGGGTTTTTCATAAATTTCTTTGATTTTATTGAGGAATGTTCCTTCTATACCAGACATACTGTGAGCCCTCCCACACAGCCTCAGGTTTTCACAGTCCTGGTACACAAGCCTCCCACTGTCATGAACACCTAGTCCTCTGTCATTTCTGCCCACCAGACTCAGGAGTCTCCACTGGGCTGGTTGCTGGTTGTGGACTCGAAATAGCACAATTGTTATGTATGTCCAAAATGGCACCCACTCTCTATAAGCTTGTTAGATGATGCTGTAGCAGGGTGATTTAGGAGAGAGGAATATGCCCCTTCCCTTTTTTTTCTCCTCTAGTTTTGCATGTACACTGTCCCCTATGGTCTACAAGCTGGATTTCCATTTTTCCTGCAACTTTATCACCAGGGACTTTGGCTGCTCTGGTCTGGTCTCACCTCATGCTCCAAAGCTTGTATGGAGGCTCTCAGCTGCTGGAGTTCTGCGTTGTGCACGTTCATACCCTCTATGAAGGTCCACTGTGTTGCTCTAATTTGCAACAAATTTCCTCTGACATTTTCTCCCTAATTCTTCACTGAGATTACATTGCACTCTCTGCATTTTTTAAAAATTATCTTCTAGAATAGAGCAGTAAGCTCCCTTCCTACTCTGCCATCTTAATCTAGTCTCTGTTTTCTTTTTTTCTTAAGATTTTTTATTTGAAAGGCAGAGTTACAGAGAGGTAGGAGAGAGAGAGAGAGAGAGAGAGAGAGAGAGAGAGAGAAGTGTCCATCAACTGGTTCACCTCCCCAAATGGCTGCAACAACTGAGCTGGAACTATCCAAAGCCAGGTGCCAGGAGCTTCTTCTGAGTCTCCCATGTGGGTACAAGGGTCCAAGCACCTGGGCCATCCTCTACTGCCTTTCCAATCTATACTAAATAGCTGGATCATATATGGAGCATCCGGGACTCAAACAAGCAGCCATTTGGGGTGCCAGCACTACAGGTGTCATCTAACCTGTATGCCCCAGCTCTGGCCTCTGTTGAGTTTCTTGAGGTCTTTATAGATACTGGATATTAATTCTTTATCAGCAGCACATATGTTTTCATATTCTGTTAGTTACCTCTTTGCTGAATGTTTCGTTTGCAGTGCAGAAACCTCTTAGTTTGATTAAATCACATTTGTCTATTTTTTACCTTTATTACCTATGCTTCTAGAGTCATGTTCAAGAAGCCTGTCTATGCCAATGTCTTGCAGAGCTTCTCTGATGTTAACCTTAATAATTTTATGGTTTTAGGTCTTAGATTTAGATCCTTGATCCATATTGAGTTGATTATTTAAAATATGAGTGTAAGGTAGGGATCTTGTTTCCTAATTCTGCATTCACAGATCCAATTTTCCCAACCATTAGTTGAAGAGAATGTCATTTCTCCAGGGATTAATTTTAGCTCCTTTGTTAAAGATTAGTTGGTTGAAAACGTGTGGAATAATTTCTGGGGTCACTAATCTGTTCTGTTGGTCCACATGTGTACTTTGTGCCAGTACCAGGTTGTTTTGATTACAACTGTCCTGTAAGATGTCTTAAAACCAAGTATTATGATGCCTCCAACTTTATTCTTTATGTTTAGCATTGCTTTAGCTATTCCTGTGATTCTGTATGATTTTTAAGGTAGATTTTTCCAGCTCTGAGAAAAATATCTATGGTAGTTTAATTGGGATCACATTAATCTGTAAATTGTTTGGGGTAATATGGCATTTTGATGATGTTAATTCTTCCAATTCATGAACATGGAAGACATTTTTTTGGTGTCTTCTTACATGTCTTTCTGTAATGTTTTATAATTTTCATTATAAGGCTCTTTCTCTTCCTTGGTTAAATTTATCACAAGGTATTTAATTTTTATTGTACCTTTGTGAATGGGAATGACCTTACAAGCTATGTTTCAACCATGGCATTGTTTGTGTATATAAAGGCTATTAATATGTCATTTTTTTTATTCTTCAGCTTTGCCATACTCTTTTCTGTGATCTTTTAGTAGAGTCTTTTGGTCCCCTTATATGTGTTGAACCATTTGTGCATATCAGGGATTAATCCCACTTGGTTCAGATGAATGACTTTCTGATGTGTTGTTGCACTTAATTAGCTACTATTTTGTTGGAGATTTTTGCATCTATATGTTTCAGGCTATTGGTCTAGTTTTCTTTCTTTATTGTACCTTTTTCTGGTTGTGAAACTAAGGTGATGGTGGCCTCTTAAAAGGAGTTTGGGAGAATTCCTTCCCTTAAAATTGTTTTGAATATTTTGAGAAGTATTGGAATTAATTCTTCTTTTTTAAAAGATTTATTCGTTTGCTTGAAAGGCAGAGTTAGATAGAAGGAGAGAGAAAATCTTCCATCTACTCATTTATTTCCCAGATGGCTTCAGTGGCTGGATTTGGGCCCATCTGAAGCCAGGAGCCAAGAGCTTTGTCCGGGTCTCACACATTGGTTTAGGGACTCATGTACATGGGTCATCATCTACTATATTCCCAAGCACTTTAGAGTGGAGCTGGATTGCAAGTGAAGCAGCCTGGGACTCGAACCATTGCCCTTTTTTGGTGCCAGCACTATAGGTGCTATAAATCATCACCAGACCCAGCAATTAGTTTTTCTTTAAAAATCTGGTAGAATTGTGACGTAGGCTCAACTCCTGGCTGCTCCACTTCTAATACAGCTCCTGGCAAATGTGTCTGGAAAAGCAGGGGAGGTTGACTTAAGTGCCTGGACCCTGCCATCTATGTGGGAAACCAAGATGGAGTTCCAGGCTCCTGGCTTTGGTCTAGCCCATTTCTGTTATGGACTTTTGAGGAGTGAACTGGCAGATGGAGGATCTCACTCTCTCTCTGCCACCACCTACCATGTCTCTGAATCTTTCACTCTCTCTGTAATGCTGCCTTTCAAATAAGTAAATCTGCTTTTTAAAGAAAGTCATTTCTTATTCACTGTACAGTTGTTGTCAGGTGAACACATGCATTTTTGCAGGAACCCATGCAGGTCTTCACCCTAATGCTGATGACATTCCTATCTTGAGAGAGAAAAAGAGTACTGTGTGCTGTGTGTCAGCATCTCTGTGGCCACGTCTAGAAGTGGAACACATCATTTCTAATCAAATTCCGTTGTTTTGAAATCACTAGCAGCAAACTGAGCTGTGAAATCAAGTGCCTGTCTGAGTAGTCACTAACCAGCAACAAATGTACCCTGTAGAAGGGTGATTGTAGTTACCTGTCTCCATCCCATGGCTAAGGAAGGATGAGGGAAAAACAAACAGGAGTAATGACAAAGAAAGTGAAAGAGATTTGAATCTGTGGACCACACGTAGATGGTTATCATAAGGTTTATTGAGAAGCAAGTAGTAGAAAAAGACAAAGCAGGAAGCAAAGGGAGAAAAAAGTGAGTATTTTAGTTTTGATTGTATTATATATATTGTAGAGAAAACACAGAAAATACATGATCTGTGTCTAGAACTCAGGAAAAGCACAGATTGGCATGCAGATGTTGGGTCACCAGCCACCAGGTGGTCATGGCAGCAAACATTACCACCAAGGGAGAGGAAAGAAAGATGAATCAGGATTACAAGTTGTTGTTCTAGTATTTCAAGGCCTGTATACCAATCTGTGCCTTTTCCTGCATGTGTATGTATGTTATTGAACACAAGGAAAGTAGAGTGCTATGTACCTAGTTTCAGAGCTTTTCTTAAGGATAGATCATTGGAAATACTCAAGTGATATTAAGTTAATATTAAGCATTTTCAAAGAAAATAGATTTATGAGGAGTTCTTGGAGTTATTTTTGGGATTCACAAGATAAAATATTAACAGTTATTAAATAGTGAACTTAGATTCACAGCTGAACTATTGGCGAAATAATGAAGTCATACCATAGGACATAGTTTCTGATTTCTACAAACATATGAAAATGCTGTTTTAAAAGAACTTGTTGCTGGCATCGCAGCTCAATAGGCTAATCCTCCGCCTGCGGTACTGGCCCACCGGGTTCTAGTCCCAGCCAGGGCACCGGATTCTGTCTCGGTTGCCCCTCTTCCAGGCCAGCTCTCTGCTATGGCCAGGGAGTGCAGTGGAGGATGGCCCAAGCACTTGTGCCCTGCACCCCATGGGAGACCAGGATAAACACCTGGCTCCTGCCTTTGGATGAGCGCGGTGCACTGGCCGCGGCGGCCATTAGAGGGTGAACCAACGGCAAAAGGAAGACCTTTCTCTCTGTCTCTCTCTCTCACTGTCCACTCTGCCTGTCCAAAAAAAAAAAAAAAAAAAAAAAGAACTCGTTAATTACTCTTTACTAAAATTTAAAGAAGAAAACAAAATATCCAGTCTTACAGCCTAAGGCAGAGAATTATCACAGAGATACCTTTGAAAACTAACTTTCCAGTGCCCCTGGGACTGGGGGTCATGGATATGAAGTTTGAAAGCTGGATATGAGCTTTGTCATCACTCATGAAACAGGAGAGCTAGACTTGAACTTTTGCATAATGTCTGATCCTTTCCATGACTAAAAAGTTGCTCTGCATCAGGGAAGTTTTAAAGAAATTTGCCACTTGTCCAGGGACTTGGAAAAAAATGAAAAAAAAAATCCAGCAAAATCCTTAATTTGTGAAGCATCTTCATAGTACAGCATGTGATGTAGGAGCAAGAACTTGAAAATAAAACATTAACATTAGAATTTCTGGAACAATTAAAACTTCAATGGGAACACAAAAGTTATTGTAAGTATATTTCATATATACAGATTTAGGAACATAGTGATACTTTCCACCCATGCTCTAACCCTTCTTTCAAAACTTGAATAACTTAAATGAAATTATTTAAAAGTTATTGTAAATGTGTACTTTGGGGACCACTTGCTATTGGGACCCTAATACAAAAAGAAAAGACTAGTCTGGAAAAACAATAGGCATGGTATTAAATAAAAATAAAATAGATATACAGAGAAAAAATAGCTAAACACATGACAGTAAAATAATCTACCTTTTTAATTTTCCATATTAGTATGTTAAAGAAGATCTACTTTTTTAGATTTTTAGACTCCTCACTTATTTTTTCTTGACACAGCAAATTTAACCTAGAAATTCTAGTCATTGCTCAATTTACTGGAATTCAAAGCACCAACTTGATTTCTCCTCATGTCTTTGCTATCCTTCATTGTTAGGAAAATTTCATTTCATTATGTAATCTATTTCATTATGTAATCATTATGTAATCTATTTTAGCCACACTTTATTTTATTTTTAGTTAAGAATTATATATTTAAATGTCAGAGTTAGAGGAGGAGACACAGAGAGAGAGAGATCTTCTAGCCACTGGCCACGACAGCTAGGCCAGGCCGGAGCCAGGAGTTTATTTTGAGTCTCCCATGTGGATGCAGGGGCCCAAGCATTTGGACCATGCTCCACAGCATTCCCGGGCCATTAGAGAGGTGGATCAGAAGTGGAGCAGCCAGGACTCAAATCAGCACCCATGAGGGATGCTGAATGAACAGAATGAACGGATGAACAGAATGGAAACTGATACTGCAAGGGGGCTTAGAGTCTGGAGGAACAGAAAGACACATACACAGATGTTGTATGAGATGTCACCATTCCAGTGTAGGAATAAATGGTTCCTAGGAGATGCGAGACAGTGGCCAACCTGGGCAAACCAGGGAGAAGAAAAGGTTGTTTTCTTGAGTGTGAGGCGAACAGCGGATCACCCTGAGCATGAGAGAGAAGAGTCAGTGCAGCCAGAGGAAGTAGCATATGTGAGTGTGTGGAAGCATGAGGAGCCAGCGGCCTATTTGTGAAACATCTAGTCATGGGATATGATTTCACCACAGACGCTTATGGGGGGAGTCACAGCAAATAGGACTGGAAAATTAACCTTGAACCGTAAACTTAGGCTCTCTTTAATGCCTTGATCTGGAGTTTGCGTTTATGTAATAGAAAACAGTAACCCTGTAGGTAATGAAAACCATTTCAAATACAGAATCTGTATGACATACTGAGCAATTGAGGTGGGACAGAGAGAAAGACAGTGGTTTAGAAGTCTATCCTGAATGACTGCTAAAACCACCAACTTATTAGTGTGTAATCTATGCAACAGCTAAGGAGAGTCTGCAAGTGTATTCAAAATATTGACTAAATACTGCTTTTGTTTTTGTTTGTTCCTTAGTTGGAGAGACCTCTGAGATTTGCCCAGAAACCACTGATTTTTTGTGCCAAGACAAGAAGTGTATTGCATCCCACCTTGTCTGTGACTATAAGCCTGATTGCTCTGATAAGTCTGATGAAGCTCACTGTGGTAGGTACATCTCTCTGCTGTAATGTAGCCAGTTCATCACAAACTTCCATTTTATGAGTAGACCAGCATATTGGCATTTTTGATTTAGGACAATGTTCTTTTTATTTGCTCAAATAAATTTAGAATAGTTCAAACACTTTCTCCAAATTTTCTCTACAAATGTCTACAGGACAGACTTCTTATCCCTTTTATTCCATGCTGAAAACTATAGCTAACCTAATACAATAGAAAATTATATTAGAAAAGTTTCCAATTGTATGATTGTCCTTAATTATGTGGAAGATCAGAATTGGCCAGAAACTGAACTAGGAGCCTCCATCTTTTCATTGCTTATTGTTTCTTTCTCAAAAAACAAAACAAACAAACAAAAAACACCCAAAACCTGAAAATGGTTGATTTTCTCCATTAGACTAAAAATAAGCATGTTAAATATTTACTACTTTAACAATTAATTAATCTAATGCATGACTTCAGCATTTACATTATACTATAAAATAGGAGAAGATAGTCCTCATTTTTAAAAAATTCAAGCTTTCATCCAAGTAATTTGTTTATAGCCATGTATAAATCCAAGTCTGTAATTTTAGAATATGAACATATGTTTAACTGCAAATAATTTTTCATATGTAAGCTTTCATCCTGAATCTTGATAACATCTAAGTAACCTGTTGCAGTTATTGTTTGCTGGATAACAAGCCACCCTAACAGTTAATGGCATAAATAGCTATTTAAATCTGCCCACACTTTTGTGGGACAGTAATTTAGAAAGGGTTCCGTGATGCAGTTTTTCTCTTTGCATTTTCTATTGCTGGAACAGAACACTGGAGCCTGGGTGATTTATAAATAAGAGAGGTTTATTCTGATTCACAGTTCTGAAGACTGGGGAGTCTTAGCGCATAGCACTAGCATCTGCTCAGCTTCTGGTAAGGACATCATAATCCTATAATATATATTATGTTTTGACAATTTAAAGAGACTGTGTAGACCTGAGGAGAAGCGTCTTAAAAACTATAAATTGACCAACACATACATTGATCCTACAATCTTATGGCTGAATATAATATTGCAGAGAAAATGCCAGTTGTTTAAAAGGGCTTTAGTGATATTTTATAGACATATGAGGGATCATAACAACTATTATAATGTGAAGAATATTTTCTCCGAGAACAGACATATAATATACTAGTTAAATACCTGTATCCCATAAGAGTATCTGGGTTCGATCCCCAGCTCTAGCTCCTGATTTCAGCTTCCTGCCAATGCAGCACCTAGGAGGCAGTCATCATGGCTTAATTAGTTTTTTCCTACCAGACCCATGGGAGACATGGATGGCATTCATGGCTCCTGGCTTCAGTTCTGGCGCAGCTGTTATGGGCATCTGGACCAGTAAATAGGAGTTATTTTCTGTCTCCTTCTCAAATAAAATTTATTTTTATTTTATTTTATTTTTTATTTTATTTTTTATTTTTTACAGGCAGAGTGGACGGTAGAGGGAGACAGAGAGAAAGGTCTTCCTTTTTGCTGTTGGTTCACCCTCCAATGGCCGCCGCGGTAGGCGCGCTGCGGCCGGCGCACCGCGCTGATCCGATGGCAGGAGCCAGGTGCCTATCCTGGTCTTCCACGGGGTGCAGGGCCCAAGCACTTGGGCCATCCTCCACTGCACTCCCTGGCCACAGCAGAGAGCTGGCCTGGAAGAGGGGCAACCGGGACAGGATCGGTGCCCCAACCGGGACTAGAACCCGGTGTGCCGGCGCCGCAAGGCAGAGGATTAGCCTAGTGAGCCACGGCGCCGGCTCTCAAATAAAATTTAAAACATAAAAAAATGTTGTGGTAACTGCTAACTTGTAAATATCAGGAAATACCAGGAATATATTGAACCACCATGATTATGGTATATATAATGAGGTTTAGTAATATCTTGTCACATGGAAATGTTTATAGTAACTCAGTGTTAACACTTGAGATACAAATACAAAACTAAAAAGTAATGGATTCTCAAATGAATGGTAACAACTATAATTGCTGTTAAGGCCCTCCCCCAATCCACCTCACCCCATCCCATCCTATACCCATACTAAGAGTTGGTATGACCAGTAAAGGGAGAGATATGGCATGGATTGATTGTTCAAGGATAAGTATAGTTTGCTAGATGGAATGGAAATGGGAAAATGCATTAATTAGATGAATCATGGGATGTCTTTAGAGTCCAGGAGGTGGCTTTTCATTTTTTGAAGCATGTTCCTGTCTGAGTGAAAGGAGTGAATATTCATATGAAATTCCAGTCCTGTCTGGAACAAGAGAGAGAAGGAATAGATGATAAAAAAGTGACGAGAAGGAATAGATGATAAAAAAGTGACTAACTACGCAAGAAAGCATTCAAAAAGAGAGAAGTAGAGGTAAACATAACTGTTCAAAAATATCTGTTCACATTTAAGAGAAAATTTTCTAAAAACTTGGAGCAGAGGCAGTTTTGAAAATGAGACAAATTTCATCCTAAAAACACTTTGTGTCAAATTAAAGCTTCTTTTATTCAAGTCTAGGCATTTGGGATTGTGTTTTCAAACAATATAAAAACACTGGATATCGTAAGTAAGGGAAAGTAACACACAGCAGTCTTGAACATGATTTATGTGGCTTGGGTTTATAAGGTTGATAGAATGAAGCCAACAATAAAGAGACTTAAAATAACCCAGGGGATGGCCTAGCCTCTGCCCTGAGGGCCAGTGGCTGAACCTCGGAGCCAGGGCCCGCAGGGGCGCACTCGGGGGCGCGACCTCCACGGCCTGCCAGGTAGGGACCTCTGGGGGGTGCGCGGCGGTCCCGGTTGGACCCGTGGCCGTGGCCGTGGCCCTGCAGCGCCCGGGCGAAGGTGACATTGAGCTCCGGGCGCGCCGCTCTGGGCATGGCAGGGGGGCCTTGCGGGGACCTGGGCACGCCGCGCGCCCCAGCATCTCCGTGGAGGGAGGACCCTGTGCGCTGGGCACGTGAACAACAACAACAAAAAATAACCCAGGGGCTTGAACAAGTTGGGATAGTGATGCAACTGCAAAAAAGGGACTGGAATACATTCAACCAAAAGCTACAGATAATCGTAGCAGCTTGGACATGAAAATGAAAAAAAGAATCAAAGGTAATTTTGCAGGTTTGAGTCCTTAAAGTGAGACTATTTATGCTATGAACTTAAGTGATGATGCCAGAGAGAAGCCCATTTGGAGAATAAAAGATTTGATGATTGTAAGTCTGCTGGTTTTGAAGTGATATTGACATTCCAAGTAGAAGGTTCAAAAAGCATCAAAAAATGTTTGTATTTCATTGTGGTTACAGATTTGAAAATCATCTGCATAAATGTGTTAAAGGTCATGAGAAATGATGAGTGAGGATATATAGAGTAAGGGATTTAAGCAAGTAGTTGTTTTAAAGCCAAGAGGAGCAGCCTGGGTGTGTCTGCAAGCTGTAAGAAAGGAATTGGTAGAGAAAGTGAGATTGTAGGGCATGGAAAGTGTGTGTAACAGAAAGAGATGGAGCTGTGTGATACTGATAGCAGCATTACAATAAGGAGTTGAGATCATGTCAGACATTAGCCTTTGAAAGGAAAAAGGGAAAAGTGGCATTTTATGTGGAGAAAATGAAACTAACATAATTAAGTAAATAGATAACATATATGTCTTTAGAGTCAAAAATAAAGTCATATCAAAATAAGGTAGAGCAGGAAGGACAAGGGTGGTGACAGAGTGGAAAAGAATGTAGAACAACTACCACATGGCCAGGGAATCAGTTACATAGACATATGAGAGTATAGAAGCTGTATGAGGGCCCTTTCAAAAGTTCTTGAAAAATGGCATTAAAAGGTAAGTTTGGGGCCAACATTGTATAGCAGTGGATGAAGCTACTGCTTGGGATGCCCATAGCCCTAACAGAGTACCTGGGGTTGAGGTACTCAACAATGCATTGGTTGTGGGGAGAGTGGCAGGATGAGGCAGCAGAAAATAACTCAAGTACTTGAGTTCCTGCTATCTTCGGGGAGGCTCTAATGTACTTCTTGGTTCTGACTTTGGCCAAACCCAAGATGTTGTAGGAATTTGGAGATCAATCCAGTCAATGGAAGGAAGGGATCTATCAATCAATCTCTCCCTCTCTCTGTCATTCTGCCTTTCAAATAAATAAGATACATATTTTTGTGCAAAAACCTTTTGAAACTCATGCAGTTTTTTTTCATAATATACACTTTTGTTGAACTTTTTTGAAGACTCCTCATATATGACATCATTCTAAAGAACACATCTGGATGTTTAAAGATGTACTGGCTAAAGACATGGAGAACTGAATTTCTTATTTTTATCTACATCATTTAGTATAATATAAGCTTCTCTTATGTTATATATAACTGGAATGACAAGCATAAAAGAGAAATGCAAAGACCATAAGTAAGCATATAAGTGTTAACAGAAAGCTGGATTGGAGAAATTTTCTTAGTTCAAGCAGGCACCAGAGACTTGGTGGAGGATCAGTAGAAGCAGTTTATTAACATCCATGGGCCCAGTGGAATCATTTCCCAAGACTGGGCATCCAGTCCAGGTTTCTTAGATCATTTATAAGTTCATCAGTCTCATGCACTAACAGTTATAGCATTGGTGGGCTCAGGATCACCCATGAGGAACTTGAAACCACGCTTATGGAGAACTCGAGTAGGGGATAGGGTACAGAGAACAAAGAATAGGATACTTTCAGACATGTTAAAACCTATAGGGAACAGAGATTTGGATGACTGCCCTGACATGCCAATACCTATGGGGAACTGGAACTGGAATTACAGTACATGGAGATTAGGACATCTGCCCTCCTCAGGGGTCTTTTCTCTCCCTTGTCTTTGGTCACAGTCTAACTTTATCTTTGTAAGAATTAGTGGGTTGTGGCCGGCGCCATGGCTCACTAGGCTAATCCTCTGCCTGCGGCGCCGGCACTCCAGGTTCTAGTCCCGTTCTGTCCCGGTTGCTCCTCTTCCAGTCCATCTCTCTGCTGTGGCCGGGGAAGGCAGTGGAAGATGCCCAAGTGCTTGAGCCCTGCACCTGCATGGGAGACCAGGAGGAAGCACCTGGCTCCTGGCTTCAGATTGGTGCAGCACGCCGGCCGTAGCAGCCATTTGGGGGGTGAACCAACAGAAAGAAGACCTTTCTCTCTGTTTCTCTCTCTCTCTAACTCTGGCTGTAAAAAAAAAAGAATCAGTGGATTGTGGATTGTATAGTCATGTGGAGTGAAAGAAAAAAAGTGATTCTTACTTTTGGGGATAAGATGCAAAAATGCTTCAGAACTAAAACACTGATACTTCATGAAAATGCTGTCAGGGATATATGAAATTATAAAAATGTCCAAGCTCTGTTGGCTATATATTTGCACCCATTTTAACAACATAAATTGTTTCTATGATTGAATCTCTATATGCTCAATAGTAGTTTCATGTTAAGAAAAAGCTATGAATGAAAAGATCTAAGAATATCACAAAGTTCATATTTCTAGAAATAAGGGGAAAGTGAATGACAATCACAGTTGACTTATACTAAGTCACCCAGTAATCAATTCTGTGTAACATAGTTTTTGTGGTGAATGCTAAAAAATAATTACTGCTCAACACACAAAAAAAGAAAAATGAAGGCCTTGATATCAGGGTATGATGATGGTGCTTTTCACAGTTGAATAAGAGTAGACACTCAGTTGTTACCAACTAATTTTTCTTATTGTGAACTATTAAATTTGATTTATTAAGTGGTCAATACTCTCAGAAGAGAATTTCTTCCATTATTTAATGCCTAGCTTGACATGTTGTACTCTAATAATTGGTTTGTTCCTGTACAGTTTACTACTTCTCCCAAAGATGCATTTATTAATAAATGTCGTAATGAGCTACACATTCAAATACTGAGTGGATGAAAGGACTGAATTAAATATTTGACAACTGAAGCTGTTTGCTTGACCTGAGTTATCTGTATTATCATCAAAAGGTTATGTTTGATGTTCATATGAGGACACAGTTTTGTCTTTCATCTATATAAATATTATTACTCATTCCATAAAGCTAGAGAATAAATGACAATATCCGTGCACTGCTTCTAGATTGTTTGTCTAAAAAAAAGGTTACATTCTCTAACTGATATCATCAATGAGTGTAAATGTCTCAGATGTATAAATTTTTTATCAAAAATTAGAATAGGCAAATATTGGTTTTTAAATTAGTAGTGTAAAATCAATCTCAATAGACATTTCTAGAACCTTTAATTAATGTTTTTGCTTCCTAGGACAGTACACAAGTACAGCAGGAAGCTGTAATTTTGAAACAACTTCAGAAAATTGGACCACTGCCTGCAGTCTTGCTCAGGACTCTGAGGATGACTTGGACTGGGCCATTGGCAGCAGAATTCACACCGAAGCATTGAACCCAGACTCTGATCACACACCAGGTAAATCTAATAGCAATAACCAGGCAAAGTAGGCTAAAACACTCTTAACTATGTGGGTGAATGTCAGAATGTGTTGCTTATTTCCTTGTGGGAGTGATGGATGCTCAATAGGATTAGGATACTCGTGTCCTATATTGGATAAGTAACATCTATATTGAAACACCCAGGTTCAACTCCAGGCTCTACTCCTGGTGCTGTCTTCTTTCTAATGTTCATCCTGCAAGGCAGCAGGTGATGGCTCCAGTAGTTGGATACCTACCACCCACATGGGCTAAGTTGATTTGTAGACTCCTGGCTTTGGCCTGGTCTACTCCTAATATTGTGGGTATTTGGGGAATAAAGCAGGGGGTGGGACCTTTCTCTGTTTATATAAAATATTTGATTGAAAGGCAGAGAGAGAGAGAGAGAGACAGGGACAGAGACAGAGACAGAGAGAGACAGGGAGGATTTGGGATCCACTGGTTCACTCCCCAGATGCCTGCAACAAATAGTTGGGCTGGGGCTGCCAGGCCCAAACCAGGAGCTAAGAACTTAATCTAGGTCTCACAGGTGGATGGCAGGGACTAGCTGAGCCATTATCTGCTGCCTCACAGGGCATACACTAGCAGGAAGGTGGAAATGTAGCTAATTCTTCAAACCAGGTACTTCACTATGGGGTTCAGCTATCCCAAGCTACTACTGAAAATTTGTGCCAAATATCTACCCTTAAACAAATTTTTAAAAAACAAAAAGATCACATTTATTCCATCTCTTATGTCTTTTTTTGTATGTGGCTACTAAAATTTACACAGATAGCTCATATTGTATTTCTGTTGGCTAGCCTTATTCTGTATGTATTATACAACACACGGAAGATTTTTTCTAAAAACAAACTGGATATACATTTAACTTAAAAAATAATGAAAATATACATCCCCAAATATTCTTAAAAATGGGAAGGCTTTTTGGATTCATACATTCATAACTAGGAACTGCAAAATTGGTCAAGAAGCAAAAGGTATTTTGGAAAAAAGAGAACACATAAAAAGCAAGGTGGCAAATCATAATAATTTACTTTATCTGATGTATCATCTTCCTAGTGTTATACATAGATTAACAGTACTTTCTAATGATTTGATATTAATGTAGCAATCTTATGATATCAGGATTTTCTATTTACAGAAATACTGCCTCCTCAGTTATTGACCAAATATGATAATTCCTTTTCCCATAATATTCAAAGAAAAGAAGCAATGTTATTTTTACTATGTTTTTTAACTTTTTTTTAAATTTTATTTATTTATTTATTTATTTATTTTTTTTGACAGGCAGAGTGGACAGTGAGAGAGAGAGACAGAGAGAAAGGTCTTCCTTTGCCGTTGGTTCACCCTCCAATGGCCGCCGCGGTTGGTGTGCTGCGGCCAGCGCACCACGCTGTTCCGATGGCAGGAGCCACGTGCTTCTCCTGGTCTCCCATGGGGTGCAGGGCCCAAGCACTTGGGCCATCCTCCACTGCACTCCCTGGCCACAGCAGAGAGCTGGCCTGGAAGAGGGGCAACCGGGATAGAATCCGGAGCCCCGACCGGGACTAGAACCCGGTGTGCCGGCGCCGCAAGGCGGAGGATTAGCCTGTTGAGCCACGGCGCTGGCCTATGTTTTTTAACTTTTATGTAGTTTTCTTTTTGTAACATATAATCATTCTACTGTTTTTATAAAATTATAGAATTTCTTCTGACCTATTGGTAATATTTATGACTATGTATTAATTTACCTATGATTGTAGTGGGAAATTCAGACAGAGCGGCAGGACACATTAAAGCTCTTAGCAGGAAAAACAGCTTTATTCTTCTGCAGGCTAACCCGGGGAGGGTTCTGTCTCCAAATTCTGGTCCCTGAACAAAGCAGGGGATTATCTTACACACTGTAGCACAGACGACATTAAGTTCCCTAATATATAATTAGCTATGCAACCTTCGACTGGATATTTTGGTGCTGTACCATTGCCCACACAACTGTTAACACAAAGTCACATTTGTATGCACCTGTATCGCTGTAGTTGGCCTGAAAGCATTGCTTTGGTTGACCTAGCTGCATTTGTCATATTTCTCAGAAAACTCCCTCCATCCACCCTATTCCTGGAAGGCCCCTGCATGAAAGCATCTATTATTTTTGCCTTTGCCCAGTATTTCTACCTGGAGGAGAGGGGCCGCTAGGAGTTTGCTGCATGATTGACTTTGGATGCTTTGCTTTGCCAATGAACTAGAAAGTTTAAACCCTCTAACCTGGTTTTGTATAATGTCAGTCTTACTGTTTAAACCATGTATGAATTTATCTCAGATTTTAAAAGTTTCCTGTGTTCTCCTTAATTTTTAGAGCTGTTTATTTTTTTAACAAACCCTAGAAATATCTTCTTGATGTTCAACCTAACAATATTTTTGTATTTTTATTTTCTTTCCTTGCTGATATTTATTTCTAGCATCATAAAGTCATAAATGACAGCATTTATGTACAATATCAACATCGGTATTTTTTCTCCTTTCCCTCATTTTTGCCTCCTCCTTTTCCTTTTCTCTGACTTCTCTTATATTATGCTACAAAAACAGGAACACTAGGTGACAGGAGATTAAATCAAAGAGAATGACTTCAATTATTAGTATAAAATGAGTAGTAATTAATAGTATAACTAATGTGTACACAATATTTATTTTATCTCTTGGTAAATTTAATATCATTTACAAATAATTTTACTCTGCCTTTTAAAATATATTAATTCAACAATTAACTAGTTTGGAATGAGAGACTCCTTCTGTGTGGCCTCCAACCACACAGAAGATACTTGTTGAATTTAGCTTTGGGTCCCATATCTGCCTGAAACTAGTCTGTATATGTAAGCATCGTTCTTTATAACTTATTATGACTTTCTCAAAACTTCCTGAAAAGTCTTAATTTGATGACTTAAAATGGTCAGTAATTGATCATTTGTCTTCTGTAAAACAAAATCCTAAAATTGATAAAATTGTTGCTACTACATTTGGTCTGTATCAGATGGTTCAGAACAAACAAGCACTTCTTTTCCTTTACGTCTTATTTACTCCATAAGCTATTTTATTCCCACCAATCAGTGGCATCTCTACCACGCATTGTATTTTTTTAACCATTTACAAATACAAATATTTATCACCAAATACACAGCACTGCCAAGGGGGGGGGGGGGACTAGGAGATTTTCTTTGCTAATGAACCTCAGAATACATCTAGCAGTTTTCATTTTCTCATGCAGAACAGCCAGTAAATGATAACCATCCTTTGCTTATTAACCAGAATCTGATTAATGTTTCCATTCATGAAGTTGTAATCTTTAGACCATACTCATTATTGTTCCCTTCTTTGTCTCTGAGGCAGAGTTTGATTTGACTTTGGTGGTGTTGAGATAACACTGAGAACAGACCCAACTCACCTGTAGACTACGTTTCTGCAAACATTTTCAAGATAAGACAAACAGCAAAAATTTCCATTGTGCTGCCAAAAAGTAGTGCTGATCTCAAACCATGGATCTCTTCCAGCCAGCAGATATCCCAACCAATTCAGTTTGCATTCTGCCTCTGAGAGAAACAAAGCCTTAATTTTTTGCTTGCCTTATTGACCATGTTGGTATTTGTCTGTATACATTTAAAATGACCCAGGAATGCAATCCTGCACTGCATGACATTTCAGTCAATAATAGAGAGTTAAAAACACAAGTAGTCTCCCAAGATTAGGAGATTAACATTGCCTAATGACATTGCAGTGACCATAGTTTGTGTAAATACACTCTGATGTTTGTAAGCCAAGAAATTGCCTAAAAATATATGCTTCTCAGAATGTATCTTCATTGTTAAGGAACACAGTGTTGTAGTTGGTGACTACCAAGTGGAACCCAAATGTTTAGTTTTTTTTATTTGAGAGGAAGAGAAGGGAGGGCTGAATATCATCCATCCACTGGTTCATTCCCCAAATGCCCACAACAGATCAGGCCAAAATCAGGAGTCTGGAACTCATTCTTGGTCTCCCATGAGGGTGGCAAAGATCCACTACTTGAACCATCATCTGCTGCCTCTCAGTCAATAGCAGAAAGCAGGACCAGAAGAGGAGGCCAGACACAAACCAGACTCTCCCATATGGCACACAGGTGTTCCAAGCAGCATCGTAAACACTTGCTAAACACTCAGCCTTGCCTTTTCTTTTTGACATGCTTGAAGGCATCATCTGTTGGACATGGCGTTGAGTAAGGACTGTGTGAATGATCGGTCCTTTTAAAATCCTGGAGGGCAAGATTAATCCTTGAATAAGTAATTGGAATCTTATAGGTTAATTATTTCATCATTTTACAAGCATTAAGCCACCATAGTTTCTTTTTTTTAAGATTTATTTTATTTATTTGAAAGACAGAGTTACAGAGAGAGGTCGAGACAGAGATCTTTCATCTGCTGGTTCACTCCCCAGATGGCCGCCATGGCCGGAGCTGTGCTGATTCGAAGCCAGGAGCCAGGAACTTTGTCCAGGTCTCCCACATGGGTGCAGGGGCCCAAGGACTTGGGCCATCTTCTACTGCTATCCCAGGCCATGGCAGAGAGCTGGATTGGAAGAGGAGCAGCCAGATCTAGAACCAGCGCCCATATGAGATGCTGGCCCTTCAGGCCAGGGTGTTAACCTGCTGCGCCACAGCGCCAGCCCCAGCCACCATAGCTTTTATAAAAGAAATATACTAGAGGCATACACATTTACATTAAATTTATCCCTGTTTGTCTTCTCAAAATGTTGCCTCTTTTTATTGCTTTCCTTTTTATAGGTGTCCTTAAATAGTCACTGATTCAGACTTTTTGCCTCAAGCATAATGCTTCTCTTCTACCTTGACAAAAACAAAACAAAACAAAGAAAACATTGTCCTAACTTCTCTTGTAAGTTATGTTAATCAGCCTTTTATTAATGTAACTAAATACCTGACACTGGAAACATAAGGAAATATGTTTATTCTGACTAATGGTTTTGGAGGTTCGCAGTCTGAGATCAGGTGGGCCCCACTGGTTTGGACATCTGGTGAGACTGGAGGATGACAGTGCAGAACTTGTGTAGAGAAACAATCACATGGCAAGCCAGGAAGTAGAGAGAGAAGCTAGACTAGACTCAACTCAGCTATTATAACCAACTCTCACAAAAGCCACATTCTGAAAGCATGACTCCAGTGATCCAAGGACTTACCACAATAATTGTATTAAGTTTTCAAACTTCTTAGCTGTAAGTACCATTAACCTATGACTTTGGGAAACTTTGACAGATAGACTTTTACAGGTAGATTTCTGGGAGACACCTAAATGAATATTTAAACCATAGCATAACTATTACTTTATTCTTTTACATCCCCCGTACCTTTCCCTCACTGTCCATACCTTACTTAATTCCTTAATTAAGATATATATATATTCAGTGAGATCTGGAATCTCAATTGTCAGGCACTTTTCACGAAAGAATAATACCTAAAGGTTAAACTATTGGAAAAGCAGAAAAAAAGAAATGTTATTACCTAGTCATTATATAGCTCTCCAAAAAGCAAACACAAGTGATGTAATGCCATTTTTATCAAAAGCCATGAAAGAATTTTATTTGCCTTTAGAGATGTTGGCTCTGTGGATTTCATTGTTACCACTTTTGAGTAAAATCTTATTCACCCTATGAGCCTGTTTACATTTCACAACCTTTAAAAGCTCCAGACACAGATAACCAGCACCTAGAAAGCTGAGGGAAATAGGGAAGTACAAAGAGATTGAGGGCATTTCAACTAATAGTTACCAGGTACTCCTCTATTTTAGGGTGATGGACAGGTAGAGATTATAGAGGCGGCAGACCCAGGCTGAGCAAGTAGAACTCTGAACTATTTTGAAAGGGAAGCATATTACAAAGCATTTTAAAAATGATTATGCAGTTTTAGTTTCTGAAAAGGGGAAAAATACTAAAGTTGCCTCCAGTCTAAAGCAATGAGTGAATTCAGATAATTTGAAGAAGAATGGTCTTTGTATGATTTGATCTTAGTTGAAATGAGTATGATTCTTCTTACAGCACTGAAGGTATAAAAATACAGCTTTATTTTATAAGTATTAACTGTCCTTCTAAAAGAAATGCCAAACTTATTACCTTATTGCACAATAACTCAATGAAATACTCAAAATCTCAAGATTGTTCGTAATCAGGTCTCAAAGACAAATAAGAATTTTTACTGTCTGCTGATACCAAAGTGGACAGGGATGTCCCTGAAGAAGGTCTTGGGCCCTGGATGTGGCTACTGAATTTTTGGCACTCTTACTGCCATGTTGACATTGTGATTTAAGCAAAGACGGTTTGACTCTGAATTCACACTATTTATACTAGATACTAGGTGACCCCAAGTTTTCAAATGTGTGTAACATTTTTGAATTAATTTCAAACCTCTATCTAATGCCTGACTTGAGCTACTTCTGATGTGAAACATAAAATCTGTACTCTAAAAATCCTAAGAACTTGCAGACATGAACTTATACTAGCAAAAGTAAACTTTTAAACTGAAAATGTACAGAAAATATTTGAAGTCAGAGAGTGTGGTGAGGAATAAAAATTCAAATGTCTATACTGAATTCCATGTTCCAGAGTGCTACATCTTATAGCATCTAATTAAAATGTTATAGATTTTACCAAGTTAATTGAATGCATTCTGCAGCAATATATTAGAATTAAGTAACTTTTAAAATGAAAAAAGAAAGCCAAAAGTAGTCCAAAATTAAATAAGCCAAACATTCTGCTTCTGTAGATATCTGCCTATGAATGTTGTTGCTCATTCCACAGAGCCACCTTTAAGTAAAATGGACCAGTTTAATGATTTACTACTAGTTACAAAATGTGGTGTGGCAGGTGCGACTTTTAAGCTTTACTAGATGCTTTAACAAATTCTCAATTTGTGTATGAGGCTATATTGAAATTTCCCAAGGAGTTTGACATGTATAAATATGTAGTTCTCAATGAAAAAACTAGAAGTTTATAAATATTTGAAAGTAGTTCTAGTCCAAGCTTGCTAGTGAAACAATGAGTCTGTTCTAAAAGTATAATTCCATGTAAGGTATTGTAACTTAATGACACCATAATAGTTCCTGGATAATTCATGTACTTTTAATAATAATTTCAAGAGGCTAAGCAACTTTTCACCTTTCTGATTCTTAAGAAAAAGTGGCCTCAGAAGTCTATACATTTTATAAAGTGAAATTTATCTGTGCTAGCATTGCAAAATGAAAAATCACCAAAGACCAAATTTGCAGTAGTGGCTTCTAAATTTATAGACAAACTTTTGTCTTTTAAAATTTAAAATGGATAAAATTTCACATAGACATTCATTAATAACTCAACCAGGAAAGGACTTTCTGGTTTTTGTGCTGGAGAGCAGGATTTTATAAGACCAAAATTGTATATGCAGATTAGAAGAGGCTTGGTGGAGTGTATTTTGAAAACTCAGCCCGGGACCAACTAATCACTGGAATTGCTAACTTTAATGTTGACGTTGTCCTACACTGAAATAAATATGCTACAGTGGAATGATGGGTAATCATCCCCAGTGAATGCTGATTTTCTTACACTATATTTTATATGCAGACATTAGAATGCAAACATTAGATTGTATGAGATTCCTTGTGTCTGCTAGGCTGGTTTTCAGTCATCACTAAATAGAAATAAATACAAGGGAAAATATGGAATAAGAAGTGAAGGTAACAATATTCAGTCTTGTTTCAACATTTGAGAATTTGTGTAGTACCATTTATATACATATATTCTAATATAAACTAATTTTAAGAATGAAATAACAAAACTGTTTACATGTATTTGTATTGTAACTTGAGTTTCTTTATTATTTTTATTTATTTGCAAGATAGTAAGATACAGACAAAGAGAAGGGATTCCATTTTCTGCTCACTCCTCAAATGCCCCAGTGGTTGGAGCTGGGCCAGGCCAAAGAAATCACTCAGGGTTTCCTATGTAGGTGATAGGGACCCAAATACTTGAGCAATCATTTGCTGCCTTCCAGGTTGTGCAATAGCAGGAAACTGGAATCAAGAACAGAACTGGGATTCAAACCGGGTGGTCAGATATGATTTGCAGAATCCCAACAAGTGTCTTAGCTGCTGTGCCAAACAATTGTCTCCAAGTTACTTTAGAAGCCTGCAACTGATGACTGATGATGGAGCACCTAGTTAACTCTGATTTAGGCTTCTGTACACACATCAAACTAGCTTTTTGAAAATACACAATTTTGGCCGGCGCCGTGGCTTAACAGACTAATCCTCCGCCTTGCAGCGCCAGCACACCGGGTTCTAGTCCCAGTCGGGGCGCCGGATTCTGTCCCGGTTGCCCCTCTTCCAGGCCAGCTCTCTGCTATGGCCCGGGAAGGCAGTGGAGGATGGCCCAAGTGCTTGGGCCCTGCACCCACATGAAAGACCTGGAGAAGCACCTGGCTCCTGGCTTTGGATCAGCGAGATGCACCGGCCACAGCGGCCATTGGAAGGTGAACCAACGGCAAAAAGAAAGACCTTTCTCTCTGTCTCTCTCTCTCACTATCCACTCTGTCTGTCAAAAAAAAAAAAAAAAAAAAAATACACAATTTAAATTGTTTAAAGGAAACATCTGAATTATTGAAATTCTAACATATTTATGTGGTTAGTGGGATAAATTTATTGAAACATAAGGTTTTAAATCAGAATTCCATTCATACATTTGCAAAGTTGATTAAATTTGCATCAGGGAACATTGACTGCTTTTTCTTCTCTAAATGTTTGACATCTGAGATCAGGTTAGCACTAAAGCATGGAACAAGTTATTTAAACTCTGAATTAAACATTATCTGCTTTTGAGGTCGAAGTGTATTAGTTCTCATCATGTATGTTATACTGTTTAAGAACTGAGCTGTGAAATATAAAGTAGTTTTGTACAAACATATTAGTTGTAATTATTTCAGAGATTTCTTATTTGACAAAGGACAAATACATTCCATACTTTTGATTAAGCCTTAACTATACAATAAATGTTATTATTGTATTTCATTAGTTATACGATAGGTTTCTTTTTTAAAATATTTATTTATTTATTTAAAACTAAGAGTTAGAGGGAAGGACAGAGACATCCTCTATCTCCCCAGAAGGCTGCCAAAGCCAGTGTGCAGGAGCTTCCTCTGGGTCTCGCACATGGCTGCAGGGGCCCAATCACTTGGGCCATCTGCTGCTTTTCCCAGGCCATTAGCAGGAAGCTGGATTGGAAAAGGAGCATCCAGGACACGATCCAGTACCCACATAGGATGCTGGATTACAGATGGTGACTTAAGATGCTTGTGTCACAATGCTGGCCCCATACCATCGTTTTCTTATTTAGGCTATTGCTTTTAAGTTTATCTGATAAAGTGCAGTCTGAATGCACTGGAAACCCTCAACTGTGTAAAAGGCAACTGGATGTCCTCCGCCTTGCGGCGCCGGCACACCAGGTTCTAGTCCCGGTCGGGGCACCGATCCTGTCCTGGTTGCCCCTCTTCCAGGCCAGCTCTCTGCTGTGGCCAGGGAGTGCAGTGGAGGATGGCCCAAGTGCTTGGGCCCTGCACCCCATGGGAGACCAGGATAAGCACCTGGCTCCTGCCATTGGATCAGCGCAGTGCGCCGGCCGCAGCGGCCATTGGAGGGTGAACCAACGGCAAAAGGAAGACCTTTCTCTCTGTCTCTCGCTCACTGTCCACTCTGCCTGTCAAAAGAAAAAAAAAAGGCAACTGGATGAAGCAAAATCTTAGATACTCTTATTAACAAAATATGGATTTAAAGTACATTTTTTATAAGTAAGCCACAATTCTTACTACATTTTACAGGTGGAGTCTGGGTATATCTTGGCTATGGGTGCCATATGTCTTTATTTTTCAAATTATAATTAAATTAAATTCTTGTAAGAAAAAATGTGAAACTTGGAAAACTCTCCCATGGCTGAATTAAAATTGTGTTCAATTTTCCTAACCCAGCACATACACTGCTATTTCCAAAGATAAGGTGGGTAGAAGACTGCTTAATTATTTTTGAATTGTTTCTACTCCTCCTCTTTTATAATGAGGAAATTGTAGGCACAATAATCTTAGGTCATGTTCCTTGATTGTTTTTCTTGATTGAGGCTTTTGTTCTGTTTTTGACATTTCAACCTTTATAAAGGGTTCTAAGTGACACGAAGTTTTTTTATTTTTTTAACTGAGAAACATTTTTAATAGATGCAAATCATTTTTCATTTCCTGTGTAACATGTCAGGAGCTTGGAATGCACCCTAACAAGAAAAAAATGAAGAAAAAAAATCAACAACTCTGCCTAATTTTTTTAGAGAATTGAAGTCACAGGGCCAAAAAACAAAACAAAACAGAACAAAAAAAAAAAAAAAGAAAGATACACAACATCATAACTTGCTGGAGCAGAAGCCCAACAAGAGACACAGCTGCAAGAACCAATGCTAGGGTAGGAAATCCTGAACTATAATTGACAATGGCTGCAGGCATGGAGTAGGAAAGTTTGAGATTAAAATTCTAGGGGAACACATTTTTTTGTGAGTTTTGCCTTCCAGGTTTTCACAGTGAACATTAGAGAAAAATTTCTCTTGATTTAAGCAGAGAAAGATGAAAATAGTTATTTTGAAATATTTCCAGAATATTCTGTGTTTTTAAACAAGTCCATTCATCAAGATAAACTATTTTACCAGAACTTAACTGACGTGGGAGAAGAGAAATATCTAGCAATGTTATAAGGTATGGGAATACTCTGTTATATGCTACTTATGTTATCTATGAATCTCTTTAATAATATTTTAAAGATAACGGGTTAATTTTAATGCATATTCCAAATTTAAGATCATTACCTACAAAAGGAAAAAAAATTAAAATTATAAGGTGTATAACTGATAAGCTCAGAGAGGATAAAAGAGGAATCGTATGATATGCTCAATTAAAATCAGAAGACACGGAATAGAAAATAAAAAATAAGAGTAATAAGTAGAAAATAGTAACAAATATAATAGATATTAATCCAACTATGTCAATAATTACCTTAAGCATTAATTAACAATTAATACAGCATCAGGATGAAGCAAAAAGACCCAACTATATATTCTGATAAGAAACAAACATTTAACATAAAGACACAGACAGATTAAAAGTTAAAGTGGTGGAGAAAGCATTAACAGAAAGAACCTGGAATTTCAGACAAAGAATAAATAGGAGCAAGGAAGACGATCAGGGATAGAGAGAAAATTACTGCAGGAAGATGAAACAATCTTCAATAAGTGCCCAACATCTGTACATCAAAATACATGGAACAAAATATGAAAGAACTTCAAGGATGTATAGGTGAATCCATAAGAATTGTTAGAGAGACTCAGCCTACCAGAGTGGACTAATCTAGTTGACAAGAAATCAGAGACTTAATTGAACTGAGCAACATCAAGAGATAACAAGGTATAATGGTCATCTATAGAACACTTCATCTGACAGCTGAGTGCATATTGTTAAAAAACTCACACATCACAGTTACCAAGATCACCTGCCTTTTAGACTATAAGATGCACGTTAGCATATTTTTGTTTATTTATTTTTTAACTTCTATTTAGTAAATATAAATTTATGGATTACAATGGCTTTCCCCCAACCATAACTTCCCTTCCACTCACACCCCTCCCATCTCCTGCTCCCTCTCCCATTCCATTCACATGAAGATTCATTTTCAATGATCTTTATAGACAGAAGATCGAGTTAGTATGTATTAAGTAAAGACTTCATCAGTTTGCACCCACACAGAACAAAAAGTGTAATATACTGTTTCAGTACTACTTATAGCATTAATTCACATTGGACAACACATTAAAGACAGATCCTACATGAGGAGTAAGTGCACAGTGACTCCTGTTGTTGACTTAACAATTTGACACTCTTGTTTATGGTGTCAGTATCTCCCTAGGCTCTAGTCATGAGTTTCCAAGGCTATGGAAGCCTTTTGAGTTTGCCGACTTCGATCATAATTAGACAAGGTCATAGTCAAAGTGGAAGTTCTCTCCTCCTTTCAGAGAAAGGTACCTCCTTCTTTGGTGGCCCTGTTCTTTCCACTGGGATCTCACTCGCAGAGCTCTTTCATTTAGGTTTTGTTTTGTTTGTTTGTTTGTGTTTGCCAGAGTGTCTTGGCTTTCCATGCCTAAAATACTCTCATGGGCTCTTCAGCCATATCTGAATGCCTTAAGGGCTGATTCTGAGGCCAGAGTGCTGTTTAGGACATCTGCCATTCTATGAGTCAGCTGTGTATCCCGCTTCCCATGTTGGATCGTTCTCTCCCTTTTTTTTTATTTTTTATTTTATTTTATTTTATTTTATTTTATTTTATTTTATTTTATTTTATTTTTTGACAGGCAGAGTGGACAGTGAGAGAGAGACAGAGAGAAAGGCCTTCCTTTTGCCGTTGGTTCACCCTCCAATGGCCGCCACGGTAGCGCGCTGCGGCCGGCGCACCGCGCTGTTCCGATGGCAGGAGCCAGGTGCTTCTCCTGGTCTCCCATGGGGTGCAGGGCCCAAGCACTTGGGCCATCCTCCACTGCACTCCCTGGCCACAGCAGAGAGCTGGCCTGGAAGAGGGGCAACCGGGACAGGATCGGTGCCCCGACCGGGACTAGAACCTGGTGTGCTGGCGCTGCAAGGCGGAGGATTAGCCTGTTGAGCCACGGCGCTGGCTTTCTCTCCCTTTTTTATTCTATCAATTAGTATTAGCAGACACTAGTCTTGTTTGTGTGATATTTTAAAAAATAAGAATCATACAAAGTATGCTCTCAGATAACAATAGAATTAATCTTAAAAATCAGCAACTAAAAGATAGTTGGAAAACCTACAACCACTTGGAGATTAAACAACAGACTATGAGTCACAAATGAATTCTTAATTGTTTTTGAAAAATCTTAAATAGTGTAACATTCCTTTATATCCTTTTTAATAGTTTTGAATCTGGAGTAGAAGGGATTGTTTTTTCCCAAAAGGGCTTCATCATTGCTATCTTTTAATCATGCTTAGGGATCCAGTTATAATCAATAAACTTTAACAGTTTGTGGCCTCCTATGTCAGCAGTGCAGTGATTGGTTGTGAATATTAAATTGATTACTATTTTCCCTCTGTAGCATGTAATTGCTATGTTTTTGCAAAGAAGGTGTGACTAGAAACAAATGTGAAAGATCACTTAAACCAAAGCCAGTTTAAAGGAGTATTCTCTCCTGTTGGTTTACCTTCACCTCAGAATTACAATAATATTACAATGCATAGTGAATAATTGTTTATAACATTTCTACCAGTTTCAATTGCATATTGGTCTTGGCATTTCTTGGCACTATGGTTCTCTGTGATGTCTTACTGTTTGTGAGGGTTTTTTTTGTTTTATTTTTAATAACTAAGTGGGACTATAAATGTAGATATGTGTCAGTACTGAGTACTTTTCTCAAATCCCCAAATTTCTGGTTTTCATTCAAGTCTTTTATTCTATTTTTTTTTCTTGCTGAGTAGCAAAAGACTTTTATTTTCCACTTTTCCTATATACCTACAAAGCATGAACACTGCGTTTCAATTGATTGTATTGCATACTTTTTTGCTGAAAACCTTTTCTGTAAACACAATTGCCTTGTTCAGTTTTGTTGTAAACTGACTTATCATAAGATGCACTGTTGATATGCTTTCTGATGTGTTTGATAAGAGTGATAAAATAAAGCTTAAAAAATAAAGCAATTTCTTTTTTCCCTGTTAAAAAAAATGTAACATTTTGAAAAAACTAAACAGAAAATATAATGTCAAAATTGGTGAGTTTTAGGTAAGGCAATGATTACAGAAATTTTAATATTGAATGTATATGTTGAAGAGAAAAAAATTCTAAAATCCATAATCTAAGCTACCAGTTTAGGAAACTGTAAAATGAAGAAACTATAAAATTAATTTAAATACAAAGTAAGCAGAAGAAAAGAAATAAATACTAGAGCAGATAATAATAAAATTGAATTATAAAATCAATAGAGAACAATCAATGAAACCAAAAACTAGTACCTTAAGAAGACCAATGAAATTGAAAACTTTATCTCTTATTTAACTGAAACAAGAAAAGATTACACAAATTAGTAATAGCAAATGTGATAAGGGAGCCACCATTACTGATTCTTGGACACTAAAATGCCACAGAAATAAAATATTATTGGCTAGGAGACTTTAATAATAGGACCTCCAAATTAATTCACTTTGCAGTCATAGCTATTCACTACTAACTATGGTAACTGTGGAAACCAGAAAAACTGAAATTAAGATTTGGTATAAGTCAGGGCCCAGTATCCATTCTATACCTGTTCTCTGACAGCATAAAAAATACTTTATTTTCTTGAAGCTGACAGATCTGGGAGGAAAAGATTGTAGCTTCATAGCCAACACAAATATTTGATCACTTTATGTATGAGTCATGAATCCAAGTGAATTTTGTGAATCACATGATCATAGCCATAGTAACAATCTCTTTTTTTTGGTTCAAAAGAATTAAATTTTATTGAGGTATAACTTGCTAAAAGGAAAATGAATTCTGTTTATTTAAAGAGAAAATGGTATGTGTTCATAGCTTAAACATCTTCTGTCTCATGTACTAAAGTATATTATTGCACTGAAAAAAATTATACGAATTTGTTTCAAGGCAGTGGCCAGCACTTCTTGTATGTCAACTCTTCTGGGCCCAAAGAAGGATCCACTGCAAGAATCACTACATCCAAATTCTTCCCAGCAAGTCACGGAATGTGTTCTGTTCGTTTCTGGTTCTACACGGTTGATCCCAGGAGTATGGGGATATTAAAGGTACCAAAGGAAGACAGATTTGTCCTCAATATTTCAATGAAATATTCTTGATATATGTTTAACCACTTTTCACTTATTCTTTCTTTTGAAGTTATACCACCAATACTGATTCCATTAAGTGCTCATTCATTTCTGGGGCACTGAGACTTGGGTGCACAGTGCTGTCATTCATCTTAATTCCAGTCCATATTTATCTCATTGATTGCTGCCACCTAAACCTATGTAAGGGGCACACTATTTAAAAGATTATTTGGAAATAAAAGAGTTTAGGCATATTATACATGTTCTAATAACAACCTAGCTGGAAATAATGAAGAAATTTCACATGAGAGATAATGATGAAGAGAATTTTTTACCTAAAACAAGGTAAAAGACAAAGCAAATTTAAGATTTGAAATATATATATATATATATATATATTATATGTATATAGGCTCACAAGATTAGAATCTATAGAAATATAGATGTCTTTAAAGAAATTAGTTGCTGAGTTTATACTTTTGTATTGCATGATAAGGTGAATGAACTTTTCATTCATTGTGAAGAAAATTTGAGATCTAGTTGTAATTAAAAGATTACATTCTTTTTGAGAACAAAATATGTAGAGTTAGTCTTAGAAATTATTTGATTATTTGTTTCTGGAATAAATTTGAATATACTTCATAATATTCATAGAAACATGGAACTAAAATTAAGTTCATTTTGGCACCAGAAAAACTTTGTAGTCTATGCACATAAGCAGTTTTAGAAAGTTTTTGTAAAATGCGTATTACAAAAAATAAATATATGCATATTTATATACATGCATTTATATACATGCATATATTTCAAATTGTTTAGCCCCAAAATAAGCTCATATTTTAATTCATCTATTCTCAAACATTTTGAAGTGTCATTTTAGAGCTAGAATTTTTACCTTTATCACATTTTCACTTTAAATAATAACACCTTTTATTTACTGTCCCCTATGTTTCAGAATAAATTATAAATGTTATATGTGTTATCAATTTTAATTATCATGTTAACCTGATGAGGTAGGTTATATTTTCCCAGTTTTACAATAAAGAAATTAAGACTCAAAGAGGCTTAGTAACTTTTCTAAGAATACAAAATTATGAGAAAATCTGATTTCAAAAATCTGAGATCCATTACCTTAGACTTGTCTGTCAGGTTCCTCAGTAGTTGACCTAAGTCTGAGGAATGACATGGGTTAGAAGAGAAAGGGAAAAAAACATATTGTTATAATCATTGGCAGAAAAGGGAGGTGTCTTCACATAAACATATACACATGAAAAATGTGGGGAACTTATATTGATTCCATGTGAATCTCTTTTTGGAAAATCAGTTAAAAAACAAAGAGATTTATTTTTTAAAGTTAAGGGTAAATGGTTAAATACAGAGATCTGAACATTGTGGTTGTGTTTCATGATTTTTATATGGAGTGTATGAATATTCAAGATTATCCCATTGTTTATGCTATATTTTATCCAGCATTATGTGTAACCACTGACTTTAAATTGACTCCTCAACAAATGATTTCCACTGATAATATTAAGCACAGTCTTGCAGTTAAAGAAGGTATTAGTTTACGATTATTTGTTTTTTATATAAGGAAATACCAGTCAAAAGGCCAAACGACCTTTCAGTATAACCAACTCTTGCTCCTTCAAACCACAGAGTGCCCAGTGTCATTTAGCTTTCCTACTTCCCCATGTTTTTTAGCTATGATTATGTAAATACCCTTGAAATAAAATCATTGGCCTCCAGTTTTGATTTCTATTACCTTGTTTTGGGCAACTGCTGATGTTTCTAACTAGTGGGCAGTAGTTAGCTGTTAACAGTGCTATATGCTCCAGGTGGTTTTCAGAGAGGTCTATGGGAAAGATTTCTGGGGAAGCCGGGTAGTTAGCCTGGTTTTTGTTGGTGCCTAATCCCAGTGGTCTTGATGGAATTAGCTCTGGCAAAGACTTTACCGCCTCCACAACTTGCCATGGCCAATCACGGTATCCTGTAGCATTTGATTCAAAGTATTAATATACATTGTCTTGTACAACTTTGTAAGGATGTAGACTAGGTCTGGGATATTGGAGGCCATCTTTCACACCATGGAGACAGAGACTGAGAAAAATGCTAGGACTCAGAGGGACATGGTACTACAGAAAATAGAAGAAAAGGAAAGTACCTGCTCTGTTTAATCCCTAGGTTCTAGTTTGCTTGAGTCAGTAATAAAATTCTCTTGTTAATGTTACTGAAAAATTCATAACCATTTTCAGAAACCCAGGATAAACATCACAACGTGTTCTTATGTCACTGGTGATCATAACTGCTAGGACCAATAGTGTTTTCTCAGTTTCTGCCATCAAAAATCTTAAATTAATCTCAGACTGAAAACCTTGCCAAGAGTACAGTCATTTAACGTGTGGGTAAACTAGAGCAGTGGAAGCCCAGCCTCCCTACATTTCAGATTGAGACTTCCCATCAGCATGCTATTCTTTCACATGCAGTTTTATGCTTTCTTCTAGGCAAGTTTGGCAGACAGATCAGATTACTCTTTATAAGGGGATTGAAAACGTGTTTGTGCATCTATTTTTGCAAATAACACTAAAAAATCCAATCAATATTATCTGGGATTGTGGTAGAAAAGAATTTCTTATTAATTATTTTTAAGAAGGTTTTTTTTTTAAGATTTACTTATTGATTTGAAAGGCAGAGTTACAGAGAGGCAGAGACAGAGGATCCTCCATCTGCTGGTTCACTTCCGCCAAATGGCCACAATGGCCAAAGTGGGGCCGATTCAAAGCCAGGAGCCAGGAGCTTCTTCTGGGTCCCCTACATGGGTGCAGCAGCCCAAGGACTTGGGCCATCTTCTGCTGCTTTCCCAAACACATTAGCAGAGAGCTGGATTGTAAGTGGAACAGCCAGGACTCGAACTGGCATCCATATAGGATGCTGGCACTGCAGGAGGCAGCTTTACCTGCTATGCCACAGCACTAGCCCTTTAAAATGGTTTTAAAAGAATAAAATAATTGATCATGTGTACTGTGGATGTAGAAAAAGATATTTGCATTCATTGCTACTTGAGCTATCATGTTGCAAATTATAAGGAACAAATTGACAATTAAAAGCTTTATGATTATATGATTTTTATATTTATTAAAACATTCAACATCTGTAAGTTTGTTATAAGAAGTAAAGCTAAGTATACCTGAAATTTAAAATATATGGTTTGTAACCATGAAAGTGACAAGTTGCCTAAGCATTAGACAACAGAATTGGTACATTCACTCTTCCATTGAGACACTATAGAATAGTTAATTCTGTGAAAGAATAATTGATGTTTTATGATTCATTAACGGCCAAGGAAGACAAATACCAAGGAATATATAAATCATAATGCCATCTAAAAGTATCTTAAAATTATGTATATATGTCTGTATAGTTTCCTGTATAAATATTTGTATGTTCCTACAAATGAGAGAGAAAAGAAACAGAAGTATATACTGTGTTAGTAGAACAATGAACTGTAGCTAGTGTTTTTTTCATTATTTTTCAATCTCTTGGAGCTCATAGTTTTCCTTCATTAAACATGTATTACCTTTCTAATAGGAAATATATATTCCTCTAGTGTTCTCATATTTGAAAATGTTGATAGACCTTACTTTAGGATGTGCCATAGACAGAGAACTTCCTGGGTTAATAACAGCAAATGTAGTTTCAGTGCATGTGTTACATTACAATTGAGCTGGTATGAAACTCTCACACTCACTACATAAATCCTTTACAACAGATACAGCAAAGAAGACACTTCAGCTGAATTCTCACTGTACATGGTCTACGAAACATTCCTGAAAGTGATTTTAGGCAATAAATTATAACAGCATAGCGTCTCACCACCACAGATTACAATATCACATCGAATACATTGCATTCTCTGCCCTTTGTGCCCCTGTATGTTGGAGAATTACACTTTCTAGGCTGCTTTCTTCTCTGCCTACCTGCGTGTGTTTAGCCAATGGAAGGTACTGGCCAGAGCCCAGAAGACAAGAAGAGGAAAGGGCCTCCCGGTCTCTGTCTCTGTTGGGTTCTCTCTATCTCATGTATGACTCACCTTCCCCCAGAGAGACCCCGCCTCCTCTGTTCCGCCTGGCACCAAGTGTCTCTGCCAATTTCCCTCTCCTTCTGGCAACTTGAGCCTGGTAACTATTTGCCTCCATACCTCTAGTCTTAGAGGTAAAAACTTCTTCCTGCACGTGCTAATCTGTAGATTGCCTCATACTTATTAGGTAGATTCTCATATCTTCCATAAACTTTGTTAGCAATTACTACCATTCTGGTTTTTGTCTGCTCCAGTGAAAACACAATCTTTTGAAGATACTAACTTATAAAAGAATTTAAAAATTTGAGTGAGTACCAGTTGGCTTAAATTTGACCTTCTTACATTATTCAAAATTACTTTGCTTTTTTTCATCTGGAGAACATTTATGTGCACCCAGAATTTAGAGAACATATATTCATATAGCACAATGCTGATCATGCACAGGTCACAAAGGAAGTCTAAAAACAAGATACATAGCCTAGTTTGCTGATAACTTTATGATAAAATTAGGAAAAATAGAACCAACCACTAAACATTAAGAAATAAAAAAACAAAAAAAATTATGATTCAAAGAAGGCATAGTAGAAATGAAAAAATTTGAAAAACTCAACTCTGCATTTTTGATAGGGATTGAGGCTACACTGGCCATAAAAGAACATATTTTGGGCCAGTGTTGTGGCATAGTGGGTTAACTCTCTGCCTGCAACACTGGCATCTCAGGTGGGTGCCAGTTCGAGACCCAGCTACTCCACTTGCAATCCGCTCTCTACCAATGTGCCTGGGAGATCAGCAGAAGATGGCCCAAGTGCTTGGGCCCCTGCACCCATGTGGGAGACCCAGAAGAGACTCCGCATTACTAGCTTCAGTCCAGCTCCGGCTGTTGTAGTAGCCATTTGGGGAGTGGAGCAGCAGATGGAAGATCTCTCTCTCTAACTCTGCCATTCAAATAAATAAGAAATAAATCTTTTTTTAAAAAGGAAAATATGCATTCTTAAAATATTTTCTATTTAAAATTTTAAGAATGAAATTTGCTTTAGTAGCCAAATTAAGATGGTGGAAAAAGTACAAAATATTCAACTCAAAGAAATGGGAAAAGGAAAGAATAAACATATAATCCATTTAATAGCATACAAACTTGTGACAAAAAGAATAAACAAATTGAAACGTGGTTCTCTAGGAGGTTTAGTAAAATGGATAAACCTTTGTTAAGACCCTGCCTCTCTAGGACAAGTTGCTTTTGTTGCTATTGATGGTATTTAGGATGCTGTCAACATTCTATCCCTAAAACCAAGTTCAAGTCCTGGAACATATTGTTTTCTGATGAAGACTTAAGATATTTTATATTTGACATGATAAGCCTCCATCTTAATCTATGGACATTAGGATACTATGTAATCAAAAATAAACCTACCACTCATCTGAGATCTGAGGTTTCCATGCAATTCTAGTCTTGGCTGTGTAATGTCAGGAAAATAGCTTATCTTCTTTAGGTCTTTAAAATAGAAATAGAAAAAAAGAGTCTTTTTTAAAAGATTTATTTATTTATTTGAATGGCAGAGTTAAGGAGTTAAGGAGAGAGAAGGAGAAAGACGGATGGCTGCAGGAGCCTGTACCTTCATCTAGGTTTCCCACATGGGTGTAGGGGTCCAAGCACCTGGGCCATCGATCCTCTGCCGCCTTCCCAGGCATATCAACATTGTGGAAATGGAGCAGTTGGGAGTCAAATCGGCATCCATATGTGATGCTGGTGCTGTGGCCTAACCTGCTGTGCCATGGTGCCAGCCCAAAACAGAGGGTCTTAACATTCACTCACGTCTCGTCTAGCTGTCAGTTCCTAAATCTGAGTTTTTAATTTAATTTTTTAACTTAGTAATTAGAAACAAAATAGGGGGGGCAGCGCCGTGGCTCACCTGTTTAATCCTCCGCTGTGGCGCCAGCATCCCATATGGGTGCCGGGTTCTAGTCCTGGTTGCTCCTCTTCTAGTCTAGCTCTCTGCTGTGCCCCGGGAAGGCAGTGGAGGATGGGACAAGTGCTTGGGCCCCTGCACCCCCGTGTGAGGCCAGGAGGAAGCACCTGGCTCCTGGCTTCGGATTGGCACAGAGCCAGCTGTAGCTGCCATTTGGGAGTGAACCAACGGAAGGAAGACCTTTCTCTCTGTCTCTCTCTGTCTATAAAACTCTACCTGTCAAATAAATTTTAAAATAAATTAAAAAAACAAAATAAAAAAGAAACAAAATAAGTAAGAAGGAAGCCTTCAATAAGTAAAATCGAATTCCACTAAAAATCTTTATTCATGGTTCACAAAAAAAGGGTCTTGCCTTGAATGGTAAGAAAACCCCACTGATAAAGATGGTATTTAAATTTGGACTTGAAAAACCAGCTTCATTAGCATCTGAAGAATGACTTAGGCAGAGATAACAAACTAATGAAACAGCTCAAAGGAAGAGTGCATTTGAAGGTCAGTACTTCTGGAATAAAGTAAGTCAGAAATGAGGTCAAACAGATAGGAAGAGATTGGATCATGGAAAGCTGTGTAGAAATGACACACAGGTTCTATTTTACTCTTAAAACCATGAAAAGTCTCCGAAGAGTTTTAATTTGAGGATTGATTGAAATAATTTCTAAAAACTGAAAAATCCTGTGTAGTGCTATATGGAAAAGGGAGGAGATCTGGTGAGAGAGACTAGCAGTAGAGATGAAACACAGGGTCTTAGTCCCTTTGGACTGCATTAGAACAAAAATTCCACAGACTTGTAAATAACAGAACTTTATTTCTTACTGTGTTGCAAGCTAGAAGTCTAAGATCAAAATGCTGGTAGGTTTGCTTTCTGGGGTGCAACAGCTTTCTGATTCAAACATGGTGCCTTCTCAGTGTGACCCCACATATTGGAAGGGGTGATAGAGCTCACTCCCAGTCTCTTTATAAGGACATTGATTTATTGATTTCATTCATGAGGGCACTACCCTCATGTCCTTAAAAAAAAAAAAAAAAGCCTGCCTCTTGATATCATCATGTCATCATCCTGAAGGTTAGAATATCACATCAGAATATCAGAATTTGGGAAAGAATCATAAATATTCAATGGGTTACATGAGGAGACTGGTTAGAAACATTTCTAGAAGTATATGGCAGAGAAGATGTGACATGATTTAAAGTCAAGTTTAATGATACCCTGGAAAGCCCTATTTTCAAATAGCAATAAGGACCTGATCTTCACTGGCATATTAAGATTATGTTACAAATAAAGTGTATCTAAATATTTTAGCATATTAATGCAGTATATCATAATTAAGTGGTCAATGAGGACGTGAATACTTGATGAGAGTGAGTTGAAGTTCATTTGTGATTTTCCTGTTTTAGGATTAAGAAATCAAACTACTCCATTGTATTCCAGTCTTCAAAGCAGAGGGCTAATGAGAAAGAAAATATTTTATAGGAACTAGGAAGTCTTTATTACCTTTTGATTGCAATTAAATAACAATCACAGTGAAATTTTCATATAGGTATTAGTATTCCCTTTGGTATAAATTTGGTTTATATAGGAAAACACTAGCTTCTACTTAATCATTAGTGTATTCTCTGGTTTCGTCAAAACAGAACTTACAAAGTTGAGTTTGTCTTTTAATTACTAACCCACACATGAAATTAAAGCATTTTATGAGATGGTGGTGGCCACTTCCGAATTTCCATTGCCAAAATTGCCCTGAGTGAAATAAATTAATTTCTCATGAGATAATATAGTCTTGGAAGTTGAACTAGCTTCTGACTTGTTCTAGTATTTAACATTATTTCAAGTGAATTAGTTAATTCTAATAAAAGAGGTGAACTTTGGCACAGGACAAGAGAATATCTCTAAGAATGACTAATATCCACTTATTACTGCAGACTTTTTTTAAAGAAATAAAAAGGAAATCAAGTAGGTCACTTCTGTAATTTATACTTTCAGTAACTTTTTTAATTTATAGAAATTTCTAATTACTCAGGGAAAATGAGTAATTAGTGGTGAATTAATATATCTAAATGGGATTCTAAAAACCCATTGTTCATATTTCAAAAACAGTTAGCCTACTTTATTGAAATGGTATTTATCTTAAAGAAGTTTTTAGACCTAAACAAGTTCTGGTCAAACTGATGGAATATAAAACATTTAACGTGTAAATGTTTCAGTTCAGGAAACCATTATTGCTGTGGCCTGGTCCTCAAAAATTTTGTTTTTTAAAATATTTCATTTACTTATTTAAAAGGTAGAGTTACAGAAAGAAAAAAGACAGTTCTTCCATATTCTGGATCACTCCCTAAATGGCCACAACAGCCAGGTCTGAGCCAAGCCAAAGCCAGGCACCAGGAGCTCCATCCTGGTCTTCCACATGGGTAGTGGAGGCCCAAGTACTTGGGTCTTCTTCTTCTTCTTTCCAGGCATATTAGCAGGAGGCTGGATCAGAAGTGGTTCAGTCAGGACTGGAACCAGTGATCAAGTATGGGATGCCAGTGTTGGAGGTGGCTTAACCCACTGTACCATGCCAGCCACTGTTTTGTTTTAATGCAGCACTTAGAAATATCTGCAAAATCAGAGGAAAAAATCAGAATGATACAGATGTAATACTATTAGGCAGTTACTATAAGTCAAATGCTACTTGAATCTAATCCTCATACCATCTAATGAAGTAGTGCTGCCAATATCTTCATTTAACAGAAGAAAAAAAAAAGATGATTTAAGTTCAGGAATTTGTCTAAAGCCATCCGTAAGGAGGTGGTAAGCCTGGGATTCCCAAGACTTGCTGATATCATTCTGTGCCTTTCAATATTCTGATTTCCTGCCTCTCAGAACTAGGTGGTTATTTTTGTGACACCTTTAAGATGTATACTTTCATTATTCAAAATCATTTATTTTCTACCAATGCAATGTAGTTCTTGAAAAGGTGATTTGCACAATTTGTACTCTGTATATTGCAGTTTTTATTATAAATTCAGTTGGACTTGCGGATTTTACCAAGCAGCAATAAATGGCATCAAGGTGATTTAAAAAGTCAGATGTGTCCCCAAATGCATAGTGTGCATGAGATGGTGTGTGACATGCTATCAGTATTTGTTTTACATGTAGTAGCCTAGGAGACATCCTGCTTTGTCCTTTTTTCTGCTTAAGTGATTAACTTTTGAATGTAGAGTTCAAGGACAAGAGCCACCAAGACTAAATCATTTACATAATTGATCGAGGTCTCCTCTGATTGGTTTTGGGATAATCTAGAGATGTTTAGCTGTCCTATTAGAAGGGTCAGATTTTTCAGGAGCTCCTTCTTTAGGTTAATTGGAAAGGAAAGTCTGTTCCCTTAATGCTCCTAGACCCATGAACTCCAGAAATAGTGTGGGGAAAAAGAAAAAAGTTTTAGCCAACTTGCTCTGTTTTCTTAATGGGAAATGATAAGAGACCCTCTGAAGTGTGGTGCAGGACACATGGCACCAGAAGTGGGCAGGCACTCTGAGAAAGGGAAGGCTTTTGCCATGTAGTTCATCAATTATCTTCACTGCACATATATAATCAGATGATAACAATATGAATCATTGAATAATGGACCACTGAAAATGGTACATAAGGAGTTCCTAGAAATAAAAGGAAATATATTGAGATTCACATTCATATAATCAGGGGTTATCACTTAGTGCATTTAATTAATAATTATAGAATGATAACCTGTGCTAATGAGTCACTCTAACGGCCTTGGTTATTCCCAAGTGATGTCACCACATAGATGAGGACCAGGCCCCTATCTTAATTATCACTTCATCAACAGAAATTTTTCCAGGAATATATTGAGTGAAAAGGGAAATGAAAAAAAAATCAAGGTTGCAAAAGGGAAAATATGCTAAGTTGAATACATTCTTATGTATACCCAAAAACTGTATGCAAAATGAAGTAGGCCTCGGTTGATGAAACACACGCTTAAGGTAATACACACATCAGGTTTTTTGTTTTCTTTTCTTTATGATCAATGCTTAGTGTAATAATGCTTTTTGTTATAATGTTATGAAGCTTATTGAGAGGAACTATCAGCATTATCTTTATATAATCATTCTTTTTAATAATTTTTTTAAACTTTTATTTAATGAATATAAATTTCCAGTGTACAGCTTATGGATTACAATGGCTTCCCCCTCCCATAACTTCCCTCCCACCCGCAACCCTCCCCTCTCCCGCTCTCTCTCCCCTTCCATTCACATCAAGATTCATTTTCAATTCTCTTTATATATAATTTTTATGAATATAAAAAAGATTTCATGTACTTTGGTCTAAGAATGTAATGATACTCCCCTCCCTCCTTCTTTCTACCTACTTTCCTTTTCTTTTCTTGTGTGTGATGAAAAAATTTTAATTTAATTTACAACCACAGGCTTAATCTTCCAATAAATAAAGAGTTCAACAAGTCAAAAGTAGAAAGACCACTGTTAACAGTATAGACAAGGACTTGCAAAAAGCAGTTCAACTGATAATGCATAGTAACTGATTCTCTTTCATGCCTGCCTATGCTGAATTTCATGGTTGTTGTTTTCACTAGTGGTGTTACACTGCTTATCAACTCAGCTTTTGAGAATATTAGTATTATTAGAGGAAACAATGTGCAAATGTCTCATAGATAAAAGATAGGGAGACACGTACAGGAATTATTGAACATACTTAGCAAATTTCTATAGACTTGCGTAAAATCTTTATTTTACCTGAAATTTGAGCATTTTTATAAATAAATAATACAAATTTACAAATAATATTTGACAGCACTATTTAAAATGAACCAAAGTGTTTCTTAGCAGTTTTCTCCCTTTTTAAGACTAGGTTCAAGGCTCTCCCTAGATAACATCAGTACCTCATGTTTTAACCTCATATGTGTTTTGTTGAATAGAAGAGAATGGTCATGTTTTTTTAATATTCTGGGGACACTCTGAATCTCGTGACAGGGTACACATATGACAGTGTGTCAAGCACACATACATTTATCATGTAATAGGAGTCACAGGCACATATTAACAGCCTAGCACAGGAGGACATGTAGATTTTGACAGTGAAGAAATACTTTGACAGCTGATGTGGAGCCAACTGTTGGAATGTGCTATGTATCTTCCATTGTAGATAATAGAAAAATAAATGTTAAAATGATAAAAAAAAACACTAGTGTAAGTTTTTATTGAATTATAAATTAGGCAGGATAGAAAGGCACCACAAGAAATGCAAAGGTTGATACTCAAGAGAAGGAGCCAATATAATTTGACCTTCAAAACAGACTCACCTTTCACAATATAATAAAATTAGGGAAGGAAAAGTGACCTTAAGTTGAAGAGTTATGCTGCTAAAAATTAAAATCAAGTCATGGCTTTAAGACAGAGATGTGGGAATTTGCAGAAGAAAGTACTTTTTACAGCTGACTACAAATGGTCTAGGGTCAGTCAGAGTCACCTTGCAAAAGTTAGCTAACCGAAGTTAGGTTTGTTAAGAAGTCTGAGTCTCAGCCTGACTATGACTGCCTAAAATAATTAAGATATTCAATGCTAAAGCAACTTTTACATTTTCATTTGGTGTAATCTGTCAATCTATAATTTCCTTGTAAATTTCATTTTAATGCCTTCTTTAAGAGACTGCTATCATAAAATAACAAAATATTCCCATTTATTTTTTTCTCATTTATTTGAGTCTATAATGCTGATTTCTAGATTTAATCTGATAATTTACTTTTGTTTATGAATACCAACTTAGAATCTCATTATAGTTTTTCAAAATGCAAGATATTTTTCATTTTTTCTTCTGCCTCCCCCTTTGTTTTCACACGCTGTCATTATCATATGTGCTAGTTCATGTATGCATTTGCAAATTTTATTTACACGTAGGAAAGAATGATTACTTCTCAAGTGATTACAAAGATAGGTAGATGTATGGGAAGATGACAAACACAGAGATATAAAGTAAACCATAATATTTTTTATTCTTACTGTCATCTCCTTGATTTGTCACATTAGGAAAAATATATTTTAAATTCCTTCACTATAATTATAAAAGCATTGTAGAACACCAAAACTTGGGTCCACTCACCCAGCAGCCATTTAGCCAATCACTGACAATGGTATGATGGAAAGAAGTAGATATTTCTCCATCAAACAAAGAGGAGCAGCTCTTAGTTAATATCTAGAAGCTTGGAGGTGTTAACAGTAAGGAGTCTTGGCCAGCGCCGTGGCTCACTAGGCTAATCCTCTGACTGCAGCCGGCACCCCAGGTTCTAGTCCCTGTCGGGGCGCCGGATTCTGTCCCAGTTGCTCCTCTTCCAGTCCAGCTCTCTGCTGTGGCCCGGGAGTGCAGTGGAGGATGGCCCAGGTGCTTGGGCCCTGCACCCGCATGGGAGACCAGGAGGAAGCGCCTGGCTCCTGGCTTCAGATCGGCGCAGCACGCTGACCTTAGCGGCCATTTGGGTGGTGAACCAATGGGAGGAAGACCTTTTTCCCTGTCTCTCTCTCTCACTGTCTAACTCTGCCTGTCAAAAAATAAAAAATAAAAACAATAAGGAATCTTACATATTAAATTTGGGTTGACAGCTGTACATCTAGCTTATGTGCAGGTCTCTGATTGGCTTGTAGTGTTTACGTCCCATTTTTGATCTTGATCGGGCAGTGTTAAGAAATGGTCATGGTACATTTTCATAAAAGACTTAGCCTTGATTCTAGGCTTTATTAGCATTAGAATAGAGTTGCAAAATCCCCCAAAGTAGCTCTACTGCTGAGATGCTTTGCAAACTGTGGGCCTCTTGTTAATTTTATAATCCTCAGCAATTCTGTAATCTTTAACCACCAACTGCCTGTTCCACAGTGCTCTCACGTCTCAGTTCCTGGAGACTTGATGGTACCAACAATGTAACTCCCCTTCCCTTGTCTTAGATCTGCCCAACAACACACACCTATTACCCCTCCCTCTCCCTGTCTTAGGCATCATGTCGAGTATAGATTGTAATTCCCAAGTTTCTCAACTAATGAGAAACTGGAGGAAGGGACCGCTGCGTGGTCAGGATTAAAGGGGCTGAATTTCTGAGGGCGGTGCCTGCTTCCACCTGCTGGTCACTGCTCTCGAGACCAGGCAACGATAAATGCCTCGTTTTCTGCTTCCTTGAAGACTCTAAGTCCATCCTTTGGTGGGGAGGTGGTCTCAGGTGGGCTTATTTCCCAGGCAGTGATGAGAAGACCATGGTGTTCTTTTGAGAATATTGATGATGGCAAGTAGACTCTGGTCAGTCTACATGCAGCAGGGTACATGCAGTTGGTGGCTACTTTTTACTCAGGACATGAAGCTCCTGAACAAAATCCTAAAGACAGAACACTGCATCAATGGTGAGATTTGGCATAGTGGTTAAGATACCATTTGAGATATGTGCATCCAATATTGAAATGCCTGGGTTTGAGTTCCAGTTCCACCCCCAACCCTGCCCCACCCCAAGTCCAGCTTCCTGCTAATACATAGTCTGGGAAGCAGGAGGTGAAGGGTCAAGTACGTGGGTCCCTGCCACCTGTCTGGGAGATTGAGATCAGCTTCAGCCTGAGCCAGCCCCAGCTGTGACAATCATGTGGGGATTCGACTAACACATGGAAGTTGATTCATTCATATTCCCCCTCCCTCCTTCTCATATTAAAGAAAATAAAGATGAAACATCAAGATTTTACACACAGAGATGAATGACCTCATAAGTCTTGTGTTCTGGGAACCTTTGGGGCCTACTAGACCTAATCAACACACCGCCAATTTAATGAGTTAACTTTAAGAGGGTGATTTGCAGTACCACAGCAGAGAGGTACTGTGAGACTGTGGACACAAGGGCCTGGTCACATCTAGTATCAGCATCAGAAGTCATGTCTAGGGCTCAGGTTCAAAAGTCTCTATTTGTTTTTTTCTTCTCTCTGTCTCAGCTATTTATATGTTGAAGCTATGTTGTTGAATGCTTAAAGACCCAAAACAGTCTTATATAAGAAAACATAACTTTTTTCAATGATAAGTAGTCCTTTGTATACTTTTTTTTTTTTTTGACAGGCAGAGTGGACAGTGAGAGAGAGAGAGACAGAGAGAAAGGTCTTCCTTTTGCCGTTGGTTCACCCTCCAATGGCCGCCGCGGTTGGCACGCTGCGGCCAGCGCACCACGCTGTTCCGATGGCAGGAGCCAGGTGCTTCTCCTGGTCTCCCATGGGATGCAGGGCCCAAGGACTTGGGCCATCCTCCACTGCACTCCCTGGCCACAGCAAAGAGCTGGTTTGCTAATAATATGATGATCCTCTTGGGTGCTTTGTCTTCATTTGCTTCATCTCTTACTCATTCTTTATTTTTAAGTATTCCACAAAACTGGGCATTAGTTGTGTCAGTTTTATGACTGTATTATTTTTATATAACCTGAGCTTCTGGCTTTTTATAAATGAGTTCTTTCACATGTGATATGATTACTGCTTCATCATAATGTAAGCCTATTTTTGTGTTTTCTGTTTGCTTTTTTCTTGCTTCATTATTTTCCCATATAAATATGTGTGTTTTAGTTGGGTTGATTGGATTTCCTTTGTGCTTCCTTATTCCAAGTTGTTTATGTGCTTTAATTGCTGTATCTCTTTTTCTAAAGTAGACATAATTTCCTTTAACTCTATTCAAAATATTTATTCATTATATAAAAAGCAATTATATATATATGTGTATATATATATGTATATATCAAATGCTTGTCCAACACTCAAATAAAAGGCCTTTATCAATTTTACTGATATGGCTCATTTTCCTAACCAGACCTCTGAGTTATTAAATGGCTGGAACATTTGATGCAGGGTATAAATTTCTTCAGATCATATTCATAAAAATGCCTGAGACATGAAAGTATATTATCATTACATAAAACTGTGTGTTCTGCGTTATTTTTGCTCACTACTCTTTATTAATTCCTCAGCATTCTACTATATTAGATATTATAAATTTGCCATGTGTACTAATTTGCTAAGGTTGCAGTACAAAATACCACAAACTGGGGAGCTTAAACAAGATTCACTTTCTCACAATGGTGGAGTCTAGATTCCAATATCAAGGTAACATGTTTAGTTTCTTCTTCTCTTCCCTTAGCCTGTGAGTGCCTACCTTCTGACTTGTTCTTCATGTGGTATTTCCTGTGGGCAAGCACATTCCTTACTGTTTCTGTGTCCAAATTTCCTCCTCCAGTCAGGGCATTCAGATTAGATTGAGGCCTACCCTAACAGCCTAATTTTAACTTAATGCCTCTGAAAAGACCCAAATTGCAAATACATTAACTTTCTGAGAAACTAGGCTGAAGAATTTCAACATATAAGTTTTGAGGAAACATATTAAACCTATAATATATTGTAGTCACATACAATTTGGCTAACTGCATATATGGGAATGTTTTTGAGTGACTGACTGACTAAAACAACATATGTATCCATGTTGGAAAGATACTTGGGTATAAATTACAAAGTTCCAAATTACTTTTTCTTTAATCAATTTCTGGTGCTGCTGCACTGTATTCTATTCGGTTCCTGCCTGCCTTGAAGAAAATTGAATTCAGTCTGAGTATTTGTCCTCCAGGATTTTCACATATCCTACTTTCTCTCTGGAAGGTTGTCAAAGATTCTTTGTACTCCTGAATCTCACCAATTGCTTTGGAAATTTTATGGGCCCTCATCATGTTTCATTTCAGTTGGTATTTTTACCTGTAATTTATCTGATTATCTCTCTACAGGAACTTTATTAGATATATCTGAAAATTTCTTGACCTAGTCTTAATAATCATTAACCTATATTCACAACATTTTTATCTCTTGGTTCCCTGGCACTGTAGCCTTTATGGATAACTTGGTCCAGATGTCCAAATCACTTTTTGCTATTTAACTTATGTCAATTCTACACATTTCTGGGGCTGTTATTTATAATCATTTTATAAATTTCAAAAAACTCTGAATGCTTCTTTTTCATGTTTGCCATCATATATGGTTGGCACTCAAACCTCTCAAGGGAATTAATTATGTTTTTTTCTTTATTTTCCCATTAGCTCTATTAGCAATCATTTCAGTGGTGTTTGGTATTCTAATTTACTGTCTCTCTTCATAACTTTCTTCAACTGTCTAGTTAGTCACTATTGATTTTCTATTCATATATGTGACAGACTCTATTGAATACAGTTTCTATGTTCATTTTATTTCTTAGACCCAGGAAGAAATCATATTCACTTCATTGTGAATTTGCATGTTGATTCAGGATCTCTGGTTATTTGTCACCTGATAGGAAAGAGAGGCTGTGTTGTTAGTGATCTTATGTTTGTGAGGTTCCAGTGACTTAATTATTTGTTGAGGGAAATAAAAATAATGCATGGAAGTCACAGGGGACAGTGCTTCCCTTCGCTGGTACCAGTGTCCATCTCAAAAAGTCCTGTGTCAATTCTCCACTGCAGCAATGTTTACCCACCCTGAGTATTCTGGATATAAATGCTACAATCCTCATATCCTACTATAATGCATTAACCTGGTTTTCTGGTACTCTCCGATAAATCACTGGCTGATGGCAAAGGCATAGACCCTCTTTTATGATTACCATCTCTCTGAGTTACTTCAGATTTCTGCTGGAGCTAACTGTTCATATTTCTCCAGTGACCTGTTCTTTCACCTGGAAGTATTTGCAATTGCCTGGTTTAAAACTTCCAGAAAGTCTTTACTCTGTTTGTACATGATAGCTGTGCTCATGATTTTCCAGTGGTTTTGTGGGTTTATGTCAGCATTTCAAATTCCTGTCTATTTTTTTAAAGATGTATTTGTTTTACTTGAAAGTGAGAGTTACAGAGAGGGAGAGGCAGAGACAGAGAAAGAAAGAGGTCTTCCATCTGATGGTTCACTCCCCAAATGACTGCAAAGGCCAGAGCTGGGTTGATCCAAAACCAAGAGCCAGAAGCTTCTTCCAGGTCTCCTATGTGGGTGCAGGGGCCCAAGCACTTGGGACATCTAGAACTGAAACAGTGCCTATATGGGATGTGGGTGCTATAGGCAGTGGCTTTCCCTGCTACACCACAGTACCAGCCCCTCCAACTCCTGTCTTTTCAATAGAAAGATCTTGGATATGGAGGTGATCATGTGCTTGCAGCTAGCCATCAGAACCAGAAACCATTCTTACAAATATCTACAACTTTTGTAGAACGTAGTAAAAGAAAGGTGAATCAGCTCACAATTCCATCTTGTTTCTGCTTACTGTTTTGCAGTTAAAATTTTCCTTTACTTTAAGAGAAGGTGTTTGGATGATTATTACAAACCAATTGATGTGCAGGAAAGACTCCTCAGCTAGAATAGAGCTCACTAAAGGCTGGGAACTCAACGTGTCTAAGGCTTGTGGTTCTCATTTCTTTTATTTGCAAGGATACTGGTGGTACTGTTTCTTTAAAAAGACTCTGAAAACCCTGAAATTATGTGTTTTTAAAAGATTTGAAAAAGAGAGAATATTTCAAATATTTATTTGAAAAAGAGACAGAGAAATATCTTCCATTGATTCCTCAAATGGCAGCAACAGCCAGTGCTGGGCCAAACTAAGCCCAGAACCAGGAATTCCATCCAGGTCTCCCACATGAGTGACAGGAGCTTACATTCCTGAGCCCTAATCCACATTATGCACACATCCACACATCCAGGCACACTAGCAGAGAACTGGATCAGAAGCAAAGTAGCCAGGATTTGAACTGGCACTCCATTAAGGCATTGCAACTATCCCAAGCGTCAGCCTAACATACTACATCACAACACCAACCCCTGAAATTCTGTTTTTAAATCCCATGAGAGTTTTAACTCCTCAAAATGAAGTCACCCAATCAACACTCTCATTAAAGTGACTTATTCTACTGTATAAACAATTCTTCACAATATGTGATTATGTTATATAAAAGCAATCACATAGTTAATAATAAAAAGTAAATATAGTTAGTATTGGTACTGTTATAGACATCATTTAAATTTAAACCTAATGGAAATCTTGTCAGGTAGTTAATATTTCTTTCATTAAATTGAAGATGCAATTAAAAGTTAGAGAGAAGTAATTTGGCCTAAGACATCCAATTAGTGTTGGAGAGCCATAATCAGAATCTGAAGGCTAGCCCCTGACCATTACACTGTTAAGTAGGTTAAATACTGTCAGAAAGTTTAATGGTTTTTAAGTATGACAGAGATTACCAAAAATGCCTCCCTATACCACAAATAATCATCAACCAACTTTGCATAATTCTTTATAGTTTGGACAAATGTTTTCTTTACAGAAACTTAGTTAATTTGCTTTAAGTTGTTGAAAAGCAAACTGGGGGATGCTTGTTCTCCATTTCGAATGAGAAAAAAGAGAAAGGTGATCTGTTTCTTCAGCTTTTAAGCCTGAGCTGAATTGCAGATCGGGTTGCTTTAAGCTTTCTGCATTAAAATTACCTATAACCCTACTTGTCTATTTGTAACTCAGTGGCTGCCAAACCAAGGAAGAAGACTGTGGTGACCTTTTCACCTTTTGCCCTGAACAAAGAATGCTTCCTGTAAACAAAGAACATTACTAACAATACCTGAGTAACATTGATTTTTAAAGTAGATAGATAGCATCTGTTTTTCAAATGAAATAATGAATTTGTGGTGATAAATATTGTACAGTAAGAAATTGATATTCTACTTCTACCATCGATGAGCAAGTTACTTGTTCTTCCTAGTTCTCAAGGGAATTTTATATCAGAAGATCTCCAAAATCCTGTGTATTCCTAAATTTTTAAAAAAACTTGTCTTATAATTTCATTTACGGGGCCAGCGCTGTGTTGTAGTGGGCTACGCCTCTGCCTGTAGTGCTGGAATCCCATATCGGGGCTGGTTCAAGACCTGGCTACTCTCTTTCAATCCAGCTGTCTGCCAAGGCCTGGAAAAAAGCAGCAGAAGATGGCTTAAGATTTTGGGCCCCTGCACTTGCATGGAAGATCTGGAAGAAGCTCCTGGCTCCTGGCTTCAGATCAGCCCAGCTCTAGCCATTGCAGCCATCTAGGAAGTGAACCAGCAGATGGAAGACCTTTCTCTCTGTCTTTCCCTCTCTCTGTCTGTAACTCTGCCTCTCAAATAAATTAATTAATTAAAATTCCATTGATTTATTTGAGATACAGAGAATGAGTACCCATCTTCTGGTTCACTCCCCAAATGCACCGTGTGGCTCAAACTGAGCCATTCTGAAACCAGGAGCTAGGGATGCAATACACATCTCTCAAGTGGTGGCAGGTTCCCAACTACTTGAGCCATCATCTGCTACTTACTGAGGTGCAGGTTAGCATGAAGGTGGAATCGGGAGCCAGAGGCAGATGCAGAACTGAAGCTCTTTGAAATGGGACACAGTTGACCCAGCCAGCATCTTAACCCCCAAACCAAACACCCAACCCCCAAACTTCATTTTTTAAAGATTTATTTTTTTACTTGAAAGGCAGATTTCACAGAGAGGCGAAGGCAGAGAAAGGGCCTTCCATCTACTGGTTCTTTCCCCAAATGGCCAGAACTGTGCTGAGCTGAAGCCAGGAGCTAGGAGCCAGGAGCCTTTTCTGAGTCTCCCACATAGGTGCAGGGGCCCAAGGACTTGGGCCATCTTCTGCTTTCTCAGGCCATAGCAGAGAGCTGGATCGGAAATGGAACATCTGGGACTTGAACCGGTGCCCATGTGGGTTTCCTGCACTGCAGGTGGCGGCTTTACCAATTATGCCACAGTGCACCCCCCCAAAAAAATTCATAAATCCCTCCCTGTGCCATTCTTTCATTGTTAGAAAAGATTTACTGAGGGGCCAGCACCGTAGCTCACTTGGTTAATCCTCCACCTGTGGTGCCAGCATCTCATATGGGTGCCAGGTTCTAATCCTGGTTGCTCCTCTTCCAGTCCAACTCTCTGCTGTGGCCTGGGAGGGCAGTGGAGGATGGCCCAAGTGCATGGGCCCCTGCACCTGCATGGGAGACCAGGAAGAGGCACCTGGCTCCTGGCTTTGGATAGCCTTAGCTCCGGCCGTGGCGGCCATTTGGGGGGTGAACCAACGGAAGGAAGACCTTTCTCTCTGTCTCTCTCACTGTCTAATTTTACCTGTCAAATAATAAAAAAAAGAAAATATTTACTGAATACCTATTGCATGCCTAGTCATATTTCTAGGTACTTAGGATACATAAATAGACAAAATGTATAGCTCTCCCTGTCTATGTATATTTAGGTCTTAGTTGAGCTAGCAGACAGTAAGCATTAAGTTTCATAAGTAGATTGGGTAGTGTTTTTAAAGACTGTAAAGCAAAAAAATGCAGAAAAAGAGTATTAGGAAATCTGGAAATCTATTGTATTCAGTACTTTGGGATGGCTCTGTAAACAGATGAAGCCAATAATGTATTAACAGTACCAACTGAGAGAAAGTATGGTTAACTGAGGTTACTAAAAAGAAAAAGCAATTCAAATCAATTGGCAATCTACAAAAAGAGTTAAATTTATTTTTAAAACTGGTAAGAGGGACTGGTGTTGTGGCAAAGTGGGTTAAGCCGCCACCTACATTTCCTGCATCCTCTATGAGTGTCGATTTGAGTCCCAGCTGCTCCACTTCTGATATGGCTCCCTGCTAATGTGACTGGAAAAGCATTAGAATATGGCCCAAGTGGATTGGCCTCTGTTACCACATGGGAGACCCAGGTAGAGTTCGTGGGCCCTGGCTTTAGCCTGCTGCAGCTCCAGCCATTATGGCCATTTGGGGAGTGAATCAGCATTGGAAGACTCTTTGATTTACTCCCCAGATGCTCACAATAGCAGAGCTGGACTAGACTGAAGCCAGGAACCATGATCAACCCAGATTTTCCCAGGGGCAGACAAGGACACAGGAGCTTGAGCTGCTCCCCAGGGTACACATTAGCAGGAAACTGGAAATGTAAGTGACCAGGACTCCCATCAGGCACCCTGGATGTGATGCCTGCAGTAACTTAACTATTGTACCAAACACCACCTCCTTTTCCAGTTTTAAAATCATGTTGATTATTTTCTTATTTTGAAGTTTGAAACCTCTTTGAATATTTTGGGTACCAGTTTTTTGTTAGATATACATTTAAAACATTTTCTCCAGTCTTCAACTTATCTTTTCATTCCCCTAACAATGTCTTTCTCAAGCAAAAGTTTTTAATTAAGTTCAATTTAACAATATTTCATTCACTGCTCCTGATTTAGATGTTGTGTCTAAAAAGTTACTACAAAACATAAACTCACCTAGATTTTGTCCTGTGTTCTTCAAACTTAGTACTTTTTATTTTTTATTTTTTGATAGGCAGAGTAGACAGAGAGAGAGACAGAGAGAAAAGTCTTCCTTTTCCATTGGTTCACCCTCCAATGGCCACTACGGCCAGTGCACTATGCTGATACGAAGCCAGGAGCCAGGTGCTTCCTCCTGGTCTCCCATGCGGGTGCAGGACCCAAGGACTTGGGCCTTCCTTTACTGCACTCCCGGGCCACAGCAGAGAGCTGGCCTGGAAGAGGGGCAACCGGGACAGAATCCGGCTCCCCGACCGGGACTAGAACCTGGTATGCCGGCGCCACAGGCAGAGGATTAGCCTATTGAGCCATGGCACCTGCCCAAACTTAGTACTTTTAAGTTCAATTTTAGGTCTAAATATTTTGAATGAATGTGAGTGACACATAGATGCTCTGTCGAGATTTTTTTGCATATGGATCTAGTTTTTCCAGCACCATTTATTGAACTTGCTTTATGGCCTAGCATGTGATCTATCCTAGAAAAGATCCATACACTGATGAAAAGAATGTGGATTCAGTAATCGTGGGATGAAATGTTCTATAAATATGTTAGGTCCATTTGGTCCACAGTGTGATTAGCTCTATTATTTCTTTGTTAATTTTCTGTTTAATTGATCTGTCTATTGATGAAAATGGGGTGTTGAAGTCCCCCATTATTATTGTATTGGAGTTTATATCTCCCTTTAGGTCCATTAGCATTTGTTTTAAATAGCGGGGTGCCCAGCGTGCATATGCATTTATTATAGCCACAGCTTCCTGTTGAATTGTTACCTTAATCATTACATAATGCCTTTCTTGTCTCTTTTAACAGTTTTTCTGTTAAGTCTATTTTATATGATATCAAGGTGGCTATACCTACTTGTTTTTGGTTTCAGTTAGCATGGAATATCTTTTTCCATCCCTTCACTTTCAGTCTGTATGTATCTTTGTTGGTGAGGTATGTTTCTCGTAGGCAGCAAAGGAATGGGTCTTGATTTTTAATCCATTCAGCCAGTCTGTATCTTTCAACTGGAGAATTTAGGTAATTTACCTTAAAGGTTACTATTGATAAGTAATGACTTGTCCCTGATTTTGCCATAAGTATTCCTATTTTTTGTTTTGGATTTCCTTTGTACTTTTACTAGGAGATTTTCTGCCTTCACATTCTTTCATAATGATGGCTATTGTGCTTTGTTTCTATATGTAGCAAATACTTAAGTAATGATTTTAAGGCTGGATAAGTGGTGATAAATTCTTTCAATTTCTGTTTGTTATGGAAGGTTTTTATTTAGCCTTCATTTATAAATGAGAGCTTTGCAGGGTACAATATTTTAGGTGGACAGATTTTTCTTTTAACACTTGGAATGTGTCCATTCTTTCCTATCCTAAAGGATTTCTAGTGAGAAATCAGCTGTCGAATAACTAACACAATCTTAAACAACAAAAACAAAGCCAGAGACATTACAGTACCAGATTTCAAGACATATTACAGGGCAATAATAATCAAAATAGCCTAGTATTGGCACAAAAAAAAAAAAGATATGTAGAAATCAATCCACATATCTACAACCAACTAATTTCGACAAAATAGATTAAATCAATCCCTGGAAGAAGTTCAGTCTCTTCAATAAATGTGTTGGGAAATTTGAATCTCAGTGGCAGAAGTATGAATCAAGATCTCTACTTTACACCTTATAGAAAAATCAACTCAAAATGGATCAAAGATTTAAATCCCCTACCTGATACCACTGTATTACTGGAGGAGAACATCAGGGAGACCCTGTAAGACATTGGTATTGGAAAGAATTCTTGCAAAAGATCCCAGAAGCAAGGCAATAAAATACAATTAGACAAATAGGATGGTGTCAAGCTAAGAAGCTTTTGCACTGCAAAGGAAACACTCAACAATGTGAAGAAGCAACTGACAGAATGGGAGAAAATATTTGCAAACTATGCAACCCAAGAATCTCAACAACAACAAAACAGCCAATCTAGTTAAGAAATGGGCAAAGGACTTACACAGGGGTTTTTCAAAAGAGGAAATTCAAATGTCCAACAGCCACTTGAAAAAATGCTCGGGACCTCTAGCCATCAGGGAAACACATATAAAAACAACAATGAGGTTTCACCTCACCCCTGTTAGAATGGATATCATGTTGAAATAAAAAAGCAATGAATGTTGGTGAGGAATGGGGAAAAGGCACCCTAAACAACTGTTGGTGGGAATTCAAACTATACAGCCATTGTAGAAGACTATATGGAAATTCCTCAGAAAGCTAAAAATAGGTCTCCCATATGAACCAGTCATCTCACTCCTGGAATTTACCCAAACAAAATGAAATCAGTATATGAAAAAGTTATCTGTAACTCCATGTTTATTACAGCTCAATTCACAATGGCTAAGATATGGAATCAACCTCGATATCCATCAGCTGATGACTAGATAAAGAAAATTATATATATATATATATATATATATATATACACACATTATGGAATATTATTCAACTGTGAAAAAGCATGATATCCTATTTTTCACAACAAAATGGATGCAACTGGAAACCATTATACCTGGTGAAATAAGATAATTCCAAAATGACAAATACCATATGTTTTCCTTGATTTCTGATAACTAATAGAGTACAAAAAAAGTAATGTATATTAATGAAATTGACATTTTGAAAATTGATTACTGTTTACAGCCCTTATCTCCACTGTTGTGGTATACTTTTTTTTTCTTTTTGTTTAATTATTTATTTAGTGTAGGGTTAATCTTGATTATAAAATAAAAGATATATTTCATTGCAAAAATTGAAAGAATAAGAAAGGAAGGAAGGAGGGAGGGTGAATATACGGGTGGGAGGAAAAGGGTAGGGTGGGAGGTATCACTATGTTCCTATATCTCTATATATGAAATACATGAAATTTGTTCACCTCATGTAAATAAAAATTGTTAAAAACAAATTAAAAATAGTCAATTTGTCTTTTTTTGAACCAGTTCCACACTATGTAGATTATTTCAGATTTATACTGTCTTCCTGTTCATTGTTTTTCATATACATCATGTTTTTATTCAGTTTATACACATTTCTTTTTGTTGTAGTGTAAATAGTATTGTATGTTTGATAAAAAAAAGTCCAGATGCTAAATGCTGGAATATAAGAACGTTTAACTTTTGTGCGTTAACCTGGTGTCCTGCAACCTTGCTCTAATTGCTTACTACTAGGAGTTTTTTGTTATAGATTGTAGGGATTTCTCTGTAGATAATTTTGGCATGTACAAACAGTTTGCTTCCTTCACAGTCAGCATACCTTTTCTACTTTAATCATATTAGCAAGAACTTTCAGTACAAGTTTTTAAAAATTTTAGTTACTTGAAAGCAGAGTAAAAGGGAAAAAACAGAGAAAGAACTCTGTCTACTGGTTTACTCCCCAAATGCCTTCAACAGTCAAGGCTAGGTCAGGCCAATCCTAGGAGCCTAGAACTCCATCCAGCTCTCCCACTTGGGTGGCAGGGTCCAAGCATGTTAGCCATCATCTGCTACCTTCCCAGACAAACTAGCAGGAAGCTAGATTGGAATCAGAGTAGTGAAGACTCAAACCAGGCATTCCAATATAGGATGTACCCTTCCAAGTGGTGATTTTATCAATCCTGTGGCACTGAGCCTACTTTATGGAACAATTTTGAATCACAGTGATAACAGCAGACATTCTTGCCTTTTCCTCATCTTCGGGGAAACTTTCTAATTTCTCACCATTAGAATGTTAGCTATAAGTTCTTTGTAGATGCTTTTTGAAAGTTGAAGATGCCCTATAATCCTAGTTCCTAAGAGATTTTTCCTTTTTTTAAACCCTGAATGGGTGTTGCTTTTCATCATATTCTGTTTCTGTATATATTGATATGATGTATTATACTCACTGATTTTCCTGTGTTTACTGGCCCAACATATCTGGAATAAATTCCATTTGGTCATGGTGTGCAACTTCTTTACATATTGTTACATTTGATTTGTTAAATTATCTTAAAGATTATTATTTTTTTTTTTGGACAGGCAGAGTGGACAGTAGAGAGAGACAGAGAGAAAGGTCTTCCTTTTTGCTGTTGGTTCACCCTCCAATGGCCGACGCGGTAGGCGTGCTGCGGCCGGCGCACTGCGCTGTTCCGATGGCAGGAGCCAGGTGCTTCTCCTGGTCTCCCATGGGGTGCAGGGCCCAAGAATTTGGGCCATCCTCCACTGCACTCCCTGGCCACAGCAGAGAGCTGGCCTGGAAGAGGGGCAACCGGGACAGGATCGGTGCCCCGACCGGGACTAGAACCCGGTGTGCTGAAGAAATTTAGCCTATTGAGCCACGGCGCCGGCCGTCTTAAAGATTTTTAATTCTTGATTCATGAAGCCTGTTGGTTTACAGATTTCTTTTTCATTAATATCTTTTTCTAGTTTTCACATTTGGCTCTTTTCAGAATGTTATTAATAATGGATTCAATTCCTTCAATAAATATAATTCTATTCAGATGATTTGTTTTTCTTCATGTTAACTTTGGCAGCTGTGTCTCTCAATGAATTAGTCCATTGCATCTAGATTAGCAAATGTGATAGACATTTGTGATAATAATCATTCATTGTCCTTCTGATAGTCCAAGACTCAGTATTCATAGTCTTTTCTCATTTCTAATATTATAGTATGTTTCTTCTTTACTGTTTTTAGGTAACATGGCTACAAGTTTAGTAATATCATTAACTTTTTGAAGAACTGTTTTGATTTTAGATATTTCTTACTTTCTACTATAAGCGTTCAGTGCTATAAAATTTTCCTCTGAGCACTACTTTGCTTCGTCCTACAAACTTCGGTTAGCTGTATTTTCATTTAGTTTGAAGTATTTCTTGATTTCTCTAGGAACTTCTTTGATACATATTTTACTTAGAAGTATGTTGTATAATCTCAAAATATTTGAGATTTTTTTCATCTCTCTTCCTGTTACTGACTACTTTAATTCCATTGTAGTCTGAGAGCATACATTCTATGATTTGCATTCTTTTAAGTCTGCCACAATGTGATTTCTGATCCAGAATGTCATAAGTTCTGGTGACTATGAGGTGCAAATTTCAAAAGAATGTGTACTCTGCTGTTTCTGGATGAAATACTCTATTAATGTAAATTAGATCTAGTTGACTGATGGTGTTCAGTTCAAGCATCTCCTTGCTGATTTGCAGCCTTCTCCTCTGTCAATTACCAATAGAGGAGTATTGAAGTTTCCAACTATCAAAGTGGATTCATCTGTATCTTGCAGTTCTATGAGCTTTTGCCTCAAGCCTTGGATGCTCTGTTGGGGGATATATACACGTTAAGGATCAATATTCCTCCTTAGGGAGTTGACCCTTTTTCATTTTATAATGCTGTCTCAGTCCATTCACACTGTTATAGCAACGTAGTTTAGATTGGGCAATTTATAAACCACAGAAACCTGTTTCTTCCAGTTCTAGAAGCTTGCAAGTCCAATTCCAAGTATAGTGAGGAGCTGTTTCTCAGAGATGGTGCCTTCTAGCTGTGTGTCCTCTCATGATAGAAAGGGCAAAAAAGCTCCCTAGAGTCCTTTCATAGGGCCACTAATCCCATTGATGAGAGCAGAGTCATCATAACCCAAACAACCTCCAAAGGTTCTGTCTCTCAATTCCATCAGTTTAGAAGTGATATTTCATTATATGAGTGTGGGCAGCAGAGAGTACAAACCCAGATCATAGCAGATGCCATCTTTATCCCTGATATTTCCTTTTCTTTATAATCTGTTTATAATATGTTATACAATTAGTATAGTTTTCTATATTTCTTTTAATCAGCATTTATCTAGTATATCTTTTTCTATCTTATGACTTTTAATCTATGTATATATTATATTTATCTGAATTTCTTATCGATAACATATAGTTATGGATTATTAATTTTTTTGCTGTTTTTGTTTTTGTTTTTGACAGGCAGAGTGGACAGTGAGAGAGAGAGAGACAGAGAGAAAGGTCTTTCTTTACCATTGGTTCACCCTCCAAAGGCCACTGCGGCTGGCATGCTGCAGCCGGCACACTGCGCTGATCCGAAGGCAGGAGCAGGTGCTTCTCCTGGTCTCCCATGGGGCGCAGGGCCCAAGCACTTGGGCCATCCTCCACTGCAGTCCTGGGCCACAGCAGAGAGCTTGACTAGAAGAGGGGCAACTGGGACAGAATCCGGTGCTCTGACTGGGACTAGAGCCCAGTGTGCCAGCGCTGCAGGTGGAGGATTAGTCTAGTGAGCTGTGGCGCTGGCCTTATGTATTATTTTTAATCCATTCCAACAATCTCTTCACTTTTTTTAAAGAATTTGTCTTTTTACTTGAAAGGCAGAGTGACAAAGGTCCATCTGTCATCTGCTAGTTCACTCCCCAGAAGCCCATAACAGCCAGGCTTAGGCCAGGCCAAAGATAGGAGCCTGTAACTCCATGCTGGTCTCCCACATGGGTGGTAGAGCACCAAGTATTTGCCACGTCTTCCACTGCCTTTACAGGTTCATAAGCAAGAAACTGGGTCAGAAGCAGAGCAGCCTAGATGCAAACCAATTCTCTGATTTGAGATGCCAACATCGTAAGCGGTGCTTAATCTGCTCTGCCACAACCCCAGCCTCTAAGATGACTTATTTTAATTGGTATATTTAGAAAATTGACATTTAAAATGATTACTCATAGTTGTATTAATATTTACAATATTTGTTACTTCATTATTTTTTGTTAGTTTTGTTCTGTCTCTTTTCTTTTTCAGTTTGCCATTTTACACATTCTTATTTTTCAGTGGCTGTTAGTGTTTTCTGCTGAGTTTGCAATATGGAGTTATGACTAATCCAAGACTACTTTCAGATAACACTGTACCACTACCTGAGTAGTGCAAGGAGTTCTCCCAGTTCCTCCCTCCTCTCTCCCATCATCCTTTATAGTACTCATTTTACTATCCTTCGGCATATTTCATTTCTGTTACAGCATTTTTTTTATTTCTAACATTTCCTTTTTATCAGTTCTTACATTTCCATCTCTCTACTTAAAAAAAACAAATCTGTTCTTGCATGTTGTCATCTTTTTCCATTAGAGCCTAAGCTTATTAATCACACTGAATTTCTTGTCTGGTGTTTCCAGCATTTGTACGATATCTGAGGTTCAGTCTTCTTCTGACGCTTAGTCTACTTCTTCAAACTGATTTTGTCTTTTAGTATGCTTTGTGATTTTGTGTAGACAACTTACATGATACACTAGGTAAGGAAATTAAGAAGTCTGTAGCATTAAGTTTTATGTTTCACTGGCTAGAAGTCAGTCTTTTTTTTTTTTTTTTTTTTTGTAAAACTAAATGTAACAGGGACCACTAATTCTCTCCATTGCCTTTGGGTTTCTCCTTAAATAAGATTTGCAACATGGTGCTCTTTGAGTTGTGTGTGCCTATCACTGTATAGAAGCTTCATACTGTGTGTTGGTAGTTGGGGTGAGGGGAAGTTTTCACAGTGCTCTGATTATGTCAGTCTTTTACTGACACTGAATCCCTGGGTTGTGTCCTTTATGGTTTGGCTTTATTTTTGTCTTTCTAGATAAGACAGGGATCCTGAGGTAGCTGGAATTACATATTTTCTTTCCTGCATATGGAAGGCTACTGAGGGCTGGAGTTGGGTCTTTTTTTTTCCCTAAAATTCACTAGACCGGGTTAAACCCCGGCTCTCTTTAATTTATCTTGAGGATAGACCTGCTCAGAAAAACAATGTTCTGGGTGTAGCTCACAATGGCAGGTTTCCCTCTCTTCCTACCAAACTTCCTACCAAAATCCTGGGGTGATTTTTCTGTGCTCTTCATTTGTGAGAATTTGATAAGATTCCCGGAGGTAAAGCTGACAAATATTTTGGAGCTCCGCAAACTCTCCCACAACCCCAGAATATTTAATTTTCAAAATTGTGAACAATAAGCCTCCCACAGCTCATGAATTATGGTTTAGTTTCCCACCTTGTACCGGTTCCTGCAGGGCTGTCTTAGGGTTCTATGAGTGAGATTTAATGTGTCCACTTTGTTTTTCTCTCCAATTTGCAGGAGCTTGCCCCCCCCCCCCTTTTTTTTTTTGACAGGCAGAGTGGACAGTGAGAGAGAGAGACAGAGAGAAAGTTCTTCCTTTGCTGTTGGTTCACCCTCCAATGGCCGCAGCCGCCGGCATATCGCGCTGATCCGAAGCCAGGAGGCAGGTGCTTCTCCTGGTCTCCCATGCGGGTGCAGGGCCCAAGGACTTGGGCCATCCTCCACTGCACTCCCGGGCCACAGCAGAGAGCTGGCTGGGACAGAATCCGGCGCCCTGACCGGGACTAGAACCCGGTGTGCCGGCGCCACAGGCGGAGGATTAGCCTATTGAGCAGAGGTGCCGGCCAGCAGCTTGCCTTCTAATATCAAATACTCTGTTGTATCTAAGAAAACTTGTTGGTTTTCTATTTGTTCAGCCCTTTTCCTATTGTTTGTTAGACTGGAGACTACAAGTCTTACTGTTTTTGTTTAATTGTTTACTCTCTGTTTATGTCTCTAATTCCAGAGCCACAAATAGCAGTTAATAGTTTTACCCTATATCCACCCATGATTTTGGGTTTATACAACATAAAATAAATGACTGGATTATATTTTCATTAATATGGGCAGCATTGTTCCTATTTCTGTTATTGCTATCCTTTATATAACTTCTCCTATGTGATGGAAATTTTCCATTCTATTAATTTTAGGTTTTTCTTTCTTGTTTATGAAATGTAAGTGTTTTCAGAGTAAACTCTATGAAACCATGCATTCTAAGGATGGAGCAATAGCTCAGTCCACTGCTTTGTCCAATCAAGGGTGACTAAAAGCACACTCTTAGCAACACAGCTGGAAGTAGATGGGGCCAACTAATGTTACATTTAACCTCCATTGATGCATTTTACACCCAGGTTTAATAATCTAAATACCTAATGCAATGGGTGAAGCATTGCTAATATCCAGAGATGTCCATTTAGAGATGCCAAGTCAGCATCAGTGACCTGGCTCCAATGTTGCAGGCACCGTTTGCAGGAGAGGGTCTTCGAGAAAAATAACATCTTCTGTCAAAGCTTTATCTGGACAACCTACATCCATGGACGTGTTTGTTGAAATAGCCAGTCTCTTGTCCATATTATTCTGGAATGTAACATTAGCATTCATATCTTCTGTTACCTTTTCATATCCTGGTTGAGTGTTTTTCCTTCAAAAGAATGTTCATTGAAAATAAATATTGAGGAGTTACTCATTGATAAACTTGACAAAAATTTAATTAGATAATATTTGTTTTAGATGACATCATTTTGTGCTAATTTAGCAAGTTCATTGAAATTTGTCCTGTCATATATAATCTTTGAATACAGTATAAACTTCATTATAATTTAATATCTTTATGTGTATGTTCTTTTAATCCATATTTTTATGATAAAAATCATGATAAAATTATTTCTTTATAAAACTATATTGCTGTTCATTATTATGTTACTGGATCTATATTCAACCAAAATTTAGAACATCAAAATAGATGTTACCAAATTAACCCTAACAGTTGATTTTTAGAAAGCTGTTTCAAATAAGAAATTATTAATGCTATGTGGATTGACATTTCAGTAATATTTTCTTAAAGAAATGTAAAATTAGAAGCCAATGAAATTAAAATGACTTATTTCCTAAGAATAGTAACCATTAAACTTTTTCAAAGTAGTGGATATTTAAAAATTATTAAAAATAATTCTTTGCTGAGTACTATCACTAAAGAAACTCCTGAAAATAAAACACATATTGTTTTCATAAGATGGAGATATCTATATTGTAACTTCATGCTTTAGTGGGTTATAGTCATAGTAAGAAACAGCATTATATGGAGCTCTTAAATAATCCTCCTATTTTTTCCATTGGCACTGTGGAAATTCCTGGCTAGCATGTAATTGTTCTACTCAATATATTGGTGATATTTAAAAAATATAAACTCATCAAATATTTTCATTAGTTAGTGAAGTTGACCGCAGTTAGTTTGAGGTAATGGTAGGATCAAATAATAGGATAAGGTATGTTGACATATGCTGGGGAATTTGCTTGTAGTGGGGAGGGGGTAGCATGGAGTTTTTTGTTGTTGTTGTTAGATTTACTTATTTATTTATTTGAAAGTCAGAGTTACACAGAGAGAGAAGGAGAGGCAGAGAGAGAGAGAGAGAGAGAGAGAGAGAGAGAGAGAGAGAGAGGTAGAGCAGGAGAGAGGTCTTCCATCCACTGGTTCACTCCCCACTTGGCCACAACAGCCAGAGCTGTGCTGATTTGAAGCCAGGAGCCAAGAGCTTCCTCTGGGTCTCCCAGGTGGGTGCAGGGGCCCAAGGATCTGGGCCTTCTTCTACTGCTTTCCCAGCCATAGCAGAGAACTGGATCGGAAGTGGAGCAGCTGGGACTCAAACCAGCGTCCATATGGGATGTGGGCACTGCAGGCAGCAGCTTTATCCACTATGCCACAGTGCTGGCCCCAAGCATGGAGTTAGAAGAAGCAGAACAAGAAGAAAATCAAAAAAGGGACAGGCATTTAGTGCAATGGTTAAATCACAGCTTGGACACGTGCATGCCATATGAGTGCCTGTGTTCAAGTTTCAGTTCTGCTTCTGTTTCCTGCTGATGTGCACTCCAGAAAGCAGCAGGTGATGGCTCAAGTAGATGGATTCTTCACAACCATGTGAGAGTTCTTGGTTCCTGGCTTTAACCTGGCCCAGTCCTGGGTATTAAAGGCATTTTTGTAGTGAGCCAGTCGATGGAAGATCTCTTTCTAAGCCTTTCAAATGAAATGAAAAATAAATTTTAAGAGGAAAGAAGAGAGTGGAAAGTGCATGGGTTTAGCAAGAGCATGTAGGATTCACTGAAGAGTAAAGAACAAAAAAGAATAAAGAGACAAGAAATAGGCTGGTGCCACGGCTCACTTGGCTAATCCTCCACCTGCGGCGCCAGCACTGTGGGTTCTAGTTCCAGTCGGGGTGCCGGATTCTATCCCGGTTTGCCCCTCTTCCAGGCCAGCTCTCTGCTGTGGCCCGGGAGTGCAGTGGAGGATGGCCCAAGTGCTTGGGCCCTGCACCCGCATGGGAGACCAGAAGGAGGCACCTGGCTCCTGGTTTCAGATTGGCGCAGTGCACTGGCCGCAACGCGCCTGCCATAGTGGCCACATGGGGTGTGAACAAATGGAAGGAAGACCTTTCTCTCTATCTCTCTCTCTCTCTCACTGTCTAACTCTGCCTTTCAAAAACAAAAAAAGACAAAAAATAAGCTCCAAAAACAATAAAAATGAATACACTGATAACTGAAATACACAAGAGAACCTAAAAAAATTCAAGGAAAATTTAATTATAAGTTTATTTTGGTATAAAATTTTTTGAAATCCATGCACAGTTACTTAATAATACACATTTTACAAGAAATTTTCAAAGACTCCTTGCATATGCTAAAGATAGAGGGTAAAACAAAAAAATGAAGTGATTAAATGTTTGGATAATTTTGTTTTCTGAACTGAGTTCTCTGGAAAAAAATTATAAAGTAAATATAATAAAAGCATTCCTTTTTAAATCATTTTAATATAAATAGGATTTATGCACAAAGTTAGATTCTGTATAGTTGGATGGTAATCAACAAGTTCAGTTGGAACCTCCACTTATTTTTAATTTTGAGAAATTGAAAATGTTTGCATGGATTAGAGAGTGAAGTATCTACCAAACCCTTAACCTGAAGTCTGTTTGAAATGAATGCTTGTGTGTGAAACTGAAAAGTCAGCTGACCCAAATTCCTTTCATACTGAATCTTAGCTTATTTCATTTAGTTGCATAATCAGTATAAAATCTGAATTTTTCTTGGGAAATATTGCCTTTCCAAAATATTCAATTTGATTATGATTTTAATCTCGTATTTCAAGTTTCCAAACTCTGGAAAAAGTTTTCAATTTTTCATTAGTCTATGTTCAACTTGATTTATTTTTATTTTGCTTTATTTCTGTTAATAGTTGAATTTTTCTACTTATCTGAAGTGTTTTATACTGATGGACATTGACAACATGCTTAATTTCTGGCAGTGGAATATTTTTGGAATGTCAGTTTAATATCTTCATATGTTATGAGATGAGTGATATTATCTCTTCTTTTGATAATTACATTTTGGTTCAATTTTATAGTTATAAACTCACAGTAAGAGCATAAGATAAAGGCCCCTCTGGCCATCTGTTTCTTCAGCACTGCCTTTTCTTCTGCATTAATCCCGGATAGTTGCTGTTAAAGTGGGAAAAGTTTCTGCACATTCTTTTTGTTTCTGCTATAACGTGAGTGATTTGTACCCATAATAAAACCCTAGTCTAACATGGGCAACACAAATACTAGTTTTAAGTCCCCTAGTTTTTTAGATGCTTAAGATGGCATACAGAAAATGGTAGGACAAAATCAAGGAAGGTCCTGTTAAAGATAGGAAGGATAACATGGGTAAATCTATTTTATAACACAGTTTTTGCAGATTAAAAAATGTGATTGTCAATGTGTTGAGCTATCATATAGACAGATTTCATGCTTTCATTCACTAGTCACAAGGAGTTCTTCTGGTTGCTGCTTTTTTAGGTGTATACAGTTGAAGAATCAGGACTAAATATCCTGGTGTGGTCAGTGGTTGGAAATAAAAGAACTGGCTGGACGTATGGACATGTATCTGTCTCCAGTAACGGTCCATTTAAAGTGGCATTTGAAGCTGATTTGGGTGGAAATGAGAACATCTTCATTGCCCTTGATGACATCTCTTTCACCCCAGAGTGCATGTCTGGAGGTAAGTGATTCTTTCAGAAAACAGGATCAAGTATAGTCTTCTAATATCTGAAATATAGAAGAATTGGGGATTCTGAGGAATTACTGTATTTTCAAGTCCACTCCTACTCATACATTGAAGTTGGTATAGGTAGTATGCAGAGAAGTTTCCTGCCCGTGAATTTTGCCATGAAATTTTCATGTCCTCTAGGCAACAACAACAACAACAACAAAAAAACCCTCTGCACTAATATTATTAAGAAACTGTGAAGAAATGTAGGTAATCAATGTGGCTTTATTGTCTACTTGCTTCACACCCAAAGGTTCACAGTAACTTTATGAGACCCCTCAAGCCATCTGTTATCTTTGAAACTATCTTCTCTCCCCATGTTAACATTTCCTTTCCCTAGGCTAGTTTTCTTAACCTATTATAACTGTGCAATATAGAATGCTTGTTCTATTTCAAAAAGAAAACAGAAGTTCTGTCATAAACTACATTTCTATGAAATCTTCCCCTCCATTGAAATCAGAATTTCTATTCCCTAGGTTGCTTCTGCTTAAGTGAGGCTGTTTGTTCTCTTACAAAATATTCATTTAAAAAAATATTTATCTGAAAGAGGTAGAGGAAGGGAGGGAGGGAGGGAGAGAGAAAAAGAGAGAGAGAGAGAGAGAGATATCAAATGACCTCAATGGCAAAGGCCAGGCTGAACCTAGGAACCTGAAACACCATTTAGATCTCCTATAGGTGGCACTTGGTCCACCATTTGTTGTTTTTCTTTTTTAAAAAGATTTTTATTTATTTATTTATTTATTTGAGAGGTAGAGTTACAGACAGTGAGAGGGAGAGATAGAGAGAAAGGTCTTCTGTCCATTGGTTCACTCCCCAAATGGCCGCTATGGCTGGGGCTGCACTGATCTGAAGCCAGGAGCTTCTTCTGTGTCTCCCATGTGGGTGCAGGGGCCCAAGGACTTGGGCCATCTTCTGCTGCTTTCCCAGGCCACAGCAGAAAGTGGGATTGGAAGAGGAGCAGCTGGGACTAGAACCGGCGCCCATATGGGATGCCAGCGCCTCAGGCAGAGGATTAACCTACTGCACCATGGTGCCAGCCCCTGTTGTTTTCCAAGGTACATTAGCAGGGAGCTGGACAGGAAGTGGAACAAATGGGATGTGACCAGCACATGTATGGGATGACAGCATTGCAGGCAGCAGTTTAACTCCTTGTGCCACAACACCACCTCGTCTTGATTTTTAAAGTATAGTAGGGTCATTATCTTTGTTTCTACCCATGCCTTATTTAAAATGTTGGTTTTAGAGCCTTATTCTAAAGTTCCCTTTCCATGGTAGGCATTTGGCATAGTGTTTAAGACAGTAGTCAGTCCCACTCCTGGGAATTTACCCAAGGGAAATGAAATCAGCATATGAAAGAGTTATCTGTACCCCCATGTTTATTGCAGCTCAATTCATAATAGCTAAGATATGGTATCAAACCAGATGTCCATCAGCTGATAGCTAGATAAACAAATTATGGTATATATACACTATGGAATACTTCTCAGCCATAAAAAGAATGAAATCCCATCTTTGACAACAAAAATGGATACAAATGGAAACCATTATACTAGTGAAATAAGCCAGTCTGCAAAAGACAAATACCGCATGTTTTCCCTGATCTGTGGTAACTAATAGAGTACCAAAATGTAATGTATAGGAGTGAAATAGACATTTTGCCATTCAATGATTGTTTACAGCCTTATCTCTACTGTTCAGGAACAGTGATTTTTTTCTTCTATCTCTTGAACTCTTTGGGTAGGGTTAATCTTATGAGTATACAGGAAAAATGAAAGTAGGTAATTATAAAAATAAGAGGGAATAGGGAGGAAGTGTTGGGGAGCATGGGCCAGAGGGAGAATAAGGTGGGAAGTATCACTATGAGATTTATATACCTTAAATAAAATTTTAAAAAGGCATCATCACCCCGTATCTGCATATCTAGACTTAATTTTAAGTCTCCTCCTGATCCTAGCTTACTGCTAGTTTGCACGCTGGGAGGCAGCAGGTGATGGCTTAAGTACTTTTGTCCCTGCCACCCATATGGGACACCTGGATTAAATTTCCAGCTCTTGGCTTTGACTTGACCTGGCCCTAGACATTTACAGGCATTCGGAGAGTGAACCAGCACATGGGACACCCCTGCCCTGACCCACTTCTCAGATTAAAAATAAATTAAAATTAATTATAAAACAGAAGAGTCCATTCCTTCAAGGACACACATCTGAGTTCTTACCCTCATGGTTTTCCTGTGGAACCTACACTCTATGCAATCTCAACTTCCAGGTTAAGCAGTCTGCGTGAAACCTTGAGCTCTTGATTCCAATAACCTTCATCAAAGTTCTTTGTTTTTTAAACTTTGTTTTTAAAATTGGTTTGTATTTTAAAGGCACAGTGGTGGAGAGAATGAAAGATAAAGAGTGAAAGAAATTTTCCATCTGCTTTTTCACTCCCCAAATACCAACAACAGCCAAACCTAGGCCAGGCTGAAGCCAGGAGCCAGAAACTCTACCCCACATGCATGGCAGGGGCCCAAATAGTTGAGCCATCCATCTTCTGCTGCTTTCCCAGGTGCATTCGTGGGGGAAAAAAAAGCTGAAAACTTTTCAGGAGTTGGATCCAGTATGGAAACTAAGTGTCTGAGAACAGATGCCAAATAGCAAATAATTATTTTCAAAGTGAATATCTACAGTTACTAAAACTAATATAAACAGAAGAACATGACAGACATTCCAAATGGACATAAACATACTTAAGTCCACTTATATCTGTGAATATATTTGTACACATGTATGTATGCACATGTAGAGAGGTTATGTGAAACTGTGAAGCTGCTCACTAGTGATTCAAAGGAGAGAGCTAGAAAGTGGACTAGTGACAACAAGAGAAAACCTCCCTAACATTTCATAATGTTGTGTGTTTTTCCACCTTCAGAAAACTTTTGATTATATGAGGTTAAATGAAGATAGAATATTTATGCAATTGCAGTCATTAGCAGTGGCATCATTATTCTTGATTAGGAAGGAAGCCTCTACGATTGTGGCAAATAGTGACGTTAAGTAAAAATATTCTCTTTCAGGGCCTCAATATGGTGTTTCATCAGCTCTCAATTTTCTTTTAAGTCTGCAGCTTCTGTAAGTGATTTGGGAAGAGCGGACTCTGAGGATATGGCATGCACCTCTCTACCACTGTCTATTTTCTCTCACTTTTTTTTTTTTCAATTTTGTGTATTCCATGAGACTTCTGAGTTTTCACTCATGGCAGCTTTCTTACAGCAAAACATATACCCTCCTTCCTACCTTGTTTTGTCCCCCATAAGTCCTTTGTCCCTCTCTACCTGGTCAGAACTCTCCTATTTCCTTCCTTCCTTCCTTCCTTCCTTCCTTCCTTCCTTCCTTCCTTCCTTTCTCTCCTTCTTTCTAAGATTTATTTTTTTTTATTTGAAAAGCAGAGCTACAGTGAGAGAGAGAGAGAGAGAGAGAGAGAGAGATCATCCATTCACTGGTTCACTCTCCAGAATGTCTGCAACAACAGAGCCAAGCCCAAACAAAGCCAGGAGCTTCCGGGGCTCCTGCACTTGTGCCATTCTTAGCTGCTTTCCCAGGTGCATTAGCAGGGAACTGAGTCAGAAGTGGAGCAGTTGGGTCTTGAACCAGCATCCATATGGGATGCTGGCTTCCTAGGCAGTGGTTTTACCCATCAAGCCATGGCACCAGCCTCTCCTATTTTCTATACTCAAAAGGGAATCTCATCCATCTTTCCAGGAATATGTTCACTCGCAGATACATGGAAATTAGATGTTTTTCTGATGGTTCCCCCACTGAGGTGTCTAGAGTTCAGTGCCCCCATAGAAATGACTAGGTTTTAATAAAAAAAATCAATATTTGGATAATTTATGAAGGGCTCATATAGAAATATAACAAATAAACCAAAATTCTCATGAACTGAAGTGAAAAAATCACAATCTCCCCCACAGTTTTTATTATATATTTGAATGTTGTTAATAAAATACCTTTTCAAATATAATTACCAATTTATAACTGATGTATATTTGCAATGAGTGATTTTACCATCTGTGTGACTCAGTAAGGTAGTATTTCCAATAACTTGATTTCTGCTCTTTAAACTGAAGTTTGATATGCACATCATTTTCCTTTTGAAACAATATATTTTGCTTTAAGTAAACTTACTAATCATAAAACTAAAAATCCATCAGATTTTCCTTAGGCATTTATGAAATCCATGAAAACTGTTTCACTGAATTTCACTGTAAATTATATGTATAAAATATTTTTATTGCTATAAGAAATAGATTCCCACAACTGTGTAAAAATAAATAAACAACAAAAGTTAAAATTCTTTGCCCTCTACAATATCAGGGTAGAGAACCACCTGCAGAAGTCAAAATGAAGAGGAGTGTGGTTGTCAGAGCCAAGTCTTAGTTCTGGGAATATTGAAGTTGGTTAATGTTGGTAGTTCCCAAACCTTTTATTCTTGGTGGGTTTTTTTCCTTGAAGATTTTCCTTTTCATTCTTCTAAGATTTGTCAGAAAACAAAAAGATAAGGTTTACTCTTATACATTTAGATAGAACACTGATGACCAAAGTCCTTTATGTACAATCTCATAAAACTTCTGAAGCAATAGGTTGGAAAACCATGGCATGCATATGAAATAATGATCACTTTAGTTACCAAATTATAGAAATATTTTCAAAAGTATCAAGAAACATATTTTTTTTTTTTTATTTGAGAGTCTGACAGAGTCAGAGCTCCATCCACTGATTCATTCCCCAAGGGTTCTCCATGCAGTGGCTAGACCAGATCTAAGTGGTGAACCAGTAATTCCATGTAGGAGCAGACAATAAATTTGAGCTCTGACCTGACTGCTGCCCTCCAGGCTGCTCAGCAGGAAACTGAAATCGGGAATGGAGCCAGGACTTACACCTAACTAACATCTTAACTGCTAGACCAAATATCCACCCTAGGGTTACATATATTTTTAAAAGAGCTTTTTAGTTTCTATTTTACTGATTTACATTTTTACTATTGTGGTTTATTACATCAATGGAGACAATTAGTCATTGTGTTCTTTAGCTTACCCACTTCAATGATCTAATCCCACATTAATTATCAAAGAAAGTCTAATCACTATTAGACTATTGATTTACTATGTGCTAGTGTAGAAATATTTATTGAATACATATCTAAAGCTATTAACTCCACTGGGCATTGAGATATCATTGCATAATCAAAGGGAGGTTAAAATTTGTCCAACTCTGACTTGGAGTGTCCTACCTCTGTATGAAATCAGATAAATACCTGGTGAAGGCACTGTTGTAATGATGGTAATAATGCAACTGCAATTTCTTGATGGCACCTATGACCCATGTAGCTTTAGTTGTGAAATCTTATGTTATTTCAGAATACTTTCTCCATCTCCCAAACTCTAAAGTATTTCTTAATGTGTTTCCTAATGAGACACATGACAGATGATGTTCATGCTATTTTTACAAGATTGACAAAACATCAGTGACTTACCTCTACTAGAGTATACAGGTTGGGTTGCATGAAAGTGAGAGTAATTTTATGGTTGCTACAGCCTTGACTCTGCTCCAATATACAGAGGATAAGTCAGTTGTAAACTACAGTATGAGATACACTTCCTTGTTGATTCTAACACACTTGATTTATTTTTTATTTATTTATTTATTTTTTGACAGGCAGAGTGGATAGTGAGAGAGAGAGACAGAGAGAAAGGTCTTCCTTTTTGCCGTTGGTTCACCTTCTAATGGCCGCTGCGGCCAGCACATCATGCTGATCTGAAGCCAGGAGCCAGGTGCTTCTCCTGGTCTCCCATGCGGGTGCAGGGCCCAAGCACTTGGGCCATCCTCCACTGCCTTCCTGGGCCTTAGCAGAGAGCTGGCCTGGAAGAGGGGCAACCGGGATAGAATCTGGCGCCCCAACTGGGACTAGAACCTGGTGTGCCGGCGCCTCAAGGCAGAGGATTAGCCTGTTAAGCCACTGCGCCGGCCTGATTCTAACACACTTGAAACATGTGATTGCCTCTTAAGGGGATCCCCCTCTTATCTCACCATAAGTCTAATGGCTTAAATTGACCATACACACTTGCCACCACACCACACACACAACTAAAATAAAGTTTAAAAAATAAAGACACATAGATTAAGTAAATATTGGCTTAAAAATAAACAAAGTTGCTCTTAAGTCATATAATAAATCTTGCTCAAAGTGAATCAGTACTTTCTTGAAGTATCTTTCTTCCCTCCTCTCTATTTATCACAGTTACTGACATTTGAGTATTCCCCAGTCTTTGCTTATTTCTTTTTAAAAAATCTTTAATGTATACAAACTTCATGCATTTCATATATATAGATCTAGGAACATAGTGGTCCTTAAGCACCCTAACCTCCATCCCACTTGCACTCCCAACCTTCTTCCTCCTCCCTCTGCTATTCCCATTCTTATGCATATAATGTCAACTGAAAATACATCTTTGCTTATTCATGGAGAGCTGCTTCTGCCTAAGAGTTTGCATAGTTTTCCCTTCAGAGTGCCAATTCATGTTCCTTCTGCATCAGAAATATTTTTGTGGAAAATCTGAGAAACAATCCAGCAAGGATTTAATTTAAAAGAACACTTTGATGATTGGATAGTGCTATAAATCAGCTTCTTTGGGAAGCCCACCCTGAGGCATATCTCTGTGGATTATTCACAAAATTCATAAATAGGGGGTGAGTGTGATAGCACAGTAGGTGAACCTGCTGCTTAGGAAACCCACATCCCATATCTAAATTCCTGATTTAAATCCCAGCTATTCTGTTTCCAATCCAGCTTCCTGCTAATGCAGTCCTAGAAGGCATCAGGAGATGATGGCTCAAGTGGTTGAGTTCCTGCTATTCATGTGAAAGATCCAGCTAGATTTCTAGGCTCCTGGCTTTGGTCTGGCGCAGCTCCAGCTGTTGTGGGGATTTGGGGAGTGAACCACAGGATAGAAAAGTCTGTCTCTATCTGTCTCATACTCTCCCTCTCACTTTCACTGTTGTTTTGCATTTTAAATAAATTAATGAACTTAAAAATCCATAAATAAAAGTAGTTTGAATGTGTAAACAAAACAATTACTGACTGGTCCCCACTGCTATTTGGCTCTATTTCTTTTAATATACTGATGAGTTCATCAACAACTGTCAAAGAGACAATGAGGAGTATAAGACCCTCCAAACAATAACACTCCTGAAAAGTAGTGCAACCCTATGTATTCACATATATTCCTTGACCTTGAGAATCATTAATCAATATTCAACATTCTTGGCCCATGCTTATTTTTCTATCTAGCATAGTTTTTAAATTTTATGTTTTAATTGACATAGAAAAATGTGTATGTTGGTGGTATACCATGTGATGTTTTGATATATGTGTACACTATTTAATGTTTGAATCAGGGTAATATATCTCCTCAAACATTTACTATTTTTTCTGGTTAAAACATTCAAAATTCTTTCTACTAGCCTTTTTGAAATATATAATAAATTATCATCATATGTCATCACCATTTTGTGAAAGAGAATATTAGAACTCATTTCTTTCATCTCACTATAACTTACTTTCCCTTGACCAATGATGATTTGTTTGTGAACTCAAATCTTTGCTGAGGAACACTTTTATGTAATGAAAGTTTATTGGATGCTAAATTTTTGAATATGTAAATGCTGTGAACTTAAGCTCCTCATCTGTTACATGAGTTAATTTGGTTTGAACAAGATTGTTTTCAAGATTCATTCCAGTACAAAATCTTACACTAAACTAGGACTTCATCTGCACTTTAGATACAGTGGCATTCAGTCTTTGGGCACTAAATCGGGATCTCAGAGCAAAACCTGGTGCGACAAAACCAGAGTATATTGGAAAAAACAGAGTATTGAGGAAAGGCTCCAAGATGGTGAAATAGGGAGGAAGCTCACTGACAATCCAGGAAAAGATAGTTTAATAAAAGTGGAGATACTGTAGTCTCAGGGAAGAGTTGGGGAAAAAACTGCAGAGGAAACTCTTCCGGAATTAGAGGGACATGGTGGACCAATGTGGAGGGCATGAGCGCCCATGGCTCAGGAGCCCAGCTGCTGAGTCTACATACCAGCGCTGGAAAGGGAGGTTAGGCAAAAAACGCAGTAGCCTGAGACACTGGCGGAAAAGCGGCAGGAGGAGCCTAGAGAGAACGAGGCTTGAAGCCCCATAGGGGAAAGTGCACCAGCCGAACTAGAGGAGAGAAAAAAAAAAAAAAATAAAAGGGACTGGTACAGACACAATTCTCTCTCTCCACTCACCTTACAAAGGTGAGTGAGACAATAGAGCAGGCACCATTTTGGACATATGTAACAACTGCGCCAGCTCAGGGCTGTGCCCATCCTCAGCCAAGCAGAAAAACCTGACCCTGGTGGGGAGAAATAAGAGGAGACTAAGAACTAGTGAATGTGTGGAGCTTAAGAACCGGAACTGTTAAAAAAAAAAAAAAACTGAGGGTGTGTGGGAGAACTCACAGTGTGGCTGAGATGTGAGTAGTCTCGGTGGGAGATTCCACAAATTTGGGAGGCTTTGGCTACCTGGTGAGAGACATTGCAGGGGAATCTGAGCTTACTCTGAGGACTGCACAGATCCTTTGTGTGGTCCTTGGGACAGAGCAGATAAATATTATACCCACTGGGGCTAGCATTCAGGCACTGATTGCCATAGAAGAGAAGAGCTCAGCTGAGTGGAATTACTTCCATTCTGAATTTAAAAAGAGAGAGAAAGAGAGAGAAGATTTACCATGCCAAACCTGGGTGTGTCACCTTTGGCACACTCTTAACCCTGAAGGAACAGAACTGAACAGAGCTCTCTGGCCACACCCAACACAAGCCTCTAGAGATTCACCAAAAGCAGACAGTTCACTTAATCTAGAGTCATAGTATAACGAGAAAAGCCACCACAGTGAAAAGAAAAACAAAGAAGAAACCAAAGAATATCTCCACAATGCCAAACAACAAATGCAGAAACCGAGGTCAAGAACAAGGAAGGGCCGGTGCCGTGGCTCAATAGGCTAATCCTCCGCCTTGCGATGCCGGCACACTGGGTTCTAGTCCCGGTCGGGGCACCGGATTCTGTCCCAGTTGCCTCTCTTCCAGGCCAGCTCTCTGCTTTGGCCCGGGAGTGCAGTGGAGGATGGCCCAAGTGCTTGGGCCCTGCACCTCATGGGAGACCAGGAGAAGCACCTGGCTCCTGCCTTGGGATCAGTGTGGTGCGCCGGCTGCAGCGCGCCAGCCCCAGCGGCCATTGGAGGGTGAACCAACGGCAAAGGAAGACCTTTCTCTCTGTCTCTCTCTCTCACTGTCCACTCTGCCTGTCAAAAAAAAAAAAAGAACAAGGAAGACATCATGACTCTCACAAATGAACATTACACTCCAATACAAGATTATGGGGATGAAGAGACAGAAGAAATGCAAGATAGGTAATTCAAAAAATTTATGATAAAAACATTTAGAAGCAATCAAAAACAAATGCATGAACTACTGAAATCCATGCAGGACAGGACAGAAAATCTATCAAAATGAAATGAGGAATTTAGTAGAACCTGAAATTGAGTTATTGAAAAGAAACCAAAATGAAATGAAGAATTCAACAGAACAAATAAAAAACACATTTGAGAGTCTTAAAAACAGAATCAGTGAGATAAAAGAGAGAATATTGGACTTAGAAGACAGAGAACAGGAAAGTATACAGTCAAACCAAAGAAAAGAAGAGGAAATTAGAAATCTAAAAAATATTGTTGGCAATCTACAGGATACTATTTAAAAACCCAACATTCGGGTTCTAGGAGTTCCTGAAGGCATGGAGATAGAAAAAGGATTAGAATGCCTTTATAGTGAGATACCAGCAAAAAACTTCCCAGGTTTGGAGAAGGACAGAGACATCCTAGTACGGGAAGCACACAAAACTCCCAATAAACATGACCAAAAGAGATCCTCACCATGACACGTTGTAATCAAACTCACCACAGTGAAATATAAAGAAAAGATTCTAAAATGTGCAAGAGAGAAACGTCAGATTACTCTCAGAGGATCTCCAATTAGACTCACAGCAGACTTCTCATCAGAAACCCTACAGGCTAGGAGGGAATGGCAAGATATAGCCCAAGTAATAAGAGAAAAAAAACTGCCATCCCAGAATATTATATCCTGCAAAGCTCTCATTTGTGAATGAAGGTGAAATAAAGACCTTTCATAGTAAACAGAAATTAAAAGAATTTGTCACCACTCGTCTAGCTCTGCAAAATATGCTTAAAGATGTCTTACACACAGAAACACAGCCATCAATACAAAAGAAGGTAAAGGAAGAAAATCTGTAAGTAAAAGACCATATGAAGTTCAAAGCATATATTAGAAATATCTTTGGAAAAATGGTAGGGCAGAGTCACTACTTATCAATAGTCACATTGAATGTAAATGGCCTCAATTCTCCTGTTAAAAGACACAGAATGGCTGAATGGATTAAAAAACAAAACCCATCTAATTGTTGCTTACAAGAAACACATCTTTCCAATAAAGATGCATGCAGACTGAAAGTGAAAGGTTGGAAAAGATATTACATGCCAACAAAAACCAAAAAAGAGCTGGCATAGCCATCTTAATATCAGACAAAATAAACTTTAACACAAAAACGGTTAAGAGACTATTGGAATTCATAGAAGAGTTTGGCAAAGTAGCAGGATATAAAATCAACAGCATTGTATAAATAGGCAATGCTACGGCTGAGAAAAACTTCTAAGATCAATCCCATTCACAATAGCTACAAAAGCAATCAAATACCTTGGAATAAACTTAACCAAGGACGTTAAAGATCTATACAATGAGAATTATAAAATCTTAAAGAAAGAAATAGAAGAGGATACTAAAAATAGAAAAATCTTCCATGCTTATGGATTGGAAGAATCAGTATCATCAAAATGTCCATTCTCCCAAAAGCAATTTATAGGCCCAATACTATATCAATCAAAACCAAACACATTCTTCTCAGATCTGGAAAAAATGATGCTGAAATTCATATGGAGACACAGGAGACCTCAAATAGCTAAAGCAATCTTGTACAACAAACACAAAGCCAGAGGCATCTCAATACCAGATTTCAGGACATACTACTAGTATACTAGTCAAAGTGATCATAATGATAGGATTAAGTGTCAAAGGGATCACATAAACAAGACTAGTGTCTGCTAATACTAACTGATAGAATTACAGAGGAGAGAACAATCCAGCATGGGAAGTGCAATACACAACAGACTCATAGAATGGCAGATGTCCTAAACAGAACTCTGGCCTCAGAATCAGCCCTTAAGGCATTCGGATCTGGCTAAAAAGCCCATGAGAGTATTTCACACATGGGAAGCATAGACACTCTGGTGGAAAAAAAAAGACCTAAATGTAAGATCTCTGTGACTGAGATCCCAGCAGAAAGAACGAGCCATCAAAGAAGGAGCTACCTTTCTCTTAAGGGAGGAGAGACCTTCCACTTTGACTATGGCCTTGTCTAAATAACATAGGATGTGAATTATATAACGTTGAATTATGTAATACCATTGTCTTTAAATTCTAACGTTTTGAGGGTGCCTTTCCAAAAATTATCTTTACTCTTAAGCAGAGTCTAACTTTGAAGTCACATGCAAAGCAAATATCTTCTTTCTTTTAAAAGTAAGGGTTTTCATGTCAATAATGCCATTTTTATAGAACGTGTTTCTCAGGTTAAGATAGGACATATTCTCTAACCATATGTGTAGGATCCTATTATTCCTAACTGGAAGCTAATTTCACTAACCAGAATGGTTTATGCTTATTCAAGAATATCATCTCGTGCAATGTTTCCAACACTGAGGACAAAGTAGTTTCTCTCTCTCTATTTCTCTTTCTCTCTCTCTCTCTCTTTCAAAACATTCTCTTAATGCTAACATGAGTTGTTCTCTCTTTTAGGTCCTGCCACAACACAGCCACCATCCTGTGGTGTGGATCAATTTTCTTGTATCTACACACTCCAGTGTGTCCCTCTCTCTGGGATATGTAATGGCTCAGAAGAGTGCGCAGATGGATCTGATGAAATGGATTGTTCTACTGGCTCCACACCTCAGCTCTGTGGGGAAATGGAGTTCCCCTGCTCTGGGGGCCAGTGTATCCCGTCTCTCCTGCTGTGTGACGGAGTGCCAGACTGTCACTTTAATGAAGATGAATCCAGCTGTCGTGAGTTATTTTCACTAACTCTGTGTGCCAAGGGAAAATTCTGTTTCAAAATGATAAAGAGGACTAGCAAGACAAAACAAAGTTCTGTAGAATATTACCATGATCCCATCATCAATCACATTGTGTGTAGGGGAGAGGGTGGGGTGGTGGGAAGGGAGAGATGGTAAAGCAGAGCGTGTAGCCCTGCAGCCCTTGCTTAGCGTTTGGTGCCCACACTCATTTCTGTTAAACCTTCCTTACTTACTTTTCCATTTGTCCTGGATCCTCCATATAGGGAATGCCTTTTTTTTTTAATCTTTTCAAAGAAGAATAATTAAAATTTCTTCCCACCTTCAAGATTCATGTGCATAGCTCAAGAAAAGGGCTATAGACTGGACAATCCCCTGAGCAGCTGTCATATCATGAAGAGTTCATGGGATATTAAATCCTAAGGACACAGGCTTGATCCTTATCCCTGTCACTTACTATTTGTGCAATTTGGGGGTTTTTCTTTGAGTGCCGCCTATCTCAGTCTCATCATCCATGCAATGAGGTCAGTACTACCTAGTTTTCAAGGCTGTGAGGATTTGAGCCAGTACATGTGAAACCTCAAGCCCTGCGTGCAGCACCTTCTAATTGTATTACAACCAGCCAGCATCAGCTATGGAAAGACTATGGAAAGTTCAATGTAATTGAGAATCAGTTACACATATCTTTTTATTTATTTTATTTTATTTTTTTTGACAGGCAGAGTTAGACGGTGAGAGAGAGAGAGAGACAGAAAGGTCTTCCTTTCCGTTGGTTCACCCCCCAAATGGCTGCCATGGCTGGCGTACTGCGCCAATCTAAAGCCAAGAGCCAGGTGCTTCCTCCTGGTCTCCCATGTGGGTGCAGGGCCCAAGCACTTGGGCCATGATACACTGCCTTCTTGGGCCACAGCAGAGAGCAGGACTGGAAGAGGAGCAACCGGGACAGAATCTGGTGCCCCAACTGGGACTAGAACCCAGGGTGCCAGCGCAGCAGGCAGAGATTAGCCAAGTGAGCTGCAGTGCCAGCCCAATTACCCGTATCTTTAAGGGAGCATATAATCATGGTGGAGGCTAAGCACCACTAACATTTTATTTAGTTATTTATTTGCTCACTGGCTTATTATAATAAAGTAATATATTATATTTTCTTGGCAAGAGCTGCAGTGACAGAGGTCCATAAACTATATGTTAGTAATCACTTTTTTGAGTAGTAAAAATATCTTGGGATATCTATATAATAGGGAAATGTTGGGAAAAATAAGGTTATTTCAGTGTCCTATTTAGTGTAGGTATTTGGAATTATAACTGTTGGAAAAGGAGTAAAGATGAATGAGACAGTCTTTAGCCTTAAATCAGTGAAACTCTTCTGGGTTTAGACATAGAGATTAGTTTTTCATATCCATGTTAGTTTCTGCTCAATATTCTCTGATAAAATCAACTTGTCAGATTTTGTACTATTTTCTTAGAGGAAAGGCAAGCAAATGGAGGTGAATTGAGAGGAGAAATATTGCCAAATTATATATCCCTGTTCCCATTAAGATCTGGCTGATGGAGATCATATTAAGTTCAAAATAATCACATGATCTTTGACTTCAAATATACATGATACTAAAAGAAAAGTTTAGAAAAGTACTGTGTAATTTTAGGCACTCATTGGAAAAATGGCATTAGACTAGGTGGTCATATGAAATTTTGCCTCTAAAGGGATATAAGCCCACACTAGGCATTGATGAGGAAAAAAATGCTAGTGCAAATGACTGAATAAGAGCATTCAGTGATAGTGGTTACCAGAGGATGAGAAGTGTCATAGGAAGAAGATAGAAAGATGCTGCTTAATGACGTTTGTGATGAGGACTGAAAGGCAGCAGATGTGAGTTCTTTCACCCTTGTGGGAGACTCAGTTGGAGTTCCAGGCTCCTGGCCTCCCATTGCCTATCCATGGCTGTTGTGGGCATTTGGACGATGAATCTGTAGATGGAAGATATCTTGATCGCTTGATCTGTGTCTATAACTCTCATTCTCTGTCTGTCTCTTTGTCACTCTTCCTTTCAAATAAATACTTAAACATTTTTTTTAAAAGTACAAAAATCAATGTGATCTTCTTGTAGGTGCTTTTTTTAATTGTCTTTAACTCATTCAAAATGCTTCAACAGTATATTTAACCCTTCCATGGTGATAGACATAGAAGGGCAACAAAAAAAGAGCAAGATGATCTTAAAGGTGTCAGAGAATATTGAATATTTCTGAGATTGCATATTATTAGGGTTAAAAATATAAATTGGGGGAAAAATTGTTTCTTGGTAATGTGGGAGACAGAACTTTCAGTAGAGTGGGGAAATGGGGCAGAATTTTGAAATCAATCTCCATGAAGAGCGTGTGGAAAACAACAAAAAGAGAAATCTACTGTAGGCAGTTCTTCCCAGAAGTTGGCTTGGGAGTGGGATATAGAATAAAAAAATGAGTTCAGCTGCTTAGAGTGCCTTGTACATGTTTAAATGTTGTAGGCGTAAGAATTCTGAGATGTTTATTATTTCAAGCAGCGAAATAAATATCAGTTGAAATGTGAAGGCCTTTTATTCTTGCACAAATAAATTTTCCAATGATCAGAATGTTTTGACAAACCTGTGATGAATTGCACACTTAAAATAATTTATATTTAATATTGTCTTTCTGGTGGACACGTTAATATTTTTAAAGCTGAAGTGATATTTCTTGTATCAAAAGTATACCATTTGGCCCAAAAAAGAAAAAAAAAATCCGGTTAATGACATGGAGCAACACAATAGCATAAAACTAAGAACACGCTTTTCCTTGATACTCCTCAGATAGCAATCTGTTTACTAGAAAGTTTCATTATTTCATCTGTGTTTTATTAGCTGTTATCCTGTCAATAAATAAGGGGCACACTGGTAGTGTGTAAATAGAGAATATATTAATAAGGGATTGATTATTGGGGAAATGGTATGTATAAGTAAGCTACAAGGATAGTAAGAGTAGAGGCTTTTATTACTCATAGACTGAAAGGTGTGAGAAGAGGGAAGAGTTGTCTGAATCTGGAGTCAGAGAGGACCACTTGGTAAGAAGTGGAGCATTTTATTAAGAGAAGCAGCTAGTCCATGCTGATCTCAGAGTCTTGTTTTCCTTATTAATCGGCTGCTACCTATTGGCTAACTCTCCCACCAAACACCTTGTTTTTTAGGTCTGCCTGTACTACTTCTTTACCCAGACTCTCCAGTTAAGACAAACTACTTTGCCCACCATTCCAATATCAAACTTACTGAATTTGCACCTACAGACTCTATTCCCACTCTGCCAGATGATTGTTTTTCTGGAAATATTATAAATTAAGACGTATTGCAAATCTATTCCTACTTGACTCTTTTTTAATTTATTTTTTAAGAAATACAAATTTCATAAATACAACTTAGATATAATACCTCAAATAATTCTTTCCAATACACTATACATGAAAAGAAGATTAAGTGGCAGAATCTGTGCAAAATCTATACATAAGGATGTTTATTCCTGTGCCAACATATTTATCAATTTGCTTTGAAAAGGTGATAATTTTATCTGTTCTACTGCAAAGAACTTCCAATACAGATCTTTTTTTAAGGTGTTAGCAGCCAAATTTCAAATATGTGTTACACATTGTACCAACAAGGAAATCTGATGAAAAGAGAGCTATTATTTTTGAAACTGAGCTTAATGCCAGAAACTTCTGATTATTGACTATTGTATTTGGCATATCTCCACCAAATTCTGGTACTCAGAGGAGCAGGGTTAAAAAAGAAGATCAATATCACCATTATTTATTGCTTTTGAAATCCATCTAGACGTTCCAATCAAATAATGCAGTGAGTTCATGCTCTGACCCATCCCCTCTACTCCAGACATATAACAATGCTAGGTAGAAGAGTTATGAGATAAAAAGGTTCAGTGACAAGGTAAACGTTAACATTGCCTGGACCAAAAACAGAGTAGAACCAGAAAACAGGGGTCAGAGCTGAAGCCCAAACCTGCAGGTTTCCAGGTCCTGAGACAAGCAAGAAAACAAAGATATGTTTTGCCATTATTGCTGCTTGAAATGAGGGGTTCTCAGCCAGCCCTAACTCATAAAATCAATCTAAACCAAAGACTTTTCCTTTATAGGAAGCTGTAAAGACTAGAAAAGACTAGAGAGTGGGAAGGGAGAACACAAGAATATACTTTCCACACTAATAATTGTAATAATTGGGCTTCTGAGTGACTAAAGTCTATCTCAGGGAATTCATCAAGATTCACATGAGAGAGAGAAAGAGAGAAAGAGAGAAAGAGAGAGAGAGAGAGAGAGAGAGAGAGAATGAATATTTGCAGACCAGATTGCCATGGAACAGTTTTTGAGTGCTCCTTGTAGGTATTGGTAAGGATATTTTTCTGAAGCAGCAGCTATCTTGTGAGCAATATCATCCCTATCAGTTATTATGTTTGTCCCTTGAAGTCAAGTCAAGCTCTGCTGTGGCCCTCAACAAGAGACTCAGGGACCACTACAGTACCCCTCTGACACTTGAGCACAGTGCTATGAAGGCACATAATCCTACCATTGAGTTTTAACTTCCTATATCATCACCATGCATCCAGCAGGTACCTAGTGACCACCTGTGGCTTATGCCCCAGCTGGAAGATGATGAACATTGAATTAAGCTGTAATCTTTGTCATTTTGATTGCACATAATTTCAGGGACATCAGGAAAGAAGCAGAGCACAGAGACATCTGCCTTGAGGTAAATGTTGAATTTTCACCTGAGATCAATTCTGCCTCTACAGTGCATACATTAGTCTGCTCAGGCCACCACAACAAAATATCACAGATGGGATGGCTTGAACAACAGAACACTCAGTTTTGGAGCCCAGAAGTCCAAGACAAGGCATTGGCAGGTCTGGCGTCTCCTCAGGCCTCTCTCCTTTGTTCGTAGGTGCTGTATCCTCTGTGTTCTCTCTGTGCATACACAGCTGAGGTCCGTCTGTGTCTGTCTGTCTCTATCGCTTTCACTCTCCTTGTAAGAAAATCATCACTCACATTGGAGTAGAGCCATGCCCTGATGACCCCAACCCTAATTACCTCCTATTAGAGCTTAGGGCTCCAACACAAGAATTTTGAGGGGATACAATTCAGTCCGTAATAATATATAACTGGGAAGTTATTCTGTCAACAAACTTTTTTTGCAGAAAGTTTCAACTTAATGAGTTTGAATTTTCCTCTAATCAGAATTATCTTGTAAAATGCAGGACTAGAAAAAGTGAAAGATAACACAATAAACTGTCTTATTATTATGAGAAGTTCATTGGGAAAAAGGTATTCTTGGTGATCAATCATGATCATTGTTCTTTGTTTCAGCCAACGAGAGCTGTTCTGAGGGAGCTCTGGTATGCACCTCGTCTAATAGCTGCATCGCAGCTCACCACCGCTGTGATGGTTTTGCTGACTGTGTGAATTTCCAACCTGATGAGTCTAGCTGCTCAGGTACTCCATTTGCATCTTAATGTTCTTTGCAAAATGAATAGTAACTTAATTTGCAGACAATAAAAATATTAAAATTGAGATTCTAAACAATGGCAACCGTGGAATGGTTGAACTCCCCTTATTGGTTGGGAGGCTGGAATAATGTTGACATTAATCACCAACTTTACCACAAAATTTATAATATATGCTTATTCTATCCAATGTTCACTAAATAAAAATCATACATGTAGTTTTAGTTTAATATAATTTGAGCTTATTAGTGTTTAATCTCCTCTATTAAAGTTGTTTCATTTCTGCAATAAGGTAACCCAATACAATCTAATGTTATTATTTTTTTAAAAAAAAAGCTATAGTTGAGTTGCAGGTGTTATGGCCCAGAGGGTTAAGCTGTCACTTGAGAGGCTCATATCCCATTTTGGAGCACCTAAGGTCTTGCCCTGCCTCCAATTCTGATTTAGCCTTCTGATAATGCATCTGGAGGCAGCAGATGATGGCCCAAATACCTGGGTTCCTGTCACCCAAACAGGAGGCCTGGATGGTGATTCTGGCTCCTGATTTCATCCTTTTCCAGCCCCTGCTGTTGTGGACATTTAAGGAGTAAACCAGTAGATGGGAAATATCTGTTTCTCCCTCTCTGTCACTCTACTTTTTAAATAAATAAATAAAAACCTTGGGAAAAAATATTATACAAAGGGTGAGCATTTGGCCTGGTATTTAAGACACTCAAGTCCCATTTCAGAGTAACTGAGTTCAAGTTTCAAGAAGGTGGGTCCCTGTAACTCACAGAGGAGACCCAGATTAAGTTTTTGTTTCCTGAATTTAGCTTGGCCCAGCCCTTGCCATTGTGGGCATTTGAGGAATGAGCCAGTGGATGAGAGCTCATTCTGTCTGTTTCTCTCTCTCTCTCTCTCTCTCTCTCTCTTCCTCTTCCTTTCTTCCCTGCACTTTCCCCTACCTCTCATTTTAAAAAAAAAAGTAAATAAAAACTAGTAATTTTTTTCTTCAAAAGAGCTTCCTTTATATATCTGTTCATTAAAAGTAAACTTATTAAACTGAACAAGATTGTGTTAATGTTTCTCTAACCTTTGTAGTCTATTGTTTGTATCTCTCTCCTGAATAATTGAATTTTGATTGTAGGAGATATATAAAACAATAGAGACAATATAATTCTATCACAATCACAAAAAAAATGTGAAGAACTTAACCTGGAATACCCCAGCCCGAAGTCACACAACTCATAAATGACTGAGCTAGATATCACAGAAGCTATATTGACTCAAGTGGTTATCAGTCTTATGGTGAAGGACAACATGACAGCCATCACTTGCTGGTCTCTGTATATATAAAGAGGGAAAAAATAGGTACCTAGTTGCAAGTTACTTATTTCTAAGCCTGAAAGCTTATGTGTGTGTGTGTGTATGTGTGTGTTCCTGCTTATCCACAGGGACAGACTAGAATGGGAGTAAATATGAATTTTGCCCAGAATGATACTTCTAGCTGGTCAACTCTGAGCTCTGTTGGCCTTCAGGCAGATAGTCACAGTAACCAAGCAACAGGGACAAGCTGGAGAGGTCTTACTGTAGCTAAAAATAAGGGTGTCTGTGCTAGTTCCAGTATCACCTTCATGGATGCCTAGTGTCTATCTGGGAAACTATCTGTTTACCTACTAGAAATACCCAGCCTCTTCCTTACTACTCATCACTCTACCCTTCCCATTCAATGTGCTTTGAGTAAATTATGGATGAAGATACTTCAAACTGTGTATTTATATTTTATGGGTAAAGAAATTGGGTCTATGGCAGAAACTTACAAAGAACTCACAGAGACAATCCACAAATCTTTGGTTCTCCAAAACACTAGGATGACTCCTTATTACAGTGCGCATTCAAATTCTTTCTACAGCACTCCACTGTGCATTGCAAGGAAACAAGATTCACTGAGTGGTTCCAAGGAAAATAGACCTATATGTGTGAGTCTCTATAATCAGCTAAATATTAATGAGTTCAGAGAAAGTGTACATCTGTGGTGGACTGTATGGGTTCTGATGTCCCACAGTATCAGATAGAACCCTTACTTGAAGAAAACTAATATTGTACTTAAAAATAATCATGAAATGGTTTATCTAGCAGGATTTACATCTGCTGACGTGCTGCCATATTGCTGGGCTATTTTTCATCAAATCAGCACGTTTCTTGTTAGGAAAGTTTTGTCTCTGAGCTGTTCAGCTGAGCACACCTCTCATGCCTGACAGATGAAGCCCTTTGCTCTCTGCTTCAGGACCCCACTCCCTGGCTGTGATCCATTAAACAAGGAGAGGTAAGGGAAGTCAAAGGGGAAGGAAAACCGAAATGTTTTGAAAAGAAAAATGATACCACACACATAGCACATTTCAGTTTTTGTCTCAAACTACACTTCCCTCCTTGCCTACTTTCCTGATTCCTGATGCTCCTGCCATCTCTCTACTCATGTCCAGTGGCTGGCTTGACAGTTTCCTCTCTCAAGCCCCCACTTCCCTGCAGTGGTTGTCCTCAGTGCATACTGCTGTTGCTGCCTAATGCTTCTGATCTCCTCTTTACTTTCCCACTGTCCTCTGTGACCATCATCCTGTCTCTGGCCAGGTAAAGGTTGATCCGCTCCTGTAAATGTGAGAACTATATCTGTGTGACCTTGTTTTAATCCATCTCGTCTTACTGTGACAAAATTCCTGAGGCTGCTTCATACAGAATGCCCACAGTTCTGGGAATTCAAGGGCCCACATCTGCTGATAGTCTTCTTGATGGCAGGGTCACAAAGCAGTAGAGGGAACCATGTGAAAGAGACATGGAGCATATGTGTGTGTCTTCTGGTCTCTCTCCCTCCTCTTATAAAGCTTCCAGTATTCAATTATGGTTCATCTACTCTGACAATTTTGTCTAATCCTAGTCATCTTCCAAAGATATCACCTCTGAATTGTGGTTGCATTAAGTTTCCAAATTTTTTTTAAGATTTATTTATTTATTTGAAAGTCAGAGTTATACAGAGAGAGAAGGGGAGGCAGAGAGAGAGAGAGAGAGAGAGAGAGAGAGAGAGAGAGAGGTCTTCCATCCACCAGTTCACTCCCCAATTGGCCACAATGGTCGAAGCTGCGCCAATCCAAAGCCAGGAGCCAGGAGCTTCTTCCGGTCTCCTTTGTAGGTGCAGGGGCCCAAGAACTTGGACCATCATCTACTGCTTTCCCAGGCCATAGCCGAGAAATGGATTGGAAGTGGAGCAGCCAGGACTCACACTGGTGCCCATATGGGATGTCGGCACTGCAGGTGGCGGCTTTACCCTCTATGCCACAGTGCTGGCCACATCCACTCCCCTTCTTAAAAATCTCAGCCTCACTTAGTCTTTAATGCTCTGGGCCTCATGTATTTCTGACTTTCTCTTAGCTCCTCTTGATGTTATCAACATCCATGGGGGACTTCCTTCACTCCCTCCAATGTACCAAGCCTTTTCAGACTTTGGGCTGTTTATGTTTACCTGTAAACAAACACACTGCTACCCAAATAAAAGGCGACTGCTTCTTTTATAGGAAGCATTTCCTTTGCAAATTTGACTAATGTGCTCTTCTTGATGCTCTTGTCACCTGTGGTGCATCCATTCTAGCAGGTTATTTTTCATACAGTATGTTTATGCCCTGTGTACTTTTTTGCATTCTCTATGAGCTTAGCAGGCCATTGGAAGAGAGGAAAATATCTTTTTGGAGTCAACATTTATTTAACACCTACTTTGATCTTAGTATTATTCTCACATTCTCAACAATCTTGTGAGATTGGTTGTCTGTTTTATAGAGATGAGCCCGAGGCACAGAGAGATTAAGTATCTTACCCAGTATTACACAACTAATAAGTGAAGCTGAGATTCCAACTCAGACCGTCTGAATCTAGTGCCTGCAGTCTTACCAACTGTTTTAAGCGCTTGTATTATTGTTATATATCCAGCTCCTCACCAAGTGCCAGAGGTTTAATAGGTACTCAGGATAAATTTTTTCAAGTTAAAAATTGAAGACAGTGAAGGTTTCTATCAAGTATTGGAGCCCATCAAAGGAGGAATGGTGTCCTTCAAGAATCTGGTGTTTAAAAACCCAGAAGGAAGGCCGGCGCCGCGGCTCAATAGGCTAATCCTCCACCTTGCGGCGCCGGCACACCGGGTTCTAGTCCCGGTCGAGGCACTGATCCTGTCCCGGTTGCCCCTCTTCCAGGCCAGCTCTCTGCTGTGGCCAGGGAGTGCAGTGGAGGATGGCCCAAGTGCTTGGGCCCTGCACCCCATGGGAGACCAGGAGAAGCACCTGACTCCTGCCATCGGATCAGCATGGTGCACCGGTCGCAGCGTGCCGGCCGTGGCGGCCATTGGAGGGTGAACCAACGGCAAAAAGGAAGACCTTTCTCTCTGTCTCTCTCTCTCACTGTCCACTCTGCCTGTCAAAAAATTTAAAACAAACAAAAAAACCCAGAAGGAGAAACTTGAGCCTTAAGTGAATGGGGAAATTGGCAGGCCCTCAGGGCATCTGGGTTGTGTTGTGAGGATCAAAGGAAGCAGTTTGAGTGAATGCTCTAGAAGGAGAAAGTGCTAACCACTTGCACAGTGGTAGCTGTGGGAGGACATTTAGCTGCTTTTTAGCAAGCCACTTTTGAAAATAAATGTTTATGCTAAACTAGAACTAGGGAATGACAGAGCAGTAAAATAGCAGGGCCAGGGCAAGGAAGGGATGAGCCAGCTATGCTGCTGTCTGCTGCAGAGGTAGGAGACATGCATGCATGAGCAATTTTTTTTTATTATTATTTTTGACAGGCAGAGTGGACAGTGAGAGAAAGAGAGAGACAAAAGGTCTTCCTTTTGCCGTTGGTTCACCCTCCAATAGCCGCCATGGCCGGCACGCTGTGGCTGGCGCTCTGCGCTGCTCCAAAGGCAGGAGCCAGGTGCTTATCCTGGTCTCCCATAGGGTGCAGGGCCCAAGCACTTGGGCCATCCTCCACTGCACTCCTGGGCCATAGCAGAGAGCTGGCCTGGAAGAGGGGCAACCGGGACAGAATCCGGTGCCCCGACCGGGACTAGAACCCGGTGTGCCGGCACCGCAGGCGGAGGATTAGCCTATTGAGCCGCAGCGCCGGCCATGCATGAGTAATTTTATCCACAAGACAAGGCCACCCATGCCAAGCAGTCATCTACAATTTTATCCACAAGACAAGGCCACCCATGCCAAGCAGTCATCTACCGTGATATGGTGACTATGGTGTGGAGCTAAATAAATGTTTCAGTAAACAACAACAAATAAACAGTGTAACCACAAATATGTCCTACATACACATCCTCAGGAGGCAGATTGTACCTAATCCAGCGGAGAAGAAAGTCTTCTACTGTGACCCACTGGGGCATGTGAAGGGCAGGAACCACGGCAGCAAGGCCCTTTGAGCACATGTTGGAGGAGCAGAAAAGTAACCGAGGAGAATTCTTTCCCTTTTAGTAGCTGGGAAACCATTTGCTTCCAGAGATCGGATGTAACGCAGTGGCTACAGGAGTGTGTCCTCCTCCTCCTCACATTTATGACTCACTGTGCTCTGTGATGCTGCTTTTCAGAGTGTCCAGTAAATTACTGCAGAAATGGTGGAGCTTGTGTGGTGGAGAAAAATGGTCCCACGTGTCGGTAAGGAGCATGGTCTGTCTGTCTTTTCTGGCTTACTTACTTTTCTATTATAATAGAACACCAATCAGTATGTGGTTATTAAAGTTAAAAAAAAAGTGATAATGGCAGTAGTTATGTTTACCTTTCCGAATAAGAGAAATAAAAAGCATATTTCAGAAAAAATACAACCTAATATGATTTTCCATGTTCTTCAACATTTTATATTACGTGGAATATGTGGTTATAATATTCATCGCTAGTTGTTCTCAATATATATCAAATTTAAAAAGATTTTCTAATATGGGTATTCTATTTCAGATGAATTTAGTCTGTATTTCCTTTATCTCTGTTAATGTTAAGTTCCATATTTTTCTGTTCTAACAGCAAAGGTTAAAATTAGTTCATAAATAAGACCATTTTTGGTTTATTGAATGAATGTTTATGAGTAAAGTTAAGGTACAGGTAAGGAATGTATTTGCATACTCAAAGCAAGAATAAACAAGAACAGGCCTTATGATTTGTTTGAGGAATTATTTATATTGCATATCAAAGATTGCTTTGGTTTATTCTTTCACCCTTTAGGGAATTGTTCAAAAAGTTGCATAAACCTCAATGGAAATGGTACATATTCCACTATATTTGCTTTTAATCTAGCAGACCTATGAATATATTGCGGTTTATTGGAAAACTGAAGTTTGATAATCAAGTCCTAACAAAACCCACATAAGTATCAAAAAAGTGATTAATAATTGTTTTTATGGCCGGTGCTGTGGCTCACTAGGCTAATCCTCCGCCTGCGGTGCCGACACCCCAGGTTCTAGTCCTGGCCGGGGCGCTGGATTCTGTCCCAGTTGCTCCTCTTCCAGTCCAGCTCTCTGCTGTGGCCAGGGAGTGCAGTGGAGGATGGCCCAAGCCCTTGGGCCCTGCACTACATGGGAGACTAGGAGGAAGCACCTGGCTCCTGGCTTCAAATTGGCACAGTGCACCAGTCATAGCAGCCATTTGGGGGGTGAACCAATGCAAGGAAGTCCTCTCTCTCTGTCTCTCTCTCACCGTCTAACTCTGCCTGGCAAAAAATAGTAATAATAATAATAATAATAATAATAATATTTGTTTTAATAATTATATCATTCTAAGTAAACATATATATTAGGAAAGCAGTTTATTCCTAGAAAATGAAATACAAAAACTTCTGCCAGTTAAAACAAAACCAAAAATTTTATGAGATATATTTAGCCATTGGTTTCATGTTGAAATCAGATTACTAATGAGTTTCTCAGAGTGTTTTGTCTCCTGAATTTATTATGCAATTGATTTTACATCTCAACAAAATTGTACTTTTCCTCATATCCATTTTCATAAATTTTAACTTATCATAAAATAATAATTGACAGGAATGCAGGATGTATAATATTAATTTCTAAAATTTCCTGAAATTGAGAATGATGGCATAAATTATATCATTGAATGCCAGCTGAGTATATAATGTTATTTCAAACAGCTGTGTACAATATGGAGATCTAAATTTTGTCCTTTTCCACCTTGGTAGTTAGGACAGAAACTGAGATTTTAGTCTTAGCTGAGCAAGCAAGGAGCTTTGCATCCTTGGCGCCATCCTTGTGCAGGGAAATAAACTCCAACACTTGAAATTCAGGGGGTGAAGAACTAAATTTGTTTCTCTAAGATTGGAAAACTCAAAGATACAGGAAAAGATGAAACAGAGAATTCAGAAAAGGATGGATTTAATCAGATAATAGGATTAAATCAGATAATAGGATTTAATAAGATAATAGGATAATATTAACTGCTATAATTTGCTCATTACAAACTGGAGACATGTATCTAAGTGTCCACTGTGTCTCCTAAATATTTACAATTATTAATAATTGTAACTAATGCTTAAAGAGAGGGAAATACGAATCTGATTTGATCTTCACACCGTGAGTACACTGTTGGTTTTCTACACACAACTCATAAGTAAGTGTTATTAAAATAAAGGCGATTTTAAAAACAGAAAAGAAGGAAAACCAATGGAGATGGATGCAGAAAAGAATTCACTATGCAGAAAGTCAATCGAGTATTCTGATATGTTATTTCTGAAAGCAAATAATTCTTTTAAAACAGCAAAATCAATAGGATGACCATCAGTATAAACAATTATATTGTTATAATTATATATACAATTATATTGTGAAACTTTTTGCATATTCTAGTATGGCAGTCTTTTCATTAAAATTATTTCTTTAGAACTGTGACCTGAAAAAGAAATATATGTGTATCAAAAAAAAATTTGAGAATACATACAGTAGTATGTTTTCATGCAAAAAGTAACTGATACCCAAGTCCTACTATGTTATAATAAGTATATCCATATAAATATATAATCTTCCTTTCTCACACACACACATAAGCATGTTTTTATCTTTCTTTTTTTACAGAAATGTGACTTTAGATATTGCTTTGTACTTTTTCCTGTGAAATATCATGGTTATTCTTCTATGTTGGTATACTTGAATCTAGATTAGTCTTTTACTGTCAATGTGGTACTGAGTACTCCTTAATCTTCCCGTGTTTTAGCTGCTTCCTCAGTAAAATAGAGAAGATAATAGCACCTTTCTCATGGGGTAGTTGTGAGATTTAAAGGAGTTAATACATGAAAAACATTTTAGAAGATATTATAGGAATGTTAGTCATTAGTATTATGATATTGTTGTTTGGTAATGCATACAATATGCAATTTATGTGTTCTTCATATTTTAACACCACCAATGCCCTATTATTTGTCATTTAATTCCGTATTTTCTTCCACAAATAATCTTAAAATATTCATCCTTTCATTTACACTTGCCCAGTTTCTTATTTTAAATCTAACAACTCCTAACAAGATACCATGTAGCCATGTAAATTAAAGTTAAATTAATATCCAGGGGAGGGTGTTGTAGCACAGAGGGTTAAGACACTGATTGAGATGCCCGTATCCTGTATCTGAATACCAATTCAAGTCCTGAATACTCTGCTCCGATTAAGCTTTGTGTTAATGCATCTTCCTTCCCTCCCTTGCAAATAAACAAACATTTTTTTTAAAGAAATTAATTATAGGGAGGGTGTTGCGGCATAGTGGGTAAATCTTCCATCTGTGGAGCTGGCATCCTATATGGGCACCAGTTAATGCTGCTCCATTTCTGATCTAGCCCCTGCTAATGGCCTGGGAAGAGCAGCAGAAGATGGCCCAAGTGCTTGGGCCCCTGCTACTCACATGGGAGACCTGGAGGAAGCTCCTGTCTCCTGGCTTTGTCCTGGCTCAGCCCCAGCTTTTGCAACTACCTGGGGGAGGGAACCAGCAGATGAAAAATCTCTCTTTCTCTCTGTCTCTCCCTCTCCCTCTGTAACTCTGACTTCCAAATAAATACATCTTTTTAAAAAATTATTTTCAAATTAGTTACCCATTCATTTTTCACATATAGATATTTATTTTCAACTTAAGTTTAAATGAAGACTTAGAATACAAATTTTAGATTACAGGTAGGGGTCCTCTGGAAAGGTGATGGCTTTATGTCTCCTGTTCCCAAACATGGGAATTCATTTTCCTTGTCCCCTGAAGATAGCAGAGAACCAAAAAGAGAAGACCAAGTTCACTCTCATTCTGGCCCTTTGTGAATCTAAGAATTTCATGAATATCTGTGGGAAATTATTATTAAAGTCTTTAGATTTCCCCTTGGGTTTGGAGCTAAAGAAAGATCTAAGTGATTTAAAAAGAATATCATTGGGTTGCTAGGAGTTCATAACATGTATAAGCATAGAAACTAACAGGTGAACCATGGTTTTCCATCCGTGGAGAAGCACCCACAGCTTGACAGATTTGTGGGCCAAAGAAGCAAACTGTAAGCCAAAAAGAGGAGTTATCCCTTGCCTAAAGGTGTTACAACATTTTTATGTTATTTTAATTTATCAATGTGTCTGTTAGAAAATAGGCTAATACAATACAAATTCCAAATTAATATGGAAAGCATGAAAGATGTTAAAAGAAAGAAATTTATTAAGTTAGTATGGGTAAAGGAGACGAAAAGGAAAAGGATGAAATTAGAATACATAGTAACACGTAAGTATATAAATGTATATCTATTCATTTACATCATTTTACGCCTCCCATTACTTTGTTCATAACAAAAAAAGAATATTATTTTCCTTTATCCAATGTGTACAATGATAATATATATTTGACTAAAAAGGAAACTTTCATAAAAGTCTACAAGTTTTGGTTCACCCTATTTACTTGTGTTCTAATAAAACAGAAAATCAACAATGAAGTGATGACAGAAGACCATAATGACCTGTTAGAAAGTTTAAATACCATTTCTAGTAAACTCTTTTATTAAAGACATACTTTAGCATTTTTTAAGATTTATTTATTTGAAAGGCAGAGTGAGAGATCTTCCATCTAGTGATTTAGTCTCCAAATGTCTGTAATAGCTGAGGCTGGGCCAAGCCAAAGCCAGGAACCAGAAATTCCATCCAGGTCTCCCATGTGGGTGGCGAGGAACCCAAACATTTGGTGATCATTTGTTGCCTCTCAGCACATCAGCAGGAGCCTAGTTCAGAAGCCAGAAGAAGATGAGATTCAAACCAGGCTCTCCAGCGTGGGCCGTGGGCCGGTGGCATCCTAAGCAGCAACCTCACCTGAAATTGAAAAGACAATAAAAATGGTAATTCCTCATTTTCCACTTGCCTCACCTTGTAGTATGTGAGTGAATCACTTTTGTTTTTGAGGAAATAAAAGTTATTTTTCAATAATTTTTCACTTAATACATGCCTGGCATTCTGAAAGCTGTCTGAATAATGTGCTGACTAGAGAATGAATGACCGTGGAGAGTTCTGAAATTTCAAGGAAAAGCATAGTCAGTATGTTAATTATGTTCTTAACTGTATTGAAATATGAACACATGACCTCACCATAACCTCAATTACTAATCAAAAAAGAACTATGGAGGACTTTCTGTGTATGTGCCAAGAAGAATGATTTGTGAACATATAACATGTTCCTTGTACTAAAAAGAAATGACTTCAGTCTATAGGTTTCGTTCACTGAAAAAAAGTCAGCTTTGCTACAATGACAGAAGAGGGTGCTCTTAAACTAGGAATCTTGAAAACTGCCTCAAATTCTCAACCTTACCCACAAAATGAAGAGACAAATATGAATTCTATGTATACAAAAACACTGTAGAAAATAAAATTCAATGTATGAATTCCTCCCCCAACCCCTGCCAGCAACAAACATTAAAAAAGAAACCTAAGCCAAAGAAGAAAACGCAAGAACACCAACTCCAATTCCAAGATGAATTAAACATTGGTCTTTTTTTAGAAAGCATTTGAGGATATTTAAAAATACACACACAAAACTTAATTGAGAATTTTAAATCTTAAGTACAAAAACTGCCAAAATATTAAAATGCCATTGAACACAAGAAAATAATTGAACCAGTTAGGTTTACTGAACTCAGGGAAGTAATGAAATAAATAAGATATAAAGATTAAATTACAATTTCCCGTGGACCTGAGATGAAGAGTCAATGAGAAACTAACTGTAAGTAGAAAATAAGGGATATGAATAAATTAGAGTCTCTGAAGAGAGAAACAAAACAATGGAACAAAACTATTATTTAAAACTATAGATCAAAGAAACATTTTCAGAAATGAAAGAATACCAGAATCTATGTATTTAAGGAGTTGACCAGGGTCTGTAAAATTTAGCACAAAATCAGCTGCCACAGCACATTTCCTAGTAAAAGTATTAGACGTCAATATAAAGAAAACAGTCCTCATTGTCTCTAGAGAAGAAAACCAAATAGCATACAAGAATAAAGGATTTAATTGGGATTAGACATTTGAAAGCAAAGAAATGTGATTGTCCCCAGAGTTGTGAAAAGAAATCTTCCATACAATTTAATATGCATTCTTCATTTTTTTAAAAAAATGCAATAATGAAAATATGAATTAATGCATGTTTGCTTATTATTGTGAGATACACTTTATTCTATTTTTTTAAAAAAGATTTATTTATTTATTTATTTATTTGAGACACAGTTACAGACAGAGGGAGAGAGAGAGCAATCTTCTATCTGCTGGTTCACGTCCCAAATGGCCACAACAGCTGGAGATGGGCCATTTTGAAGCCAGGATCCAGGAGATTCCTCTGGGTCTCCACATGGGTGCAGGGCCCCAGCACACTGGCCACCTTCCACTGGTTTCCCAGGCCATTAGCAAGGAGTTGGATCGCAAGTAGAGCAGCCAGGACTCAAACTGGCACCCATATGAGTTGCTGGCGCTGCAGGCGGAAGCTTAATCTACTAAACCCCAGCGCTGGCCCCCTCTTCATTCTTAAATGCAGCATCTTCCGTAATGGAGAATCGCAAAAGGCACTTCCATTGAGACAAGGCTGTCTTAACTGATAGATCGTATTATATGGGAGCAGTCACCATACAATTTGACCCTGTTCTCCCCACCCCAAAATCATGATAATTAGAAGTTAAGATAAAAGCACAGCTGGGAAACCCTAAAGGAGCAGTGATTAAAACTCAAGCAATAGAAACAATTTAGTAAATAAGGTTGGAGGATATAAAACTAGTGTTTTTATAAGATATTATTTACTGAAAAGATCGAAGAGAGAGGGAGGGAAGGAGGAAGAAGGGAGAAAGAGATTGATCTCTCATCTGCTGGTTTATTCCCCAAATGGCTGCAACGGCCAGGCCAAAGCCAGGAGCCAGAAACTTCATCGGATTTTCCATATGGGTGCAGGGTCCCAAGTACTTGGGCCACCTTCTGTTGCTCTCCCAGGCACATTAGCAGGGAGCTGGATCTGAAGAAGGCAGCTAGGACTCAAACTGGCACCCATATGGGATGACGACATTACAGGCAGCAGCTTTACCTGTTACACCACGATACCAGCTCCATAAAATTTTATTTAAAAAATTTTTTTCTCATCAAACAAAAGAAAAAAACAGTAAGCAATATTAAAAAATGAACAGCAGGAAACCTGATGGAATATACTTTTCTCACATGTATCAGAAAAAGGACAGATATCTTTAATACAGAAAGAACTACGTAAAATGCAGAGACAATGCAAACATGATAGAAAAAAGACAAAAGATTAATTTGAAAACATATAAAATGATGTTTGAATTAGATCCTCCAAACAGAACCAGTAAAATGTATATGACTATGAAGAGGAGATTTAGTATGGAATTGAACCCAAGTTTGAAGGTCAGAACCAGAGGAGCCAATGATGTGACTTCCTGTCCAAAGCTGAAGGCTGAAGAATGGAAACTGGGTGGGGCAGGTGCACATGGTTGGGGTACGGGGTACTTCCCATAGTCCAAAGGCCAGGGAACCAAGAGCTCTGCTGTCTAAGGACAGAAGATGGAAGTCCTACCTCAAGGAGAGAGGGCAAGTTTGCTCTTTCTCCACCTTTCCGTCTATGCAGGCTCTCAGTGGATTGGATGATGCCCACTCACAGTGGCGAGGATAGATCACTTTTACTTAATTGGCTGGCTCAAATGCTAATATCTTCTAGAAACACCCTAACACACACAGAAAATACATTTTACCAACTGTATAGGCATTCCATAGTCCAGATAATACATAAAATTAACTGTCATGCTACTTAAACATGAAAAAAGATTCAAATTCATAAGAAAAAAGCAAATTTAAATTGCACTAAGATGCCATTTTCCACCTCTTAGATGAGGAATATTTTTTTCTGGTTAAGTGTCATAGGCCTTTTGCTAGTGGAAAAGTAAATTGATACAATTCTTTCAGATGTGAATTTGGCAACTCCTAACAAAACTACATATTCATTTACTTTCTGACCTAACAATTTCTAATTATAGAATTTCTTGTGTTAGTACAGCTCTAACATTATGACAGTACATGTCCACAAGGCTACTCTCTGCAGCATTTTTATAATTTAAAAGCATTGGAAAGAGCCAACTGCCTGCACACAGGAAAGTAGCCAAACTATAATATATCCATACAATGGAGTTCAGTGAGACTGTGGGAGCAGCTAAGGAGTCTCTTGGACAAGGTGTAGGAAAAGTGTGACCTGAGGCAAGCTAAAGGAAAAGGAAGAAATGTAGTCATAGTCACTGGAAGTATTCCATAGACTTACTTCATTTTACTTGAATATTAAAAATAATAACCAAAAGAGTGTTATTACTGATAAATTATAAGTCAGGCCCCACTTAAGTGTTTGATATGTAGGTGACCTTAACTTGAACTTACAGGGCAGATGAAAGTACATTTAATTTGGCATTAAAAGTTAAGACTTAATGAAATAAAGGCAAGAAAGTGGGAGAGTCCAATTCAAACCTAGGTCAGTTAGCCAGGATCTCTGCTCTTAAGTCTCAATTCTTTTTGTATATTGGCTCTTTGAAGTTTTTTTTTTTTTTTTTTTTTTTAAGATTTAGTCATTTATTTGAAAGACAGAGTTAGAGAGAGAGAGAGAGAGAGAGAGAGAAAGAATCTTCCATCAGCTGTTTCACTCCCCAAATGGCTGCGATGGCTGGAGCTGAGCCAATCTGAAGTCAGGAGCCAGCAGCTGCTTCGGGCAGCATGTGGGTGCAGGGGCCCAAGCACTTGGCCATCTTCCTCTGCTTTCCCAGGTGGATTAGCAGAGAGATGGATGAGAAGTGAAACAAGCAGAACAGGAACTGGTACATATGGGATGCACTGCTGCCATGGCTTTACCCAATGTGTCACAGTGCCATCCCCTGCTCTTTGAAAATTTGACTAGACGGTTCATAATTCTATGAGTACAGATTTGAATCAAAGGCATCAAGAAAGTCTAGAACTATACTTTATTTGCATTCAGCTGCTTGTCACAACACAGTGTGTACTTTTATTCCAATAAGCATTTGTTATTCCTTTCATCCTTTTTATACTTTTCTAACTTGAGTATATAAAAAACTCCTCATTTCTTCTTTATATCTCTTAAATATGTACAATCTCCCCTCTTAGAACTTGTTCTGAACCTATATGAATCACATTCTACATGTAGTATGCATTAAAGGGTGGAAATGTGACTCTCAGACCAGGTAAGCTTAGGTTGGAACTTACAAACTCTATGACTTTCAAAAAAATTAACATAACTTCTCTCTATGGAAGAGGTGGAAACTAATATTCTCTACCAAAGTGATCTGTGAGGTGAAAGGGGACTCTGTTGTTGAGCAATCTCATTCATAACTGTTTTCTTAAGAACATTTTAAAAAATTTTTTATCTCAATGGAAGCCACTAGAAATATTTTTAATATTTTTGCCAGTTTCTTATTTAACATCACCAAATTATCTCCATGGCATTGCACAATTGTTCTTTACAAGGTGGAATATACAATATACTTTTCTTAAAAAAAAAAAAAACTAAAATTAAGGTAATGTATTTTGTTGTTTTTCAAACATGATACTCAAGGGCTAAAATCTAAAAAATACAGTTGGAAAAACACTTGGCTCTTTTGCAAATGAAAAATCCCAGCATTCCAGAGTTGATTTAAAAATGAGAGCATATAGGAATGGGATAGGCATAAGAGGCTGTGCGTGTAAGTTTTCTTCAAGTCTAACACACAAAAGGGAATTTTATGGGACAATAGAAATTAACAAAGTTCACCCAAGAATAGATAAGTATGTAATTTGAGCAGATTAACTGACATAGTATATACTTAATAGTCACAGATGTTGTTGCTTCTACGACAAAATTTAAATGTATGTACATCATGACGGTAGTTAATAATACATTTATTCTTGAGAAATGTTAAGATAGTGTATGTAAAGTGTTCTCACTATTAAAATGGTAACTGTGAGTTAAGGCATACATTAAATGAAATTAATAATCCCGGGACTGGCACTGTGGAGCAGCGGGCTAAACTGACACTTGGGACACCCATGTCCCACATTGGAATGCCAGATCAATTCCCAACTTCTCCATTTCTGACTTAGCATCCTCTTAATGAATCCTGGGATTCAGCAGGTGATGGCCCAAGTGGTTGGGCTTCTGCTATTCACATGTGAGATCTGGGTTGAGTTCTGAGCTTTGGCCTTGTCCCACCCCTTTCTGTTGTAGACATATGGGGAGTGAATCTATGGATGGAAGACTCGTGTGTGTATGTGTGTGTGTGTCTGTGTGTGTGTTGCTCTGCCTCTCAAGTATATGGAAATAAACATTTAAAAAGATTTAGTCTTTCGGGGCTGGCGCCGTGGCTCACCTGTGGCACCGGCATCCCATATGGGCGCCAGTTCTAGTCCTGGCTGCTCCTCTTCCAATCCAGCTCTCTGCTGTGGCCTGGGAAAGCAGTGGAGGATGGCCTAAGTGCTTGGGCCCTTGCACCTGCATGGGAGGCCCAGAGGAGATTCCTAATTCCTGGTTCCTGGCTCCTGGCTTCAGATCGGTGCAACTCCAGCCATAGTGGCCATTTGGGGAGTGAACCAACGGGAGGAAGACCTTTCTGTCTGTCTCTCGCTCTCTCACTGTCTGTAACTCTACCCGTCAAATAAATAAATAAAATCTTTAAAAAATGTATGCAAACTTTGCAGTATCATGTTTTATAAGAGAAATACACACAATTTTATTTGCCACTTTAAAAATAAATTTTGTTTCCCTTAAAGCCAGAAATTTGAAGGAAAATTTGACAACTCTTGAATTATTCTATTTGCTTAAGGGATTTTAGCCAAAGTGACAGTTAAAAAGATGTAGGAGTTAAACATAAAAAAGAAGAAACACAAATAGTTGTGCAGATATTGATAGCCTAGGAAACCCAAGCAAATTAACTTCAATACTATTAGAATGATAACCACATAGAAGGCAGATAGATATCAGATAAATATGCATTTCCTTTTTATTACTAGTAACAATAATTCAACAAGATAATTGGAAAATATCTCCATTCTGAAATAGCAGCAGTTATCATTATATATATATATATACACTATATATTAAATGTTTATGACCTATATAAAAGCTAAAAAAAAGACTCAAATGAAGGATACTCAGAGAAAAGCTGAATGAATTGACAGGAAAAAAATGGACAAGCCACCTTCAAAAATTAGTTATACTCAATATTGTACAGACAACAAATTAATTAAATTGTTTGATTTTGAAATAGATGAACAGATTTTAATTTTGACCTTCAAAAAATAAATATGAAACTTAGCCATTCAAATAAATGATCCTAAAAACATCATTCAAAGTGAGCATGAAATACAAGACATTTTCAGATAAACAAAACTGAGAAAATTTGTCAGCAGTAGTCATTTACTCTAAGAAATACAAAAGAATTATATGCAAACTGGAGAAATTATGCAAGGTGGAAACTTGCTTTCATGGAGGGGATCCAGGGAATCTGTAATGGCAATTAAGGAACAAATAAAAAAGACTATGTTGCGTTTTCTCATTTTTCCTTTCAAGATACTGTTTACAGAAAATACATAGAGAGGCCGGCGCTGTGGACCAGTAGTTTTTTTGTTTGTTTGTTTGTTTTTGTTTTTGTTTTTGTTTTTTTAAATTCTTCACCCATGAGACTTTTTTTTTTTGAAGTTCCTTTTTTTTTTTTTTTAGTTGAGAGAGTTTCACAGAGAGAGGAGAGGCAGTGAGAGAGAGAGAGAGGCCATAGCAGAGAGCTGGATCAGAAGTGGAGCAGCCGGGACTAGAACCAGCACCCATATGGTGCCTCTCCTTGCGGCGCCGACATCCCATATGGCAGCTGGTTCTAGTCCCGGCTGCTCCTCTTCCAATCCAGCTCCCTGATATGGCCTTGGAAAGCAATAGAAGATGGTCCAAGTGCTTGGGCCCCTGCACCCATGTGGGATACCAGGAAGAAGCACCTGGCTCCTGTGTTTGGATTGGCCATTGCAGCCATTTTGGGGGTGAACCAGCGGAAAGAAGACCTTTCTCTCTGTGTCCTCTCCCTCTCATTGTCTGTAACTCTACCTCTCAAATAAATAAATAAAGATCTTTAAAAAAATAAAATATAGAGAGTATGAGATGCAATAAAAGTGAAGTGACTAACAAAGTGAGGCGGGCAAATGGAATTATACCATTAGAACTTTGTGACGTGTGAGATGGGAAGTTTAAATGGAAAGTAGAAATATGAAGTCTGCCTAATTAGAGATTGGTAAATTAAGGATCATATCTGTAGTCCCAGCACAATTATTAAACCACCACTACCACCACCACCACAATAACAATGGTATAGCTGTGGGGAAATGGGTTTCTTGGACATTTCATAATTTACATTTTTTGTTTTTCATCTGGTTAGCCTTTTGAACGCTGTTCTGCTACTTGTGGAAGCCACTATTTTTTAAAATCAAATAATTTAAGTGTTTATTTTTAATAAATAAGATCACATGAATCAGCATTAAGATAATTGTTAATAAATATTGTCAGCTGCGATTATGTGCTGTTAAATTTTAAATATCCTACAAAACTAAACTGTCCATCATTTAACAAATTGAAATAATGTGCTGACTTGCAGAAAGCAGCTTTTAAAATATAAAATGTCTTTAGGGTAATTTGCTTATGTGCTTTGTACTGTCATGGCTGATTTACTTTGTAAAGTGTGCCAAGCAGTGTTTATTCTAGAGATAGGAAGAGAAAGAGTAAAATATAACAAAGTTCTCATCCTCAAAGTGGACTGTAGAGAAAACAGATACATAGATTTATTATTACAATGCATGGTGTCAAGTCAAGAAGAATGCTAAGATCAGAGCAGGCTTGCTTTGTCCTGCAAGAGCATGACAATCAATGCTCTTAGGTTCAAGAAACAGAAATGACTCTAGTTGATTTAAGTACAAAAGAATTTGTACTTTTAAAAACTTTGCATAACCCACGGAAGCACTTGGAGAGCTGGAAAACAACACAGAGGGGCTATGCGGCAGGGAACAAGGGCCAAACTCATGCCACAGAATGGATACAGAAGGGATACTAGTGTGACTGCCACTTGACACTGGTAAGAAGCTCGTGGCAGTGTTGTCCCAGAAACTGGCACCTGATAAAGCTGCCAGTGAGACCATCAAGGATGCCCATGGCACATCTAAATTCAAAGTCCAGAGTGAGAGCCTACCCTGGGCAGAACGCAAGTCAGTACCGACACCTTCACTCACATGGGGACTGGAAAAGTGTTTGCAGCATTCAGTCTTACCCTGGGAAATGCGTGCTTGAAGGATACATAGATGTTTACTAAATTGGCAGGGAGGTACCAATTCTAAGAAGGAACCAAATGTTCAAGGACATATTTCTCAAACTGCAAGAAAGAAGCATGGAAAGTAAAATTCCAAATGTAGCCAGTATCCACATTATGGTAGTTCATGGATGCCAAAATAAAGGATATAGGTTTGATCTTGGAATACATGAGAGGAGTCCTCTATTATAAAACCTTATAAAAACCACCATGCACCCGGGAAGATGCGTTGGGAGTGAGTCAGTCATGACTAAGACGAATCATTCAAGTGGCTGTGACGAAACAAGGTGTTTCACTGCCCCATGCACAAAGACCAGTCTGAGACTTTAGTCTTCTGGGTAAAGAAAGGCTTTATGTGCATGGTCAACCAGCAGAGGAAACAGGAGCCATGGCTCAAATCTCTCTCCCCAGTTAGGAGTATAGGAACGGTTTTATGAGTTAAGTAGGAAAAGCTGGCAGGTGGAAGTGCTAGTGAGGCAAATCCTGACTGGAGGGTCATGGAACCAGGCCGTTTATAGTAAAGGTTAGTAATTTGGTTCCAGCACAGTATCTGTGATCAATGGACCTCTTGCTTCTGAGAGTTTCAGCACTGGAGGTCAGGTGCTGCGGTTTCCTGTGGTGCTGTGGTCTCTTGGATTAGATATCCGCTGGAGAGCTCTGTATGAGTGTTTGGCTCATAGGCAGCAGCATTGCAGTATGGCGGAGGTGGTGAAGCTTTTGGTCAGATTGTCTTTATCGGAGGCTCTGTTCTGCTTATAAATTCCATGACCTAGACAAGTCGCTGAAGCTCTCTGAACCTGTTTCTTCCATAGTGAAATGGGAGTAACATCTACTTTTAAGGTTCAAATAAAGAGCTAGATAGTGTATGGTATGTCAGTCACAGAGTGTGACCTTTCCAGCCAAGCTGATAGCTCTCGACATTAAGAATGAGGTTTTTCCTTGGAGTCATCAGTGCATAATTGCAAGGGATTAGCAGAATGCAGAAAGCAATATAAGGAAGAATCCAAGCCAGGGAGACTTGGTGTTAACACAGTTGTAGGAAGGAGTCAACCAGGGTTTTCAGCAATGTCAAACAATGAAAAGCCAGTTCGGTGAGCCTTGGAAAATGTCCAGGTGGGAGCAAGAAGCATACTATCTGCAACCTTATTCAGCATGCTCTCAGTGAATTAGGAAAGTGAATGCACTGTAGATAAAAGAAGTGTTTGAAACTGAAATGTATGTGCTAAAATATTAGAAAGTCATGTGTTATAAATGGAAACACAAAATTACTTTCAGGTTAATGGAAACACAAAATTACTTTCTGGTTAAAAATTCAAAAAACTTTTCTGGATCCATTGTATGAATAAATCTAAATTACTGAAAATATGTATATATATATGTATACCTGTGTGTGTATACATGTGTGTATGAACATATATATGTATATGTATATATAGTTTACTTAAAGTTATATTTTCTAAAGCTTTTAAACATTTTTTATAAAGAAAATTGAAATCTTTTGGAAAGAGTTTAAAGTTTGTCTTCCAATTTTCCTTATTGATTTCTACTTTTTCATTTTTGCTTTAGGGGACTTTGTTCTTTATGTAGATAACTCAAAGGCAGCCTCCACTTAACCTCTGTAAACTTCAGAATAACATCAAAGTTATTCTTTGGTGATACATGGTGTCCCACTTTAATGGCTTATCCAGGAGTAGGGATTTTCAGCCTCTAATTTTTTTTTGTTTGTTTTGAAACCTGGATGAAAAGATGCCTGAGCACCTTAGATCCAGAGTACCCCACAGTGGGTAAATCCAAGTGGAACTGTAACCTTTCATTAAGCACTTTGTTAGCAGTAAGCAGGCCTATCATAAGCACAGTCAGAGGCTTCCTGACATGTATGGCATTAGGAACAGGTAGCTGGAGATGGTCTAGCATATGCCATCTCCTGTGGAAGCAGATGGATTTGTAATTTACCTGAAATGACAGAATGATTCCGCACCGCCTCTCGGCACTGCCATCCACTTGGCAGGAATGACGCTGTCCCCGGCAGGCTCCCTCCAGTGCAAATGAACTATGTTGATGTTTAAAAGACTGAACCAAGGATCAGAAAAGGGAGTTTTAAATGTGTTTTATTAGCAAGATGTGTATGCAACACATTTAACCAAATGCAGTTATAATCCAAAAGAAATGTTTCTTGTTCTCACTATATATATGTAAAATATTATATCTATAATATATGCATGTAATATATATGTAACATGTCATAAATCGTTGAATTTCTTTGCTTACTCTGCATTGCAGTGTTAAATCTAAAATTTAATATTCTTTTTAAAAAGATTTATTGGGTCCGGCGCTGTGGTGCAGTGGGTTCAAGCCCCGGCCTGCAGTGCCAGCATCCTATATGGGCGCCAGTTCAAGTCTCGGCTGCTTCACTTCTGATCCAGCTCTCTGCTATGGCCTAGGAAAGCAGTAGAAGATGGACAAAGTCCTTGGGTCCCTGCAACCACATGAGAGACCTGGAGGAAGCTCCTTGTAGCTGGCTTCAGCTTGGCCCAGCTCTAGCCATTGTGGCCATTTGGGGAGTGAATCAGCAGATGAAAGACCTCTCTCTCTCTCTCTCTCTCTCTCTCTCTCTCTCTTTGGCTCTACCTCTCTAACTCTTTCAAATAAATAAAAAAAGATTTATTTATTTATGTGAAAAGTCAGAGCTACAGGGAGAGAGAGATTTTCCATCTGCTGGTTCATTCCCCGTATGGCCACAATGGCCAGGGCTGGGCCAAGCCAAAGCCAGGAGTCTTATCCAGTTTGCTCCTGTGGGTGGCAGGAGCAAAATACTTGAGGCATCTTCTGCTGCTTTTCCCAGACCTTTAGGAGGGAGCTGAATCATTAGAAGTAGAGCAGTGGGGACATGAAACAGTATTCATGTAGGATGCCAGCATCACAGGTGGCAGCTTTACCCACAAGACACAATTCCAGCACCTAAAATTTAATATTCCTAAAGTAAAATGAAGTTAGGAAACAGAATTCCCAAAAGAAACTTTCCGTGTTGTTGAGCACAGAAAATACAATATGAGGCAGCATGAAAATTGAAGCTGAAACTAGTTAGGTGCAGAAGGGAAATCAGGCTGTGACTACCAAGAGAATTAGATGTAAGAAAGACATGTAAGAGAGAGACACATCAGAGTGTGCTGGGGCTGGGTTCTTGAATATTTATGGGCTGTTGCAGCTTCCTGCCCCACCTGCTGCATAAAAATCTTAAGAAGAGTTGAATTCAGCAGAGAGTAAATAACCACAGCTTTTTCTCATTTATTTAACAGAATGGAACCAGTGTGCTCTAACAGCTTTAAATTAATCACATGAGTGTTGATTGGCTTTTCACACTCTGATGTAAGATGTTATGGCATCAGCACATGACCCATGTGTGAGGGGGAAAAATTCATCACAAAATTTATGGGAAAATAACTCATTCTAGAAGCTAGCCAAAGTGATTTGCATTTGGTCAATATTTTGCCCTGATTTGTAAGATAAGAATCATACATAGTGGAGAACCTATAGACTGAATAAAGCTTTCAAAGTTATGGAAACTGCATTTGAGATTTAAAAAAAAAAAGAGGTGAGTGTCAGAGTGCCTGGATTTGAGTTTTTGCTCTACTCCCAGTTCCAGCCCCCTGCTAACATGTACCCCAGGAGGCAAAGAGTGCTGGCTCAGTAGGGGTCTCTGCCACCCATGTCGGACACCCAGATTGAGTTCACAGCTCCTGACTTCAGAGGATCCTATCTATGTCTGGACCCAGCCCTGGCTGTTGCAGGCATGGAGAGTAAACCAGTGAATGGGAGATCTCTCTCTCTCTCTCTCTCTCTCTCTCTCTCTCTTTCTCTCTTTTTTGCTGTCTCTGAAAGAAATCAAATAAGTACATAAAAACTTTCTAGAAAAGAAATGCATGCCTAAGGTTTTTTGTTGTCCCATAGTCTTCTGGTAAAATTAATTTTTTCTACTGAAATGCATACGAGTTATTGGGTAGATCAGCATTAAGACAAAGCTGTAACATTTCACAGAACTTTTCAAAAAGCAGAGTATATGATATCTTGACCCAAATATATCTTGGTGGCTTCAGGTATCTAGAGATTCCAGGCCACTCTTATGTTTAATTATATCATATTATATAGTCACATATAATATCATTTTTGGAAAATATCTGCAAAAGACAATTATCTTAAAGTGCTTTATTTGGTATTACTCATAGATTTTATATATATATATATATATATATATACTTTCATGCTTTGTATAAATGGTAATCAGATGTATTCACCTAAACTTTTCGATTGACTAATTATGTATATTCACTGCTTTCTTTTTAAAAATATAATTTAAAATTAAGGACTAATTACTTTTTATTGAATCGCCACCATTCATTCTCTATTTTTGTTGTTTGCTTGCTGTTCTATCCCAGGAAACCCTGGTGATCATTTTTTTTAAAGATTTATTTATTTGAAAGTCAGAGTTACACAGAGAGAGGAGAGGCAGAGAGAGAGAGGTCTTCCACCCTGCTGGTCCACTCCTCAATTAGCCGTAACAGCCAGAGCTGTGCTGATTCAAAGCCAGGAGCCAGAAGCTTCTTCTGGGTCTCTTGGGCCATCTTCTACTGTTTCCTAGGCCATGGTAGAGAGCTGGATTGGAAGTAGAACAGCTGGGACTTGAACCGGTGCCCATATAGGATACAGGCACTGGCAGGCGGCAGCTATGCCTCAGAGCCGGTCCCGTGCCATCTTCTGATCCTTTTCTCAGACCATATGGGGAGACACATTGAAACTGGGGCAGCCAGGACATGAACCAGTACCCACAGGGAATGCCAGGATCGTGGCTTTACCACTACATCACAGCGCTATGTCCCGCTGCCCAAGCACCCAAGCTTTCTTTGTTTTTTAAGAGATATTTATTCATTTATTTGAAAGTCAGAGTTACACATGGAAAGAAGGAGAGGTAGAGAGGGAGAGAGAGAGTGGTGTCTTCCATCTGTTGGTTCACTCCCCAATTGGCCATAATGTCTGGAGCTGATCCAAAGCTAGGAGCCAGAAGCTTCTTCGGGTCTCCCCCATGGGTGCAGGAGCCCAAGGACTTCGGCCATCTCCTACTGCTTTCCCAGGCTATTGCAGAGAGCTGGATCAGAAGTGGAGCAGCCTAGACTAGAATCAGTGCTCATATGGAACGCTGGCGCTGCAGGTGGCGGCTTAACCTGCTACTGCACAGCACTGGCCTCCAAGCAGTGCTCTTAACTGTGCCATTGTGAAGTGTATTCCTTTGAGACTCTTCAGGACACTCTCAGTCATTTTTGCTCTAATTGCTTTCCTCATTCTGCAAACACTTGTAGTTTTATTCCGAGCCTTTTGGATTTTTTTATTTATAGAATCTAAGAGGAAAATTGCTATTAATATATGATATGAGTCAAATAATGTTACCAAAATGGTTGGTGACGTCTCTGTGTCCTTGCTTCCTTCCATATACCAGTTACTCCACTCTGTACATCACATCTGCCATCCTCATTGTCTCACAATGGTTTCATTCTTTTGCCCTTAAAATTTCAGGGAACTGTCATAGGGGTTCAAACACCATCCCCACCACACCCCAGTCTTGTAACCCAGTCCTTTTACTACCTGACCTATCTTCATCTTCTGCTTTGTGGACTAATGTAGTCTTCACATTAATTGAATTTTTATTCTTCATTGAGTTAATTTCCTTTTCCTGTATTCTATCAATGCACACTCTCCCATATTCAGTCCTCTGACCACTGTTTTTCTCTTTCTTAAAAACGTAGAGTTTGGGGCCCATGTTGTAGCACAGTGGGTTAAGTTCCCACTTACATCATTGGCATCCCATATGGTGGCAGGTTTGAGTCCTGGCTGCTTCAGTTCCAATCCGGCTCCCTGCTAATGGCCTGGAAAAGCAGCAGAAGGTGGCCCAAATACATGGGCCCCTGTACCTACATGGGAGACATGGATGAAACTCCTGGCTCCTGGCTTCAGCCTGGCCCAGCCTTGCTATTGCAGCTATTTGAGGAGTCAACCAGCAGATGGAAGATTCTCTCTCTCCTTCTTTCTCACTGTAATTCTGCCTTTCAAATAAATTTTAAAAATTTAAAAAAAGAATGCAGTGTTTACACGCCAGCATTGTGGTGCAGCACACTAAGCTGTTGCTTGCAATGCCAGCAACCCATATCAGAGTGAAGTTTGAAGCCCAGCTACTCTGCTTTTGATCCAGCTCCCTGCACATGCACTGGGGAAGGCAGCAGAAGATGGCCTGAGTTCCTGGGCCCCTATCACACATATGGAGACCAGCATGGAGTTCCTGGCTTCTGCCTTCAGACTGACCCAACCCTGGCTGTTACAGCCACTGGGAGAGTGAAATAGCTGATGAAAGATAACTCGCTGTCACACTCCACCTTTGCCTTTCAAATAATTAAATAAATAATAATTCTCTCTTTTTTTTCATAAAAGAAAGGAAGAGAGTTCAGAGTGGCTTCCCCAGAATAATGCAGTGAGAGCACATTCCCGTCCCAGTGTCCACGTCAGGAGCCTCCATCCTGTGAAGGATGACCCTTGCCTGGGCACCAAGAAATGACCACAAGGACAGTCAGATACAGTTAGGTCAGATACAATTAGGTTTTGTTTCTTTAGAAATAAATGTATGAAGAAAAAAGAAACAGTGTGGCTTATATATGTACTTATTCAGTCATTAAATATGCCACTAGTTTCAAAAATGTGTTAACCTGCTCACTACTGGAGTTTAGGTTACACTGTTTGTTTTCTGCTATTGCTTGAGACCTCCATAAACACTGACCTCTGCATTTTTAAAATGATTACAGTATTTGCCTTGGCTGCATCACAGGGCTGTTCTGAGAACTGAATAAAATAAAGAGTATAAAAGTTCTCTGAAAAGTCTATTATGTAGATAAAAAGCCCTTCATAAATTTCAGGTTTTGAAAGAAGAGAGTTACTTTCTGGTGTCTGCTTTGTTCTTCCCATGTTACTCAGTTAGGAACTACCACCAGCAGTATGTGGGGTATTGTATTTTGATATCCGGGTGAAATATAGAATACTGAGTTTTCCCGTAGGGTCAGAACAGATTTGAGAATCATATGCAAAAGCAAAATGAGAAGACTACCTTCTACGTGTGGTCAGTTTTCAAGGATCTTTTGTAGACATGAACAGCACTCTGGCAGGCTCACAGCAGAACCTGAGGGGACATCACAAACACTGTTAAGGCTGAGGTTTAGGAGTGTAATGACTGCATGAAGAGAAGATGCCAGGGAGGACCGCGTCCTCTGCGGGTAATTCACGTCTCCCATCTGCAATTTCCTTATGGATAGGGACAGGGAATTAGATCAAAAGAACAATTAAGGACCTTTCACTGGAGATTGTATTCCTCTCTCCCATTTCCTCACCATGGTACTTGACATAGCCTGTAATTTCATACCACTTATTTTTCACTGTAACATTGGCCACAGTTGAAAACCACACTAGGTCCCCTTTGTTGGATTACCTCTGGAAATAATCATATTGCTGCACTGAGTTTTCTAGAACAACGCCATTAGAAACAATCTTGGTGTTTTTTTTTTAAAGAAATAACTGGGAAGCCAATTGGTACAAGCATTTACTTTGGAAAACAAATGGTTTTTCATTTTTTAAGTGTTTTAATTGTTAAAGTACAAAACTGCCTGTTTATAGAACTGACCACAAAAATGTCCAGTCTGTATTTTTTGCTCTTTATTCATCAGGGTTATTTGAGGAAAGTAAGTATTGTCTTACCTATTTATGTCTTGAAATTCATGACACTAGTCACATAATCAACTTTTATCAGTATATAAATTGCCTCAGCCATTATATTTCTAATAATTTGCACTATATATTGCATATGTTAGGCACTTAATAAAATATCCATTTATGAAAATGATAGCTAATATTCATAAAATGTTTAAAATGTACCAAGCGCAGTTCTGAACATCTGCAGGTATTAAATGAATGAAGACTTACAACAGCCCTAAAATGTAGGTGTGCTTATATATTTTACAGATAAGCAAACTGAAGCACAGAGAATTATCTTCTACACACAGATGAGATTCTCAAATTTATTCTCTCCCTCAACAAACTATTTTTCTTAAAATATGTATTATGATATCATTATCTCCAACATATGCATGTATTTTATTTTTAATTTTATATCATTCATTTTAAATTTCCATATGTCCTTCCTTATCATATTCCTGTTTGTATCTTTCTTCTCTTTTTCTGTCCTACAGAAATCATTTCTTCTTGCAGGAGATGTTTGTCTAGACCCTAGAGACAACATTCTTTTCAATTTTTCCTAACAATTTTTAAGGCTGAATATTTAGTTTTCTCTTTATTCCTTATGGACTAAGGTCAGTAAAGGGTATTAGGTGCCCATGTCCCTGCTCTGTTTCTGCCAGAGTGACTTGAAGTCCCTTTTCAAGCCATGTGTGAGGATGTGGTGGGCACATGCAGTCCCATTTTCAGCTCCACCCTGTGGTACCAAGGTAAAGAATCTCCTGTCCCTGCATTTTTGTCCTCTGACTTGCTGGGTTAATGCATAGCAGATACTTAGTTTTATAAGATGCAATGCACAGGCTGACCTATTACAAAGACTTTTCCTTGACTCATCTATACCTATAGGAGTGTAGCTGTAATGACTTATCCCTCACTGGACATGCCATGCCCCAGTTCACACCCTTTAGCCATGTTGCTTTCCTGGGGATTCTTCCACTGGAAAGAAAGAAAAAATCTTACCCTTGCAGTAACAAAATGACTTGTAGTTCTTTGCTTGGCACAGACTCTGCTCTTATAACCAATATATTGAATCTGATACTGTTTCAAGTGTCCCAAAACACACAAAAAATGATTTAAAATTTTTTAAAAGTGTCACCCCATTGTGAGATATGAAGATGTTGGACCAGGTGGGTTGTCGAGAGGTAACGGGTTAGATGAGGTCATCTCTACAAAATTATTCATTTTATTCAGATTTCTATTCATCACTCACATTTTTTTTTTTTTTTGACAGGCAGAGTGGATAGTGAGAGAGAGACAGACAGAGAGAAAGGTCTTCCTTTTTGCCGTTGGTTCACCCTCCAATGGCCACTGTGGCCGGTGCATCGCACTGATCCGAAGCTAGGAGCCAGGTACTTCTCCTGGTCTCCCATACGGGTGCAGGGCCCAAGCACTTGCGCCATCCTCCACTGCACTCCCGGGCCATAGCAGAGAGCTGGCCTGGAAGAGGGGCAACCGGGACAGAATCCGGTGCCCCAACCGGTACTAGAACCCGGTGTGCCGGCGCTGCAAGGCGGAGGATTAGCCTGTTAAACCACGGCGCCGGCCCATCACTCACGTTTAATACTGATATTTGATTATATACATATAAAATTTTTTTTGACAGGCAGAGTGGACAGTGAGAGAGAGACAGAGAGAAAGGTCTTCCTTTTGCCGTTGGTTCACCCTCCAATGGCCGCCGTGGCTGGCGTGCTGCGGCCAGCGCACCGTGCTGATCCAAAGCCAGGAGCCAGGTGCTTCCTCCGGGTCTCCCATGGGGTGCGCGGCCCAAGGACTTGGGCCATCCTCCACTGCACTCCCTGGCCACAGCAGAGAGCTGGCCTGGAAGAGGGGCAACTGGGACAGAATTCGGTGCCCCGACCGGGACTAGAACCCGGGGTGCTGGCGCCGCAGGAGGAGGATTAGCTTATTGAGCCGCGGCGCTGGCCTGATTATATACATATAAATATTTCTTGAAGCAGATGCTTTGAAGAAAAATAGGATAAGGAGGTTTCTAGAGGTGGATGGGGAAGGGATGATAGACAACAATGGTGTGTGTTAGATTGTTGGTTAATGCTTCTCTGAGTCAAGCGCACAATTCTGTGGAAGTGCCAGACTGGCTAAGGGTTGAGCAGGGTGTACCTGTCATGGAAAACAGAACACGTAAAATCACTGAGGCCAAGAATACGTTTTGCACAACATTTAGGAAACAGCGCAAACTTATGGCCAGGAAACACGTGGGCTCATGGGCTAGGACAGCCAGAACCTGGAGCAAAGCCCAGCACGTAGAAAGTGCTCACTAATTATTCCCTAAGCAAAAAGAGCACACGGCTTAGATTTTTGCTCTCACTTTTATGGAAAGCCACTGGAAAATTCTGTTTTGTACTGAGAAAGTAAAAGAACCTATTACTTCAGCAAAAAGTCAAAGTAAGTCTTATGACTACCCCCCCCCCCCCCCCAGTTTCTCAGCTGTGGGTGCTGTGGTTGGGGGAATACCTTCTAGAGCCCAGCAACTCTGTGTTCGTTCTTCCTAGTTTTTTATTTGTGTTTGTATGTTTTCATTTATATTTCAATGTGAGGAGAGAAAGCAGGGTAAGGTCTTGCTGGACCTAAGAGGTCAGAGTATATGTTAAGAGTTTTCAAAAATCTGTTTTTGCTAGGACTACACTCCACAAGAAAAACTTAATCTCTTTACCCGCTTCCTCTCAAAACAAGACTATTTTTTGTGGACTTGCAGCCCGTTTCCAGTGGCCCTGTTTGTGAATTATTTAGTGTCCTTGCTACTTCCTCTTCCTTTTTTTCCTGTCTGGTGTAGGGAAATAGTACTTTATGAAAAGGAAGGAAAACCCTGAGGAAATAGCTCAAAATACCAAATTAAGGACTTAAAAAAAAAAAACAGTATTACTCCAGCTACAACCCCACACCACCACCCTGCCTGAAGAAATGGGAGCCAGAGGCCCACTCTGTCTGCTTTGTTTCCCCCAAGCTGCTCATTTCTGTTGTGATGCTGCAGTTTGAAGTCACGTGTGAACACGCTTTCTTCCCACATTTGCAATTCTGTGCACCTTGACTGCCAATCCCAGCGGAAATTCTAATACTGCAGCATATGACTTGCATTTTCAAATTATCCCCTAAGGACAGAATCTGATAATAACTATTGTGAGGAACTGGAATATAGTAAATGTCTCACTAATGTTCCTGTAGCACAGGCTAAGTCCAAATTGCTCTCTGTGCTAAAGGGTAATGTGAGTTAGACTGACAGGGTATGAAGCCATCTTCCAACCAGTGGAAAAAGACAAGACAAGCAGTTCAGAGGACCTGAATCCACTATGTGAAAAGCCAGGGTTCTCTGAGCTTCTGTTTCCTTGTAAGTTCGTAAAAGCAACACTGCTTCAGCGGGGATGTGCTGAGGCAGTGGCTCTCAAGGTGTTCTTGTGACCAGCAGCAGCATCTGAGAAGTTGTGAGCAGTCCACTGAATCTGAAACTAAAGGGTTAGGGCTCAGTAGTCTGTGCTGTAACAAAGCTTCCAAGTGAAGCTAATGCATGCTAACATTGTGAATGACTGTTCTAATAGTTAAATGAGATAATATGCATACACAACAAAAGTGCTTTTATAAGTGGTACACAGGGTCCAAGGGTAACCACCATTATTGTTTATACATATTTTCAGCAAGTATTTATGCTCAGGATTTTATTATTTGAAGCATGCAAGAGTGAACAGGGATGACCTCACATACAATATATTTATAGCCTAGAAAGATTTATAAGGAAACCTAAATTGCAGTCCTTTGTTACATGTGCCACTGTGGAAGTTTGTAGGGCATCACCAGCCCTGAGATGGTTCATCTAAGTCTGCCTTTATAAGGAAAATAAGGGATAGATGGACAAAGTGTGAAACTTCTTCTATCCAGCAAAAAACAGATGTCATGGGAAGCCCTAGAATTGTGAGTGTGAAACTGACTCCACGGAGAAGGGACTTTGAATTAACGTGAAGTTTGGGAATCAAAGAGACATGAAGATCAAACCAGCTATGAGAACTTGGAGATTTTTAAACCTATAATATTTTTAATGTAAAATTCCTATTTCTTTATGATGCTTTGGACATAATGCTTGAAAATGGGCTCACAATTCCTTTGAGTTTCATAATTGTTAGGAATAAAATTGGGAATAAATTGTTAGGAATCACTGTAAAGTACTGGATCAGAATATCTCTAACTTGCATATATAATAATTCCTACATTTGAAAATACAGACATAAAAAATTGTACCTTTCTCTGAAAGGAGGAGAGAACTTCCACTTTGACTATGACCTTGTCTAAATAAGATCGGAGTCGGCGAACTCAAGAGGCTTCTATAGCCTTGGAAACTCATGACTAGAGCCTAGGGAGATTTCTGACGCCATAAACAAGAGTGTCAAATTATTAAGTCAACAACAGGAGTCACTGTGTACTCACTCCTCATGTAGGATCTCTGTCCTTAATGTGCTGTCCAATGGAAATTAATGCTATAACTAGTACTCAAACAGTATTTTGCACTTTATGTTCTGTGTGAGTGCAAACTGATGAAATCTTTACTTAATATATACTAAATTGATCTTCTGTATATAAAGATAATTAAAAATGAATCTTGATGTGAATGGAATGGGAGAGGGAGCAGGAGATGGGAGGGGTGCAAGTGGGAGGGAAGTTATGGGGGGGAAGCGATTGTAATTCATAAACTGTACTTTGGAAATTTATATTTACTAAATAGTTTTTTTTTTTTTAAGAAATAACCATACCTCTGCAATGGCACTTAATTTGTTTTACTATGGACTTATTCAACCTATTCAATTCATTTAAAGATCCCAGTAAAACCCCTGGGATTCCCCCCAGGTCAGTCCATGAACACATGATTACATGTGTGGCTCCTCATTTGTCCTGGCAATGAGACAAATGAGCTGGGGCTGGCACCCAAATGACAATAAGAGGAGAATGTGTTGAAGTAAGTTGTTCAAGGACTCCTGGTTATAAACTATTAATAGCAGACCTGTTGGAACTTTGGCATGATGAGGGTGTTGACTCTTGTTGAAAGAGTCTAATTATATTTTATTTCTCCCTTTCTCTTCTTTCTGTTGCGGAAACAGGCCCTAATGCAAAAATGATCCAGTTTATCTTTTGCTTTCAGGTGGGCTCTAGCTAATACTTATAAATATTTAAAAACATGCTGGAGCTAATTTGTCATGGGGAAGATTAATTCAAGCAAATTTATCACTGCTGTTCACTAGGATTTCAGTGATTTGTGGCTCAGAAACGATTTCACGTCTTGTGCTTTCTCATTTCCTGTTATAAATTCACCCATGACAATCAGGATGGCTTATTAAGAGCTTGCATTGCTGGAAGTCAAGTGACCACATGGCCCAATCACTGGTGTCAACTCCACCCCATCCTAATGGGATTCAATGCTCTTCAATGCTCCTATTTTTCTGCCCGTACCCTGGCAACGTTTTAAGAGGACCTGTTCCTGAACACATGGCGCGCTGTGTGTGTGTGTGTGTGTGTGTGTCTTGATCTCTCTCTTACACTCTCCTCCTCCCTCTTTTCCTTCTTTGCCCCTTTCCTCTGGTGTGTCGGGTTTCCCCCAATAAACCCTTCCCCTTAAAAAAAAATTTAAAAAAAGAGCTTGCATCAGTTTTTCCTCTCCCCTGCTGCTGGTAAAGGCACAGCACATGGTCCAGAAACCACATGGTGTGAGCAAAAGCCTTCAGGTCCAGTTGGGACCTCACTACATTCTCCCCTCTTGGAGCACTTCCTGTGGGTAGAAACCTCCCAAGGGCAGTGGGGAGAGGAGTGCACATGGCAGGTACTGAGTCTTTTCAAACAGGTGCTTGTTCTCCTCCCAGGAACCTCCAGCCATATTCCTGCATGAACCTGCTTTGTAAATGGCAGAACTGAGAAGCCATAAAAACAGCTGTGCCAACGGCTTTTCACTTTTCTGTTGTAATCAGATTTCACCAGGTCTCAGAGAAGATTCTTCTTGGATCAGACTCTCTGGTGGGCCAGTCTGTTAGGGCATGGGGAAGTAGGGGCAGGGAACAGTCATGGTCAGAATTTGTGCTAGAAGGCAAAAGACTGACAGAATGTTACAGTTTACGCTATACTTTCACATAACTGTACTTTTTTTTTAAAAAAAGATTTATTTATTTATTTATTTATTTGAAAGAGTTACACACACACACACACACAGAGAGAGAGAGAGAGAGAGAGAGAGAGAGAGAGAGAGAGAGAGAGGTCTTTCATCCACTGATTCACTCCTCAGTTGGCGGCAACATCCGGAGCTGCACTGATCGGAAGCCAGGAACCAGGAGCTTCCTCCAGGTGTCCCATGCAGGTGCAGGGGCCCAAGGCTTGGGCCATCCTCCACTGCTTTCCCAGGCCATAGCACAGAGCTGGATCGGAAGTGGAGCAGCCAGGACTCGAATCGGCGCCCACACGGGATGCTGTACTGCAGATGGCGGCCTTATCCACTATTCCACAGCACCGGCCACTGCACTGTTTTCTTTATCATTCCGTGAGTTAATAATTGTTTGTAAAGAGAATGCTGAAGTTATTTGTCTTTCCCAAAGCCACATAGCTAGAAAGCAGTGGGTTAAGCCAGCAATAGACCCCCGACTCCTCTTTTCCTTCCCGGCCCCACATCTGCCCTCTCTGTATCTCAAGATGTTTGCAGGGTAGGCTTAATAGGGTGTCCAGAAGCTCTTAGGTTATGAAAACCAGAAATCCCTGCTGGTGTTGCTCTTCCAACAGACAAAACTTGAAAGTCTGGCTACCGTGATGTTCAACTATATCCCAACCCTGGGAAGACTATGGGAGGCAAAACCATGCAGTCAACAGAGCAGGGGCAGAGGGGCCAAGGCTGGCCTTCTCATGCAGAATGCACCTCCTGTGACGCAGCTCAACCAATCTGTGTCTGCACTTTTCTCAACCAGGAGCTATGGAACTTTATTGAACTATAGGTAGTAAGGCAGGCAGAATCTTAACTAACACAGGTAGCTACTCAATATTTCTTATTGCGTAGGTTTTATGTATTGTAATTTTTCAAAACAGAATGTAAATGTCAAATGTGTAGTTTCTGGAGCTGGTATTGTGTTGTGTTGTAGCAGATAAAGCTGCCACCTGTGATGCTGCCATCCCAAATGGGTGCTGCTTGCTGTCCTGGCTACTCCATTTCTGATCTAGCTTCTGCTCATGGTCTGGGAAAAGCAGCAGACAACGGCCCAAGTGTTTGGGGCCCTGTCACCCACAGGGGAGACCCAGATGAAACTCCTCTTTTTAACTTTTATTTAATAAATATAAATTTCCAAAGTACAGCTTAAGATTACAGTGGCTCCCCCCCCCCATAACTTCCCTCCCACCCTCAACCCTCCCATCTCCCGCTCCTTCTCTCATTCCATTCACATCAAGATTCATTTATAATTATATTTATATAATTTATATACAGAAGATCAATTTAGTATATATTAAGTAAAGATTTCAACAGTTTGCACCCACACAGAAACACAAAGTGTAAAGTGCTGTTTGAGTACTAGTTACAGCATTAATTTCCATTGTACAACACATTAAGGACAGAGATCCTACATGGGGAGTAAGTACACAGTGACTCCTGTTGCTGACTTAATAATTTGACACTCCTGTTCATGGCGTCAGTAATCTCCCTAGGCTCTAGTCATGAGTTGCCAGGGCTATGGAAGCCTTTAGAGTTCGCTGACTTTGATCTTATTCTGATAGAGTCACAGTCAAAGTGGAAGTTCTCTCCTCCCTTCAGAGAAAGGTACCTCCTTCTTTGATGGCCCGTTCTTTCCACTGGGATCTCACTCACAGAGATCTTTCACTTAGGTTTTTTTTTTTTTTTCTCTCTGTCTCTCCCTCTAACTCTGCCTTTTGAATAAATAAATAAGTCTTTAAAAAATATGTAAAGAAAAATGGAAATTTTTTCCTTCTACACCTTTTAAAAGTATAAAGAGTAAGTATGGCTAAAAACTACTGTAGTAATTAGGAAATTAGGAAATCAACAAGTTTAGGATTCTGTTAACAACTCATGATTGAACATCTCTCTCCAGACACAGTTACAGATGGTTTCTGTATACTTGGATGTCCAATGTTCTGAAACACGGTTGTATGGCACATATCCAAACACTTCATTCTTTGGAGGAAATACAATCTAGCACATCACATGCTCCATAAATACTCAGGTTGGATTGCTCATTTTTTGCTTCCTGAATCTAGAAAAATGAAAATTCTTTTTTTTTTTTTTTTTTGACAGAGAGGACAGTGTGAGAGACAGAGAGACAGGCAGAAAGGTATTCCTTCCGTAGGTTCACCCTCCAATGGCTGCCGTGGCTGGTGCACCGCGCTGATCCGAAGGCAGGAGCCAAGTGCTTCCTCTTGGTCTCCCATGTGGGTGCAGGGCCCAAGCATTTGGGCCATCCTCCACTGCCTTCCCGGGCCACAGCAGAGAGCTGGCCTGGAAGAGGGGCAACCGGGACAGAATCCGGTGCCCTGACCGGGACTAGAACCCGGTGTGCCAGCGCCTCAGGCAGAGGATTAGCCTATTGAGCCGCGGCACCGGCCAAAATGAAAATTCTTGAGGCAAAAATTTTGTAATTTATTTTAGCACTTTACTATCAGTTTAATGAGAAAAACTTTAAAGAACAAAATAGAAGTATAGAAAAAATGAACTTGTGTGTGTGCTGGTAATAGAAGGTACAACTTACTTGTACAAACAAGTGATTTTAAAGTGCATTTGGCCGGTAAGAGAAGGATAGCTAACAGCACCCCAAACCAAATGTGTGTTTGGGTGCGGGGCCTAAGCACCTGGGCCATCCTCCACTGCACTCCCGGACCACAGCAGAGAGCTGGCCTGGAAGAGGGGCAACAGGGACAGAATCCGGCGCCCCGACCGGGACTAGAACCCGGTGTGCCGGCGCTGCAAGGCAGAGGATTAGCCTGTTGAGCTGCGGTGCCAGCCTAAAAGTTTGAGTTTTAACACACATTGTATATAACTTCACTGCTACTTCAAGCATATATTTTTTTAAAAAAATTATTTATTTGAAAGTCTGAGTTTGTGTGTGTGTGTGTGTGTGGGAGAGAGAGAGAGAGAGAGAGAGAGAGAGAGAGAGAAAACGAGAGAGAAAACGAGAGAGAATATTCCATCCTCTGGTTCACTCCCTAGATGGCCGTTGCCAGCTGGGGTTGGATCAGGCTAAAGCCGAGAGCCAGGAGCTTCTTCCAGTCTCTTACATGGATTGTAGGGGCACAAGCACTTGGGCCATCTTCTGCTGCTTTTCCCAGGCCATTAGCAGAGAGCTGGATCAGAAGTGGAGCAGCTAGGACTTGATCCAGCACCCATATTGGATATTGGTATCGCAGGTGGCAGCTTAAACCATCACATCATGATGCCAGCCCCACATATATTACTTTTAATGTTATAAAAATCAAATAAAAATTTTACAAGGAAAGGGATAAGGAAGTGGTAATTTGAGAAATCATTTTAGTGTGAAGATTGCAATTTTTGCTTCAAGGAATTGTTTATTCATTTATATTTTTATTGACTAGAAATTTTGAATCATAGGTTTTATCATTTAACCTTAAAATCTCAGGAAACTCTACTCCCATTTCCAAATTAATGGATATCCACTAAAATTTATGTAAGATAAACTCTCTTGAAAACATGTATAGAAATCATCTTGCTTCCAGGTGTCAAAGTGATACATATAATCTAGTAAGTGGAAACATGGAGGTTGTATAATCAATTTCCTTTGAAATAATCAACTTCTTTGAAGGAGTTTGTAATATAAATATATAACTCAAACCTTCATTCCTACTTTCTAAATTACAAGTTTTCTTGGCTAAAATTTTGAAGCTAATTTTGACCCCTAGAGTAGACGTTCCTCTTTTCTCATGTTAGCTGATGAGCTTGTATCACTTTGATTTATTCTGTAATCTGTCCCAGAGAATTACTGGGACATATTTTATATATGTATTGAAAGGAAGACTCCTGCTAGGATTCCATTACTTTTGCCCTATTTAGGAACATACACAGTGAAACTTCTAACATTGGTACGGATTGTTTTCAGAAAGTTCATTACTGGAGACTTGCTTGTGTCTCCTCTAAAGGAGATAAATATTTATTTATTTGAAAGGTGAGGGTGGGGGGAAAGCAAGAGAGACAGACAGATCAATCTTCCATCTGCTAGATCACTCTCCAGATAGCCACAATTCCTGTGGCTCGGCCAGGCCAAAGCCAAGAGTCTGGAACTCCCTGGGATGTGGGTATCCCAAGTGGGAAGTTAACCAGTGCACCAAATGCCTGCTCCTAAGATGCAATTTATTCCTAAGCAATTTTTTATGTTACTTTTATACTTATAAGTAAAGTGTGAATTTAAAAAAATTATTTATTTTCCTTTATGGTATGTATATGTATTCTCTATAAAACTGACATTAGTTTTTCAGTCAAGGGGAACTCCTTGAAGAATTGCCAAACAAATCTCATTCACTGCTCTATTTGTTCATTATTAGGTTTTACATGAATATATAAACACGATAAATGGATAACAGGAGTAGATTGATAGATAAGCCTTCATAGCTTTTTTTTTTTTTTAACTCTTCATTGTTCTTTTCACCATTATTCCCAAGATACTTCCCACTGGAATTTACCTTAATAAACACATTCAAATATATACTATTTGCTGAGGTGAAGATTACTGTAGCAGTGATGCCAGGGAAGTGATATTTATAAAGTCTAAAGGAATCCAGTTAACCCAGATTTAAAAAGTGTCTCCTCTCTTTAGGCCACACCTGTGTGTGCATGGGTGGGAGATTTCCATTTAGGATTCATACTATCAAATGAGGACCAACAAAAATATTTTAAGGGTTGTGAGAATAAAAACTAAATATGCCAATCTTCAATAATTCTAATTTGAATTTCAGAAACATCAGAACAATCAAATTATTTGCAATTTTAAAGACTATTTAGTGAAGAAAGAAAGGTATAATGATGAGCTTCCTTGAACCCATATGCTTTTACATTTAAAGAAACTTTGTGAAGGAGTTGCATTTGAGTACACAAATTTTCAAAATTAAGATTGAGAAAAAACACAGTAGGTGTGCACTGAAGAAGCACTGCTCCTCACACAGGGCTTTTAAACACACATATTCAGAAGCTAGGTTTTTATCCCCTTTTGTAGCACCTTCCATAAACTTGGCAGGAAATTCAACCAAGGTCATTTGTATACTTGTCCTAAACAAACACATGTACAGACACTCTCACACCCACATGCAAACACATACTACCAGAAAAATTCTGACAGGTTTACTGATAAGTCAATCTAACCTCCCTTTGAGTTAAAAGCTCCCCAATCATGAAGTTTCTGAAAACCATCCCTACCAGTATTCTGTGTTTTGTTATGAAAATCCCTAAATAAAAAAAAAAAATGGAATTCTGGTGGGGGTCTGAATCTTTTCTTCTTCCTCTCTGCCTCCCTCCCTTCCTCCCCCTATCCTTCCCTTCCCTTCTCATCCCTTTCCTTCTTTCCTTCTTAGGCCATCAGATGAAATTATAAACTGATTCCAAGTATAAGAACTTCAGGGATCATCCTATTGAAATCAGAAATAAATAGGCTTATATTTATGTTAATGTATAACTTAAATATGTTCTGTTGGTTGTCTGAAAGAACTTAATTCTGTTTACTATTGAAAACATGCTAGATTTAGGGTTTGAAACAAATGATGACTAATGATGTAATACTGCACTCTGAAAAAAGGCAAGTCAATTTTGGAAAATGAAAAAGGAGAGTATGAAAACCAGGTCTCTACCTTGTAAAGTCATGAAGGGGATAAATGTAGTAAAGAAAAAAGAGTATGATCTTACACAGTAATATAAAAATAATAAAATTTAATTTTGTTTTGGTTTTGGCTACACATTTTAGTTTCTTATCAAAACTGCCCACATTTCTGTAATCTCATTTTTGCTTGACATTCATCATTTCATCATATTGCAATTCTGCTAAAATATATTCACAGCTTTTCTTTATCAAAGTTTTATCTCATTTCCAGATGTGGGCAAGGATGGAAAGGAAGTCGATGCCACATCAAGTTCACCCCTCCTGCTGCAGATCTTGTTTACATGCAGAATAGTAGGTGACTTAGTGACTCAAAGAACTCTTTGTTTTGGAGCCTTTAATGTTTTTCACTGCATATTTGTCTCTTTCATTGGTTTGAAATTCCAGATTTATGGGCTCTTCTGGGTATTGGATTTGCTTTCCTGATGACTCATATTACTGTCGCCTTCTTGTGTTTTCTTGTGAAAAGAAAAGTGCCAGTAAGGTAAGTCATCCCTTTAATTGCTGAATGAAATATACAGAACAGTTTTCTGAAACATTTCATCTGCTTTATTTTCCTTTCACCCTGTATTAACTGCATGTAACTTTAAGGTTACCATACACTGTGAGTTTATTTTCCTGGGCAGAAGCAGGAGCTGCCTAACAATGATGCCTCTTCTGTTTTTAGTAAGAAGTCCTTAAATTTGCTTTTAGGATTATGTTAAGAGCCAGCTTAAGGCCACCAAAAAAGAGCATGATGTTCTCCACAGAATCAAGAGATGATTCGGCTGGATGTATCACTTGGATGGTGTTGTTTGAGATTCTTGAATGAGTGGCCCTGGCCTCCAAATAAAATATTTATTCCTGTAATGTCATATTCTCTCTACCAAACCCATTCCCACTGCAAACAGTTTGGATGGTAATATGGATCTTTGAAGGCAGAAGGTCAGCTGCTAGTCAAGTTCGAGATCCCTGGACAAGCCTAACCTGGGCCCAGCAATAAGAATACTTATTCTTAGCAAAAAAAAAAAAAAAAAAAAAAAAAAAAAAAAAAAAAAAAAAAAAAACCTTGCATACTCTATGCTTCAAGGCATTCAGCGGATTTAGCAGCTAGAATGTCAACAGAGAGCTGCCCTCGAGCCAGAAATGAACACAGCCTTAGCCACTGGAACTCTACTAGCATAGTGGCCAAGGTTATCTGTTACTGCTTGCAAAGCCTTTGCTGTGTCCACAGCCCATGTGTGCATTTGTACACAAGAAGGGCAGATGGTCCCACAGTTTGAGAACCACAAAACTGATTCCCAAGTCCCAGTTCCCTGTGTATCTATTGGCCAGACTCTTGAAAACTCAGCTAAAATTCACACTGGGAAAGAAAAAGGAAATTGAGAAACGAGTTGTAAAATCTTACCTTAAAAACAAGGTTGAGCAACAAATGTGATTCTTCTCTTCCTATTTTAAAGAGAAGCTCTCTGTTAACTTTCCCTTAATCCTCATTTGTGATTTCTTGTTCCATAAAGACCCTCAAGGGAGGCATCAAAAGAAAGCAACATTTTTTCCCATGATGGTCACATTTTTATTCCTCTCAAAATACACCACTCCATATCATTGCCCAGGGAGTGGGTGAAATCAGAGCTCCCTGCTCAGAGTGCTGCGAGAGGTACGCAGGGGAACAACCTGGAGGTGATACATACCAGGATCCAGCAGCTCAGACACATGCTATAAAAGGACTATAAGTGGGGGTAGAATTTGCACTGAAATCTGAAGGAAGAAAAAAATATGGGGGAAAGAAATGGGCTATCAAGAAAAGAAAAATGTAAAAACGTGTGCTTTCAGAATGGTGCACATAGCTATAGAGTATCAGAAGGGAAGTATGTTGTAGAGATATTGTTAAGGGCTTTGGGAGCCCAAGAAAGAGATTTCAACTTATTCTAAAATAAAGAAGAAAAGGACAAGTGATATCTTCTGTTTGTCCTCTCAGATCTACCTTCCACTCTTCTCTGCCAAACAGGATGGAGAAGGGTAGCAAATAGGTCTAGAGGCTGTCCTTTATGAACTGCATTAACAGACTCCCTCATCATCTGACTTGATGTTTGGCTGAGGTGGAGCACACACGAGGGCAGAGGTGAACTAGATATTTATACCGTGGCTTCCTCCTGCGCTGGCTGTCTGAAATGTGGCTTCATCAGTAGACCCTATGCACACTACAGCTGCCATCTCCTAGTCTCAGGAACCCTTTCTTTTTCTTCCTCCCAGCTTATGGTGACAACAGGCTGGGTGTAGATATCGCAGTGTCCTGCACCATTGCCTATGGTCTTCCTTATCATCAGGACATTCCTCTGTAATTTGTCACTTTGTCAAACACTTCTCGAATTTTCCAATTTGAGAATGTCAGTTATTTCATGCTAGAGCTTTAACTGATACAAGCCAGGGGAATGTTTAAGTACAATGACAAGGCCTTGTCTAATGGTTTTTCAAAGAACTTTCTCAAGTTAACTTGTATTTTACAGTTCTTTCCCAGTTCCAAAATTGCATTGTTTAAATGAAATGATGAGCTTCATCTTTGGGAGGCTGAAATATTTCCTGTTCTAATGTAACTACATTAAGTCTTTCAGCTACTAGGATGCTTTCACCTAGACTGAGCAGAGTTCTACATTTATCTTTTCATTACAGTTTCATTAAAGTTAATGGTAAAAATTTCTAAAATGTGAAATTCTAAATGATATACTTAATAAAACCATCTGTCTTGGATTCATTTGTTATACTTCTATGGGCTGGAAAATTTCTGGAAAAAAGGGACAGCACTGAATGCCTCACCCTTGCCTAACATATGAAACACACAGGGCAAATGAAAAATTAGATGGCTGGGAGCTGCATATTTGACACAGCACATCAGAGTCTTGGAATTTGGGTTTTATGGACTGAATAGATCCAAGATATAGGATGAGTGATACCAACTGCCATCTACCAGAGTAACATTGGACAAGGACTTATTAGTCAAAGGGGAATAAAATGACTTTCCAGAGATTTGGAGTTTATTTTTCCCTTGGCCAGCAGAGTAAAACATCAGAAAGGAACATGTTCACAAAGGCTAAGTTCACAAGTGATACCCTCTTCAATTCTTCCCAAGCCTTGGTCAGAAGTAACCTTCTCAACCCTGAGCTTGGAAACCACTTTGTTCTCGAGCTTGTTTTCACTCAGCACATTGACTTTTAGTATCATGTCTCCCATAAAAGATGTGAGCAGATTCTGAGGGCAGAGTCCTTGTCCTATTCATGGTCACAACCCTAAGTTCAACAACTGGCACATAGAAATTTATTGTCATAAATATTATTGAAGTCTGATTTCTCAGCCTGTCTAGATGAGGATGTTGGAATCCAAAGTAACATTTTATAAGCCAAGTATTATACTTTACTTGGTCTTCATGCTACAGGATTATCTGCGCAAGAATCCTGGCAGATGACATGTGGGACATCATTGTTAGTTATTCTTGGAGAATTTCCTGCAGCTTGACCATTCTTGATTCCATTCTAAGGAAGCTGAAAGCAAAGCTTAAAAATTGTAACTGATACCTACCTGTGTGGCCCTTGGCAGAGCCATTATTGGAGTCAAGCATGGCCTATCATATCAGTATGTGATCGAATGTAAATCCTAGAATATGAATGGTAGACAAGAGGGAATACTAGAAACTTAAACATACACACATTCATAACTATGGAATGAACTGAGCATCAGAAAACCTGGACATTTTAGGAGGACAGGAAATGGTATTTTATTAAATCATTGGCTGCATGTAGTCTACCCACTACTGTTCTCACACCAGGCTCTAATTTAGATATCCATATGTGTAAGATTTTGCCGTGAGGCTTTGGAAGAGGAGTATATCATATCTGACCACCTACTTATCAAATTTACTTATAATGATATTATTGTTCTATTTTTCTTAGAAAGGTCAATTTTAAGTGAGTATGATAAATACTTTACCAGAAAGTAATATCCATATTTATCAAAGGAATTAAAATTAGAAATTTCACCTGAATTTCCAATTTCCTATTATAACTAAATAACTGATAATCTTTTAACCAATTCCTTGTTATTTCACTACACAAAATTGGCTTACATGGGTGTGTCAGGAATACACATCTGGCATGCTTCAGAGTTTACTGGTATTGTACCTGTGTTTATCGTTTGGTAAATGTCCTAAGTTCTAAATCTATTGTCATCGCACACAAACTCTGGAGTATAAGGAATAATATCTAAGCAAAATATGAAAGATCACTTTACTGTATAAGAACTCATGTTCAAATTATTTAGCCTGTAGATAGCCATTTCACCATTAGCATTTCCCCAGTATAACAAGTATCTCTGTTTGGCAGACAAAGTCTCCAGGGCCATACTCTTGGCATTTTTAGGCACCTTTCCTCTGTTCACTATTAAATCTTACATAGCAGGAAGACAGGGTTCCAGTCCTTGACATTTCTAGGTTGCATCTCTTTTCTTCTTAAGTAAGCAGAATAGATTAATGTTTTGTAGGAAAACAAGACACTCCTTGAAAGAGGTAAGCTGTTTAAATGAACAGGACAGGAAGGCTGTCATGATAAGTGAGGTGTGTATAACTAGCAAATCACACAGCTTTACTGTGGCATGTAGCAAATACATTCAGCTCCTTTTGCGGGAGACTCAGCATTCTAAGTGTTATACTTTATTAATGTTGCAGAGCATAAGGAAGTGGATTAGCTTAATTTTTCTTTAGTAATTGCTCTGTTATTCTCCTGATAGACTCTCTCCTGCTTCCAAGTCTTTGGCCATATCATCTCTCTGTAAAAGTATCCTGGGAGATATGTCTACAACTTCACCAGTATGTTTACTGGGTTGGAATTTTAAGCTCACTAATAAATTAAAGGACAGAATGGAAACAGTCCTTCTAAGACCAGCTTATTTTCACCTTAGAAAAATAAACACAGAAATCAGAAACTCTGTGCAACCATGCATTTGTAGCAAACATTTATTAAGGATCTGTTGTGTGCTAGTCACTGTGTTGGGGCTGGAAATATAAAAATAATAATTTATATTCTAGTGTAGAAAACATATAAAAGCAAACAATCTTAGTGCAGCAACAAGCATATATCTAATGCATGAAGCCACTTCACAGAGTGCTGGAGAAGCACAGGTAAAGGACAGCCATGCTATTTTTGGTGTGAAGATAATGCAGTAGAGATTGAGAAAGGACTTAGTGAGGAGATGCTGTTTCGCCCAACTCTGGAGTTGGGCTGAAATCCAGCAGGTGACAAAGAACCTCAAGAAAACACAAAAGGTGCAATGGCACAGACTGACAGAGGCATGGCTAGTGTGAACAAATATATCAGGCACCAAGGCTAGTGTGCTGCAGTGAGTTAAGCCATTGTCTGCAATGCTGGCTTCCAACATCCGAACCAATTTGAGTCCTGGCTGCTGTTCTTCCAATCCAGTTTCCTGCTAATGTGCCCAGGAAAGCTGCAAAAGATGGCCCATATACTTGGGCCCCTGCCCCCAAAATGGGAGTCCCAGATGGAATTCTGGGCTGTTGGCTTTACCTGGACCAGCCGTGGCTAGCACTTTTACAGTCTAAGGAACTTCAAGATGGCCTTTTCTTATCATTAGTTCAGCTTCATATTACATTCTTTTTAACATTGTACTCCTTTCATTAATATTTTGAAAAATTAATATTGGGCCGGCACCATGGCTCACTTGGCTAATCCTCCACCTGTGGCGCCGGCACCCCGGGTTCTAGTCCAGATTGGGGTGCCGGATTCTGTCCCGGTTGCCCCTCTTCCAGTCCAGCTCTCTGCTGTGGCCTGGGAATGCAGTGGAGGATGGCCCAAGTCCTTGGGCTCTGCACCTGCATGAGAGACCAGGAGAAGCACCTGGCTCCTGGCTTTGTATTGGCTCAGTGCCAGCCGTGGTGGCCATTTGGGGAATGAACCAATGGAAGGAAGACCTTTGTCTCTGTCTCTCTCTCTCTGTCTCTCTAACTCTGCCTATCAAAAGAAAAAAAAAAGAAAAATTAATATTGAGATCACCTAATGCCACTTTTATTTACCTGGGTTTATTTAGATCTAAATACAAAATATGTTTGCTTTCTAGAATGTGCTTACCTTTGTGTCCTTTTTAAAAAAATATTAAGTTAAGGCCGGCGCCGCGGCTCACTAGGCTAATCCTCCGCCTTGTGGCGCCGGCACACCGGGTTCTAGTCCCGGTCGGGGCACCGATCCTGTCCCAGTTGCTCCTCTTCCAGGTCAGCTCTCTGCTGTGGCCAGGGAGTGCAGTGGAGGATGGCCCAGGTGCTTGGGCCCTGCACCCCATGGGAGACCAGGAGAAGCACCTGGCTCCTGCCATCGGATCAGCGCGGTGTGCCGGCCGCAGCGCACTACCGCGGCGGCCATTAGAGGGTGAACCAACGGCAAAAGGAAGACCTTTCTCTCTGTCTCTCTCTCACTGTCCACTCTGCCTGTCAAAAATTTAAAAAAAAAAATTAAGTTAATACATTCATGAAGATAAGTATACTGGCTAAATATTGTGTCTCTCAAGGGTTTATACCAGATAATAATCTGAAAATGAATATGGTATATTTCAGTGTAATATTTCTTTGTTTTGCTTTTGGTTGTCTCGTGTGCCTTAAGGAAAGCTGAGAGAACTGGTAACTGTGCCTTTGTTAATCCAGTCTATGGCAATTGGAGCAACCCAGAGAAAACAGAGGTAAGTAACAATGGTGAGTGGTATCGTTTCAGAAGCAGACCACAGACACACACACACACACACACATACAGAGCAGGTGTTTGGTATAGGGTATAGCAGATTAGCCAGCAGTTGGGATGCCCTCATCCCATACTGGTGTGTTTGGATTTACTTTTTTCTTTTGACAGGCAGAGAGAGAGCGAAAGAGAGAGAGAGAGAGAGAAAGGTCTTCCTTTTTCCGTTGGTTCACCCCACAAATGGCCGCTACAGCTGGCGCACTGTGCAGATCTGAAGCCAGGAGCCAGGTGCTTCCTCTTGGTCTCCCATGCAGGTGCAGGGCCCAAGCACTTGGGCCATCCTCCACTTCCAGCAGAGAACTGGACTGGAAGAGGAGCAACTGGGACAGAATCCAGCACCCCAGCCAGGACTAGAACCCGGGGTGCCGGCACCATAGGCGGAGGATTAGCCAAGTGAGCCACGGCGCCGGCGTGTTTGGATTTAAATCTTGGCTCCACTCCTCATTCCAACTTCCTGCCAATGAACATCTTGGGAGTCAGCAGATAATGGTTGAAGTAGTTGGGTTCATGTCACCCACATGGGAATCTGGATTGAGTTACCTGCTCCTGGATTCAGCCTGGCACAGCTCAACCCATTGTAGATATTGGGAAATCAAACAGTGAATGGTGTATTTCTCTCTCTGCTTCTCAAATATATATTTTTAAAAGAACCCAAATATGACATTTTTTACAAAGTGAGAAGGCATAATATTAATTTATTTTACTAAAGAAAATGTTATCATTTTTAATAATTAAATACAAATGGTATAAGAATTAAAGTGAGATAGTTTAGAAGTTATTTTTGTATTATTATCTCACAAACTTATACTGTCTACGATGTTACACACTCTACTGAAGAGATGGATTTTTCTGGATTCAGATCTGTGCTGGTCATCATGCACAGAAACAGGTTTAAATCAGAGACCCGGCTTCCCACCTGCCTCTGAGGGGCCTTACAGTGTGTATGTATGTGACAGGAACTGGTGATCTGAACCTTGGAAGTGCTTTCTTTTCTTTTCGATAAAGGAATACAGAAAAAATTATTCCTTTTTCACAGTCCCTTTTCCTTCCATAAAGAAAGCCAAGAGAAGAAATTCTACCACATCTCTTGACCTTCATTGCTGTTTTGATTCCGTTTCAGAAACAAGTGACTTAACATTCATTAAGCAATATTCGCTGTGCCTAACATTTTGACTGGAAAATATACTTCTCCAAAATGTTGTTCTAAAATCTCTTAAACAGAACTCTCATAAAGTGATAAGGAAATTGAAAGAATAGTATAATAAACTGACAGGGAGCCATCAACCAACATTTTAAGACCATCTTGGTTCACTTCCAAGCCATTCAATCCCTCAACTCACCAGAAGGCTTTTCAGTAAAGCCCTGATATTAAATTCAACTGTAAAGCCTTCACTTGTAACTCTAGGGGATAAGGGATTTTTTTCATATTACAGCCAAAGTACCACATATAAATATTTTAAAATTTCTGGATACCTTCAAATATTCAGTGTTCAAGCCGCTCCAGGTGTCCCATAGATAAGTAGGAGATTTTAAATTTTTGAATTCTATTTATTCATTTGAGAGACAACAAAAAAATAGGTTCTCTTCTGCTGGTTCACTCCCAATATGCCTGCAGTGGCCAGCGCTGGCTGGGCCAAAGCCAGAAGCCAGAAACTCAAGTGAGGTACTAGTCCACATGGGTGACAGGGACCCAACTACTTGAACCATTATCTGCTGCCTCTAGTTAAGAGTTTTACATGTCAATTTGTATTGCTATTGTTACCACATTTTTTTTTTATTTGACAGGCAGAGTTATAGACAGTGAGAAAGAGAGATGGAGAGAAAGGTCTTCCTCCGTTGGTTCACTTCCCAAATGGCAGCAACAGCTGGCACTGTGCCGATCCGTAGCCAGGAGCCAAGTGCTCCTTCCTGGTCTCCCATGCGGGTGCAGGGCCATCCTCCACTGCCCTCCCAGGCCACAGCAGAGAGCTGGACTGGAAGAGGAGCAACCAGGACTAGAACTGGCGCCCATATGGGATGCCGGCACCGTAGGCGGAGGATTAACCAAGTGAGCCATGGCAGTGGCCCCTGTTACCAGATTTTTAAAATCAGGACCCATGTAATATATAGGCATCCCAATTGATAGATGTCTCTTACAACTCTTTTAATCTCCAGATTTTTTTTTCTCTCCTTTATTTTTCTCTAGGAAATTAGTTGAAGAAATCACATGGATCATTTTATGGAACTTCCCCCTTTTTAAATTTCTGTTATGACAGTATTTCATGGGAAGTAGAATTAAAAGATACTTATTTTGGCATAAACCAATTTTGGTATCAAAAAGTTTATGAACAATGCCTATTATGAAAAAACTGCCCAGGATTTCAAAGTTTCTGTGTACAACAATACACTTCTCTTTTCATTCCCTTTTTCCACAGAACTTTTTTAAGTTTCCTCATATACCCTGTAAAGTGTGTTTCTATCAACTTAAAACTCTTGAATTTATATTTTATTTCATTTAACCTAAGTGTACTCAATTCAGCAGACTCATTACCAGAGAAAGAGGTAGTCAAAATGCAGGCTACTCCATTCCTCTACCTATCAGGATGAGGTTGAGGCAGTGGTGCCAGTGTGCAGAGGGCCCCAGAAACACTCAAAGCTACACCTGTACCAGGAGTTCAGGCAGCATGGACTAGAGGGGCTACAGGGATAGACAGCCAAGTTCCAGTTATTGCTCCAGTGAAATCCATCTGAAGTCTGCTGTATTCTGGGCAGGTTTGTTTTTTAAAAATTGCCTAAAATCTTACTTTCCAATGTGTTTCTCCTCTTAGAGTTCTATCTACTCGTTCTCCAACCCGTTATATGGCACAGCACCAAGAAGCTTGGAAACCATGTCTCATCATCTCAAACAGTAGAATCAAGATCAAGTATGATCCACTACGTGTACTTCATACAAAATTCTGTACTCTAAAGTCCTATGCAAATGTATCTTCCATGATAGTAGAGATTCAAAATTCTAGTGAGATTATAGTTCTTATAAAAGATCTTAATACACTGCCTTCATGGAACCGGAATCTGTACCTTATCTTCATTGTATATTTGCATAATTTAATACAGTGTTCTAATTAAGCATATCTTTTCTTTGATTTTTATATTGGTAATATTTAAGGTGATGAATCAAGCTGTTTCAAATATTGAATATAAAAAAAGATTTAAAAGGCATATTTTTTTCTCAAAAGACATAAACAAATGCAAACTGACTTGGTAAGCAAACTAGCAGAAAGGACCAATCACTGTAATCCTAACCACCATAATTGTTATTGTTACATTTTGTAAGTGTGTGATAAATTATCACCCTGTATCTCCCTTTTTCAAATAATCATTAAAACTTTTATGTAAATATGAAGCTACTTCAAAACATTTGTGGAAAATAAGGTAAGTTTGTTTTGATGCAAAAAATATTCAAATCCATGCATATGTATATGTACTGATCAAATCACAATCAGCATTTCCACCTCCTTATTGTTTGTTTGAGGCCTTCAAGCGCCACTATTCCAGTTCTTCATAAATCATGTAAGGTTACTATGAGCTATGGTCATCCTACTGTGCTGTGGAATTCTAAGAGTTATTCTGTGTTTTGGTACGCATTCATTTTCAATGATCTCTATTCTGTCCCCATGATTCTCAGTCTCTAGTAATCACTGCCCTATATTCAGGTCAACTTTTTCTTGGGCTTCCATATATGAGAGAACATGCAGTATTTGTCTTTCCATCCCTGTTTTTTTTTTTCCTTAATGTTCTCCAGTTTTGTATATTTTACTGCAAATACCAGGGCTTCATTATTTTTTGAGCTAAATAATATTCATTTATATTTTTCCATTTTATCTTTGTTATTGTAAATATTAGCACAATAAACAAAGGAGTACGGGTATCTCTGATATGACTCTACTTCCTTTGGATATATATCTAGAAACAGGAAGTTAGATCATACAGTAGATGTATTTTTTTGAGAAACTTCCATACTATTCTCCAAAACAACCATATTAATTTACATTCTCACCAACAAGTATATAGGGATTTCCTTTTCTCCATATCATCACCAGCATTTGTTATTTTTGTCTTTTTAACAGTAGTCATTCTATCTTGGGTGAGATGTAGTCTTGATTTGCATCTTCCTGATGACCACTGATACTGAGCATTTTTTCATACAGTTATTGGCCATATGTATTTCTTCTTTTGAGGAATGTCTATGCAAATCACTTGTCTATTTGAAACTGGGTTGCTTTTTGTTATTTGTTTTTATGAGTTCCTTTGATTTTCTGAATACCAACTCTGTCAGATAATATCAAATATTTTCTTCCAAATATTGTTTCTGTTGATGATTTTGCAAGTAATCTTGTTTAGTGGTTGATGTATATTAAATGATTACTGTATTCATGGGAGAAATCCCATGTGATAATGGTGAAGGATCTTTTTGATGTGCAGTTCACTTTGATTTGCTAGTAAGTATTCTGTTGAAAATTTTTCCATCTATTTTCTTTAAGGAGATTTTTTTTTTTGTCTTGTCCTTGTCTGGTTTCTGTATCAGGGTAATCATGGCTTCATAGAATGAGATTAGAACGAGTCTCTGTATTTGAATTTTTTGCAATAGTTGAAGAAATGGCATTAGTTTTTCCTTACAGGTTTGGTAGAACTCAGAAGTAAAGCTATCTGGTCCTGGATTGCATTTGTTGTGAAATGCTTTAAATGACATAGTCAATCTTGTTACTGGGCTCCAAGTTTTCTATGTCATTGTGGTTAAATTTTGGTAGACTATATGTGAAGATTTCTTCAGATATGATGAATTGTTGGTTTTATAGTGTTCATTATAGTCCACAGTAATTTTTTATTTCTGTGGTAGCAGTTACCGTGTTGCCTTTTCCTCTGACTATACTGAGACTTTTTTCAAGGTTAGTCTAGCTAGAGTTATAAACTTTATCTTTTTAAAGAATCAAGCCTTCACTGATACTTCGGTGTGATTTTTGTTTGTATTTTACTTTAAGGATTCCTTTGAAAAGCAGAGTTACACAGAGCAGGGAGACAGAGAGGTCTTCATCCACTGATTCACTCCCCAAATGGCTGCAATGGCCCAAAGACTTGGGCCATCTTCCACTGCTTTCCCAGGCCATTTGCAGGGAGCTGGATTGGAACTGGAGTAGCTGGGACTCAAACTAGTGCCCATATAGGATGCCCATGCCCTATGCAGAGGCTTAACCTTCTACACCACAGTGCTGGCCCCTTTCTTAACTTAATTTAGGACTTGGCTGATTCTTGTTTTCCAGACCCTTGAAGTGTATCAGTAGAGTATCTCAGATTTATGTTTTAATGTAACTGCTTATTTCTATAAGTGCTCTTATTAATACTTCATTTTCTAAGTCAGAATTTTTGGTATGTTGAACTTTCATATTGTTTCAAGAATTTTAAAATTTCTCTTTTCATTTCTTCACTGTCCCATTATTCAATAACATGTTGCCATGCTCAGTGAATTTGTATAATTTCTTAATGTTTGATTTCTAGTTTTATTGCATTGTACTTAGGGAAAAAATAAGATTCTCATTTTTTTCTGAATTTGCTAAGACTTGTTTTATGACCTAATATTTGGTCAATGGTAGCAAATGCTCCGGGTGCTCATGAATGTACTTTAACTCTGAAACCATTGGAGGAAATGTTCTGTAAATGTCTGTGAGGCCCATGTGGACTGTACAATGGAGTGGGGAATGTCCAGCCCACATGCTGTATAAGGCCATGAAATATTTGGTGTGGCCCTACCAAGGCAACTGCAGGCTGGATTTGAAATTCAATAACAATTAGTCTGCTGTAGATTTAAGTTGGTAATTTTGTATGTCCTGTAAATAACATTATAAATATCCAAATGGTTTTTGGCAGAAAAAAAGATTCCCCATCTATTACTTTACCTGTGATGTTCCCTTAAAAATATCTTTAAAAATTATTTATTTGAAAGACAGAGTTACAGAGAAGCAGAGAGAGAGAGAGAGAGAGAATCTTCCATCCACTGGTTCACTTCCCAGATGGTCACAATGGCCGGAGCTGAGCCAAACGAAGCCAGGAGCCTAGAGCTGCTTCTGACTCTCCCAAGTGGGTACAGGGGTCGAAGGACTTGGGTCATCTCCTGCTGCTTTCTCAGGCACATCAGCAGGAAGCTGGATCAGAAGTGGAGCAGCCAGGACTCAAACCAGTGCCCAGATGGGATGCCAGCACTGTAGGCAGTGGCTTTACCTGCTACACAACAGCACTGGCCCCTCAATTTTTAATCTAGATAATCTGCCCATTGATATAAGTGAGATGTTAAAGTCACTCACCATTACTGGACAATATAGCTTGTCTCTCTTTACAATAATGGTTGTGTAAACTGGGTGCTCTTATATCTGCATTAGGTGAAGTTATATTTATAGTCATTATGTCTTACTGAACTGATCCCTTGATCATTAGTTTTTCTGGTCCCTTTTAGTTTTTCGAAGGTAAGTGTAGCTACTCCTACTCACTTTTTATTTCTGTTTGTGTGGAATATCTTTTTCTTTTTTTTTTCTTTTTCTTTTTTTTCTTTTTTTAATTTTTATTTTTTGACAGGCAGAGTGGATAGTGAGAGAGAGAGACAGAGAAAGGTCTTCCTTTTTGCCATTGGTTCACCCTCCAATGGCCGCTGCGGCCGGCACATCGTGCTGATCCGAAGCCAGGAGCCAGGTGCTTCTCCTTGGTCTCCCATGGGGTGCAGGGCCCAAGCACTTGGGCCATCCTCCACTGCACTCCCGGGCCATAGCAGAGAGCTGGCCTGGAAGAGGGGCAACTGGGATAGAATCTGGCGCCCCAACCGGGACTAGTACCCGGTGTGCCGGCGCTGCAAGGCGGAGGATTAGCCTGTTAAGCCACGGCACCGGCCTGGAATATCTTTTTCTATCCTCGTACTTTCACTCTCCATATGTCTTCACTGGCAAAGGGAGTTTCTTGTAGGGAGCATATCATTGGGTCTTTTTTATACATCCAGCTGGTCTGTATCTTTAAATTTGATTTAGGCCATTTATATTAAAGGTTGTTATTGATCAGATTTTCCTCCCTAAGTACTACTTTGTAATATCCTTTGTTCTTTGCTTCCTCTTTTGTTGTTCTTCATGGCTTGGTGATTACTGCATTGGGAAGGTTTGAGTATATTCTATTTTACATTTGTCTGCTCTTCTGGTAGACCTCATACTTCAGTGAGTTCCCAAGAAAGCAGTTATCTGCCCTTTGCTTCTGGAATGCAGGGCTCCCTGAAGCAGCTTTGGTAAGGCTGGTCGGCTTTTGCTTGTTGTGGATACACTTTATTTCTCCTTCATGAAGGAAAAGCCTTTACTTACCCAATAGGGAGGATATCTTTGCTGGATAGAGTTTTCTTGATGGGAAAGGGGTTTTTTGTTTTTTGTTTGTTTGTTTGTTTGTTTGTTTTTTGGTTTGTTTCAGTATGTGAAATATCATTCCATTCCCTCCTGGCCTGTGAGGTTTCAACAGAGAAGTCTGCTATTAGTATTACAGAGGTCTCCTTAAATGTGGCTTGATGATTTTCTTATGCACTTTTAGAGTTCTCTCTTCATGTTGTACTTTTGATTTTTTATTATGACATGCTTCATTGAGTATTGTTTTTTGCTCTTATCTACTTGGGGTACTATGTCCCTTCGGTAGCATATCTTTACAACAGCTAGGAAAGTTTTCAGCTATTATAATGGTTTTCGATGCCTTTTCCCTTCTGTGTGCCTTTAAGGGACCACCAGAATTCAGATATATGCTCATTTAGTGCTTTCTCAAAGACTGTGAAAGGTTATCTCCATTCTTTTGTGTTGTTTTTTCATGGTCTCACAGGGATACTTCATAAGACATACCTTCAAATTTAGAAGAAACTTCTCCAAAGCAAAGCTGAGATGCAGACTCCTCATGGTTCCCCTCGCTGGGCTCCAAGCCTATGATGTCTGTGGGACCCTTGGGCTGCTAGAGTTGCTGGCATCCCCCTGGGACTCGCCCAGTTCAGCCCTTTCTCTGGAATGTGGAGCTCCTTCAGCACCGGAAGCAAGGCTACTTACTGTTATCTGGTTGATTTCTACGTTTTATGATGCTGTCTCAAGTCTTTGGGTATAGCAGAATTCCCAGCTCTCCTTTTCTGGTGTTCTTTGTGGAGGGAAGAGGCAAGTGCTGGGGTAGCTCTCTTCAGCCACTTTGCCAGCCTCTAGAATACAGCATTCTTAAGAAAAATCCTTGAGTTAAAATTGCAGATATTAAAGTATCCCTAAAGAACTCAAGGCTACTACATGAAAAATCTTTGTGGGAGGTAGGGGAACAGTTTCTTACAAATTGGTATTCAAGTTTACCTCTTAAATTTGGAAACAAATTTTGAATTGTCAATTTGCATTTTGCTACTGATCTGTGATCAATAATTTTTATTCATCTCTAGGAATATTTGAAAGCGTATATTTATATGTATTTACATGGTTATACAGTTGCAAAATCAACTATTAAAAACTAAGATAATTACTTTAATTACTTGTATGCTTATAAAGAGGCTACATTTTCCATATTTTATTATAACATTATTAACCATGCATAGGCCTAAGAAAGCATACAAGTTGTATTTGTAAACTGATGGGTAAATTAAATGGATATTTTGTACAATTCATTTAACAAAGATATTCTTATGAATATGATTGTGTATATACAATTCAAAACCTTACCAAATATGAAAAACATGAGAAGCTACTCCACAATGACTTTTCTACTGTAGGCTGCTTGCTTTGGAAATAATTCCCGTATCCTTGCTTTGCAAGCTGATAATAGCTCTGTGCATTTGTATAGAAATTTTATAAATTTTATTTATACAGATTTTGGTGCTGTATATTTCTGCAGAAATTGTATATTCTAAATTTTACTAGGATGAGTATGAGAAGTTTATATATATCTTAATTCTAGGTTGCTTGGTTTTTTAGCTGAGAAAAATATTGTATTTTAATAAAAACATGGAAAATTTATATAAAGTTATATTAACAGTAACATATCCATGATGCAACAAAAAAAGTAGAACTCCAGTAAAAAATTATAAAAAAATGCTGACACCTAAGGGAAAAAAAATCAAATAACAGAGATAATGCACAAACAGTCAATGTTAGATGGAAATGATATAATCACCACATATCTTATAAAACAGAAGGAAAATGAAGATCTTATTTTATAAAAAAAATATGATAATATCAAAATCCGGAGGAAATAAATTCCTAGAAAGTGCTACTTTCTAAGAATAGCATAAGAAATATATGAGTTCAGTAGACTTACAACCAACTGACCCATATTTAGCTATATCCTTTCAAACAAGGCTGTTACTTATTATAAAATTTGTTAGTGAATTTTATGAACTAATATCAAGTTTAATAAGGACACCATAATTATGATACAAACCATAACACAAACATTGTAAGAAAGGGAAATTTTGCTCCTGGTCTTGGAACTGCCTCCTCCCCATCTCACCTCGGGTCTCTTCACGGAAGAACAAGCCATTGCTAAACCCACTACCCAGGATCTGTAGGCTGCTCATCTGTACTACCACAGAGATGACAGCCCAGGTGCCAACATCAAAAGGTACCAAGCTGTGGTATTCTCGTCCAGGATATGCTCCATATTTTCCAAAATTAAGGATTGACCATAATCAATCAAAAGTTAAGTTTTTCAGAAAAAAAAATCACTGAAGCAACAAAAATATTGATTTTTCTGAAAGTGTTCTGTGATATCAGAACAGACTTTAAGATACTTTTATTCTTCTTGATCTTATAAACAAAACTCATTAAAAGTTAATTAACAGGGCCGGCACTGTGGTGTAACAGGTAAAGCTGCCACCTTCAGTGCCGGATCACATATGGTGCTGGTTCAAGTCCCAGCTGCTCCACTTCCAATCCAGCTCTCTGCTGTGGCCTAGGAAAGCAGTAGAAGATGGCCCAAGTCCTTGAGCCCCTGCACCCATGTGGGAGACCCAGAAGAAGCTCCTGGCTCCTGGCCTCATATCGGCACAGCTCCAGCTGTTGCAGCTACCTGGAGAGTGAACCATTGGATGGAAGACCTCTCATTCTCAGCCTCTCCTCCTCTCTTTGTGTAACTATGACTTTCAAGTAAATAAATAAATCTTTTTTAAAAAAAGTCAATTAACATTGAATTAGCAAAGGAGCCATCACCATAGAACAGCAGGTTAAATGACCACTTGCAATGCCAGCATCCCATACCTGAGCACTGATTCAAGTTCCAACAACCCATCTCCTGTTCCAAGTTCTTGCTAATGCACCTGGGAAGGCTACAGAGAATTTCTCACATACCTAGGTCCTTGCAACTCATATGGGAAACTAGGCTAGATTTCCTGACTCCCGGCCCAGCCCTAGTTGTTGAAGTCTACTTGGGGAGTAAACCAGCAGATGAAAAATATCTCACTCTTTCAAGTACACAAATCTTTTAAAAATAAATAAATGTCAGTAAGTATTTGCCAAATTTTGCATACATTTGATATAACAGAATCCAATAAATACAATTCCATTTGACTTTGACTTTCCTAAATCATTCTGTGATTTCTCAGGGTGGTGATGCTGCTATTCTCACAAATCAACTTACAAGGAGGGCCTTACTTTTATTTCAGGGCAAATGCTCAATTGTATTTAAAAAAAGGACTCAATACAATTCATCAATATGCACATGGAAACATTTTTCAGAATGTGTAGGGGATTAAATGCTAAAACAGACTATGGTAGAACTTAATATTATAATAATTAATATAAGAATGATAATTTATGTCAGAGCACCTGAAAATAAATAACCTTTTCCCATCTGAAAAAGCAAAGAAATGGAGCAAGTGCCATGGTGCACTGGGTTAAGCTGCCACATGGGATACTCACTTGAGATTGAGTCCCACCTCAGCCTCTGATCCAACTCTCTGCTAACGCACCCAGGAGGCGGCAGATGATGGCTCCAGTACTCCAATGCCTGCCACCCACATGGGGAACCCAGATGTAAAGAAACAGATAGCAAAATTCTCTTTCCCTCTCTGCCTTTCAAATATGTAAATAACTTTAAATTTTTGAAAAGGAGAAAGTATTTCTGTAAATGACATTTACTCTGGATAGATAAGTGGCACACTGGCACCCATGTACAATTCTATTCTCTGTCTAGGGAACATTCTTCTAACAGTTTACAATTCAACAGCATCCTGTAGTGATGAAGTAAACGAAGTACTGATGCAAGCTTAGGACTCTTCATATCACTACAGATTTAGCAAGGAAGGGAAATTCAAAAAGTTTCTGGGAAAATGAATTTACAAGTTTCTGGGGTAGACAATTGGCACAGTAGACACTGGTTGGGACCCCTGCATTTCATGTCAGGGTGCCTGGGTTCAAATCTTGGCTGCTCCTAATTTCAGCTTCTTGAAAGTAGGTACCCTGAAAGATAATGGTGGTAGCTCAAGTCGTTGTGTTCCTGCCACTCATGAGGGAGATCCAGATTGAATACTTGCCCTCTGGCCGGCCCCAGGTGTTGCAAGCATTTCAAGAGTGAATCCACGGATGGAAGATCTCTCTTAACATTTCTCAGATAACTAAGTGAATAATAATTTACAAGATAAGCTTCAAAATTTATGGTACCAAAATAAACTTATGTTTAATTGTCTCATACAGTTTTCATCACCTTTTGGAAGATCCCTCTTATGCATGGATATCAAAAATTTTGGCACAATTGTATTCTCTCTGAACCTTTTGAACAATTCTAGTCTATCCATAAAGTGACAGAAATTCTGTCAAATTATAAAACTGAAACCTAAACCCTTCTTTTGACTCCCAGATCACCGGTCTATACAACTCTAACACAGTTTACCATGACCCTCACAAGAATCAACTCTGTACCCTTTTACAGCTGAGCCAAGTAGATCAGTGGCCCCTGGGGCTCAGCATCCTACTGGTTACATTTCTAGGTCACCTTCTCCAGTGGCTGCACAGTTCCTGGCTACAGGGAACTTTACTGCTCAGAAAAGGCTCCTTGTAAGTCTAGAGGCAGAGACTGTCCTCACATGTAACATAGATTCAGGACCTTAAAGACTCTTAAGATGAAATTCTCAGAGAAGAGGAGACACTTTGTCTTCTTTATCATCAGCTTTCACACAGCTAATATTGGCTTTTCATTCTTAATACAGTGCCATTAGAAAATATAAGGTTTTTATAGTCCCGGGATCACTATAATAATCCCCATAGTTTTTAAATAAATTTTATGTCTTCCTACACAATAACAGAGGTTGTCTTACTGAGGCCTGGCTCCGAGTGATCATTTCTACCCGATGTTACAGAAGGAGCTGTGACCATGGGCAGCTCAACACCACACAATTCAGGTTGTCCTCCTTTAACGGGGCCGAACCCATACTACTGGAGCTATTGCTCTTTGTCACTCTATGTCATGCCATGACTTGAAAGACAATGAGGCACTGCTGCTTCTGATATGCCTTACTCTGTTGCAGTATTTAGAGGGGGAACTGAAGAGAAAGAAAAAGATTTCAGAACACCAGCCAGGTCATTGTTCCCATGCACAGTTTAAAACCACCAGGGGGCCAAAGCTCAGGACAAAGGTAGACTAATTAGCACAAGGCAAGAGCTAGTGTCTGATGTGTTCTATGAATCACAGTGCAGTGATAGCTCTAATTTGGAAGTTGAATAAATAGCACCAGAGAGCTCAGTGCCAGGGCTAAGCAGAGAAGCCAACTGGAAGACGCAGGGAGATGGGAGTGAGAGCAAGGGGAGCAGAGAGGGGGAAGGAGAGTCTGTCTTGGAGGGAAGGAGCAGAGGCAGGAGAAGATGAAACCCTCTAGGCTGCAGAGAAGAAAGGGCGTTATTTATGGACATCCTAAAGAGAGCACACACCCACACCTACACATCCACAGATGAAAAGATGCCAGACACAAGTTGCCATCTCTGGGCACCTTTTAACTTGGCACCGTATTTGGCTGCCTTCACACTCACCTCGCCCCAGCACAGGGGCTTCTTAACAGCCTGGGTGCTGCTGATAACCTCTGGGCTTTGGGTTTCAATTCATTTGAGTTAAATCTGCCTGAGTGTTAGTGATGCGCTCTGTGCATTGTGCTGTGACTCACACAAATGGAGAAAGAAGGTGCCCAAATGGCCAAGGCTGCAGTGGAAACATGGGAGAAGTCAGGAAGGAGCAAAACCGCTGGGGGCGAGAGGGTCGGGACCCTTCTTAGGAAAGAGCAGTGGTGGGAGCCGGTCCGGTTAGGCGCTCCTAAAACGTAATCCCAGCAGAAAGGACCATCATGTAGATGCTTGTCCATCAGAGCCTCGGTTTGTCTCCAGCTTCCTCTTCATGCAGACACCAGGAGGCAACAGCAACAGCCCTGTTAATCAGGTCCCTGGCGCCCCCTAGCAAGGCCTGGCTTGAGTTTCCATTTCCTGGCATTGACCTGACCCAAGCATTTTATGGGCATCTGGGGACTAAGCCAGGGTATGGGGGCTCTCTCTGTTTTTAAAAGTCCCAACATTTAAACCAATGATAAACCTGATTATTTTAGATGCCTCACACTAAGACACTGGGAGATGCCCTTAAGTCATATGCCCATTCAGTAAAAAGACATGGATAGCACTTGAGAGGCAGGCCTAAGCTTTGGATGTTCATCCCTTCCTGAAGTACACTTCTGATCCAACTTCCTGCTAATGCCCCTGGGAAGCAGCAGACCATGGCTCAAGTGCTTGAGTCTGTGGGTGAACACAGAGGGCATTCCTGGCCCCTGGTGTTGTCCAGGCCCAGTGGACAAAACACCTCTATCACTGTCTCTCTGCCTTTCAAATAATTAATTTCTTTAGAAAAAAAAATGTATCGAGTTTTTAAAAATTACTTGACTCCTGTGCCAGATCTGAAACTCAGGGCAAATGAACAAACCTAAAAATATTACCTATTCTTCTTGCACATTTCCACTGTCCTATCACAAGAGGTCTCCAATGAGGAACATGGCAGGATATCCACTGGGATGACATTTCTTATCATTTCCAATTTATTTTCCATACTATAGGCACTCCTACAGTAGCACAGGCAAATACAGCGTAAGTAAGCAATGTGGCATGGAAACCTTAACATTAATTGAGTTTTCTGTCAGGCACTCTGCTAGCCACTTTCCATGAATCAACTCATTTTATCCTCAAAGTCATTGAGGCAAGGATTGTTATTCTCATTTTACAATGAGAAAACAAAGGCCCAGGGGTATAGCCCTCTAGCGGTCACAGCTAGTAAGCTGCAGAACCAGAATACTTAAGGGAAAGAGCAGCACAGGAAAAAGATGGAGAGATGCTAGACTTGAAAACACACACACCACATTCTAACCATAGCCATCTGACCACTGAGTGATAAAGATTTTTCTTCTGCATGCTATTTTGCATTTTCTAAAATATCTAAATTGAAACAAGGAATGGCATGGCATATTAAGCGATTGCAGCTTGGTGGAAAGGGTAGAAAACAAAGATATTAAGCGATAAGGCAGAAACGCATGTCAACTGAAAATCAAGGAATGAGAGTGGACACACTGGGGAAGAGTTAGCCTGGTCAGACAACTGTGAACAAATCTAACAGGGAAGCCTCCATCTGTGAAATTAAAGGTTGAAAAGTAAATCAGTTTGATAAAGATGTTAAGACTTAAAAAATTGGAAAGCTGGTGTGGTATCTATCCCAACACGTTTAACTGCCATGTCCTTTTAAGTTGTGATGGGAAAGGACATGGATCAGTGCCTGTCTTAAATTGCTGAGGAAAAATTATTGCAGGTTTCTACAGTGAAATTTGTGGTTATTAGTGTAATTAATTAGTGTAATTAGCACATCATTAGTGTAACTGCTTTCTGATATGTTTCACTGCCAAAGTTTTAGATAATAGTAGCCACATGATGATTAGATATCAGTAATATTCAGTGCATCACCAAAACAAAAATGAAATTATGTACCAATTCCATATACTCCACATCACATTCCCTTCAGCCATGAAATCCCACACCTGTGATAGGACAATGAGAGGCTGGCCTTTATCCCCCTCTCAAAGTCACATCTTTCCAATACTTTTTATGATGCTGTATAAATTAGAAGGTCCACTATGAAATCAAAATAAAATGTACCCATTGTTGCTCCAGGCATAATGATGTGCAGTTCGTTAATAAATTATATTTCTGTTACATTTTTATTATAAAAGCTTATGGTTCAATGTACTATGAGTTCAAACTGTGAACCTGCTCAGTTATAACTGATAAATTTAACTTAGTGGGACAAAAGAACATTTTCTAGATTTGATTCTGTACCTGCCTGAGTTAAACTGTTAAAATGAGGAGATTGGACCAGATGTCCCCAACATCCTCCCAGCTCTGAAAGTTTTGTAATCTTATTGGAGAGCTGCACATTTACCCAAAGCTTAAACTGATAAGATTTTGTGTAATGTTAATCTCCTCCCTTCTCTACAGTCATGTGCACAAAGATGGCTTTTTTTTTTTTTTAGTCCTAATTGGTTCCTTTCTGCAAAAATGCTGGCATTTCAAAGTATAGACAGATTTTAACTCTGGGTCCAAAATGCATTGATGACTCCCACATTGTCAAGGTCACATGTAGCAAAGGGGAGAAATATCTGCAGTTATTCAATGGATCATAAACTGACAGCAGACCCTGTAGGCGCCCAGTAACAGCACACAGAAATGTAGCTGGAATTTAGTTTTTGATTTCCAATATTCTGTATCAGTAAATCACTAAGAAAAAACTTCTAATGCCTACTTTACACCAACTCTTATACTTTGAATTTTTTTGAAGATTTAAATGACTATTACATAAGTGAAAACAGGTAATGACTACTTCAAACTTTACTGCTATTAAAATATTAATGCAAGGGCTTGGCTGGCACTCTGGCATAGATTAAGCATCCGCCTGTGGTGCTGGCATCCCATATGGGTGCTGGTTCAAGTCCTGGCTGCTCCACTTCCAATCCAGCTCCCTGCTGATATCCTGGGGAAGCAGAAGATGGCCCAAGTGTTTGAGTCCCTGCACCCATGTGCGAGTCCCAAAAGAAGCTCCTGGCTCCTGGCTTCAGATCTGCACAGCTCTGGCGGTGCGGCCATTTGGGGGGTGAACCAGTGAACCAGCAGATAGAAGAACTCTGACTTTCCTTCTCTCTGAAACTATGCCTCTCAAATAAGTAAATAAATCTTTAAGAGAAACTGTTATGTTAATGCATATTAAACCTTTAACCTGTGGCAACAAAAGTACATGTGTCTGAAGTTCACATTCCAAAGAGCACACCATCATGTATGAATGTGGTGTATCTATAGTGTTTGTTTAGTAAACAGCGACCATTGGTGAGTGCTTTCCATGTCCCTGTCCTGTACTTAACCCTCACGAAATTCTTGCAAGTTGAGCCCTAGCATTGTAATTTTATAGATGACAAAATCAAGGAACTAGGAGTGAGTCAAGTTTCCCAAGATCATGGCATTAGTGATTCATGGAACTGGAAGCAAACCTAGGACAGATGTTTAAGGCCCCCATGAGGTGATCTAGAGCCTTCTCCTTTGTTTCTAAGCTGAAGGTAGCAAGCAGAGTAGTGACCTCTCTTTTTTATTCATTTACCTGAAAAACAGAGACCAGGAAGGAAGGAGGGATAAAAAGAGAGCATTGGCTCACTCCTCACCTGCCCACAATAAGTCAGGGCTGGGCCAGGATGAAGCCAGTAGCTTGAAACTCGTTCCACATCTCCCACACAGGCGGCAGGAACCAAACTACTTGAGCCATCACGTGCTGTCTCCCAGCATGTGCAGTAGCAGGAAGCTGGATCAGAAGCTGAGCCAGGACTGAACACAGCTGCTCTTATACAGGATGTGTGTGTCCAAACAGCATCTGAACAGCTGTGCCCAACACCTACCTCCAGAGAACTGACTGAAGCACAGTCCATGAGGCAATGTAACTTCAATCTGCAACCTAAAGAGTCCTGGAAAAATCACTAGTGATCTCCATAATCCACTCAGCATGTCCCCACTTTCCTGATCAACCAGACTCCACATCAGCAATTAGATCACTTTCTGATCCTCAGATCTCTCCAAAGTGGCCACAAAATAAATTCAGTGAAGCATAATTCTGATAGAACTGTTTAAAGGGCTTAAAAGGAAGGACAATAACAAAACCATCCCAGTGTTAAATGTGACATTCACAAGGTGCGAATTAGGTGCCGAAGAGCAAAACCACCTCCCAGAGCATCCCCAGGTTTTCCTGTTTGAGAGCCAGCCGATTTTCACCATCATATTCCTGGCTATCAAGAGTCACTGCAAGGAAACTTAATTTTAAAAAGCAAAAAGTTCATGTGAGAAACACATTTTTGACCAACTGATTTTTATTGAATACTAACCCAAACAAAATCAGTATCTTCAAGGAATCACAATTTGCATTCATGTCATAATTAAACCTCTTCATAGGAAAAGTCTCCCTGGAAACAAAGAATGCTCAAACATCTAAACTGGTTTCAAAAGTAAATGGTACAGGCCGGCGCTGCGGCTCAATAGGCTAATCCTCCACCTGTGGAGCCGGCACCCTGGTCGGGGCGCCAGATTCTGTCCCGGTTGCTCCTCTTCCAGTCCAGCTCTCTGCTGTGGCCTGGGAGTGCAGTGGAGGATGGCCGAAGTGCTTGGGCCCTGCACCCCATGGGAGACCAGGATGAGCACCTGGCTCCTGGCTTCGGATCGGCTTGGTGCGCCAGCAGCAGCGCACTGACCTCAGCGGCCACGGGGGCGGGGGGGGTGAACCAACGGAAAAGGAAGACTTTTCTCTCTGTCTCTCTCACTGTCCACTCTGCCTGTCCAAAAAAAAAAAAAAAAAATTAAATGGTACAAGCTATTGGTTTTATGATATTCGTACGTTATAAATTAGAAAAAGATCACCTAAGGATGTATGACATCGAGAAAATTAGAATAGACTTTGACTAAGAATATAAATTTATACCAATAACTAGAAAAGGTTAAACTGAAATATTCACTACATGATTAGCTGTGGCACAGAAAAAAGATCAAGTTTGAATTTTGCAGTCGTAAGTTCATTACTTTTCTCCCTATCTGTGTAACCTTGAACAAGCCCCCTCACCTTCCAGAGCTCTACTTCCACACTGGTAAAAGACTGCAGGTAGGCTGAAGATGAGATAAAATACCAGACTGTAGAAGGCTACAGAGTTGCAGTGCCAGGTAAGCGTGAGGTGCACTTGATGCAGGCAAGCAGGCAAGCGGAGGTCGCTGGCCCCTCTCTGCAGCCCTGCCTGCACTCCCTGAATCCCCCTCCTATGCAGCAGTGGAAAACCACGGCTTCCCAGAAACCACCACTTAGAACCAGTGAAGCCCAAAGTAACCAACATTTAGAACCTAGGTGCTAGGTGTCGTGATTAAAGTGTGGTTATACAAATATTTAATGATCTAGAAATCTCAATAAACACAAGTATTAAATTAACAAAATGACTCAGAATTATACCTGATGGGTTATTTTGCTTTGTCCTTCAGGGTAGAGATTAATGAAATCACAAAAGCCATGATGTATCACTCATTAAAGAGACAAAACTTTCTCTTTCACTATTTTATACTGCCTGGCAAGTTTATTCATTCCTGCAGCAAACATACAATGATGACAGAAACTGCAGTGGAAAATAAAGGAAGGCACCAAATTCAACTCCACAAAATAAAGAGTAGACACGTAAGATCCAGGTAACAGAATTAAAAACTTAAAATGAGAAGGGGACCAAAAAAACTACTCAAGAAAAATGAAAGGAAAGAATTTATTATAGTCACAACTTCGGACTCATGTCATTCAATATGAGACCTGAATTATTTAAATTTTCTTGAATTTTTGTTTACATTTTATTTGAAAAGCAGCAAGACAAAGACAGATGCACCGTCCACTGGTTCATTCCCAGGGCTGGACCAGACCAAAGCCAGAAGCCCAGAAGTCCCCCTGGGTCTCCCCAACATGGCTGGCTGGGATCCAACTACTTGAGTCATCACCTGCTGCCTCCCAGGATGTGTAATTATCAAGAAGTTGGATCAGAAGCAGGAGAGATGGGTCTCAAACCAGCCACTCCACCTGGATACTGCACCAAACAACCATTCCTGAATTATTTTTTACCTAATGAACTTACACAGATAATTCATCTAACTACTATTTACTGAGAGCCTTCTACATACCAAGTACTATCGAAAATGCCATGAAAACAAATAATGGAAGTAAAACACATTCTTACCCTCAACCTTCACATTTAAAATTTATTGTGGAAATAATCCTTAAACACAAATAGCCATGTAATTAAAAACATCAAAGAAGGAGGTACCTTTCTCTGAAGGGAGGAGAGAACTTCCACTTTGACTATGACCTTGTCTAAATATGATAAGAGTCGGTGAACTCAAAAGGCTTCCATAGCCTTAGCAACTCATGACTAGAGCCTAGGGAGATTACTGACGCCATAAACAAGAGTGTCAAATTGTGAAGTCAACAACAGGAGTCACTGTGTACTTACTCCTCATGTGGGATCTGTCCTTAATGTGCTGTCCAATGTGAAGTAATGCTATAACTAGTACTGAAACAGTATCTTTACACTTTGTGTTTCTGTGTGGGTGCAAACTGATGAAATCTTACTTAGTATATACTGAATCAATCTTCGGTATATAAAGATAATTGAAAATGAAAAAAAAAAAACTTGGTTTTAAATTGGACATTGCATAGAAAATTAATCAATTTTTTAAAAAAGATCATGTAGGATCTCTGTCCTTAATGTGTTGTACATTGTGATTTAATGCTATAACTAGTACTCCAACAGTATTTTTTTCACTTTGTGTTGCTATGTGGGTGCAATCTGTTGAAATCTTTACTTAATATATACTAAACTGATCTTCTGTATATAAAGAGAATTGAAAATGAATCTTGATGTGAATGGAAGGGGAGAGGGGGCGGGAAAGGGGAGGGTTGCGGGTGGGAGGGAAGTTATGGGGGGGGAGCCATTGTAATCCATAAGCTGTACTTTGGAAATTTATATTCATTAAATAAAAGTCTAAAAAAAAATGCTGCACTTGCCAAAGGGATGGAAAAAAAAAAAACTTTGATGTATTTTCCAAGACACTTTCAGTGTAAGTAAAAACTCCCAACTCAAAATTATAATTTTCTCACTTATGCTATTGGAAAACCCAAGACTACCTACAAATGGGTTTAGATTTCTATCTTCTCAATGCAGCAACCCTCTGATGAAATACAAACAAACCAACCAACCAACAAAAGTCCTTGTCTCTCACAGATTCTGTATTTAACACTTAGAAAATAATTGGCCTGAAGTCTAGGACAAGGAGGATCAGGGACGGCCACCTCTGGGACACATGGTGAACTGTCTGGAGAACAGGACAGACTGGGGAGACAAGGGGAGAAGAGATACTGACCAAATAAAAACACTAGATGCCCTCGCCATACAACTTGTATGGAATACAGAAGAATTGTGAAAAATGTTTCAAGGAAAACAAGAAATATAACAAGGGTGAGAAAAATGTGCTCTGGGGAGAACAAGGGCAAATTACTGAGTATAGGAACCGTGTTGACCATAACTGTTGCAAACATGAGCAAATGAATCACATCCAAGACCTTGAAATGATTTGGTTGTTAGCAATGAGTATAGTACTATAGCTCTTTTAGACTGTTGCTGGAACAAAAAGAATCCGAAAGGCTGCTGCTGCCCAATGATCTACATCTGAAAATCTAGTCAACATCTAACCATGGTTAAATATTTCCCAGTTTGCATCCTATAAGCTGCCCCTGGAGAAGGGCTGGGACCCACCCCAAAAAAGCTGATCAAACATGGGAAGACTTCTGATGCGCGAATGCTGGTCTGCTTCCAAAGTGTTTCTTCCCTCCTTCCACTGCATAAAATTCCCATTATTGTTCTTCATCCCTTTTCACATTCTTAGTTGATGTCTCCATGCCTACCTCTCATAATCTCATGTGGGTAGGACAGGTAAAGGTCTGTCTTCCGTAGTTTCCTGGAACAGTGTCTGGGGTAGAGCTGGTTATGGGTATTTTTCTTTTGCTGTCTATCCTACGGTGTTTGGAAGTGGCCTGGGAAAAGACTGTCCAGCATGGCCCAGAGGGCTGGTCAACTGTCCAGTGGCATGGGTTGGAAACCCTGCCTTGTGACCACCTGGAGCTGGATGGCTTCTATTCACTATGCTTGTTCTCGGCTGGCTCTGACAAGCAGAGGTTACCGGAGACAGCTGGATCAGAGCTCCACATCTTCATGCAAGAAAAGACATTTCAGACATGAGACAAAGTAGCAGAGAGTGAAGCAGTAAAGTTTAATAAAGAGAGTATACATGTCAGGTCAGGTGAGTATGTCAGCAAAGTACTGAGAACCTGAAATGCAATTTTTTTTTTAAACTGACAAGTCAATTCTGATCTTCATAGGAGATCCAGTTTTCAGAAAAATGTTAAAATACTCTTTAAAATTCTGCTGTGTGACCAAAAACTGACCCTATTTCTACTCCAAACAAGAATTAAATAACAAATTTAGAAAGCCATACTGCTACATCTCTTTGTGACATTAGCAAATAAACTGGCTAAATTACCAAAATAGGTGCAGCACACTCTCGGGATTATTTTGCAGCATGGATTTAGTTGGCCTGGGGAGGGAGGAATTAAAGGGCTGGGTTTCAAGTAAGGCACACAGTGTCTACTCCCATGTTCACATCTGCAGTATTTTATAGGCTGTGCGAGTTCCAGACAGGCTCCTAACCAGACCTCTAACTCCACTGAAATATATAAGTCTGCCTGCATTCCTTGTCTCATCACCTTGTTGATTAAATCAAGGAAAACAGAAACCAAAGAACAAATATGGAATGGGCCCACTGTCTGGATACAAACACATCGTGCACTGTTTGAACTCTCATCTTTTCTTAGCTGCTACGCTGCCACCAGGGCCAGGCGACCTATGATACAAGAGCCAGGACAAGCGTTCTAACAGCATGGCCACCTAGGCTGTCAGCTGCAGTGGCTCCCTCACCAGGGGAAGACAGCCTGTTTCTGAGCCCAGGCTGAGAAAGACCCCCCAGAACGGAGCAACCTGCTGGGACGAGTAAAGCTTTGGAAAAACGTCCTCCGAGGAAAGCCAGAGGCTGGAACTTGGCAGAGAGAAAAGCCACACAGTCGTCTAGGAACATGTAACACCTTGCATGTTAGGGTGATTGGATTTTATTTACGTATCTCCTAGCTCCAAAGCACACACAAAGTAAGACTGTATGAGACAAAAGGAAGGATAAGATGAAGACACAGGTAAGGGAGCACACAAAACACAGGCCAGGAGGTTCACACACACACACACACACACACACGCTTGTTGGAGAAACCATTAAATTGAAAGCAACAGGTCTAGCCACAAAGCACAACATCCAGAAGCACCAACAAGACAGTGCGGAAGAGCTCCGTGTGCCACTGAAACACAAGCGCTGTCTCTTCCCGCCTCTCTCTCACTCTCCTCTGGCTGCTCCTGGAGCAGAGACTGCACTGCACTGCCCGGGCTCCCCAGCCTGCCCAATGCAAGAGCCTTCAGAGCAAGCGTCCTGGGTCGGGGGAGCTCCCTCGGCGCAGGCCACTGGCACACACATGCAGTTCAAGGCAACTGCACAAAGAACCAGAATATTTAATATTCACCTCCACTGAAAACAGACCACCACCACCATATATTTTATGTATGTGTACATTATATACAAATGCATATATAATGTAGAGTATATGTGTACATTATATACATAATGCATATAATGTAGAGTATAAGTTCAAGGTATGTACATTTATATATCACATACATATATGTGTGTACTCTGTATTTTAAGATAGTAAAAAAAAAAAGAATGTGAGTAAACATGTAGTCAGCAAACAGCATTGTAAGCGTGGTATTGTGGCACAGCAGGTTAAGCCTGTGATGTTGGCATCCCATATAAGACTGTCTATTTGAGTCCAGTCTGCTCTACTCCTAATTCAGTTCCCTATCAATGTGCCTGGGAAAGCAGCAGCAGATGGCCCAAATACTTGGCACCCTGACACCCACATAGGAGACCTGGATGGAATTCCAGGCTCCTGGCTTCAGCCTGGCTCAACTCTGGTGGTTGGAGCCATTTGGGGAATGAATCTGCAATGGAAGAGCTCTGTCTCCCCACCTTTCAAATAAATAAATAACAACTTTAAAAAGAATCCAGCATTAATAATAATTTGTCGCTCCCTCACCTGCAGAAGAACGACCAGGAACACTGTTGATTCCCCTTCAGTAGGGCTTTATTACAAAGAATGAGAACAGCATATAGAAAAGTAAAAGAGAAAAGAAGAAGAGAAAAGAAAGTCCCAGCCAGTCCTTTGTTTGGCATATATATTCCGCTCAACCAATCAGTTCTTAGATCACACGGGCGCCGTCCAATCATCCTCCTGTCCACGCTGCTTCTCCATGTTGCATGCATTGCTTGGTATTTTCTCATCATGTCCTTGGTATGTTCTTCGCTGCCTGTTATTGTACAAGTTCTTATCTTTGCTGCCAGACTCCCTGATGCCGTCCAGAACTGCACAAGGTCAGGTCCACCAGTACGTACACTGTCCAGAGGGCTGTGGGAGAGGGCCCAGCCTCCCACAATAATTGATAGAATTAGAACAATCTAACATGAGAAACAGACTCATAGAATGGCAAATGCCCTAGAGCAGCACTCTGGCCTCAGTGTCAGCCCTTAAGGCATTCGGATATGGCTTAAATGCCCATGAGAGTTTTTCAGGCATGGAAAGCCAAGACGCTGTGGCAAAAATGCCTGTGACAATACAAGCAAGTCTCAACAGGGACTCCAATAACAAACTATACAAATTAACAATTCCAAGGAAATTGTTTAACTCCAAGGAAAGCAGAAAATAGCAGGAAAATGTCACTAGAAAAAGAACTAGGATAAGGCAAATCATGTGCTAAGCATAAACTACTCGCCTCTAAAACAGAGAAATATTTGGAAAAATTAGCAGTCCTCTGCTCTTTGGTGGCAATATAATCAATGGAATCATTTACTAAAATAATACATAATAAAACTCCCCTGTTATAAAAGTATAGTTTCCTATGATAAAATGTAACAAAAATCGTGACTGCCAAATTTTTTTTCTTTCCTGACTGTATTTGGCTAACCATTTTATTCTAAGATGTCTCAGGAAGCTATATGCTGACTGATGTCCAGGAGACAAAGTACATAAGAAAGTCTCCAAAACATTGCCAGAGAATTTAAACTATTCCTTTTACTGGATCCTATAGAAATATAAATTTAAGAGCAGATTTCCACCAGAAATACTGAAGTGGCTTAAAATACCAGCACATTTATACTGAACAATTCAAGCATTTTATATTCCCCAAGGCAAAAGTATTTGATTATCTGGCCCATCTCATACTGGAATGAATTCCATTACTATATTGAGAACTTGAAACAATGACTTCAAAGTATCTTCAGTAAGATTACTGACAAAAGCTCAAGGAAGAAAAAAGGAGCACCTGCTGACCTTCCCTTTTCACTGGAAATGCATTATTTACTCCCGGTGCCAAACAAGCTTTTAAGTGAACAAGTCGGGACATATTTCGGCACACACTCCTGTCACCTCTTTTAATAATGCTATAAGCTGCTCCTAAACATTTTTAATACCATGAATGTGTCCATGAAAATGACTGCCACATGTTTTTAATAAATGTGTTGATTTTCAGAGGATAAAACTATTATTTTTAACCAATGTAATGCATGAGAGTAATACACAGAGGTGCCACACACAGGAACAAAGGTCCACTACCGCAGAATAATATATGGCAAAGAACACCAAAACCAGGAAACTTGCGCCTGCTTTAAAAGTGATGTCAGCACGCCCAGACTTCCCAACATACAAACACACACACCCCTCCAGTCACGAATACCCCTGCAAGAGCACAGAGAAAGCATACGGTTTCCCTATAAAATGTACGACAGACAGACACAATGTTTCTACTTAGCTCCATCTTCCCCAGGATCCCCGGGTGCCCTCCCGGGCAGGGCATGCATCTGTTGACTCCCAAGTCTGAGGACTAAGGACTCCTGCACCTTCTGGGAACCCTCAACCAGACTCCTCCCACAAGTTAAACACAAACGCAAAACTAAACACAATCAACCTAACACAGTTTTCTCTTTTCCCTCCAACTATTTTCTGCTTTCACCTCCTCCCTAGGCTAGCTCACAAATCTCCGCCAAGAACCCTCTGCCTGTTTCTCCACTCTTCGCTAACTGGCGGAAACGCGGACCAGCACCCTTTCCGCAGAGGCCAGGGTCCTGGGAGGCAGCCGCCCCGCTGGCTCCCTGCTCGCCACTGGACGCGCACCTGGCCGGAGCCGTCGCCGGAGGAGGGGGCGCAGTCGCGGGGCGCAGGCGGAGCCGCGGCTCCTCGCGGGGACAGGTCAGGGCACGGGGAGGAAGCCCGGCACGTCTGGGCCTCCGTGAAGCCTGCGTGCGGGGACTAAGGGGTCAGGGGTGGGTCTCCAGGGGCGCGCCCGCCCCCTCCTGCCCACTTAGCGCCGGGCCGCACCTGCCCCGCAGCACAGCCAGGGCCCGCTCAGCCCCCCGACGACGGGGGAGCCCGTGACGACCACCGGGAATCTCCTGCCGAAGGGAGCCCTGCAAGCCCCGGCTGCCCGCGCATCCCCCACCCGCACCCGCACCCGCCGAGTTTCTCCGAGCGCTGGAGAAGGAGGAGGCGACCGGGCACCAGCGCTGGGCGAGGCACCCATCGCAGGAGCTTCGCTCCCATACCGCAGCCCCCCCCCCCCCCCCCAGGGCTACCTGGAGCAGACGGTCCCACCCCATCCTCTCGTGTCCACCTCCCTTCCTGGGGAAGCTCAGGTGCACCCGGGGCGCAAACCCAGCAATTTTCCCCAGGGCCCACAGTGGCGGCGGGGGTGGGCTGGGGACCTGGGGCCCGGGGAGGTCCTCAGCCGCCCACGGAACCGCCAGCGGAAGCGCCTCTTACCGTCCCTTCGGCGTCCAGGCTCCCCTTGGGCGAACTGACAGCAGTCCATCAGAAAGTGGCAAAGTAGCACAACTCCCGCCGCGGCCAGGTCGGCCCTGGGGAACCGCGCCATGTCGCCGCCGCCGCCGCCCCTCGCCTCGTCCCCCCTGCCGGGCCTTCCTCGAGCCCCGCGCTCCCGGGCTCCGGGTGCGGACTGGGGCCAGGCGGGGAGCGCCGCAGAGCCGTCTCGGCGGGACCCGGAGGCCTCCGTACACGTCGCCCCGATTTCACGCCCGGGCGCGGGGCCGGCAGGAAGGGATGCGAGGCGGAGCGCAGCCCTCCCCGGACCCCTGGGGGTCTCCTCGCAACTTGCCGAGGAAACAACCGCGGGCCGGCGGGGCCCCTCGCGGCCGGGGCTGCAAACTCTCGGCTCCGCACGGGCAGCGCCGCCCCGGCGCCCGCAGACGGCGGCTTCCAAGCGCCCGCGACGCGCTCCGCTGGGCTCCGAGCAGAGCGGATTCCACAGCCGGCGGCGCGGCGCGGCAGCTCCCAGTCCAAGGGCGCTGTGGGTTCCGAGGAACTTTCCCCGGCCCTGGGAAGGCCCGGAGGGAGGCCTGGAAAGGACAACCGCGCCCCGGGAGTCCAGAGGCGGAGGAGGAACGGCCGCCGCGGCGCTCCGGGCTGCTCCCACCTGCCTCCAGAATCTCGCCCTAGGCACCGACTTGTCCATAGGCTGGGGAATCGCTGACGGACGCCGGTGCGTCCCGATCTCTGCCTCCCACCCTCGGCAGCCCCCCGGGGGCCCCGCACCCGCCTGACTCCCGGGCTGTCCTGGCTTCAGGCGGCGCCTGATGGGGAAGCGTCCTGGCCCGGGAGCCTGCGGGGTCTAATGCGCACTAAGGGCTTAACTGTGATGCGCCCTTCCGGGAGGACTGGTTTGACATTGGGGAAGGGGGTTGAGCAAATCAAACCAGAGCCCCACGGATCCCAGACCCCGCGAGCCGCTCCGGCCCCAGCCCTGCGCCTACAGGTACTTATTCAACTGGGCTCCGCCGCCACCTTCTAAGTACAGGCGAGAGCGAAAGCGCGAGTTTCAAGGAGCAGGAGCCACTGGATTTCCTAGGGGCTTTCTCAGGCTTGCCCCTACTCTTTATTTTTTTCAGCGCGGTCTGCATCATCATTAACCCATTCCTGGCCTCTCGTCTTTCTCTGCATACAGTTAACCTCATGGGAGAAGGTCAAATACCCAGAAAAAAAAAAAAAAAAAACCCACAACTTTCTGTATTACAGGTACACGTGCCAGAACCAGAGTGCCTGGGCTGGGAGTTCCCCTCTTCCAGCTGCAGCAATTCACCTAATTTAGTCCTTGGTTCTCCATCCGGCAACCGGGTAGAATTTTATGGTATCACCCTTATATAAAAGGCAGTTAGAATTGATTAGCTGAGTTAATGTTGCACACTTTAAAGTTTTAGAACACTTCCTAGCACGAAGTCCACGCTTTGTGTTTCTTGAAGAAACATGAAAGAGGAGACCTAGCTCAGATAGCACAGTTGCATGAGTTCTAGGTTCCAAGGATCCTGTTCCCTTCTGGTCCCTGCTACTGCATGCTCTGAGTTTATGCTCCGTACCTAGAAGCTGCGGAGGAAGGGGCACACGTGACAACCAAGCGCTTTGACAGCTAGGAAGCTCTGGTCTTCAGGCAGGGAGGAACATTCATGAGTACAGAAGTGGTTTCACTAGGGTGCCAGTAACAGTTTCCTTTCCTTTCTTCTTCTTCTTTTTTTTTTTGACAGGCAGAGTGGACAGTGAGAGAGAGAGGGAAAAAGGTCTTCCTTTACCGTTGGTTCACCCTCCAATGGCCGCTGCGGCCGGCGCATCTCGCTGATCCGAAGCCAGGAGCCAGGTGCTTCTCCTGGTCTCCCATGGGGTGCAGGGCCCAAGGTCTTGGGCCCTCCTCCACTGCACTTCCGGGCCACAGCAGAGAGCTGGACTGGAAGAGGAGCAACCAGGACAGAATCTGGTGTGCCGGCACCGCAGGCAGAGGATTAGCCTATTGAGCTGCGGCGCCGGCCTCCTTTCCTTTTCTTCTTCGTTTTCTTCATTCATTCTTTCATTTATTTCTTTATCCCATTACCTTTCTTCTTTTTTGGTTGTCAGACCCTGTGTGCCTCGGTGTTATCCTCCACTTGGTTTCCATTATGGTTGCAAGGTAGTCACTGGCAGCAGCCTGATTCCACAGGTGCACCTAGGGCAGAAGACAGCTGCTCTGCACGTGTTGCAAACTGGCAGATGTAGAGCTTTTCAAACAAAGAGGCAGGTCAGGAAAAGGAGAATAACACGTTGAAGTGTGATAATGCACTAAGTGTGTGCTCGTGTTTATGCGAGCAGTTATTAGACAGGAATTCACATTTAAAATTTGCCAAGGACCTTTCTTGAGTCATTTATGGTTTTAAAAAATCGTTCTCTACCTGGGTATTTATGAGCTCCATAAGAAATAACCTCACCTTGTTACCTAGGAAGTCAGAAATGTAGCCTATGTGTGTGTGAGACAGGCCTGACGCCCAGCACCTTGCACTTCAAAGTTCTGCCCAGACCCTGATAACCTCCCAGGTGGTCCCAGCCCTTTCCCTAGAGAAAGCTCCCAGGAGAATTCTCTCTCCTCAGGACCAAAGGGGTTACCTGACCTGATAACAAGGGGCAATAAAACCTTCCCAGATGCCCTAAGGGAAGCCCCTCTGCTCTGCCCTGTGCCAGCAAATCTGGGGAGGAATTTGCTAACTTTCACCCAACAAGCCCTTTTACCAGGACTCCCCATCCTTTGTCCTGGAGGAGAGGGGGAGGTGGGTAAACAGACTCCCTTAAAAACCTAGGGAGTCCAAACAGTCTGCGTGCTCTCAGCCCTCTGCCTCTCTGCTGAGCTGCCCACCTGGCCTACCCAGGTATATTCTCTCCACTCAACCGTGTAACCTCACTCTCGCCTAGTCCGAGTGACTGGGCACTCTCAATCTGTCCCTTCCATTCTGATGGATGCCCTATCCCCAATAAAACCTTATTACTCTGCTCTCTGTCTCATGCCTGTATTCTTTCTGGCATGAAGACAAGAACCCCGCTGCTTCCCACGGCCTCTCCTCTGGTGACCCTAGTCCATCCCCCCTTTACCTATGGCTCTTTGTTGTGGAGAACTGCAGTTTCTGGGAAAGCACTGTCCAGAACCAGAAAACACCCAGCATGGCTGCTGTGTTCCGGTGATGACCTATAGCCTATTACAATATCATGATAATTAAATTACCATGGCTGACAATCCTGCTCCCATCATATACCTGATACCATAACACTTCTGAGACTTCCAGAAAAGACAAGAAAATGTGTGATATTCCAACTCCTGACCAAAACACCACCCCTTCTGGGTATTCATTTAAACCCATCTGAGACTACTCCATTTGCCTCTGCATCATGTAAAACGAAGACCCAAGACTCTGTCTCATATAAAAGGAAGACCCAGTGACCTCAGGAAAGCTCGCTCTCCAGCATGCCCGTGCTCCCCGAGTGTGGACTTTCATGTAGCTGATATTAAATGTTGTTCCCCTGCTAACATTTACCTGTGTCTTATCCTAGAATATATTTTTTGTATCAGAGATAAGAGCCTGGAAGCAGCCAGCCCTTGACAATACTTCTATAAACATCAAATACAGTCCTTACTTAACAGTGTAAAAATAGGAACTCAAAATATTTGTAAAACACTTAATAAATTTCAAGTGTTTCTCATTCCTAATTGTAATACCACATTATACTATTCTAAATGTAGTAAAATACAGAGGCTTTGAAAACATAGATAATGCATTTCTATTTTCAGTTATTAAGGAACACCCCTGGTGAAAATTATTTTCTCTTGATAATGAAACATTAAGTTGTGATGATACATGCAAACATCTTTTTAAATTATAAACAGAACAGCCTGGGAGTTGACACTGACAGTGGCTAGAAAACTAAGTTTCAGTGCATTCCAAGCTGGGCTCCTTTGCTTAATATAGATAGAACTGTCATCTTTGCTGACTTCTGGTTTCCTGCCTAGTGACTAATAAGAGAAAGTATCCTTTTCTGGGGAGTAATACTGATATTAGTCTAATCATAAAGCCAGCACATATTTTGTTCATATAAAAGAGGTAATGTTATTAACCAACTCTCCAAAGTCTCTGGCAGAAAGAATGTGATGTAGGCAGGCAGACAGGATAAAATTAAGTCTGTGAGCTGGAAGGCTATGCCTTCACCACGCCCCTGTGTGATCTCATGCCCCTACCTGACCATACCTGTATGCTCACCTGCCAATCAGATTAATTAACCACGCCCCTTTGGAAGTGGATAAAAGGCCTAGAACACGGTGGGCCCAGCCCTTTTTGCCATTATAGACCTTTGTTGCCTCTGTGTGTGGCTCTTGGCTTACTCTCAACTCGGTATGGATCTAGATTTTCCTTTCTCTTTTAGATGTAGCCCTCACTCTCCTATGCATTTCTCTCACTAAATAAAAAAACTTAAATCTTACCATGTCGTCTGGTCTATTTGACCAGAATTCTTCTCTGAATTCATGGCAAGAACCCACATAGCTTTAATTTCAGAAATAGTAATAAGCAGGTTGGTTTCAAATGGAAGACGGTATTCTTAAAATGAAGCCTCTGTAAATACAGTATTTCTCACTGCCCACAATTAGAGTTCACACTTGTGCTCCAGTAGTGTGCTGCTTAATTTATGCAGTCCTCTTCTAAAACCTCCTATCTAAAATCTAGGGTACATTTTAGCTTCATCATTCAGAAATACCTTTCTTCTATTTGTATGGGAAAATCATAGAGCAATTTTTAAAAATTTATTTATATAAAGTAAACAAATGCCATGTATTTTATATATGCAAATTTAAGAGCACAGTGATATTTCTCACCCTACTCCCCTCCTGCACACATGCTCTCCCCCTCCCTCCCTCTTCCTATTTTTTCATGTAATATTTACAATGACATACTTTCAGTTTATTTTATAATAATAAGCTTAAACCTCCACTAAGTAAAAAATTCAACAAATAGTAAGAAAAAACACTGTTCCTCAACAGTAGATACAAGAGTATAAACAATACTTAAATATCAAAATATCAATGTTGCTCATATACATTGTCTTTTTTGTACATGGTGGTGACCACAGATTAGGGAAAACATGATATTTGTTTTTTGGGGACTGGCTTATTTCACTAAGTATAATGGTTTCCAGGTGCATCTGTTTTGTTGCAAAAGATGAGATTTTATTCTTTTCTTATGGCTGAGTAATATTTCATAGTGTAATATTCCATATATACCACATTTTCTTTATCCAATCATCAGTTGGTGGATATCTGGGTTAATTCCATATCATAGCTATTGTGAATTGAGTTTCAATGAACAAGGGGTACAAATAACTATTTAATATGCTGATTTCATTTAGTTTTGGTAAATTCCAAGGAGCAGGATAGCTGGGTCAGATCACTGAGGAATCTCCAAACTGTCATCCACAATGGCTGTACTAGTTTACATTCCCACCAACAGTGTATTAGTGTATTTCCCCCACATCCTCACCAGCATTTGTTGTTTGATTTCTGTATGAAAGCCATTCTAACTTGGGTGAAGTAAAATCTCATTGTGGATTTTATTTGCATTTACCTGATGGCTAGTGATCTTGAGCATCTTTTCATGTGTTTGTTGGCCATTTGTATTTCATGTTCAAGTCCTTTGCACACTTCTTAACTAGATTGTTTGTTCTTTGGTTTTTGAGTTTCTTGAGCTCTTTATAGATTCTGGATATTAATCCTTTATTAGTTGCATAGTTTGCAAATATTTTCTCCCATTTTCTTGGTTGCTTCTTAACTTTGTTGAGTGTCTCCTTTGTGATGCAGAAGCTTTTTAGTTTGATGTAATCCCATTTCTCTATTTTTGATTTTACTGCCTTGCTTCTGTGGTCTTTTCCAAGAAGTCTTTGCCTATGCCAATGTCTTGCAGAATCTCCCCAATGTTGTATTCTCATAATTTGATAGTATCAGGTTGTAGATTTAATTCCTTGATCCATTTTGAGTTGAATTTTTGTAGAAGATGTAAGGTAGGGATCTTGTTTTATACTTCTGCACACAGAAATCCAATTTCCCCAGCACCATTTGTTGAAGAGACTACCCTTTCTTCAGGAATTGATCTTAGCTCCTTTGTCAAATATGAGTTGTCTGTAATGCATGGATTGATTTCTAGCACTTCTCTTCTGTTTCATTGGTCTACATGTCTATTTCTGTGCAAGTACCAGGCTGTTTTGATTATAATTTCCCTGTACTATGTCTTGAAATATAGTATTGTGATGCCTCTGGCTTTGTTTTTGTTGTTTAAAATTGCTTTATATATTCAACAGCTAATTTATAATTAGAAACACTACAAACTAGGAGAGAATAGAGAAACAAACTCTAACTCTAAAATGAAAAACTGTCAACCAAGAATACTATACCCTGCCAAACTCTCATTTATGAAGGTGAAATAAAGACCTTCCATAATAAACAGAACTTGAAAGAACATGTCACGACTTGTATAATAAAATCAAGGTACCAAAGTCTTGTCCCATCCCATCCTGTGAAAATCACAAAGGAGAGATTGCTGTTCTCCATTCAACTCATGGTTGTAGCTGTGCTCAATCACCACCCACAGCCTAGGTCCTATCTCTCATGGTCCCACTACACCTCCATTTTACTGGTGAGAAAAACAAGTCCCAGAAAAGTTAAGTCATTTGCTGACCTGCCAGGAAGAGCAAGTCTGGTGTTACACCAAGATCCATCTGATGCCAACACTTCTCTACCTGTTGCCACACCAACCGCTTAGGAAACTCCTTCTTTTTAAGTGACTGCTCTGTCTATTCACAATAGAAACGGTCCTTCGTTACAGGTCCAGGCCTCACCTACAAATGGCTCACAACCATTTTTAAAGACAAGGGCTAATGTGGGAATTTTATGGATGAAATGAGTGAGAATCAGGTAAATCAGACATTTATCAATACCATAGAGACACAAATTCCAAACTCAAGTTATCTTTTAGAACAGAAAGCTGCTGGGCCCAAAGTCAGACAGGCTGGCATTCAGATATGCTCTGCCAGCTTTGGAATGACTGTGAGTGAGCTGCTAACCTTCCTTGCCTAAATTTAAAGGGGAGAAAGAAGTCCTGTTTCATTGGAATATTTGGAAATATAAAGATACGACTGTTCATGAAATAATTTTGTAAGCTGCAAGGCCTTCTGCAAATGGAAACTTTAATTATGACTGCTTTGACACAGGTATTTGGGATCTTTTAGAGAATTTTAATCACCAAATTTTTTTTTTTTAAAGAAAAGCTGAGATACATTATGGCATAAGGATTAAGCACAAAGCCCCAGTCTCAGGATATCTAGTTCCAAATCCTGACTTTTCTCATTTAACTTGCTGGGTTGTCTTGGGCAGGTTACTTACCCTCTCTGTGCCTCAGTTTCCTTATCTGAAAATTAGGGAAACAGTCATAACTAGCACCTGCCTCACAGGTCTGCCCTGAACACCATGCAATAACTTGAAAGTCACATACACACAAAAATTTGCAATGGTGCTTGACACACAGCACACTCCATGTGCTATCACTATATTCTCGGGATTTTCATCAAACAGGAAAAAGTTGGACTGGGATTTAGTAGCCTGTACTACAAAGCAAAACTACCACCCAAAGTTGGCAGACAAAAGACACAATCATACATCTTCAGCAAGCAGTCCAGAAATGTAGGACATTTTTTACTGTCTGGGTTATCCTTTAGAGAGAAATGTGAAGTCTTCATGCTTCCAGAAAAATCCCGAGTTTTTCTCCCCCCTCCATCTAATCTTCATATAAAAAAAAATTTAAAAATCCGCAGGCCTTAAGGTGGTTCTTCTCTTTTCTGCACTCTTCTGTTCCCTGGAGATCTGCTTCCCTCCTGGTAGAACCCTGACCTAAAAGCCCAGATGCTTGGGCCCCTGCTAGAAACCAGAGAGGCTGCAGGCTGCAGGCTGCTACAGAATCTAGCCCTTACAGCAACTCCCCTACTCCGTTCCCATCTTCCCAGCCTTCATGCTCTCAGTTCGCATTTCTCCAAGGCTCACTGCATATTCCACTATCCTCCCTGAAGGCCTCTCCATTCTGGGATTCTATATATATAAAATTGCCAACCCTGTATTCACTGGCTATATAATTAGTTCACAAGTGCCTGTTTTATTGCCCCTAAAAGGTAAATTCTCCAGGGGCAATGGCCAGTCACAATTCTTCTACATAGCCTACAATGCTCCGCACAATGCTAGAAGCACCTTCAGTGTGCCATAAATAATTCAGAAAAGAATTTAATTCACCAGAGTGAGCCCAGGCTCCATTTGAAGTGGTCAGACCCAAACTAGGTTTGCTATTTTAGTCTATCTAAAAATGCTGGTCCTGATCCACTAACTGTATTTCAAGACACTACAGTTTACAACCTTGTATTAGCTAAGTAACAGCAGCTGCAAATGGAAAACCCCCACCCTCAAATCTCAGCTTTCTCAGTAGTTTGGTTTCTGGTTCACATAAAACCTAAGTGAGTGTGCGCCGGCAGGTGGCTTCCACCATGCAGTGGGAGTATCCAGGCTCTTTTCATCATGTGGTATCTTCAACACTTGACTTCTTTAGGTTGCCAAGCAACAAAAAAAGGATCAGAAGATCTTGCCTGGGCAGCCTATAAATGACATTCATTACTTCCAATCTCTTCCCATTAGCTAGGAGTCACATGGTCTCATTTGACCATGAGGGAGCTGGGATATGTCACAGACTCAGGAAGCAAAAGAGACAGATTTGGTGAACAGCTAGCAATCTCTTGCTGAAATACAACTTCTATCTGAGAAACCCTCCTAGGCAATGACCTAGCCTTATTCACCTTTATATATCCAGGAAGACTAGCAGAATATTTTGCTCACAGTAAGAGAGTTAACACCTGCAAAAGGCTGAGACCAGTGACTGGCCCCATTGTAAGAATAACATAGGTATTTGTTAAATAAATCGCAAACTAGGGCATCTCAGAATACCTGGATTCAGGGGGAAATTTCTTAATTGAGGTCACAAATAATGGACAGAGAATGAAAGCGTATCTAAAGCATCCCACTGCTTTTCAGTTCCTTGCCTGTGTGACTGACAGCAGAGCCAATCCCCTCTCCTTAGAAAAGTTTCCCAAGCCCCTGCAATCTTCCTTAGCCAGTTCAAACCTGCCTCAGCTGTTAATCTTCCCCCAACAGCTCAACCTTGCCTCAGCTGTTAGCCTGCACCCAGCAAAGAAGGCTCTGCAAACCAGCCCAGCCCCCCTAATGCCCACCCACTCAGGACCCTCAGCTCTGTCCCATCCCTTGTCTTTCCTTCCTCTCTGCGACAAACTGGGGGTGAGGGCCACAAGTCGACCGTGATTATTTGGCTCTTGTGGTGCCTTTCATGCCTGGGGGAGACCCCCAACCATATTTTCCCAGCACAAAATTTCTTGCCCTCCATACCCCTTCTAATTCTGCCCTTTCCTCCCCAACCAATCTGATTAAACCCACTCATACTTTTTCGTCTTTCTGCTATCACATAAACTCCAGCCAGAACCATTTGGCCAGATCTTCCTGCCACATGCCACACCAGACTTCCAACCCAGGGAATGGCAAGAAATTGCTCTCCATCTCTCCAAGGCTTCTGGGGCAAGCTCCAGCTGTTTTCCCATCCCCTGGAGGGTCTATAGTCTTCAATTATTCCCCCTGCCTTTGTTCTGGGAACAAGTGAGAAACCTCTGGAAAGTTTTGGGGAACAATCCACATCCTGGACTAGGATCACCTGTTCCAAACACTGGGATCTTCTCTTTTCTGGGAGAAGATTTTGGTTGCAGGATCTCCTCTCTAGGGGACGTCCTGGAGCCAGCTGAACCCCCAACCCCAGCCTTTTTCTGCCTGTTCCATTGGTTCCAAAATTTCCTGAGTTGCCAGAGTTTGGTAATTACCAAATTTTCCAAGACTTTGACAACTTTATACAGACATGGCAAATGGTCAGAAGTCCCTCGTGTTCAGGCTTTATTCCTCCTCTAAGGTCACCCCTCCCTCTGTAGCTCGTGTTCCTCATTTCAAGTTCTCTTCATGCAGGAATGAGGCCTCAAACCCTCTGTCCCACCACCCCTTCCTTGTCACATCCCCTCTGTGACCCGGATCTGCCAACGAATCTCCACCATATGGACTGCCAGGCCCCTTGGAGGCTGTACCTGGTGCTCCACCTGATGCCCCCTTCCCTCTCCTCCTTTTACTGGCTCCTGAGTGCAACAGCCCCAACCAAATTTCTCTTTACTGGAGGTGGCTGGAGTAGAAGGTCTGATTAGGGACCATGTTCCTTTTACTTTATCAGACCTTAGCAAAATAGAAGAGCATTTAGGTTCACTTTTAGAGAACTCCAAATAAGGGGTTTCTTCACCTGACCCAGTCCTACAGCCTAACAGGATCTCTATGTCATCCTATCCTCCACTCTAACTCCAGACAAATGGGAGTGCACTTGACACATGGCCTCACAGCAGATGAGTTACACTGCCAGGCCCCAGATAGATACCCAGAGGCAACTAGGGCTGTCCCTAGTGCCTCCTCTCTCCCAGACTGGATCTACCTCCCCAGGAACCAGAGATGTCCTGCCTGTTGTAGCCATAAGCAGGTCAACTATGATATACTTTGTGAAATCACCCAGGGGGCCTGAAGAAAACCTGCACTCTTTAGGTCCTGCCTTACAGAGGTAAAATATGTCAACATGGATCCCAATTCCCGAGAAGGACAATTGTTCTTATATCTCCAATCAATACCTCAATTGGCCTCAGACATTCAGTTCAAACTCCAAAAGCTGGAGGATTGTCCACATTGCCCCCCCCCCACCACCACCACCAGAGGACAACATGAATGTGCCTTCTCAAGTCGTTAATAGGGACAGGGAACTGAGAATTCACAAGGAGAAAAGCACAAAACTAAATGAATCTCATTCCTTCCTTCCTTGTCTCTGTTGTTGGCATAAAGGACTTCATTGAGACATCAGACAACACTCCCCCACATAATCCATGCTTACCTATCAGCCACTGGCTATGTTGCCTTAGGAAGCACAGATGAGTTTCAGAAAGTAAACCTGAGTTTCTCTGGAAGCCTTATTCCAAGTGAAAAGACAAAACATTAACAGAAATAGAAAGGGACTTACTTAAAGAGTATGGGATGGGCCAGTATTTTTGAAAAATTTTGAAAGCCTGTAAAGAATTAAAGGAGGGGCCAGTGCTGGGGCACAGTAGGTTAATCCTCCACCTGTGGCGCTGGCATCCCATAACGAGTGCCAGTTCTAGTCCCAGCTACTCCTCTTCCAATTCAGCTATCTGCTATGGCCTGGGGATGCAGTGGAGGATGGCCCAGGTCCTTGGACCACTGCACCCGCGTGGGAGACAGGGGAGGCGCCTGGCTCCTGGCTTCCATTGCAGCCATTTGGGGGGGTGAACCAATGGAAGGAAGACCTTTCTCTCTGTTTCTCTCTCTTACTCTAACTCTACCTCTCAAATAAATAAATAAAATATTTTTTAAAAAGAGTTAAAGGAGACAGAATTTGCGTGGCTGCAGATAACAAGGTTGTCTGACACTCAGGAAAATTGTGGCATGGACATTTATTCCAAAGCAGTTAAGCAAAAAAGGTGAACAACTCTCCCCACCTTCTCTGAAAGCAGCCACTATTGAGCAATTAAGTACAAAGAAAAGGGAGCTGGCCATGTGGCACAGTGGATAAAGCTGCTACCTGCAATGCAAGCATCCCATGTGGGCACTGGTTTGAGTCCTGGATGCTCCACTTCCTATCCAGCTCCTTGCTAATGTGCCTGGGAAAGCATCGGAAGTTGGCCCAGGTGTTTTGGCTCCTGCAATGCATGTGGGAGACCTGGATGAAGTTCCTGGCTCCTGGATTCAGACTGGCCCAGCTCCGGTTATTGTGGCCATTTGAGAAGTGAACCAGCAGATTGAAGATCACTCTCTCTCTCTCCCTCTCTCTTTGTATACTCTGCTTTTAAAATAAATAAATCTTTTTAAAAATTATTTATTTATTATTTATTTATTTTTGCAAAAGTACAAAGAAAAGGAGACCACAGAGGAAATAACTGCATTGGATCCAGGCCTGCAGCTAGGAGCCCTATCTTGGCTGGAATCACACTGCTTATCTGCATCTCAGTTTGCTGGGGAGACTTCAGAAGGATGTTTATATTACTTTGCATGGGATGTTGTGGCCTTGGGTCAGATGTCTGGCATTACCAAACAAAACATCCATGTGACCAAGTTGCTTACATTTTATTAGGATTTTTCATCAGGAAGGGACACTCCCTCCTAATGCACATTAGATGACACTTAGGAGCTGTATTTACCTGGAGGATCTTCCTAATCTCCCCTGCACCTGCATAGGAGACCTGGAGGAAGCTTCTGGCTCCTGGCTCCTGATCAGTGCAGCTCCTGCCATTGCAGCCATCTGGGGAGTGAACCAGCTGATGGAAGACCTCTCTGTGTCTCTGCCTCTGCCTCTCTGTAACTCTGCCTTTTAAATAAATAAATCTTAAAAAAAAAAAAAAATAAGTGGAGGCCCAGGGGCCAGCATTGTGACACCAGCATCCCATATGGGTTCCAGTTGGGAGTCCCAGCTGCTCAGAGCCCATACTGCTCCACTTTGGATCCAGCTCACTGCTAATGCACCTGGGAAAGCAGCTGAGGATGGCCCAAGGAGCTTGGGTCCCCACACCCACGTGGAAGACCTGGAAAAAGCTCCTGCTCTTGGCTTCCTCCTGGCTCAGCAATAGCTACTGGAGTCATCTGGGGAGTGAACCAGCAGATCGAAGATATCCTCTCTCTCTCTCTCTCTCTCTCTCTCTCTCTCTCTCTCTCTGCTTCGCCCTCTCTAGCTCTCTGTAACTCTGCCTTTCCAATAAATAAAATAAATCTTTTTTTAAAGTGAAGCCCAACACCCCGAATATTTAACCCACTTTCCTCTTCCAACCTCCAAAGACTCGGTTGTCTGCAGGTACAGCCAGGGTCTTGCCTTTCCTTGTGCACAGGTTTGGAGGCCTCAAGGGTCCAGGCTCCCCGCCGCGAACTAAGGTGACTGGGTACTTCTCTTACTGTTGGTGACTGTCTTTGGAGATTTTACAAAATCAAATAAATTCATTCGATGGCTTTCCCCCACGGTTTGTAACGCGCATAGGTAGCACACTCCAAGCCTTGGGGGTGCCTGACAACAAGTTTTGCACAAAGTGGCAGCGGCAGCGATGCACAAGCTTTGAGCTCCATCGTGACCCTCGGGAGGGCAACGGGCGCGGGGGCGGCGGTGAGAGGAGGCTGCCGAGTCCGGGGAGCACCTGGCTTTTGTTTAGTGCAGTTCGCGGACCCCCAGGACTCTTGCAGGCACCGCTGAAAACTCCAGCTCCCGAGTGGACCGCACGGGAAGGCTGCGCGTTTGGAGCAGGAGGGACGCCCGGGCACCTTTCCTGGGAGCGCCCGAGGCCTAGGGCAGAGCTGGAGACGCCAGCACTGGGGTGCCCGGCTTACCGACGTCTCCCACGCTCCCCCAAGCTTCCTAGCAGCGCTGACAGCGAATGCCTGGCGCCCAGGACCGACTCTCATCAGGGCCCCGGGGCCAATCGGCGCCCGCCCCCGCCCGTGGCCGGGGGCGCACAGGCAGCCCTAGACGATCTTCTGCCGCCCAGCGAGGCGGGCGCGTCGTGCACTCCTACCTCGGGACCGCAGGCGCGCGGCCAGCAGCGTCCGTGGCGGCGGGTTGGTCCTGAGGCGGCGCAGCTGGTGCGTTCCTCCCTCGCGGAGGCTGAGCATCCACCGGCTCCCTATGGGCGCTCGGCCATCTCGTCGCGGGCGCTCGCGGGAGCCCGGGGGAGTTTGCAGGGCTTTAGCCCCCCTCGCACCTGCTCCCTCGCCTCCACCTGGCCACCTGTGGACCCGGTGAGCGCGGTCAGTCTCGGGCTGTCCCGGCTGCGCTCGCGGTCGGGGCGGGGGGTTCTCCCCTGCGGAGACTCAGGAGAGGGTGCCTGTGCGGGGGCTGCCCGTTTCTGTGTTCGCTCTGCGGCGGCTGCGACGCCTCCGCCTGCTCTCCCTAGCCCTGTCTCCCTCAACCTGTCACTTAGAACTAAGTCTGCAGCCCGGCTCCCGAGCCCCGACCAATGGCAGGCGCGGCCCAGGCCTGACACTCCCCACCACACCTGCATCCTCCCGGCTTCCAGAAAGTGGTGGTCCCCCGCGCCTCCCGCTTTTCCAGGTCCCCCTCCCGCACCGCAAGCCTGCCTGGGAGCCATCCACACCCCCCCCCCCCACCCCGCCCCAGGCTATCTGACAGAAAGAGAAAGCCAGGCTCAGGGACAGACACTCAGGTTTAGCTCCAGCACTACGTTAGAAAATGTTCTTAAAAATGCCCTGCCTGTGGAATGAGTCCCTGGGGGGCTGTTTGTTACTTTGAAGCAGCA